>NC_087287.1:1990000-2666785 GCF_015220805.1 Pogoniulus pusillus | reverse complement strand
CATTGATATTTTGAGTTTTTCCTTCACTCTTACTACAATAAGAAGAAAAAAAAAAGGCTACAACTACCAGAAGGGAGGTTGTAGCCAGGATATGGGTTGGTTTCTTCTCCCAGGCAAGCAGCAATAGAACAAGGGGACACAGTCTCAAGCTGTGCCAGGGGAAGTATAGGCTGGATGTTAGGAGGAAGTTTTTTACAGAGAGAGTGATTGGCTTTGGAATGGGCTGCCCAGGGAGGTGGTGAAGTCACCATCCCTGGAGGTGTTCATGGCACTTAGTGCCATGGTCTGGTTGACTGGCTAGGGCTGGTTGCTAGGTTGGACTGGATGATCTTGGAGGTCTCTTCCAAACTGGTTGATTCTATGATTTCAAATGATGTTGGTGTTTGTCTCTTGCTCTTTCAAACATTTTCAAGTATCATGCTGACTCACAGAGCCCTCCAGACTACCAGGACAAAGAGAAACCCCAGGTTTGTTAACGCCACCACAGTCAGAACACATCCCTGTAGCCCACCAAACCAAACAATGACCCAAAAAAGGCAAACTTTCCAGTTTTCTCCACCAATCTTAACTCTCCAATTTTTGTCTCTTCTCTTTCAATTTGTTTGAAGCTTTTCATTTGAGCCATCACTGAGAAGAGATGCAAAACCCACATTCATTTTCCTGGATCAGAAAGATGCAATTCTTTTGGGAAGGATGGCTTCCATGAAACTGGAAAATTTTCTGCTGAGGGACTTCTTGGCATAATGTAATAGAAGACGCCACACAAATTCATGCAAGGAAGCATGAATGCTGCTCACTGCTTACCACTTGATGTTCAGGGATGAGTAAAGTAGTCTCAGTGCTGTTTAGGCCCTGCCAGTGGCATCATGGGAAAAACAATGTTGTTAGCAATGGTGCAAAGGATGCTTTAAAATAAAAGGCTAGTTCAGAAGAAACAGTGTAGCTGCTGGCTTAAGCTCTTGGAGAAGCTCAGAAAAACCTCCTCAGCCAAGCTGGGCTCCAGCCTGTGTCATTTGAGTTTCACATTGCACAGATTGGGTTTTAATTATTAACAACAACTTCATTATTAAGAGCTGCAGACCAATCCTCAGCATTGCCATTACAAAATATACCATCTAATCAACTTGGCACAGATTAGCATTTGTAAGCTGATGGAGAGCAACCTTTAACCAGAACTTTTCCTGCTTTTAATAGCACAGCAAATGTGCAGAGGATAGATGGCTGCACTTGTGCTCTGAGCAAATGTGGTGCCCCTTGGGTATTTTTTCAACAGAAACTGTGATGGTACCACTATGCTGAATGAAAGCAAATGTCAGGAGACAAATCACTGAACTCAATGTAGATAAGGCAAATTGGTGTCAGCAGCTGTAGCTATTATGCCTGAGAGCAGTCAGGGCTCCCCAGCTTCCAGTTCTGATCCACACCTGTAGAGGTTCTACCCTGATTCACACCACAGAGGATCTGGGCACTCATTATTTTCCTCTGTGTGGGTCTGGAGGGTTCTGCAACATCCTCTGGCCAGGCTCCACACTTGGGTGACAGGGATACCAAGAGCAGAGTGGACTGCAGAGCACAGCTATGGATGTGTCCATGAACTATATGTTTGAGGTACTGGAAGTGTCCAGAGAAGGGCAATGAAGCTGGGGAGGGTCCTGGAGCACAGCCCTGTGAAGAGAGGCTGAGGGAGCTGGGGGTGTGCAGCCTGCAGCAGAGGAGGCTCAGGGTTGACCTCATTGCTGTCTACCATGACCCGAAGGGAGGCTGGAGCCAGGTGGGGTTGGGCTCTTCTCCCAGGCAGTCAGCAAGAAAATGAGGGGACACAGGGCTGGGTGCTAGGTTGGACGGGATGATCTTGGAGGTCTCTTCCAATCTGCTTGATTCTATGATTCCATTCCCTTCTATCTGGAGTCCTGCCCTCAGCTGTGTAATTGCATGAGGAAGGGATTTTGAGATCAAGCTTTGCTACTGGAAGGAACAATGGCTTACATTAGTCAATAATCTCTCACACTCTTGCTTTGCCTCTGAAAACAAATCACTGACAGCTTTAAACAGTGCACCCAAAGGCTGCAAGCACACTATGCAGGTATGGCAGTCCTCTAGGGAGTTGCACTGACTTTCAGCAGGAGCAGAATACTAACTTCATTTCATTACTGCAGCATCATTTCTTGGCTTTTGGAGTTGTAGCCATTCCAGCAGTGCACTTCCCCAAACCCAACTTTCACAAAGTACTGTCAATCTTTTTATTTTTTTAATTTAGAAATGACCATTTCTCACTTTTGTCATAATTTGACTTGAGTGAAACAACTTGGATCCATTCCCATCGTTTTTCTGAAACACAGACACTGGTTTTAGTCCTGTTTACAGTGTAAGCCATACAGACACACATCTTTACACTCTTGCTTAATGATGCTATCTCTGAGTATTTGCTTACCTAAGATAAAAAATGCCCTTTTTAGAACTCAGTGAAATAAACACAGAAAGGCTGATCTGGTTTTTGGCAAGGAATCCAGGTGAGAAACAGTACAAGTATAAATAGCTGTGCTCTTATCCTAAGATAGCCTCAACTGGGTTTGGAAGTTTGATCCTCACATCAGTGATGTCACCAGGAAAATCTGCACACTTTGCAGAGTACTGAGGGCTGAAAGACTTCAGTGAAAAGTTTTTCTGTCATTATATGCTGAAAATCTGACATCAGTGGAAGTGCAGCCTTGCTTTTCATTGCTGCCCTACAGCTCCTGCCCTCCCCACTGCACATCCACTGCTCTGTCCAAACTGGCACCCTTCCAGCCAATTCTTCTCCCACCTTTCCAGCTGATTTGTGTAGTTAGAGTTGAAATCTCAAGTCTTTGTGTATTTCCCTCTAGATGTTTGGAACTGATTTGGTAATAACAGTGTTTCATGTTTCTCCCTACTTGACAACCCACCAGTCTGAGCTGAAAAATGAACAAGCACAGAAAGTAATGAGGAGAGTGTTCAGGAAGAAAAGAAAATCAGTCTAGCTGGAACAACTGCAGCCCCTGCTGCTCTCAAAGAGAGGGTCGAAAAAGCTGACTTAATTTTAGAAAAAAGCATTGCTTTAATATACTTGAGAGAGCTCTGCCAATTTATTTCTGCTAAGCTGGCTTAGCTAGCTTGCTCCCAGATTGCCCACCCCATCCCCCCCCAAAGGTACAATATGGAAAATACTAATTGACAGGAATTTTTAGTGGGCATTTTGCTGGTGTGAAATTAACAGCAGCAAAGGTGAAAATCTCAGCTCTAACTGTGTAAAATGAATTCCTACCCTCTCAACAGCTGGAACAGGACAACCCTGAGGCTTTACTCTGAGTATGGCAGCCACCTGCCTTTTGAGAGTGAGAAACTCAGGGTCCACAGACTTACAAAGTGAACATTTTCAGTTACTTTCAACCTCTTAACTGTAAGAGCAGACATATCAACAGTCCTCTGCAAGCATCTCTTACTGATGTGGATAAACTATGGACCAGTGAGTCCATCTTCCACAAAATCTGTACTCATTTACAATTATCCCACTTGAATGGTCTAAAAAATTTGCTATCAGGAAATTTAACACAAATTCCATCTTTTAACCCTTCTTCTAATCTTCATTTAACTGACCTTCTTTCCTCTTATGCAGCGCTACAGGCTGGGGACAGAGCGGCTGAGAGCAGCCAGGAAGAAAGGGACCTGGGGGTACTGGTGGATAGTAGGCTGAAGATGAGGCAGCAGTGTGCCCAGGTGGCCAAGAGAGCCAATGGCATCCTGGCCTGGCTCAGGAGCAGTGTGGCCAGCAGGACAAGGGAGGTTATTCTTCCCCCGCACTCCACACTGGTCAGTCCACACCTTGAGTGCTGTGTCCAGTTCTGGGCCCCTCAACTCAAGAGAGATGTTGAGGTGCTGGAATGTGTCCAGAGAAGGGCGACAAGGCTGGTGCAGGGCCTGGAACACAAACCCTATGAGGAGAGGCTGAGGGAGCTGGGCTTGTTTAGCCTGCAGAAGAGGAGGCTCAGGGCAGAGCTCATTGCTGTCTGCAGCTCACTGCAGGGAGGCTGTAGCCAGGTGGGGTTGGGCTCTTCTCCCAGGCACCCAGCAATAGAACAAGGGGACACAGCCTCAAGCTGTGCCAGGGCAGGTCTAGGCTGGATGTTAGGAGGAAGTTGCTGGCAGAGAGAGTGATTGGCATTGGAATGGGCTGCCCAGGGAGGTGGTGGAGTCACCCTTCCTGGAGGTGTTGAAGCCAAGCCTGGCTGGGGCACTTAATGCCATGGTCTGGTTGACTGACTAGGGCTGGGTGCTAGGTTGGACTGGATAAGCTTGGAGGTCTCTTCCAACCTGGTTGATTCTATGATTCTACTTTGTCAGTGGGCTTCAACCCCATTTATTTTGCAACTAATTCGAATCACTGAGCAGAGATGCACTGTGCTATGAAAGCAAAACTGTGCCTTTTTGTTTTCCTAGGACTCTCTCTGTATGAATACAAAGCACAGAGGGAAACCAGATCCTAACATTTTATTTCATTCATTTTCCAATTTGCTTGAAAGGCCTTTCAGGGGCATTTATGTATTTCTTGGAATAGGAACTACACAAAGACTGATTCAGGTAGATTCTACACAGAAACTCAATTAGGTCAGATGCCTGTCCCTAACAGAAGTGGCTGCCTACAAATTACTGATTTAACAACATCATTTGGAGCAGTCCCCACTGCAGTGCTTATCTGAAAATATCCCTATCACAGCCTTAGTTTGGTTTGTTTTTCCTCTCCAGTCTGCTGTTTGTTGAAAACCTCTCCTTGCTTCCCTGCATGACAAAGCATCAAGAAATGATTCATGCTATAAGGCTTGTAATATGAAAAGCTGTTGAACTCCAGGAGATCTTCTTTCTTTTGTCCTTGTGGGAGATTAAAAGCAAGTTAAGGAGACTCAACAAGAAGCAGACAGAATAAAACCAGAGGAATGTAGGCAAGAAGCAGTAAACTAGAGGGCAGAAACACACCATTGATTGGAGACTCACTTCTTTTTGAGTCCTGGATTTCACCTGACTTCTATAGGTGTGCTGACAGGCTGGTTTTCACCTTCCCTTTTGCTTTACTGGCATTGTTGCTCAAGTCCAAACCACTTATTCCAAAGAAGGGCAACAAAGCTGGTGAGGGGCCTGGAGCACAGCCCTGTGAGGAGAAGCTGAGAGAGCTGGGGGTTTGCAGCCTGCAGCAGAGGAGGCTCAGGGCAGAGCTCATTGCTGCCTGCAGCTCCCTGCAGGGAGGCTGTAGCCAGGTGGGGTTGGGCTCTGCTGCCAGGCAAGCAGCACCAGAACAAGGGGACACAGCCTCAAGTTGTGCCAGGGGAGGTCTAGGCTGGATGTTGGGAGGAAGTTGTTGGCAGAGAGAGTGATTGGCATTGGAATGGGCTGCCCAGGGAGGTGGTGGAGTCACTGTCCCTGGAGGTGTTGAAGACAAGCCTGGATGAGGCACTAAGTGCCATGGTCTGGTTGACTGGACAGGGCTGGGTGCTAGGTTGGACTCGATGATCTTGGAGGTCTCTTCCAACCTGGTTGATTCTATGATTCTACTCCTCTACAGATTAGAGAAGATAGCCCTACTGAACCATGGATAGGGTTGGGTTTGGTTTGTGTAGAAGCATTGTTTCTCCAGTTGCCAAAACATTACATGATTGTGTGATTTTCATTTCAGACTGATGCTGGAAACATTTCTAGGTCCACTCTATTTTCTACTAGTACTGTGTTGTAGCACTAACACTATGTTAATTTCCTTCTGAGACTCAGTGAGTCTGAATGTTTCATTTGTGGTTTTGCTTGTTGAAAACACTAGAGGAAGAAAATATGACAGCCTAAAAGAAATGCTGCTTCAGAAAGTAATTCTCTCTTCCATTGCAACTCTTCCTCTTTCTTCCTATCAGTAGTAGTTACTCCTACTAGTAGTACATTAAGCACCATTGGTACTGTACCTTACCTCAGAGCTGCTTGGGACTTCTGATCCTGCAGAGGAAACCGTTTCAGATAAAGGTCCATTGCAGTCCTCCCCTAAGGAACATTAAAAGAAGGCAGATTCACATAAGTACATTCCATAGTTTAAAAGGTTATTGTAGCAAAAAAAAATCTGTGCATCTGGAAGGCATGGAACTATGAACAAGCAAAAGCAAAACCTGGAAACCAAAAAACTCAGCCACATAACATCTTCAAGGATGGTACTCTGAAGGGCAAAACAAGCTGTGAGACACAGCATACTCTGTCTGTACTACCTGGTTGTAACCTTGCAGTCACAGAAACCTATTTCAAACTGTGACAAGCAAAAACATGTCAGCATCACAGAGTCTTCCTGCTTCAAACATCTGCTAGGTTACTTTCTGTCAGGGTCTCTCAGCCAGAGCTTTGCTGCCTCAGTTATGAAAGTTCAATTATCCCTGGGGTTGCTTGCTAGAAATTGAATTAGCTTTTTTGTTGCTAAAGGATTAACAGTGGATAACCTCTAGATTACAGATGCTCATGTCATGGAGATGTGAAGACAAGATCAAGAACAGCAATATCAACTTAAATTTACCTAGAATCCTGTTTAAAACTCCCTAACATACACCTTTTCACTTTAACAACACTATTGGACTCCTGCAAATACAGTCAGGAGACCAAGGACACTTAAAGGTAAACATTACAGGCAAAGTACAGAACATTACAGGGACGTTGGTTGGGATTGTGGCTCTGAAGCTATCCTATAAGAGAACTCCAAAACAGGTTCAGCACAAAACTCAGCTCAGGTCACCTCCCAGCACAGCACCAACATTCAAGAGAAACAAGTGGCACATTATGGGAGAGTACTGAAATAAGAACACAGATATCCTGACTGTAAAGCCAACAGCTGAAGTGCTCAGACTGACTTATGTGAGAAGCTGCTTCTGCAGGACTATTACTGAGGAGAGGCCCTATGGTCACACAGGGCTAGCCCTGAGCTAGTGCAAACTCAGCAGCTGCCCAGGACAGCAGCTCTGCTGCCTGTTTTAAGGAAGCATGGCCAGCAGCTCTGCAGCCTCTCCTGCAGCCAGCCCTGGGAAGCAGGTGGCTGCTGCAGCTTTGGGCAAAGCAGCCAGGCCAGCACTGAGGAGCAGAAAGGCCAAACATTTCCTCACACAAGCCTCCGGGGCAGGGGCAGCCTGGCAACTTCTCCCAGGAGCAGTAACATTCAATCTGCTTGTGCTGCTGAGAGGACTTAAACTGATCCCAGTCTTGGTGTGCTGTCTGGATTACCCTTCCTGTTGTTAGAATTTTAAGCACAGGAATGTGCATGAATCAGAGTTGTACATTTTAAATGCTTTCCCAGTACCACAGCTGATGACTTATGCAGCCTGTGGAGGGAAATCCTCCTGGCACCCCTGATCCAGGTGACTAAAGCCACCTCACTCCAGAGCAGCAAACAAGGCAGCAAAAAGAATGCAAAACATGTATAAACTGAGAAGTACAGCACACTAACACAGTCACTGCTTGAAAAACAGAGAGGTTCCTGATCAGAAGCAGTCCAAGAAAGCAGGGTACAAGCTGTGTAGGAAGGTGTGAAAGAGCCACAACCCATAGCTGCAACAAGCACCAGGAACAGAGATGCCCAATTAGTCCTTAACCAAGAGAGTTGCCCAGAGAGCACCAAGAATTGACTTGCTAACTGTAGAACAAAGAGCTCTCCCCAATTCAAAACCCAAGGCTGACTTCCAAGAGGCTCCTGGCAGAGCAAGAAGGAGAGAGCAGGCAGGAGGGAGGGAGGCACACTGCCCATCAGTACAATACCTTCGGACTGCGATGGCGTGAACTTGGTGAGAACCGCAGTGTCATCTTGAAAAGGAAAAAACAGTAAGAACCAGAAGTAAACCCCACCTGTTACATGAACCCATCTAATCATTCTTCTGTACCCTCTGCAATACAGTCACAGTTCCAACGACAAGCCCTGGAAACCAGAGACTGTCCTGAGATAAAGCACAGCACAGGTTTCTCTGGGAACACCAACGGGCACCTTCTTGCAACACAAACAAGGATGCCACTTGCCCATATCGGCAGCAGGGAGGACCATAACAGTTTCTGCTAGGCAAGGAAACACCCTTAAAGTTCATCAAGAAATGACATCTTAGTAGCTAAAGATGGGAGTAACCCAATGTCACTCTGATAAAACCATCAGATTTAAGGCAGCAGCCCTGTGGCCCTGCTCGTCAACACCACACACTTTGCTGTACGTAAAGAGCCCTAGGAATGCCTGCACACCAAGGACAACAAATGAGGACACCTAAGTGGTCCTTCAAGACAAAATCTGTTTGTGCAAAGTCAGACATTGCAAGTTTTTTGTTCAACATTAATTGCAGAACGATGCCCTGAGTGTCAAAACTCATCCAAACCGTCTCAGGCACAGCTGAATTGAGCATTGACTCAAATCCTTGGCCTCTCCTGGGCACGAACATGTCCTGGCAGAGTGTGCTAGTTTGAGCACAGCTAGGATGGTTTGGTGAGAAGAACTAGATCACAGGCTGTGGAAGGAAGACAAGGCTGATGTCTACCTCGCTCATAGGCTTGCTGAGATGTACAAAACCAAAAATCCAGGCATAGATAAGGCACTTGCTTCTACTTCTGCTGGGGAACTGGCTGAGCTGCATCTCTGACCTCACCCCTCTCTGCCATTTCTGGCTAACCCACTTTGCTTCCTAACCCCCTGGCCGAACCTCCATTCTCCTGTGGGACTGGGGTAAGGGTGAGAGGGGTAGGGGGAAGGTGAAGGGGCAGTTGGGAGCCCCTCCTGGGGACTCAGGTTTCTGGGAGGGCTGCTGTGTTTCTGTATTACTTTTTACCTTGTCTATTTCTGTCTATAACTGTATATACTGTAACTATCTGCTTGTATATTGTGCTAGCTGTAAATATGAGCTTCATTCAATTCCCAGAGCCTGCTGAGTCTAGCCTGGGTGATTTCCAAAGTGTTGGGGGGTGGGGAACACCCAACCCAACCCACTGAGAGAAATCACCCTTTCCTAGCCTAACAGTCATCTCCACCAGCCCTCCAGCTCTGCACACAGCTGTTTGTTCACTCCCTGACCACATGTGTTTCGGGAGTTTGCACATTACTGGAAACCAGCAAGCTTCACATGGCCTATAATCCTGCTGCATTAACATATGCTGTCCCAAAATACACCCTGCCACACAGCAGCCTACTTAGAAACCTCCAGTTTGCCACCCCTAACAATTACTGACTGCTCCTATTTCAATTACAGACCCTGAGGACCACAACAGCAGCAATCCAAAACCAGCTCAAAGAAGTCAACATTCAGAACTGAAGGCTGGAGAATATCATCAAGGCTGAGTTCATGTCTCAAGCAGATCACTCCACAAAAAAGGTAGGTTTCAGTGCAGTCATGGTGTCTGTAGCAAGCAGGAGAAATGGCTTCTGGTGGAATGAAATTGCTACAACAGTTTGTTCTCAGGGTCTGGATCACTCTCTTTTGCTCCACAGCAAAACTGATGCTTTAGGAAAAGATAAAAGGAATTTAATTTCACCTCTTGATCCATTGGCAATACAAGAAATGCTTCAATGTGATTATTTCAGGAACCCCTATTCATTCTATGACAAAAAAACAAACCCCCTTCAGGATCTAGACATCAACACACAGAGGATTTTCCAAGCACCTTCCTGTCCATGCACTTTACAGAAGCAGCACACAGACTGCTCAAGTATGAGTGGCCAGCATGTAACAGAGAGTAGAGTCACCCAATGCTTTAGGTTGGAAGGGACCTCAAAGCTCAGCCAGTTCCAATCCCCCTGCCATAGGCAGGGACACCTCCCACTAGAACAGGTCACTCAAAGACTCATCCAACCTGGCCTTGAACACCTCCAGGGAGGGAGCAGCCACAACCTCCCTGGGCAACCTGTGCCAGTGTCTCACCACCCTCACTGCCAAGAACCCTTTCCTAGCATCTGGTTTGAATCTCCTCTCTGCCAGTTTAAACCCTTTACTCTTTGTCCTGTCATTACAAGATCTTTCCAGCAGTCCCTCCCCAGCCTTTCTGTAGCCACCTTCAGATACTGGAAGGCCATTATAAGGTTTCCTTGAAGCCTTCTCTTCTCCAGGCTGCAGAGCCCCAACTCTCTCAGCCTGTCCTCACAGCAGAGCTATGAGCATCTTGGTGGCCTCCTCTGGACTGGCTCCAACACTTCCATGTCCTTCTTGTGATGGGGGCTCCAGAACTGCACACAGGACTGCAGGTGGGGTCTGAGGAGAGCAGAGCCAAGGGGCAGAATCCCCTCCCTTGCCCTGCTGCCCACACTGCTCTTGCTGCAGCCCAGCACAGGGTTGTGTCTGGGCTGCACTCACACTGCAGGCTCCTGTTGAGCTTTTCATCAGCCCAGACTCCCAAGTCCTTTTCCTCAGGGCTGCTCTCCAGCAAGTAAGTGGATTGGAGCCCAAATGCACAACCTGCCTACCAGTTCCACTGGATGGCTGCAGCAAACTTTATAAAATGAAAAATTAAATCCATCTGCAAGAAAATAAGCACCACAAAATAAATGTTGATGATGCAGGTAGTAAGAAAATATACCTCAGACCATACCTAAATCACCAAAAAACCCCCCAGAACACAACACCCAAATCAAACACCAAGACTCCCACTGCAGTTGTGGCAACTTTGTACTGCAAAACAAAATCCCTGCTATTCATGCTTAACAAGCAATGAATGAAATTTTTCTTCCTAGAGGTCTTCAAGTTACTACCTTAATGAAGCCCTGCCATTATTCAATAGCCTGGCCTGCCTGACAAAGAGAAATCAATGCAAACCATGATTATTTATCAGTACATCAATGTGCTCTTTAAAGTTCTGTGTCCTTTGCTCCCCAAAAGCTCACCAAAGGCTTACTGCTGTGATAGGATCTCCCCTGATAAGCAGTCTGATAAAGCTGTGAGTCACTCACAAAACTACATCCTGAACAAAGACCTCTCCAAAGCGAGGTCACTCACTCCAAGGAAGCTTCAGAATGGCTATTGTGAGTACTCCCATATCTAAGAAAAACACATCTTTAAGATGACTTATTAACTAAATTTATGTGTGTATCAAGTACATCCTCCCGGAGCTGCATGGCTGAGTTGCTCTGCTCATCTGCGTTTACGTGTGGGGCCAGATGTCAGCAGCACTACTCAGCTGCAGAGGCAGACAAACAGCTCTGGCAATGGCCCTGCACAGACACAGGACAATGCCAGCTGCTCTCCTGGCTCCTTCAAGATGAGGAAAGGGGAACCACTGTGCTGCTTTTCATCACTGCCTAACTTCCACCAAAATCACTGCTGGAACCCTGACGAAACACAGTCTCTGAGGTCTGTCAGCATTGGCAAGACACACACGTTGGCACATGCAGGGCAGGGCCCAGGGTGCCAGTCATCCTAGGGGCACTCTTCCCTTCTATGAGACACTCTAAGAGAGAAGCAAGACATGAATGGGGAACTAACAAAGGGGAAAGAGTGACAGAAAGGTGGCATGAGGTTTAGCATGAACCAGGAACACCTCTAACTTGCACTGTCAGGAAGAAAGTGAAAAGCAATATATTAAAACCCTTGCCCCTCACATTTACTGACCCTGGCACTGTTATTCCTCAGTTTCATGCCACTTGGGTATTTGATCTCAGGTGGCCAATTTCATCCACAGCTTTTAGTTCTTTCTATGAATGTGTAGCTCTCCTATGAAGAAAGGCAGAGAGAATTTGGAAGGCTGAGATGGAATCTTACCAGTGTCTATAGATACCTGAGGGGTGAGTGTAAAGATGAAAGTGTTAGACTCTGTGGTAGTAGCCAGTGATAGGCCAAGGAACAACGGGTACAAGCTCCAGTACAGGACCTTCCACCTCAACACGAGGATAAACTTCTTTACAGTCACGGTGACAGAGCCCTGGAGCCAGGCTGCTCAGTTTGAGGAGCCTCCTCTGGAAACTTCCAAAACCTGCCTGGACTCATTCCTGTGTGACCTGCCCTAGCTGATCCTGCTTTTTGGCAGTGGGGGTTGGACTGAATGATCTCTAGAGGTCCCTTCCAACTCCTGCCATACTGTGATCCCTGCTGAAACCAGCCTAAAGGCATCCAACTTGCCAATGGCCTCAGAACCACATCTGCTCATCGCTGCTCCTTAGCATGGTGTATTTTCAGCACACCATAAATTGTGCAAACAGAGACTCTCTGATTTCCTACCTGATAGTTAAGAAAACCCTTCTGAATAACAAAGCACAGAGCCCTTTCTAATTTAGGGCTAGAAGAGAAAATGAAAGGCCAGCCATCTGCACCATGAACTCTACCCACATGGTTTGCTGAGGTTCTGCTGTCTTGCCAAAGGCCTCAGATTTCACATTTACCCTTGGGAGCCTGCTAGGGAAGTCAGGGGGAACACTTGGAATTCCCATTTATATGACTGCATTTCACCCAAAGACATTCCCACTTCCTAAAAACCCAGCATTTGGAACTTCATCACCTCCACTGGTCCTCAGTGAGAAGCCAAGCAGAATGGTTCTGACTGCAGCAGGCAACCCAACAGGATGAAATAATGAGTTGCCTGTACTGTACTGCTATGTGTAACTGTGTGGTCCATGTGCACTGGAAAAAAAAGGTCTGATTTGAAATAGTACCTTAGAACTACATCTTTTAACACAAATAATATCAAACATTGGTCTGTTCTTCATGGCCAGGCCTGTAACAGCCTCCTGCTCTACAAAAGCAACAACAAAAAAGTAGTAAATGCCCTAAATCTTTAAAGGATCTATTGAAACTTCCATGTCAGAACTCTGCAAAGCAGACCCAACACAATTTCTCTCCCCATTTTTTGGACACCAGTTACAACTACAGCAGAAACTCTACCTTAGCAATGAAGCAGGCTAAAGAGGCAAGCCTACATCACGTAAGAAGAGGGGTTAGTTCTGCCTTAGTGTGGTGTGGAGAGTGATCCAAATGCACACAAAAGTATTGTCACATGCACACAAGAAGCTGCTACCAAATGTAATGAAATGCCTGCTGGGTAACAAAGCACAGGCTGGAAAAGACACTGCTCTTCAGTCCAACCCCCCAATAACAGGCGGAAAAGTTCACTGCCTTCTTACCTTGCCACATTTCTACCTTCTTAATGTTCACAGAATCATAGAATCAACCAGGTTGGAAGAGACCTCCAAGCTTATCCAGTCCAACCTAGCACCCAGCCCTAGCCAGTCAACCAGACCATGGCAGTAAGTGCCCCAGCCAGGCTTGGCTTCAATACCTCCAGGGATGGTGACTCCACCACCTCCCTGGGCAGCCCATTCCAATGCCAATCACTCTCTCTGCCAACAACTTCCTCCTAACATCCAGCCTGAACCTCCCCTGGCACAGCTTAAGACTGTGTCCCCTTGTTCTATTGCTGTTTGCCTGGAGAAGAGACCAAGCCCCACGTATTGGGTGCCAGTGCTTGTTGTCATGAATTAGTCTGCAGATACCAAATACGAAGACAGTGCCGTTGGCTTTCCTGGCTGTGTGTTGTGGTTGGGGGGTGGTGTGGTGGCTTTTTGTTTACAAAATATCTGCCAGCAGTTCTGGGCATAGTTTTTTAAACACAGCTTCAGGGCTGCCCTTGTGTCTTATGCCAGGGTTATCTTTGGTCGTAGTAGTTATTAAGCATTTGTACACAGATGTTAAAGTGCCGCTCTGGTTTATGATAGCATTATCACATTTCTGTAGAGGCTTGTCCAGAGTGCAAAAACCTCACATATCAGCACAGCTTTCAGTTCTCCACACGTGCTACTATTGCACTTGGTAACTACAATTTGGGTTGTGAAGAGAGAATCACGTTCCAAAACCTTCCAGGGTGTGACGCTGTACTTCTGGCACACTTTCAGGGACCAGCAGCAGCCTGGAAACTTTCCAGCTGTAGCTATGCTTTTAAAAATCTTGAGTTCTACTCAGGTCCAAAGACAAAGTTTTATTTTAAGAAAGGAAACCAAACCCTTATGCATTGTAAGCCTGCTTTGGGCCTATTAACCTCCCAGAATGGGACACAGAACCACAGAACTTACCAGGTTGGAATAGACCTCCAAGATCATCAAGTCCAAATTATCACCTAAGCTTTCTAATTAATTCAACCATGGCACTAAGTGCCCCAGCCAGGCTTCTCTTCAACACCTCCAGGGACAGTGACTCCACCACCTCCCTGGGCAGCCCATTCCAATGCCAATCACTCTCTCTGACAACAACTTCCTCCTAACATCCAGCCTAGACCTCCCCTGGCACAGCTTGAGACTGTGTCCCCTTGTTCTGTTTCTGGGTGCCTGGCAGCAGAGCCCAACCCCACCTGGCTACAGCCTCCCTTCAGGGAGCTGCAGACAGCAATGAGCTCTGCCCTGAGCCTCCTCTGCTGCAGGCTGCACACCCCCAGCTCCCTCAAGCCTCTGCTCACAAGGCTCTGCTCCAGGTCCCTCACCAGCCTTGCTGCCCTTCTCTGGACACCTTCCAGCACCTCAACATCTTTCTTAAATGAGGGGCCCAGAACTGGACACCACACCAGACAGCACTTGCTTTTGCTAAGGCTGCAAACTGCCTGACAGGGGAACACCAAGATAACATCTCCCTGTCTTGCACTGCAGTAGAGCTTCAGCTGCTTCCTTAGCACTCACTCAGCTTTCCCAGCCCAGAACCTGTGTACCCAGCTGGAACCAAGCCCTTCCTCCAGGAACTCTGCAAGGGAGAAACAGCTCTTTCATTCTGTGAGCAAAAAGGCCATTTGGCTAGGCTGGGCAGGACAGGCACTCCATCCTTCACCTGAGGGAATTCAACTGGTTGCCCATCTCTCTGAAGTGTGGTCTGAACTTCCCACATAATTGCTACTGGGTTATGAAGGCTCTGAGAGATCTAATCCCTCCTTGGGAGCCACTCTGCTTTGCCAGGCTGCTGAGCCAGAGTGACTTTAACGTCACAGGCAGGGTCCTTATCTGAAGGAAAGCAAGTCTCAGTCACCAGCCCAAGGGCAATTTGGGTTTTATTACTCTTTAACTGAGACAACCTCTGGAGAAGAATCCACATTTAACAGCTGTGGGGGAAGAGCTTCGTGTTTATCTTCTCACTAAAAGCAACGTAACACGTACACAAAGAAGATATATAAAGCAACATTATGCAAGCTGTTGGGATCAGCTCCCCAAGGCAGGTTTCCCTACTGCACACTGGAGTTTTCCATTACAAGCAGGTTTACCTTCCAACAACCAAGTCTGTATTTACGCTGTGCCCCCGCAGTGACGCATCGAAGCCAGCAAAGAAATTCCACTCAGCTGCTACACCTTGCTTGGTGTGAAGGAGTATTTGCTCCTCTGCCTTTTCTATTCTGAACAACGGCTATGCTTCTTGGAGCTTTTCTTTTGTTGTCCAGGAATAATAATCTAGGGTTAACAACCCCCCTGCTTTAGCCCTGTGGGAATAGGATATCCCCCCCGGCGCTTCCACAAATAGATCAGAAATTACAGCATTGCTCCAGCAATTAGAGAGAGATGCATTTTGTGGTACTAGCAGGAGTTAACCAGTGAAGTGTCACTCTATTAAACAACACAAGCATTTGGCCCTGAATGCTGAGGCACTATGAGAAGCCAACACACCGCTACAAGTGACATCACAGCACTACAAGTGACATCTGCAAGTCGTTAGCTTTGCCTGGTGTTGTGCTGCCTTTCTCAGAGGGACCATGAGGAAGATGACAACCAAGGTTTGAACTTAAATCAGTCTTGGAGCACTCATTTCAAACCAGACTCCTGGAAGTTTTGGAAGAGAAACCATAGAATCTACTAAGACTGAAAAAGACTTCTAAGCTCAAGTCCAACCATCAACTCGACACTCCCCACTGACATGACATTTTCTGAGCATCTCCAGGGATGGTGACTCCACCACCTCTTTGGGGTACCTGTTCCAATGTCTGATCACTCTTTTCCTAATACCCAATCTAAATCTCTTCTGGCACAACTTGAGGCCGTTTCCTCTTGTCCTATCACCAGTTACCTGGGAGAAGAGACCTCACTACAGCCTCCATACAGGTAGTTCTGAGACCAGCAAGGTCTCCCCTCAGCCTTCTCCTCTCCAGACTAACCAATTCCAGCTACCTGATCCAATCCTCATAAGAGATATGTATAAAGGTAGCACATTTCAAAGAATGGCCTGTTTTCCAGAAGATCCAAGGGCTTGAGGGACACCTCCCACAACCCAACTGCTAATTGCAGCATTAGCAATTCATGCTGAAAAAACAATATGCTGAAAGTGAAGGCAGGAAGAAATATTCCTAACAACATACTGTGGTCTACTTCCTTTGGTACTTCAATTCTGCAAGTTCCCTTTGCTTTGTTTTTAATATTTGAAGCAAACAGCTCCCATCTTCCAACAGAAAGCACAAATCACACCACAGAAATGGAAGTTATTAGCTCATGTGGGTGTAATTCAACAGGAAGCCAGAAGGTTTCCTTCGAGGTAGAAGTTTTGGTGCACAATCTCTAAACACAGACCCTGCAAGTTAAACTTTGTGCTGCTGCTGGTGAATAGTTTTTTTTTCATCCCCCACAACCTGCTCCTCAGCATTTAAGTTTAATGAAAAGCAATAGTAAGCCTGAATGAAATACACACGCACACACACTACCCAAACACCAACTTGTCTTTAAAGGAAAATAAGCAACAGATGTTTTCCCTTCTGCTTTCTTCCTATTGACTCACACAGACCCTGCTTGTGCAGTCAGACATCATAGCCTGGAGCCTCCTTAAGAGGCTATCTTTTCCTTAAAAGCAGATGTTTAGATCTAAGAGAAGTTCCAGTGGCAATAGAAGCATGCTGTTAACTTTTCCAAGCCACAATTTAAGGTAGGTTGTTTTTTTTTTCCCAACCATGAAAGATTTTTGAGCAATGAATTAACCAAAAAACCCCAGCTTTAAAAGGTCTATTCACTGTACCCCATATTCATTGTAGCATACAATCAACCAGGTTGGAAGAGACCTCCAAAATCATCCAGCCCAACCTATCACCCAGCTCTATCCAATTAACTAGACCATGGCACTAAGTGACCCATCCAGGCTTTTCTTGTACATTTCCAGGGACAGGAACTCCACCACCACCTTCAATTTAACTCTGGTTTAGAAAAGTGGTTGATTAAAACCAAAGAACTGGCACAAGATTTCTGTATCACAGTTATGAGCAACTGTGTAAGTCCTCCTAACTCATCCTCCTTCACTGAACCCACTCAAACCTCCTTATATTCACTGCTTGCGGCTATAAAAAACCCACAAGACACTCGTGGGAAAACTGAGTGCTGCGGAATTTAGTTTACAGACCTGACCTAACATCATTCCCCAAACTGCCATTGCCTATTTCGTAAGTATTTTTCAGTCACAAGCTACTTCAGGAGAACAGCCTCTGGTCAGAGCAGCTCAGCCTTCAGCACTTTTCCATCGCTCACAGGCGGCGGGATGGGCAATGACTCAGGCTTCCCTACAGGGCCTGGAGAGGCATTGCTGGCCGAGAGGCTGTAACACCCATCTGTCCAGCGCTGAGCAAGCCTGCCAGCTCCACCGAGCTCCACTCAGACACCACAGAGTCTGTCTGGCACTCGCTGAGGGCTCCTGCCTTGCCACGGTCAGACGCCGCTCCACGCTGTCACTGTGAACAGCTTCCTTTGGATAACGTCCATGGTCATCACCTACTGCACTATCTCACTGAAACGAGACTGAGGAAGCTGCTTTGACATCATCATCTTACACTGGTGCTCGAGAAAACATCCAACCCAAGCAGCCAGCCCAGAGGAGCTCTTAGCGGCTCTGCTGCTTTAAGGTCTTCACGCCTAGTGCTTCTGGCAAGGCATAGCTCCCCGAAGGAAGTGTTTCTAGGCCAGCTCTCTCCTTTTGGTTTGCAATACCTAGAGAGCCTCTCTGAAAGTATCAGCAGGCTGCTTTGCACCTGACTGCTGCTGCGCGTCGCCAGGCTCGGTGCTGCCGAACACCCACCGCAGCACTTGCGCCACGCTCCCCTCGGCAGTCACCGCCTTACCACATCCGATGCTGGCCTCTCGACGTGAGCTGCGAACTGTAACCTGCCTACTCCAAAACAGCAAGGCCCCAGCACAAACCCACCGCCAGCAACTGCTCACAGGCCTTGCACGGAGCCGCCAGCGCCATGCTGCAGCTCGGATGGGGCGAGGCAGGGAGGGCTGCTCCCACCTTCCGCAGAGAGACGACCTGGCTCCATCTAACCTTTCTTGTAATGAGCTCAGCTACTGGCAGCCAGCTCCAGCCTGAGCCTCGCTGCTGCTCCGTGAAAGCCTGCGAGTTTGCTGCTAGGCAAAGGGGCTTTTGCTCTTGATGTGTGTTTAAAAGTAAGGGCTGCCACTGAATCAACAGGATTCAATACTGACCCATAGAACACTAGGTTGGAAAGGACCTCGAGGATCATCTGGTCCCACTTCTCTGGGTAAATGCGTGGTCTAAGCAAGATGGTCCAGCACCCTGTCCAGTTGGACCTTACAAGTGTCCAGTGTTGGGAACTCCTCCACTTCCCTGGGGAGATCATCCAATGCCTGATTATCCCTGCAAAAAAAAAACTCCTCTCCTGTCTAATCAGAACCCCCCAGACGTAACTCGCGTCTGTTGTCCCTCATCTTTTCCATGGGACTCCTTGCAAAGAGGGTCTTCCTCCTCCCCGTAGGCACAGCAGGGGTGCCAGCTGCGTGCTGATGGAGGACCCACTGCTGTCAGGGCTTCTTTAGGGTCAACAAAGACCTTCCCAAACTACGCTTAGGCTCGTCCGAACGCCTTCTCCTTTGCTGTGCTCAGTGAGAGCCAGCGAATAACAGACAGAAGCAGGGGGCACCAGGCGTCATCTCAGCCATCTGCAGAACTCCAAGACGACACAGGACCCCCCCAAACACCCACCCCAGGCTCCAGTGGGCTCTCAGCAGCCCCCGCCGGGCAAGAAGCACCGCGGCAGCCTCCTCATCAGCGGGCAGGCGGAAAGACACAGCCATCTCCCCCCGTCTCTCCCCTGCCTCCTACCATCTGCAGACAGAGCCATCTCGATAAGGGTCTCGTCCCCTTTCTTCCCCAAACGATTCATGGTGGCCGCCTTTCCGTCTCCTCCAGGGGGGAATTCCTCCCGGGAGCTGACGGGAGCAGCCGGGGGTGACTCAGGGGCTGGGCTGCCGCCCCATACATGCGCACTGCCCGCAGAGGCGGAGCGCGGAGTTGGAGGTAACGGGAGGGGGGGCAACGAAGGAGGGACGGGAAACTGAAGCAGCGCCGAGCGGCGGCCGCCCCATCACCGGGCGTGGTGCCGCTCGGGGCGGGCCGCGGGTGGGTATGTGCTCGCTGGCCTCCCCGAGTGGGCACCGCGCCCGGCAGGGGAGCGGTTCAGTTCCGCCGCTGAGGGGCGGAGAGGAAGGTCCTTGCTTCGCTAGTATCTCCGTTAAACCCTTTGCTTTTCTCCTACGTGGTGAGAGCTGAACTGGGAAAAGATCCAGGATGTGAATAATTGATTTAATCTGACTTCCTTTAGTGAGGTTTTGGACGAACAACCTCTTTGTACTGCTTTGTTTTTACGTACTGCAAAGTTTCTCTCTATTTTTTCCCCTCTTTGCCTGTAGTTCATTTCTCATGACGAAGCCCCACACAGTCCCCAGGTTGCTCCCTGCCCTCGCCACAGTGGAATGGGCAGAGAATGTGAAGGACAAAACTGAGAAAACTCACGGGTTGACATAAAGACAGTTTGATAATAAACAGAAATCTACCTGGGGCAATAAAGGTGCTGAATCCCCATCCCTAGAGAGATTTAAAAGGTGGGGACACGGTTCAGTGGTGGATGTGGCACTGCTGGGTTATTGGACTTGATCTTAAAGGCATTTCCCAACCTAAGTGATTCCATGACATAAACACAGTTTAATTACTCTTAAAAAAGGGGGAAAGAGAATAACAGGAAAATAAACCCTAGGAAAAACGAATGCGAAAGAGAATTGCTCCCCACAGCCTGGCTGATGCCCAGACAGTCTCAGCAACTGCAGCCTGTGCCAGCCTTCCCCCTCACCAGGTTTATTTCTGGGCATGATGTCACACGCCATGGGATATCCCTCTGGTCAGCTGTCCCTGCTGTGTCCTCTCCCAGCTTCTTGTTCACCCCTGACCTGTGCTGCCAGAGCTGTCTGAGGAGCAGAGAAAGCCTGGAGGCTACGCAGACACTGCTCAGCAAGAACTAAAGCATGCTGGTGTTATCAGCTCTATTTTATCACAAACCCTGAACACAGCCCCATGCAATCTGCTATGAAGAAATTTAACTCCATCCCAGCCAAAGGCAGCAGAGTCACTGATTCGTCTGTGCTAAGGGCAAATACCCTCTCACTCTCAGGGATGTTAAGAAGAGCACACAGCTCTCCCACCAACAGGGCAAGTTCAAGCTAGAGTCAGGCCATAAAGCATACTACTGTTCAGTGTAATGGTTACAGATTCAGAGCTATCAAAACCATTGTTTTGGCTAATGATTCTAGGGTCTTCTAAAGCAGTATCTGGAAAATAAGAATAAATCCTGAGGAAGAGTGAAAAACACTTTCATTCCAGGCATTGGATCAGGAAAGAATTCTTCTCTCAGTCCAGCCAAATCTAGTCTAGGCTCCCTCAGGATGTCTGAAGCACAGAGTATCTCCTAGAACCAGAGCCCAGCAGCTCTGACTTCAGCTGCTGTCTCTTCTCCTGGAGCTGCTGCCGTGATACCATTCCTGTGTCTCAGTCCTACCTCCTCACTGCTTCCCACAATAATCTGAGGTAGTTTCCAACAGACTTCGCTCAGCATCTATATTTTACCTACATTTTGTTCATTAATATAATCTCAGGACTGCCTTCAGGTTGACTTTTTTAATGTATCCAGCTTTTCACTGCCCATGTAACCATTTTATAGACCCAAAATGGTAGCAGGTTTGTCATTTCTTTTCACTGGGCAGTTGCAACACAACAGTGGTCTCACAGCAATTTCTTTAGTCGTAAAGGTAATCAAGTCAAGTGAGTCAGTTAAGGTGCTGGGCTCCTGCTCAGGTCTGTGTGCAGTATTGGACCTTTATGTGTGCTGTGTGGCATTACCGCTTTGAGAAGTGTATTTTTAGTCAGGAGCAAGACCTAAAAATGGGTATGGTTGCTTTCCAAAGTCTGCAATGTTTCGTTTGCTTTTTAATCTCCCGATGCAGGACGGTGGGCACAAAGATGATGGGCAGGACACACCAAAACATGCCTTTAAACAGCTTGTAGCTGCACGCAAGGCCCCAGGTCACAAGGTTCTGTTCAAAAGCTGCATTTGCTAAGCCTTTAATTTCCTCTCAGCATTATATATCTCAGATAAGTGCTTTTATGCCCATAGAAGATGCAATTAGAGACAGTATTCAAGAGGAGCCAGAACAGCAAGAACTGCAGTGGCCATCACTGGGTTTTGCCTCCTAATTACACGCTTGCTCTTCCCAGCTCCACCCAGCATGTGCCAACCATACCTAAAGCTGTGTACATAACACATCCAGCATGCCAAAGATCATTTGCAGATCTCTGTAATTGGGTGGCCTCATGGTTGGCTGAGGCACTGAATTTGTGTAAATTACACAGTGGCCTGTGTAAAGGACAGCACAGAAGTCTGCTTTCCCAGGAGGGACTATGTATGGAAGGTCTTTTGCCCATGGGAGGTGCACAGAAGGTCCTGGCAATACCCAGCCTTGAGGATTCGGATTCTTGGATGTTCAGAGTGGGAGCAGACACTGGCTTGGGGGTTTCACAGCACACCTAAGTGATCCATGACCACACTTCCTTCAAAAAGCACAGGCTTTTTCCTCTCCTACCTTGCATTTTCACTGCTGATTGACCAGAAAGTGATGAAATGACTCAGGTCAACCTGTTAAACTGACTGATCCATTTTATTTTCTGATCCTTCAAATCAGACTGTGAGCACAAGTTAGAAATAAGAGAGCACAAGCCTGGGCCAGATGCAGGAGCAGAAGGGAAGCAGGGTGTCTCCTTTTCAGCCTCTTCACCCTGCTCTTTCTCCTCTGATGAGTGAACAACCCCACCGAGAGTGGCTTCACTGTGGGATTTCAGCATGTAGGAGTTGCATCCCAAAAATGAATGTTGCTGCTTCTCACATCTTCAGGAATCATAGAATCAGTCAGGGTTGAAAGGGACCACAAGAATCATCTAGTTACAATCCCCCTGCCATGGGCAGGGACACCTTACCCTAGATCAGGCTGTCCAGAGCCTTATCCAGCCTAACCTTAAACACCTCCAGGGACGGAGCCTCAACCACCTCCCTGGGCAATCCATTCCAGGCTTTCACCACTCTCATGCTCAACAACTTCCTCCTCACGTCCAGCCTGAACCTCCCCACCTCCAGCTTCGCTTCTTTACCCCTAGTCCTGCCACTCCCTGATATCCTGAAAAGTCCTTCCCCAGCTTTTTTGTAGCTCCCCTTCAGATACTGCAAGGCCACAATAAGGTCACCTGGGAGCCTTCTCCTCTCCAGACTGAACAGCCCCAACTCCCTCAGTCTGACCTCATAGGAGAGGTGCTCCAGCCCTCTGATCAACCCAGCAAGGGGTGTGCTTTGGTCAACCAGCTGAAGGTCACTGAGGCTTCCTGGTTGAAGAGCTGATCCAGTTCTTTCCCTTTGAATTAGACCTTGAGAATACAAGCAGTGGTGTCACTTATCCTAACAAATGATTCTTTTGGAGACCAGTAGAGGCAGACACCAAACAGGTTTAGAAAGGTAAAGTGGGACTCAGGTGAAAGTGAGGTGCCCAAATTCAGCATTATGATAGCCCATTCAGTTATCACAGGCTTTTGTTTGTTTGCCTTCTTAAAATGCACCAGCAAGGGAGCGCAGCTTCTGTATCCCAGGTGATAACATCAGTTACAGTTCCATCACATTCCTCGAGTATGGAAAATCACAGGCCAATTCTCACGAGTGATCAGCTCTCCTGATGTAAGGCTGCTCCACCAGCCTGCAGGCTGGGATAGGTGGGAGTGAGCAGCGCGGCAGGAGACATGGATGATGAGGATGTCCTGCATGCCCTCTGTGAAGGTTGCCACTGTAAAGAAAGGAATGTAGTAGCCACTGGCCGAGGAGAAAGCCCAAGGGAGATCAGAGTTACCTGAAGATTCAGTCTGGGCCCCCTGAACTCTCTGCATTTTCCCCAGAGACTCTGACATCCAGCTTTCCCCCTCTTGCTGTACGCGGTTCCCAACGCTAAACCTAGCTGCTCGAATACACTGCAGAGTCAGGCACTGCCACTCCAGCAGCACTTTCTGATGAGATGGGCACTTGGATTTGTATCTCAAGAGAGCTGGTGCCTTTTGCACAGTGCCACACAGCCCTCAAGCTGCCAGGAAATGAAACCAACGTCACGAAGGGTTGTGGTGCAAGGCAGCAGAGTGCAAGTGCTTCCCAGGGGAAGTAACGTAGCATGCAAGAGTTCAGCATTACTCACTGCATTTTTGTCTCCTCCGTCACTTTCCAGCCAGCTGCCTGCAGCGGCAGTGCCTACGATGGCTAAGCAAACAGATGGCTTTGCAGACTGTCATCTAACCTTTTTCTTGGCCAGAGTTATTATACATTTCCAACACCACGACTAAAATCAGCTGTCCTCGGGGCAAGGAAACAGCATGGGTGCGGTCCCAGCTAAACTCAGCCACGTCCCAGCAGTGCTGGCTGCCGGAGAAGGCAAGCCGGAGGCAGGGACATCAGCTCCGTGCCCCCTGCGTGAGCAGCAGCACTTCTGAGCCAGCTGCTAGAGATGAAGGTAATCTTCCCAGAAGCCTGTATCCCATTCCAAGCACAAGCAGACATTTTAGTCCTGCACTCTTGCAGTCGCACTCCCATGCCTGGGTTGCCTGGTTTACAGCTGCCACCAAAGCCGTCCTGGAAAAAGATAATGCAAAGAAACCACAGGGGCAAAAAAAACAAAGCTACAAGAAAGAATACTTTGGTGTGGTTTGGGGAGAAGAGAGAATTCGTTGCTTTCCTGCTTGCACAGGCATTTTTAACGGCTGCTTGGATATGTGCAAAATGTATTCCCCAGCAATGTGGAGGGCACGAATCCCACCCTCTGCTCCCGCACTTACGTCCCCAGGGATTTTGTTTCATTCATTTCGCTAAACTGCCCCTACCCAGCATGAGCGACGATCAGTATTTAATCCTGATGGCTTCTGCACCCGTTATTGAGTGCGGCAGGTTTGGGATAAAGCCACTTCATCAGTTCTGCCACTTAAATGACTATGTTAGGGTAAGAAGCTGCATCGCTGTGAGCTCCTGGCTGCGGCTGCTGCAACCTCCATGTCCTCCCGTGGCCTTTCGTGGCCGTTTCCCAGCGCCTAGCGCCCTCTGCTGGTGACTGCTTCCCCCTGCGCAACCTCGTCTTCCTGCGGGGTCTTTTACCGGGGGTCTGTAGAGTATCCCAGAGTGAAAATGGATGAATAAAGTTCAATCCATAGATAGATATAGATATATAAATATATATAGGTAGGAGAGCCCTGCAGAGGGACCTTGCCAGGCTGGGCGGGTGGGCAGAGCCTAATGGGATGAGATTTAACAAGGCCGAGTGTAGGGTTCTGCACTTTGTCTACAACTCAAGCAGCACTACAGGCTGGGGACAGAGTGGCAGAAAGGGACCTGGGGGTGCTGGGAGAGAGGAGCTGAAGATGAGGCAGCAGTGTGCCCAGCTGGCAAGCAGAGCCAATGGCATCCTGGTCTGCATCAGGAACAGTCTGGCCAGCAGGACACGGGAGGTTATTCTGCTCCTGTGCTCAGCACTGCCTAGGTGCTGATGTTGACCTTGAGTATTGTGTCCAGTTCTGGGGCACTCAATTCGAGAGAGATGTTGAAGTACTGGAAGGTGTTTGGAGAACGGCAGCAAGGCTGGGGAGGGGCCTGGAGCACAGCCCTGTGAGGAGAGGCTGAGGGAGCTGGGGGTGTGCAGCCTGCAGCAGAGGAGGCTCAGGGCAGAGCTCATTGCTGTCTACAACTACCTGAAGGGAGGCTGTAGCCAGCTGGGGTTGGGCTCTTTTCCCAGGCAAGCAGCAACAGAACAAGGGGACACAGTCTCAAGTTGTGCCAGGGGAGGTCTAGGCTGGATGTTTTGAGGAAGCTGTTGGCAGAGAGAGTGATTGGCATTGGAATGGGCTGCCCAGGGAGGTGGTGGAGTCACTGTCCCTGGAGGTGTTGAAGAGAAGCCTGGATGAGACACTTAGTGTCATGGTCTCGTTCATTGGCTGGGGCTGGGTGCTAGGTTGGACTGGATGAGCTTGGAGGTCTCTTCCAACCTGGCTACTTCTATGATTCTATGATATATGTAAATATACATACTTGTATACATTTATTTATATATATTTACGTATAGATACTTGTATATATATATTTATATATACTTGTATATATTTATATCTATTTTTATATATACTTGTATATATGTATATATATCAGTTGGGGTTTTTTTAGTTTTTTGTTGGTTGTGGGTTTTTGTGTGTGTGTGTTGTGGTTTTTTGGTGTGTGTGTTGTGGGCTTGGGGTTGTTGGGGTTTTCTTTGGGGTGTGTGTTGTGTTTGGTTTTTTTTGTAAACAGGATCACAGAGTGAGTAAATAAGGCTATGAGCACAGGCTGAGGGAACTGAGATTGTCCAGCCTGGAGAAGAGAAGGCTACAGGGAGACCTAATAGCATCCTTTCAGTAGCTGAAGTGAGCTACAAGAAGGCTGAAGAGGGACTGTTTCCAAAGACCTGCAGTGATAGAATGACGGACAATAGTTTGAAATGAGAGAAGATTTAGCTTGGATATTAGGAGCAAGTTCTGCACCATGAGGGTAGTGGAACGCTGCAACAGGTTGCTCAGAGAAGTAGTTGAGGCCTCACCCCTGGAGATATTCAAGGCTCTGAGCAACCTGCTCTAGTGGAGTCCCTGCTGACTGCAGAGGGGGTTGGACTGGCTGACCTTTAGAGGTCCCTTCCAACCCAAACCATTCTCTGGTTCTATGATTCTGTGATGTGTGGAAGCCAGAGCACTGAAACGATGCAGGATGCTCAGCAGCTCTAGCAAAAGCATCAACAAAACCTGATCAGTTCAGTGTGCATTAATCAGCTTAGACAGTAAAGCTGAACTGAATGATAATGATACCATAAAAATACAGGGGAAAAGAAGCCCTGCAGTTATGCCCAAGAGACCAACAATATTCTGTCACCACACATGAATTTGTGTTAGCCACAATTTTTGTACATAACTTTTAATTACTTTTGCCTCTCCGATGTACCAATGTTTTTATCTGCCCTTGATTGCATCTTTTATTACAAAGCATATAAAATTATCTGAAGAAATTAACAGTTCTGTCAAAAATCACAGGGAAATATAAGTCCTTCAGGATGCATTGCAATAAGGCAAGGTGTTCAAGAACAAGTTATTCTGAGCACAACTTCTTTAGCTGGCAGGCTGGTAAGAATAATGGAAATAATGGTAGAATTGATTGTCTGATCCCATGGGCAGTATTGAATAGCTGTGCTCTTCTCTGCTGCTTATAACCATTTGCACAAAGAATAGCAGGAGTTACAATGTGAGCTGTAACAAAACGTTTCACATTCACTGCTAGAAATGATGGTTAAGGTCTGCATATTTGGTAGGTCTAGAGTTCATTTTCAGAGCTCCCATTCACTGTGTACAGCACCCTTATCAACACACTAAACACAGGAAGCATCCATCTCTGCTGGCTTCTCTGACACTGAATGATCAAGCTACCTCATCTCTTTTCAGCCCTTCTCCTTGGGTAAGGAGGTGCCAGTAACTTGGCTGATGGCTTCCATCATTCACAAGCCCTTCTTTGCCGACATTCCCATCTTTCTCCTTCACCACAGATATAGAGAGAAGGAGCTGCAAATGTAGAGTAGGAGAGATTTGTGTCTTACAGAATGGTTTTAGGTGGGACTACAGGTAGCACTTCTAACCACAGATGGGTGAAGACAGATGGGCCAGGAAAGAAAACAAAGTGCAGTTTTCTGTGGAGACAGAAAAGATTCCAAGTTTTCAAACTGCATCTGTAGCAGTAGGCAAGATGAAGGTGTGGCAGAGTCAGAAAAGAGAGTTGTTTTGCTGCAATTGACCTTTGAGATCATCAGATCTAGTCATTAACCCAACACTCCCAGGTCCACAGCTACACCATGTCCCTAAGCACCGCATCTACATGTCTTTTAAATACCTTCAGGGCTATTTTCCCACCACTTCCCTGGGCAGCCTGTTCCAGTGCCTGCCAACTGCTTCAGTGACGTGTGGTGCTGTCTGCCTTAGGGAAGGCTGCCTGGTGGTCACAGGTCACAGAAAGGTCACAGAAAGGAAGGTGACGAAGATGTTCCTGCAATAACCAATCCTACCCAAGCACACAGAGGTTTTCCCAGATTTCTGGGGCTGTGCAGTGGCTGATACCACCTCACCACCCAGCTGTGTGCTTTGAGGTGCTGTTGTCTAGGGACATGGATGCCTGTGCAGCCAGAGGTAGTACCACTGATACATGCTGGGAAGGAGTCTTTCTTACAAGAGGTGAATTCCATAATGAACAGCATCACCCTGGATCCAGTACTGCTTGATACAGTCTTGGGTTTAATGCGATTAAAAAGGAGACACAAGGAGGTAGCTCTTGGCTCTGACAGCCCTTCACTTTCCTTCTGATTTTCCCAGCCTTCCCACATAGCTGTGGGAGCCACAGCGCCCCTGTGCTTTCCAGCCTTTCTCCAGTCTCTAGCCACAGTTGAACCCTACCCCACGTCCTGTCTGAATAATGTGCCACTTATCTTCCCACCCAGCAGAACCCTTGTGCAAAGCTGTCAGGGCTGCCCCAGCTGCCCTGCCCAACCCAGCATAAAGATGAGTTGTGTGAGCTTTGTGAACATGCTAAGCGTCCAGGAGCAGTAGGAGCTGTGAAAGACGGGCGCCTCTCAGCCACATCACACAGAATCAGAAGGACTGGGCAAAAAAAGCAAAGAGACAAATGTAGAGCAGAAAAGATGTACCTAAAAATCAGTGCTTTAAAAAGTAAGGCAAGAAGAATGGATGGCAGGCTAAAATGAGCATGAGCTAATAATTTATGGGCAGACTCTAAACAGGAAACAGCAAAGCCTGCGAGGAACACAGTGAAAGGAAGAGAAGCAATAAATAAGGAAGATGAATTCTCAGATGTACATGTTCATTGCCTGGGATGTATATTTAAAATTTCAGGGGAATGGCTAAAAATCCCTCAAAATGCAAGGTGCTGCATTGCTTCATCTGGTTTCAAAGCAGGCTGCCAGTGCCAGCTGTATGGTTTCTCTTGGTTTTGCTGTTTACTTTTGGCTTCAAGTAGCAAAGTGTCAGGCCAATACATAATCTTGTGATTTCTGTAGAGCAAATCTGCCATTTGCACACTTTTTTTTTTTTTTTTGGTGGCTACCTCTCAGAATGTTAATTCTCCTTTGCTGTCAATCCAGTGAATGTGTAAGAGGAGCTCTGCCATCCCTGATAAAAGTCAAACCTCTCTCCTGGAGAGGGTCGCTGCTGTCTAGAATCCAGTTCTTCTTATGAATTGTAAATGGTGTCGTTTATCAGAAGACAAACTAATTGTGCCTTCTAACTGTGCCCTCTTGGATACCCATTCAAGTGCATAATGCATGAGGAAGAGTCTCATTTGTCATTTCTTGTTTCCCTCATTTGAAAAGTTCTGCTGTATCAGATTTCAGCTCAAAAGTGAGAAGAGGCAAGAAGATGCCGTGGTAGTTGCTTACCCAGTAATTACTAATTGGATCATTTCTGAAATCCTCAGGTCCTGCTGTGTGAAGATTTTTCCTGATTGTTGAATTCATTGCTTCTCCTCTTAATGAGCACACAATGTATAGTTCTGAATGATTCCAATTAATTTAAATCTTCAAGTCAGTCTGCTAAGATAGCTGGAATTAGTGTACCTGTCAAATGCTTGAAATTAAGGGGCTTATCCGTATCATCAAACACAAGAGATGAACACAGGCAGTTGTTATTGAGCCTTCTGGATTGTAAAGGAGGGAAAGTGTTGTTTGTGTGATCTGGTACATACATTCCGTCACTGCAAATCTACCAGGAGGTCTGGGTTTTGAGAACATAGGATCACAGGATCACAGGATGTTAGGGGTTGGAAGGGACCCAAAGAGATCATTGAGTCTACTCCCCCTGCCAGAGCAGGACAATCCTATCTAACACAGATTGCACAGGAACACATCCAGACAGGCCTTGGAAGTCTCCAGAGATGGAGACCTCACAACCTCTCTGAGGAGCCTGTCCCAGTGCTCTGTGACCCTTACAGTCAAGAAGTTCCCCCTTGTGTTGAGGCAGAACCTCTTTTGCTGCTGCTTACACCCATTGCTCTTTGTCTTATCACAGGAAGCAAGTGGAAAGAGCCTGTCCCCCCCTCCTGGCAGCCTTCAGATACTTATAAACATATGTCAAATCCCCTCTAAGTCTTCTTTTCTCCAGACTAAGCAGCCCCAGGTCTCTCAGCCTCTCCTCATCAGCCATGCCCTCCAGTCCCCTAATAATCATCCTCATAGCCCTCTGCTGGACCCTCTCCAGCAGATCCCTGTCCCTCTTAAACTGGGGAGCCCAAAACTGAACACAGTATTCAAGATGAGGTCTTAGCAGGGCAGAGTAGAGGGGGAGAAGAACCTCCCTTGAGAGCTCTTGGGCTTGTTTGTTCTTTTTTCCCAAGCTAGGCCTTTAAGCCTAGACTGACCTCTTCTTTTTCCCAGATCAAACCTGCTCCTCAGTTGTCTCACAATTTTTCAGTGCAGCCATCCTCAGCTCCTCAGAGTCATAGCCTGTGCTTCACAACTTAAAATTGTGCATGGATCAAGTATGGGTCTGGTACAAAAGACACATGACTTTTAAAACCAATCAGTTGCACAAGGACTCAGTGATCATAACATTTTCCTCCATGCTCTCCTATGGGCTACTGAAGTGCTGCAGCATCAGGATTTGCAGGTGCAGTGGTCTTACTCTGCATGGCCTCACGCTCTACCCATCAGGTCCAATGGGTGCGTTGGAGGAGCACATGTGGCATTAGATAGGAGGGGTAACAGCAGCTTTCCTCCTCCATCCCTACATCAGTTGAGACCAGTGATGCTACTTCATCTTCTCAGAGTGCTTTTCTAAGCCACCTCTGTGTGTTTTAATAGAAGTCTTGAATGTTATTACTACATCAAGGTCATTTACCCTTTGATTTCCAAGTGCTCTTTGGAAATAGAAGCAAAGCTGTGTGCAGTAGCTGTAAGTACAACAATTCTCAGTCCATTTTCCCCTGATGTTCTCCTAAAACCTGTCTGAGTCAAGTTAATGGAGTAGGCTTTAGTTAATCTCTCGGTTAGAATTCTAAAGGAAAAGCCTCATAAAAAATGGCCTTTCAGTAATAAGTCTGTGGCTCTAGATGTGATTTAATTTTCCTGGGTCTGTCAGACTGAGAGTTAAAATAGAATGACATTTGTAAAACCTGTCAGTAATTGCTGCTCTTGTCAGTCCTTCGGCTGGGAGGCACCGTCACTGTCAGCTCGCTTTGCCTTGGCCTGCTGCAGCTTCTCTCTTCATTTCCTTTGTACTTTCACAAAGTAATGAAGTTATTAAGCTTCATCCCCCCCTGTTTCTGTTTGTAAAATTGATATCCTCCCCACACGTGTCCTGCCACGCTCAAATGAAAGCTAACCCAGGCACAGCATTTCTCTTTCCCTTGCACTTGTCAGCATCCATGCTATTTTTGGATAATGTTTTTGCCTGTCTGCTTGCAGTTTAGGATCATAGAATCAATCAGGTTGGAAGAGACCTCCAAGATCATCCAGTCGAACCTAGCACCCAGCCCTAGCCAATCAACCAGACCATGGCACTAAGTGCCTCATCCAGTCTCTTTTCTTGAACCTCCAGGGATGGCAACTCCACCACCTCCCTGGGCAGCCCATTCCAATGCCAATCACTCTCTCTGCCAACAACTTCCTCCTAACATCCAGCCTAGACCTGCCCTGGCAAAGCTTGAGGCTGTGTCCCCTTGTTGTGTTGCTGGTTGCCTGGGAGAAGAGACCAACCCTACCTGGCTACAGCCTCCCTTCAGGGAGCTGCAGACAGCAATGAGGTCACCCCTGAGCCTCCTCTTCTCCAGTATCTCCACAGCCCTTAAGAAATACTTCTGGTCTAAGAGTCTATCATTGTCTTTCTATCTGCACACCCCAGAACTCATGTTTAAAGTCTCTCATTCTTCTGTTGCAATGCTTTTTACACAGAGATCTGATCATCTTTGTTTGGAATCAGTTTTCAAGATGATGTTTTGCTGCTGGATTGGGATGCATATCCCTTCATTTGCTGTGGTTGCATCTGTTGTCAGGACCAACAGCATTTGCAGCACTTGCTTTGATTAACACTTCTCAACACTAATCTTTTTAGTGGTGCTATCAGACAGTGGAGAATTGATTATTAGTGTTCTTTTATTAAGGTACCTCTGACTAAATCATATATGAGAGCTTTCTCCTTCAAAGACCATCAACTTTTAAGCAAGCCTTTCCTGAAATGCAGCCAGTGGCCCCATGCTGCTTCATGAACCTTTCTTTTACATTTTGAGGAAGCCACTTCACATGGCTCTGACAGCTGTCACTATTTTTTTTCTTGTTGGTGTCATTCAGTGTTTTTAGAGCTGGGACACAGAATGGTGGGATCCTTTCTGCTGTTTTTCTCTCACAAGCAACTCTGAAACAGTTTTATTCCCCACTGTGACAATGTGGTGCAGCAAGTGCAGTCACCATGACTGTGTATTATATGAGGAGTTAGATTTGAAGTGTTCCCTGTGTGATTCCTAACACTGACCCTTTGATGGCTGATTTTTAATTCAGATAAAAGCCAGCCCAGACAGAGATGAGATAAGCATTGTCATCAGCTGCTCTTCCAGAAGAGTTCCTCTTGTCACTACTCATCACTATTTTTGATCAAAACAGTCCAGGGATAATCTATCAACTCAGGTTTTAATGATCAAATCATTAACACCACGAATGTTTCTCCATGCTTTCACACTGCACATGTGAGAAGTTGCTTAGTTAGCATGTATGGAGTATGCCAAGAAACAGTGCCCTGTATGAAAACTGTATGAAAAGCATGCCAGAGACTTCCCTTAGTTTCAGTTTACTACACCTGTTGTCAGCTTGGCCAAGCGTGCTTGGCTTCCTGCAACAAATAATTTCCAGTGATAGGTTTCAAGCTACTATCAATTTGCCAGTGAAATCAGTTGGTTCAGCAGGGTGTAGACACATCTGAGCCAAAATGCAAGCAAATGGCTTGGCTGGAGCCCTGCTTTGCTGTTTCAAAATGCAAAGTAACCAGCAGGAATCACAAGGAGGCAGGAGATCCACAGTTGCCTTAGTGTTACAGTCCACAACAGCAATCGTTGTATTTAACTCCTGCCAGAGTAACCTGCCCTTAGCTTAGTTGTTTTGATTGTTTTTTTCCTCATACCCAAGTTTTTACCTTGATGTCTCTCACCTTGTACCTATCTAGGTTCTCCTAAAACCTGAGCTACCTCACAGACAAACAGTTGGTTCCTGGGTCTAAAAGGCTGAGCTATTCTCCTGCTAATTAATTTTTCATGGTTCACTCTTTCAAATTCAAAAGCCACCGTTTTGTGTTCTTTAGTCAGTCTTGTCCTTCAGGAGCTTCACTTCCAGACCACCTTCCAGCTGGCCTGCTGTGTTGTGGATGTGACTAGAAATAAGGAGTTTTTCTGATGGTAAGAAGCACACTGAGATATCTCCCAGCACAGAGCCTGAGTGAGACTTGGACACCAGAACTGGCAGGGTGGTGATTCTTGTACTTGACAGCTATACTCAGTAGCTAGGGATCCTTAGACATACACATCTAAAATGCAGCTCTTTGGATGGGGACTTTCTGTATTTTAAATTGTTTTGTCTTAGTGTTTCAGAATGAAAACATTTTCCTCTCTGCATGCAAAAAACATAACCCAAGGATAACACATTCTCCCCTCTCTACTTTCTTTCACACTTCTCAGCTCTTAATTTGATCCTTTCCTGTTACAGTCTCACACTTCCAGACAGAGTGAAAATTATGTGTAATCTGAATAATGATTCATGTAGATTTACTGCTGTATTATTTTCACTGTTTCCCAAATAACAGTAATTCCCCAACTCATTTTTTTTTAAACCAAGGACTCCTCTGGCATGTAACACAACTTCCCAGAGTCTTTGCATTCCCCATCTTTGTTCTCTCATCTAATCCCACTGGTTCTTCCTAGCTCTTCTTACCTGCTTCCCAATCCCTTCCCTTTCTGCTTGATTCTGATATCCCCCTTCCTTCTGACATCCCCCTTTCTTCCATTCCTCCTCTAATCAGCCTTCCCTCCCACCCTCAGGCTGGTTTATCTTTCTCTTCCCAGCCAGCTCAGAATGGCTTTTCCTCACCACAGAGTTTCAATGCTTCTCCCTGAAGAGGGAAATGAGGGTATGGCAACAGTACAGGATTTTTACTGCCTCCATGACTGGCCTGCTGCTTCTGCTGAGCAACCGCAAATTCTCCCTTCCCCTTCCTAGCACAACTCGATTTCCTGCTGTCTGAAACAGAGTGCTGGTTCAGGTGATAGGTGCTGTCACAGCAGTCTCCTGGTGTCCAGCAGTTACCCTTGGGGACCAGCAGGTATTTTCTGTCACTTTGGAACACATCCCTGTCTCTTTGTCTGCAAGTATTTGACATCTAACATTTGAATATATAAAAAGTTTCAGCATCAGACTACTGTGGGCTATTGCTGATGTCCTTTGTCCCCAGAGCAGTCTCTTTGGAAGTATTACTATATCACTGACAGTGAATAAATATCTGCTAGCTTGAATCTAATGATGTTGTAATTCTGTGGCTCTAATCCTGAAACATTTAGTTTGTCCATTTTCAGACAAAAATTGCACTGAAGTTGTTGGCTCAAGGTTTTTTGTTACTGTTAACAATGTTGTTGAAAAAAAAAAAAAGAGAGGACAAGCTTGTCAGGAGCATTCATTTTTACACTGCAGCATGCCTCAGACAAGGAGAATCAACCAGAAACCAAGTATAATTGAGAAGATCTTTAGGCATTACACAAGGATATGGTATGGCAAGTTAGAAATCATTTTCATTTCTTTTAAATTAGCATCTTACCTCCCCAGAGGCTTTGTCTTGGGTTTAAAGTGCACAAAGAAGACTTCTGCCTCCAGAAAAAAATCTACCCTATGTAATTTCTTCCTTTTTTTCTTCTTTTTCTTTGCTGGCAATCAATCATTCTTTCAGTGAGGCTGAACTTCTGTGCTGCTCCTAGGTTGCAGAATACTCCTTGCGCTACGATACCCACAGCTGTAGCTCACCATAATTTGATCATCCCATTTGCTGGATTTAGTCATCTGTGGCCAGGTTCTTGAATGTGGTATTTTGATTTGGTTCAATGTGAAGAAGTGTGTTCTTCCTTCCCTTCCTTGCTAAATGCTTTTCAAGGAGCATTTATGCCTTGTCTCTCTCTCTCTTTCACAGCGCTGTGTAAGGAATGAATTGCGCTGCAGTATTTCATGGAGCTCCCTTGGATTGCCCCTCCTGATTAGGGGTAAGTTAGAAAGTCAGTGCAAAGCTCTCACAGGGCAAACACCCAGCATTCATTTTTCTCTCTGTTTCATCCACCATTTAGAGATTCATAGGCCTTGACATTTTTGATCTCACACCTGGAACAACCAACGTATTCAAACTGAGAGTCCAACACTGATTTTCAAGGGTTAATGTTAATCATTCGAAGTGATACTTTTAGTAAGAAGTTTACTATTTTGCAGACTCCTTTTATGCTACAAAATTAATTACTCTCATTCTGGCCAGGAAAAAAAAAAAGGGAGGAAAATTAGCAGAAGGCTATTGTGTAGGTCAGTGACAAGGATATTAACCTGGCAGTGGAGAAATGCCAGATAACCAGAAATGGTGAGTTAGAGCTCTTGCTTGTGAATATCTCCTACCCCAGGAAATCTCTTGCTATTAAAACTCTCTCGTTCTGTACACTTGTTGATGACAGAGCCAAACTTAAGGAAAGTGACCATAATCCACCAGTTTGGGCATGCATTTGGCATATGGGAAAAGCAATTGTGTGTTCTGGCCCTGCAGGCATAAAGCTTTCTGTAAGGAAGGCAGAAGTGAATTATGGATGACTCAAACCCAATTCAGAAGATTACATTAGCATATGTAACACAGAGAGGGTTAAGTATAATTACAGAAGCTGTACACAGCAAAGTATAGATGGGTAGAAAAACTATGGGACAAAAGCTATTCCTGCTGAGTAACCTTGGTGTGCTTGGAGAAACAGATTCCAGGCTTCCTTTGGTTTGTATAATTGAATATTTGCCTGGCACAACTCCTTGGCAAAGCCCAGTATGTAGCACAGATGTGGGGTTAATGATCTGTTCGTGTTTAGCCTCGGAGGAACTCTAGGATTAGACAATTCAGACCTGATGTGCCCCTAAATTCTGAGTAAAACTCTTTGGTCCCTTCACATGGTAAATTTTCAGGCTCTCAGTGGTTGCATGTTAGAATTCTAGGAGTGATCAACCAGCTCACCACATATATATATTTGCCAGAGGACTAGGGGGTGTAAAACACAAGGCTAGGGAAATTTTGGAACCACAGTAGAAAGGTATCTTAGTGAAGTTGTAAGTCTAGAGTATGTGGAGCTGCTGCCCGTCCAGCAGTCTTCACCTGAAATGGAAACACCTCAGACTTTTTGAGACCTCTTTTTTAAGGACATATTTTTAGTCCTTTAATTAAATCTTCAGCTTTCAGTTCAAGCTGCGGATGAGTTTGTTTCAACCACCTATGACTACGTTATGGTCCTCCTCTGCTCTTTCTTGGTGTAACAGGAATATTCACCAACTCTTTCTTTGGGAAGTGAAAGCCAAGTTTTGACTAGTCCCTAAAATGAGGGGTTTAGGGCTTATAGAATCATAGAATCAATCAGGTTGAAGAGATCTCTGAGATCATCCAGGCCAACCTAGCACCCAGCCCTAGCCAATCATCTAGACCATGGCACTAAGTGCCTCATTCTTGAACCTCCAGGGCTGGCGACTCCACCACCTCCTTGGGCAGCCCATTCCAATGCCAATCACTCTCTCTGCCAGCAACTTCCTCCTAACATCCAGCCTAGACCTCCCCTGGCACAGCTTGGGACCGTGTCCCCTTGTTCTGTTGCTGATTGCCTGGCAGAAGAGCCCAACCCCACCTAGCTACAGCCTCCCTTTAGGTAGTTGTAGACAGCAATGAGCTCTGCCCTGAGCCTCCTCCAGGCTGCACGCCCCCAGCTCCCTCAGCCTCTCCTCATAGGGTTTGTGTTCTAGGCCTTTCACCAGCTTTGTCACCCTTCTCTGGACATGTTCCAGTACCTCAACATCCCTCTTGAAATGCAGGGCCCAGAGCTGGACACAGTGCTGAGTACAGGGGCAGAATGACCTCCCTTGTCCTACAGGCCACACTGTTCCTGAGCCAGGCAAATTAGGACAAATAGTAAACAATGCTGGCCATGCAATCATGCAAACTTCATTCACTCTTGCTTTTCTAAAGATCCTCCTTATCAGTGCATTAGAGGAAGCTGTTGCCTTTGTGCACAGCTCCACAGATGCTCTGGTGTCTCTGTGAATTCATTAAACTTATGGTCTTTCCTGTCTTCAGTTTCCTTGACTCAATTTGTCTGTCTCATAATCCCTCAGAAAAAAAACCCAGCTCCAGCCTTATCAGTGCTCAGCCTTATGCTTTGTTACTTGTTAGCTGGCCTTGTGGTGTGTGTTCTGATGCCAACAGCACCTCTTAAACTGCATGACTCCAATATACCCTGTCTTTGTCTTTGCTGGAGCTCTTCTGTTGCTTGTACAAGGATGTTTCTTGGTTTCTTTACATTTCTTTTGGAAGGAAGTTATTCAAGAGCTTTAAGATGATAGAAATCTCCCTCTCCCATCTTTTCTTCTCTCTCCACCTCACAGCCACTGTAACACATTAATGAAGCCATTCAGTGAATATCAAGTGTAGAAGTTGTAGTGTTCAGCCCTACTGCTTCCTCCCCAGTAATCTTGCTGCAATTTAGTGCTTACTGGGGAGGGGGGTTAAGGGGGGGGGGGGGGCTGGTAAGAGCTGTATGCACTGCAGGGCTCCAGGTTGTATCACAGCCCTAGTCAGACTCCTTTGTGTATTCTGTTCATATAGTTACTATTCGTTCCAGAAATTAATCTGCTATATTCTCTTAACAATGGCAACTAAGTGCATCATGCTAAAACCAAATCAATGTCATCTGAATCAGTCACCAGGGGTCTCTTGATCTCTTTCTAGCAAGGATTTTGTTATTCAGACATTCCCCACAAGCTGTCAAATGGTCCAACTCAATAACAACTAATAAAGCAGGCACCCCTTAAAAATTTCCCCAGGGAATCTTTTTAAATTGAACGGGGAGTAATAAATCTTGCAGTGTCAATAATGGTGAAAATGTTAATTTGGTTGACTCTGCTCTGTGCCTCCTTGACTGAAATTTCAAGTGCTGCTCTGGGAAGATGGCTGCTACACTCCCTTGCTCTCTGACTGCAACACCACTTTCAGATCTGGAGCCAGGGCTGCCTGGGGTGGGCTGTATAACAAAAGAGTGTTCTGGTGATCCACAGTATCACAGTATCACCAAGGTTGGAAGAGACCTCATAGATCATCAAGTCCAACCCTTTACCACAGAGCTCAAGGCCAGACCATGGCACCAAGTGCCACGTCCAATCCTGCCTTGAACAGCTCCAGGGACGGCGACTCCACCACCTCCCCGGGCAGCCCATTCCAGTGTCCAATGACTCTCTCAGTGAAGAACTTTCTCCTCACCTCCAGCCTAAATTTCCCCTGGCGCAGCCTGAGGCTGTGTCCTCTCATTCTGGTGCTGGCCACCTGAGAGAAGAGAGCAACCTCCTCCTGGCCACAACCACCCCTCAGGTAGTTGTAGACAGCAATAAGGTCTCCTCTGAGCCTCCTCTTCTCCAGGCTAACCAATCCCAGCTCCCTCAGCCTCTCCTCATAGGGCTGTGCTCAAGGTCTCTCACCAGCCTTCTCTGGACATGCTCAAGCATCTCAATATCCCTCCTAAACTGGAGGGCCCAAAACTGAACACAGTACTCAAGGTGTGGTCTAACCAGTTGCTTTCTCAGCCTTTTCAATCTCACCTACTGATGTAAATGATGTCCTTAAGTGAATGCTAGATGACAAGGATGGTAAGAGCATCTCAGGTGGCTGATACAGTCCCTAGCACAGAACAGGGACGTGTCCATCTGCGCAGCATAGCATGAATCTGGTTTACTATACCACACAATGCTGGTTTCACACCAGCATCAGCAAGAGAATTTTCTTTATTATACAAACTGGGTAGAAAAGGAGATTTATGTTGTAAATTTAGTCTGCTAAGGGCATTTCTGTGAATAAACTCTACTAGATGTTCTTTTCATCCTTTTTAGCACAGATTTTTTTCACAGATGTCATTTTTTGGGCATTAGACAAGTTGGTGGTTTTTTTTTTTTTTCCTCCTTCTGCTGTTGTGAAAGGAGAACTGCAAGTACTGACATTAAACATTTGGGGAAATTTGTTCTGTTCTTTTTATAACAAGTAAAAGGAGTCCTGCCAGGGCTCAAACCTTCCAGTCACATTTCTATTTTATTGTGTTATTTCTTAGGAATTTGATATCATCCTAAGGAAACTAATTAAGGGACTCTTTCTGAAGTCTAAATCACACCTTTCCTCCTTTGTAATATATATATATATAAGAATTAGCTATTCATTGGAAACCAAATGGTATCTTTAACACAAAAATGCATTTTTTTTTCATACAAAAATGCTTTTTTTCATATAAATTAGTGGCAATAGATAACAAGTGCTAAAGATTTCTGAGATGTTTATTTCTGGGCTTCACTTGGGCACCAGAGCAGCCTAGAGGTGATACCATTAAGGCTGCTTTGAGATTCTTACTCATGTTTTTAAAAGCTATTAGATTCATTCCATCCTGCTAAATACAGTTTTTTTTCCACCCCCCTTTTCTTAGCTGCTTTTCTTTCCTGCTCTTAGCTGCTGTTTAAGGTCTTTGTGGGTGGTATAGGAAAGTCTTTAATTTATGTTGAAGATCACATTCTGTGATCTCTGACTTTCTCCCAAGGTGGGGCACAAGCTGTGGCACTGCCCTTGGTCTGCAGAGGAGCAGGTCTAAGCCAGAGCCTTTTTTGCAGCCCAGCCCTCATCTACCTTTATCTGGAGGCAGCCCCTGGCTGTGCAAGCCTGCCCTGAACTTCAGAGAGCATCTCAGTGAGCAGGGGCTGAGCAGGGAAGTGCCAGAACTGCTTTTGTTCCAGCTCAAAGCAGGACAAGGTGGCCCCCCGTTTGTCACCAGCTTTCATGTTAGACTCTTTGCTCTTACTGCGCTTTCTCGGATCGGAGCTGAGACGCAGTGAGATGCGCTCCTGAAGCCCGTCAGGGCTTCGCCACTAACGATGCTCAGGAGATGACCGGGTTCGAGGTGCGGCCAGCGCTGCGCGGAGCCGGCAGGGGGCGCCAGCAGCCCGCATTGCCGAGCGGCAGCCCGGCCTGAGGCGGCGGCGGGAGGGCCCCGGGGGAGGGAGGGGAGGCCTGGGCAGACCTCAGGCAGGCCCCGGGCAGCCGCCGGTGGAGGTGAGGCCAGGCTCAGCTTCGTCCCGCACCAGGCTGAAGCGTGACTTACAAACGCTTACCAGAGTGCTCAGAAGGCTCACACGTGGCAGGGCGAAACGAAAACGCTGGCTTTTGGCTTAAAACGTGTGAGAGGCCTGAGTGCGGTGAGCAGTCCTGATGCCCGCAGAAGCTCTCTGGCCGTGCCGCGTTCCTCAGGCGGAGGCGGCGGACGGCGAGAGCCGTCTGTGGCGGCTTGCACCCAGCCAGCAGCTCAGCCCCACTGGCTCACACCTCCCTGCTGGGCGGGGGAGAGAGTCGGCAGGGTGAAGTGAGGGCAGTTTCGGTAGGGACAGTTTGACAGTAAAGCGAACCCACACACGGGAGCAACGCGGGGCAGGGCACCGATTCACCAGTCCCCTTTCGCCGGCAGGTGCTCAGCCACCTGTGACAGTGCCTTGGGAGGACAAACACCGTCGCTCCTGACATGCCTTTCTGCTTCCTCCAGCTTTGTATGCTGAGCCTGGCATCACATGGGCCAGAATATCCCTTTGGTCCTTGGGGTCAGCCGTTCTGACTCGGTCCCGTCTCAGCTCCCTGTGCACCTGGCGCTTGCTTGCTGTGGGAGTGGGACGAGGAGCAGAAGAGGCCTGGGGCCTGTGTAAATCCTGCCCATCAGAAACGAGAATGTCTCTGTGTTACCAACGTTACTCTGCTCCCAAATCCAGAAGGCAGCACTCTAACTAGATACAAGCTAGAAAACAGGCTTCATGCGAGCTGCAGCCCGGACACCATCACCCACAGAGCAGAGTCTGTTTCCAGAAGAGGCCATGAGAATGGCAGAGCTGCGTGCGGTGCTGTCTGGTGGGCTTGTTTATTTACACCTGCACCACAGAAGCCCAGAGCCTCAGTCGTGAAGCGAGACTGCCTTCTGCTTGGTGTTGCATAATAAAAGCACAAGAACGAGATGCACTGTGCTAGAGAGCTGACAAATATCTGCACGGGGAGCAGGCTGTGTCCCTGAGGAACAGGGCACAGCTGTGTCAGGGGAGGGTGCTGCAGTTGCTGCCCTGTGTGCTTTGTCGCTGAGCTTGTCTATAGATGCCATTGGCAATGCATTTACTGCCTTTGCACCGTACTGCTCTGAGGTGCTAAGTTCTAATTTACTTGCTGGTGATGTACATCATTCAAGATGTATGAGCTCTTTTCCTGTTTTTTATTTATCACAGGATTTGAAGACTCAAACTTCTTCTAAGTAAATATAAAAATAAGTAAAGCAGGTGAAGGCTTCCTCCTCAAATACTTTATGAGCATCTATGTGAACGCAGCACTGGAGTAAAGTCCCTACATCTTTGGTTCCAGCTAAGTCCCTGCATCTTTGGCTCCAGGTAAGTCCCTACATCTTTGGCTCCAGCTAAGTCCCTACATCTTTGGCTCCAGCTAAGTCCCTACATCTTTGGCTCCAGCTAAGTCACTACATCTTTGGTTCCAGCTAAGTCACTACATCTTTGGTTCCAGCTAAGTCCCTGCATCTTTGGCTCCAGCTAAGTCACTACATCTTTGGTTCCAGCTAAGTCCCTGCATCTTTGGCTCCAGCTAAGTCCCTACATCTTTGGTTCCAGCTAAGTCCCTGCATCTTTGGCTCCAGCTAAGTCACTACATCTTTGGTTCCAGCTAAGTCCCTGCATCTTTGGCTCCAGCTAAGTCACTACATCTTTGCTTCCAGCTACTATCACAAGCAGGTTTGTTTTATCATATGTTTTACAAAACAATAGCAGGCAGCTTCATTTACAGGTGTAGCAAAAGCAGAAAGGGGTGGGGGGGAATATTCTTGTGTGCTACTCTTGGCAAGGAAGTTCCATATATAACAAAGCAGAGTGTTGGGTTTCTGCTCCATTTTTTTCCTGTGATGTTAGCCTTAAATGAAATCACCATTGCTTGGGACTGCTTTTCATGACAGGCTTTGTAGTGCAGTACTCAATCTTTTGCACATAGGGTACTCACAGAAATGTCACCAGTAATAAAATACCAGCAAAACCTTGTGAGGAAGAATGTCCTAATTTTCTGGTAGCATGACACTGCTGAAGACTCCCTATTTATCTCCTTACCATGAAATCATCAGTTTGAGATCATCATCGATTTATGTTCCTCCTACTTCCAGCCTTTTATCTGAGAAAGACAAAATTTACTGCGTGCTTTCACAAAGTGACTTTCTGAAATGGAAATGATTTTAAGTGAGTCTTTCAAGAAAAGCCTGGATGAGGCACTTAGTGCCATGGTTTAGTTGAATGGCTAGGGCTGGGGGATGGGTTGGACTGGATGATCTTGGAGGTCTCTTCCAACCTGCTTGATTCTATGATTCTACGATTCTATATCTCTTAACAGAGCAGGCTAAAGAACCAGGGTTTGTTGGTTTTGCCACCGTAGAAGGAGGAAAACAGTAAAGGATAAATATTTACCTTTTGTTAAGTATCCTCACATCTGTGTATGATCTCTTGTCCACACGTGGTTATTTTATTTAGGTTATTGTTTATTCTCTGTTTCAATCCTGGGCATTTCTGAGATGCCAAAATATCTTTACATTTGTAGTGCACACAGCTTTCTCTTGTATTTTGTTCTGCAGCAGAATTTGCTCAAAGTTTTGTTGGTTCATTTTTGAGAAATCCTGCTGTGCATTTCAAAGAGGCATTTCCAGTCTTAGGCAGTTTCGTCAGCAGCTTGAAATATGGCAATGGCAAAGATTACAGGCTCTTATCAGACAAAGCAAGCCCTGCCATGCCAGAGAGGGCACAAGCATCACTAAATTCCAATACCACAGCAGCTCATTGATTTAAAATATGCTATAGACAACCAATTTTTTCCCCTTCATTCTTGCTTTCAGGAGTATTCTTTAATAACATTTATTTACAAGTTTAAGATCTCTTACTGTGTGTAACTAAGTAACTTAGTGCTTTGAGTTTGCAAAGATGTCCTAAGTTTCTACCTTCCAAATTCAGAGATGGATACTGGTATTAGTTTATCACAATGTATGTGTTGTGTGAAATGGGAAAAGACTATCACCAGCAGGTAAGATGAGTGCAGTTCATTTAGACAAGATAGCTAATAGTGTCTGTAAACAGAGTGAGAATTTACAGAACTAGATTGGTTTCAGTGAGTCAATATATTAGTGTCTCAATTAGATCTTTAGTGATCTGCTAGATCTTTAAGTGACATTGTGCTTTGGGGGGTTTTGTTGCAGACTCACAGTGTGTTAGAGGCTTGTGTTAGAGTCTCTGAAATGACCCTTTCAAGTGTCAGACTTTAGAGGCAAAGGAGCATTAATATAATTGGGCCTCTATTGTGCAAAGCACTGTGCAAAAATGAAGAAAAGGAAAACCAAGGCTTGGAGAAGTAATCATCTGCTCCAAAACTCAGCAGATTACTGAATGTTAGAAAATGTCTGGGGATTTTTTTTTTTTTACTATTTAGCTGATGGAAAATCCTCTCAAATTAAGTCACTGAAGATATTTCTGGATGCAAGATGATGCAAAATTGAAAGGCAAGTGCCCAACAGGTGGTTCTGTTTTGAGGCTGAGAAAACAGCAGGTTGGACCACTTATCACAGAGCATGTTAAAAGGAGCTATGAGTTTGGGTGTGCTGTGTCCCTTGCAGCCTTCTTACCTGGCAGAAGGGGAGTGAGGCTTCTGTGCTGAGATTTTGGCAGGCTACTGAGAATGGGTCTGGAGAGAGAAATTAAAATAGCCTTTCTTTTTCCCAGCTAGCAAGAGGTGCAAACACATGCACTGCCACTTTCCTCCCTTGCTGGCAGTCTTCTTCCCGTGCAAATAACTGATTAAAATCTTTGCCTCCATTACAAATATATGCATTTTCATGATGAACATTTTAATCTTCTGGCTTGGCTTTGGTGTTCTTCAGGAAGTCTTCTACAAACTGCCCACAGCTTTAGAAGTGATCTTGCTCAAATTGAAAGATGGAAAATTTACCCTTAGCCAACAGCAAGATGAAATAATCTTAGATTCAGATGTACAAATAACCTGTAGAAAGGATACACTGTCTCTGCTTGAATATCAGGAGAAAAATAGAGGCCACTTGCAGTAATTCTGTTCCTTAAAAGGTAAAAAGCTTAATTGACGTAGGTTATATGCATGAGAATTGGGGAATTATGGTGTTGTGTCAGTTAGATTTTCAGAAGAATTAAGCTTGTCAGTGCCTACCTCACTTTCAAAAAAAGGAATTTAAGTTCCTCAGCCATCAACATGCTTATTAAAGTTTTCGTATAAATGGCTTTTCCAAGGGCTCAGTGGCTTTGAAGTGCAAGTGTCTTTACATTGCACCCACATTCCTGAGAATCCTAGAAAAAGAAGTAAAGATGTCAGATCAGTGGACCATCTGCCTATCCTTTCCTCTGGGAAGTTGAATTCATTTTGATGAGATTAGGTTTGATTTTAGCTTTAAAAACCTAAAAATATAAAAAAAAAATTGCAGCATAATCTGCTAAGCCTTACTGGGAAGCATTTTCTACAATCAAACCTGAGCTGCTTGCCCAAGGTGTTTTCTAATGTAGATTTATGGCTGTCCTGAAATCTAATCTAGAGATAGTCTGGGCAAATATGTACTTTGTATTTCCAAGCCAGTATATCCTATTAATAAGACAAAAGCTTTCTCCAGTCCTTGCAAAGTAGGAAAAAGGAGACTCTAAGTCTTGTTTTCAGATGCGGGTTTGGTTTGTCACTACTGCTCCCCATTATGCTGAGCTGGGAAAAATACTTGATTCTGACAACCTGCAATTACAGATTACAATTTGCTGCTTGTCTCAGGCAGTGGTGATTTACATGGAAAAAAAAAAAAAAGAAAATAATGATTTGTTTTTATTGTGGTTTGTTCTGTAGAATAACCTGACCTGTGCCCTGCTTCAGACGGCACAGAACTGAGACATCGAGGGTAGATTGTCAAGGGGATTGCTGTTGCTGCAGTACTAACCTACAGAATTTTGTTAACTTTTCTTACCCAGAGGGCCAGATGAGTTCACAACCCGTAGACAGGTTTATAAATTCTGATGTTCAATGCTTGGATCTAATATTTACCTGAAAAAATGGCTTTATGAAAGTCAGCCTGCAGAAATGGCAAAGCAGCTAGGTGATGGGGAAGGGCTACCTGCAGGGATGGCCCAGATGTCTCTGCCTGTGAGTAGCTTCTTGTCTGTCAGAGCCCTCCCCCACTTCTCTTGACTTTTAAGAAACAAAAATTAATTTCCTCAAGGTCTTTAATTCCTTTTGCCTTTGTGCCATATGAATTACAGTCATCTTCTCAAACTAATGACAAATAGTTTACATTTTCCTGTAAGGGAGCTTAGAATCATAGAATCAAGCAGGTTGGAAGAGACCTCCAAGATCATCCAGTCCAACCTAGCACCCAGCCCTAGCCAGTCAACCAGACCATGGCACCAAGTGCCTCATCCAGTCTTCTCTTGAACACCTCCAGGGATGGTGACTCCACCACCTCCCTGGGCAGCCCATTCCAATGCCAATCACTCTCTCTGCCAACAACTTCCTCCTAACATCCAGCCTGTACTTCCCCCGGCACAACTTGAGTCTGTGTCCCCTTGTTCTGTTGCTGGTTGTCTGGGAGAAGAGACCAACCCCACCTGGATACAACCTCCCTTCAGGTAGTTGTAGACTTCACAAGGAAAGGTCAAGGGCTACTTGTCTTGTGGGTTCCAGAGGGATACTGTTCTGCTGGTAGAGTTGCCAGGTCCAAGTTTGATCTGCATTGCCCAGTACCTAAATAAATATTCTAGGATGAATTCCTCTTCTCTCTTTCACTGCCTGAAACATTCTCAGAACATATCTTTTAGATGAGGAAGGAAAGAGGTTGCCTGTGTTAGAGATCCCAGTGGTTTCTGGCTCTGGAGTATCCACAAACTTGTATTGGAATATGGGAACAAGAAAACAGAAAGGATTTCCAACCTCAGAGTGGTGAGAAAAGCCCTTAGCCACCATTCATTGCTGAAATCTGGATGAAGCTCCATAGACATAATATATTTTTTTCTGTTGGAATATTGCAGCATTAGAAGATGAAAGAAAACATCAAGTCGAAAAGTCTCCACTTGTTTCAGAGACTAAGGAAATTCCACTTTTTATTTTTTTTTGGAAGCATCTTGGTAACTGTTACTCGAAGCCTTGATGTTGCTGATGTTACTGAAGCCTGATCTTTTATTTAGTGAAGTGACATAATTAAGTAATCTATTCCTTCTCTCTGTGATTGTTTTTATTCCCTGCTATAATTTAAATTCCATATCATTAACACAGGGGGGGAGAAACCACGCTCCCTGCCTGAGAACATTTCTACCTTCCATATATACTTAGTGCCAGATTTCAGTGTTGGGGAGTTCTCAAGGTTTTGTGGATAAAATCCTCTTGGACAAGATGACCTTCGCAGGTCTCTTCCAACCCAATGCAAGCTGTGAAATAGGAACATCTGGATCAAATTTTTACCCTCCCCTCACATTCTGGGGGATCTGAAATCCAGATTCAAATGCTGACCTTCTTAAATGATGTCTCCTTGAATTTTGCATTGAATTTGTTGAGGAGAAAGGACTCTCCGTTGGGAATTGCTGGATAGTGCTACGAGTGAAACGTTTTCTGTGCTGTCTCTGGTGCTTCCTGTGAAATGCTATTAGCAGCAGGAGATTGCTCTGAGAAGTTTATGATGCTAGTTTTGCTGATATAAGCAGATATTTTCTATTACATTAATGTTCCATTTGAATAACAGATTGCCAGCCACCAACTTTATATATCTTATTCCCCATACGGACAATACATGGGTCTCTGAGTATGCTTTTGTAGATTCATTTAGCACCTAATGCACTTTTAATGGGAGATTATTTTTTTTCGGGATCTCTTTGTAAGGCTTGTGGTACAATGAACTTTTCATAGCCCTTCATAGAAGAGGTATTTCTAATTTACTAAGAAGTTAGGAAAGTCAGATATTAGGTCTGCTGAAGCATACTGCGGTGGGGGGTGACAAAAGAAGGAGAAGCGCAAGTGAATGACATCAGGAAACCATAGGATCATGGAATGGTTTGAGTGGAAAGGACCTTAAAGATCATCTAGTTTCAACTCACTTGTCATGACCAGAGGTGACTCAAAATCCCTTCCACTAGCCCTGGTTATTCTGAACCCCTTCCACTAGACCTGGTTACTCAAAGCCCCATCCAGCCTGGCCTTGAACACTTGAGAGCCCACAGTTTCTCAGGGCAACCTGCTTCAGTGCTTCACCCTCTTTCATGTAGCTAATCTAAATCTGCCCTCTTTCAGTTTAAAGCTGTTACTCCATGTCCTATCACTACACCCCCAGATAAACAGTCCCTCCTCATCTTTCCTGTAGGCTCCTGTAAGTACAGAAAGGCTGCTATATAAGGTCTCATTGCAGCCTTATTTTCTGCAGGCTGAACAACCCCAACTCTATCAGCCTGTCTTCATAGGAGAGGTGCTCCAGCCTTCTGATCAACTTGCTGGTCCTCCTCTGGACCTGCTTGAGTGAGTCCATGTCCTTCTTATGCTGAACAGAGTACTCCTGGGGTAAAGTTTCACTAGAGCCTGCTATTCAGATTTGTTAGAAGTTCTTGTACCTCTTCCATCCTATTCTGTGTCATGTAACTGATTGACCACCACCAAGGACAGGGCATAAAACTACATGAACTGTTGGTTTGGTTCAGTAAGCAGTATATTTTTCTTCTTCAGCAGCAAATACTTTCAGAGCACATGGAGTAAAATGGCCAACAGAAGAAAAAAAAAGTGGAAAAACATCCAGCCAAAACTCTGTAGCAAGCAGCAGTTCTGCCTTTCCTGTGAAATACATTTATTATGAAACATTTTCATGTCTCCTTTTGTAGACCCCGAGACAGCAGGTAGATATTATTAAGATGAAATGTTTAATAACCTCTTCCTGTATTAAGATCTTTCATAACCATCTACAGCAGGTGACAGTGCCTAATGTCTATTGTTCCCCGTGGAATCTGAACCAAGAATTGACTTAACATATTAACTAGTGAACCTGCACTTGCTTTGCTGGACTACACTCACTTAATAAGAAACCTAAAAAGTTGTACTGCTTGTGACATTTTTGTTAGGTACTTCCTCCTTTTCAGTTCTCTCTCTTTTTTCCTGGTGAGCTTAGCTACGCCATGAGCTCTTGGCTTGCCTTCTGTGTGTCAGCATCTGGATGCTGTCCCTTTGCTGTTAGCTTCCAAAGAGTAGCTGCAATTGATGATACTTAGGGTATGTTTCTTTCCCCTCTTCTGGCAGAGTTCAGATTTACTCAGCCTTGTTCAGATGCCAAGCTGAAGTAGCAATGACTTTATAACTTGGGTTTAACGGGCTTCACAATTCATGATCCAGTAATTAGATAGTCCTGTGATTAAATCTCAAAAGGGATTCTACCTAGTTAAGTGTTTTATGAACTGGAAAGATTGGACAAAATGCAGTGGGAAGTATCTTCCCTTTGAAGGAAGATAGTCTTACCCTACCATTTCTCTTAGATGTAGTAACCTGTAATTGCATTAGAACAGTGTTCACCTTTCTTTCCTGTCTTACCCAGCTGAGACACACACTCCTCCTTTGCTTGCCTGGTTGGGGTGTCAGTGGTTAATAGGGTATATATGTGAGCAGTGCTCTTCAGCTGTGCTGTTGAGTCTGGATTGTTGTATAGCAATGGACTCAAGATTTACTGGGCCAATAAGATAACAGGGGCATGATCACAGCTTGATGGGCAGGGCACTCCATGATAGATGGATAGCTTGAGTTCTGCTCCAAGGATTCATAGTTTATTCAATGCTGTTTCATCATCTCCCCTTTCAACTGTGTTTTAAAAGGAAAAGAATAGTCCCTGCTTAGCTATTTCAGAGACAGGTCACAGGCCCCCTCTTTCAGGAAAGGGCTAAAAGCAGTGGATGTGCAGTAGATAAAAACATTTTCCTGCAAAATGTGAAGCACAGAGTAGGTCAGGGTCACATTTCAAATGCATCTTTGTGCTTTGTGTTTCCTAAACCAGCTGCTTTCAAAAAGCACCTCCTCCCCTGCCTTCCCCCATGGCACAGAATTTATTGAAATGCATTTCTCAGAAGCATGAGGAGGCGCAAGGAGAGATCACTGACTCTACCTTTCTGCCTTTCTCTTTTTCCTTATTCTCCCTGGTAACTGTGTGAAAAGTGTGCCCCAGTTACTGTGGGCTAATCATTCTGGAGGAAGAAGGCTCCAGTGTGCCCTCCTTGTGCACTGCTTGTGGAGCAGTGGCACCTCAGGCTGGTATCTGGAGACCTTTCAGAGAGCCAGACACTTGCAAGTCCAGGTCTAACTGTGGAGTGCAGGTGCTTACTGTCCTTACTAGCCTTGGCTTTGATAGCATGGAGAGGAGAGAAAAAAGCTAAAGGTAGACCAGATGAAAACACTTCACTAGCACATTTTCATTGTCTGTGTGCCCCTCGTGCTGGTTGGCATTTACCACCTGATCATTTTGTTTAAGGTTTTGTTTCCCTAAAACTCTTCAGGTGTTGCTCAGTGCTCATTCTGCAGCCTTAATGAAACGCAGCCAAGGTAGCCTATACCTGTGATTTGTGATGGAGAGCAAGATTTTTCTCCACCACTCCCAGATCAGATATTCTGCCAGCTAGCAAAGAGGATAAGGCTAAGATGTCATCTTCAACCTGGCAGGTAACCCACATCGTGTCAGTAAGCAAGGAGTGTCCAGCTAATTGACTTTGTTGTGTGTGGAGGGGCTTTGGCTGCGCTGCAAAGCGCTGTGAGCAGTCTGAGAAAATGAGCTGCTAGTTCAGCTGACATTCATGTGTGACTGTGTAGGCAATCAGGGCATTCAGATGAAGTGTGATAAATAAGGAAAGGTTATTTCACTGAGCAAATTCGAACTTCAGTGTGCTTTGATTTAGGCTTTAATGCATGGAAACAAACAAGGGTGAAACCGCAGAGTTCTAATTTCCTCTGCATCCCCAAATACTTGCCTTATCAGTTGAAACAATGCAAGGGGATGTGATGGCCTCACAATGGTTTTATCATCCTACCAAAGAGATTTTCTCATAAATTTTCTTCTTGTACGTGACAGAAGTGTAAATATATGAAATCAAATATTGACATAGACGCAAGCGGAGTGATAATGAAAGTGGCTGTCAGGACTACACCGTTTCTGAAAGCTGCTAGAACTGTGCCAAAGACATTTTGGTGATGACAGTTGAACCCCATCTGTCTTTTTGCGTGGGGCTGGGGAACAGCCTGAAATTTATCTGCTTGTGTCGTTAGAGAAGGATGCTGGGATGTGCTGCATCTGTTTGCGTGAGCTGTGCTGCTGCTTCAGATTTGCCCCCTAGTAGACTCCCCAGCTTAGACTGGAAGTCAGGAAAGGGGAAGCACAGTGGGAAAGGAGGGTGGGTATTTCTAACTTTTCAGTGGCAGTCCTGAATATGTGTATTTGAAGAAGATTGGAGTTTCTTGTATGCCAGTTCCCAGGCAGGCATAATGACTTTGAAACTTGGCTTGATGCAGATAACTTCTGAAATAAAATCATATAAAATGCATGGTGCTGATCCTCATAGCGTGTGGATAATGACCTGAACCAGAGAACATCAGCTCTGAAATCTGCTGTGTATGGTTCATGATTTGCTTGGGATTTTTGCAGGCTTTTTTTGCCTTTTGGGTCAGCTTGTTCTTTGGGAGTGCTGGATTTCAAGCTTTCACTCAAGTATCACACAGTGAATACCATTCAATTTTAGTTTGGGGTTTTTATTCACTGGCTTTCCTTCTATCTATTTTTGCATATATACATATATATATAAATAAATCAGAAAAGCAAATACTTGACCATGACCATTTTTCCTTGCTCTAATTCCTAACCTTTTTTGATACTGAGATGGTAAAGAGAGGGAGCAAATTTTGTGATACTTTGTGAATATTTGGCCTGAAACTCAGATAAGAGCAGCAAGATCATAATCCAGTTTTAACATGTCCTTGATCCCCTCATCTGATATCGCAGTTGCCTCCAGTGAGCAGAAGCAGGTCACATCATGATTTAAATAATATATTGCCTGATGCTCTGCTTCATTTCTTTTCTGTACATGGACAAAGCCTCCTAACCACGTAATTCTACTTCAGGCTCTCAAAGGCATTACAGGACTTGTCGTGCCACTGTACCTGAGGTAAGGTAATCTCATCTGACTCTGAACTGAGACAGGAAAAGAACCCCGAGGTCAATCTGAGTTTTCTCACAGTGAAGGCAATGTTGTCTTTGTGTTTTGAAGAGGTTTTTCCTTTCAGCTCTTGCAGTTGCCAAGCAAAGATGCCTCTAAACCTTCCTCTCAGAGAATATTCCAGAAATTCAAGCAATTTACAATCAGAAGTTTTTCTCATCTTTGGCATGCATTTTTTTCCCATTTCTGCTGCATACTTTGTTATGCCAACTTTTACTTTTCCTTTCAAGTAAATATCAATTCACCCATAAATTTACAGTGATTTCCCTGTTGACCCTTCCCTTACTCTTCTCCTGATTCTGATGAAGTGGCAACATTTTGAGACATGGTTTCCCCCATTGTGGGCAGCCCCAGTGCAGATTTCATCCTGATAACTCCCTTGGCCCACCTCAGGACTTGCTGTGTGATTCAAGCCAGACAGAGATGTGTTTTGCACAGTCATATTTTATACTTTCAAAACTGAGTCCTGCCCAGGTCTTAATTAGTGGTGACACATTCCCTGAACTCTTGGTTGGTAAGCAGAAGATAAACAACTCTTGGTTGGTAAGCAGAAGATAAACAGCAATTGCAGCGTTCTTGGCTAGGCATCATGCCCTCAATGCCTATGCTTGATGCCCAGACGTAGTCCCTAAGCTGCTTATGCTGATGTCCATCTGCTGAGATGGCACAGTGCCTTCTCACAAGTTGGTTGGACTCTTGCCTCGAGAGCAGAGGTGCCAGGCAATGATCAGCAGCCTGCATATCAATGCAAGTATCATATCTTCTAAGAAAGCAGCTCTTTTAAGCAATTACTGTATCACAGGCTGCTACCATGGGCTCCTTAGAGCATGGTTAAACCTGTTGAAAATGATGTGCCAAGAAAAGAATGCATGAACCATACCAGCCAGCAGTCCAGCCAGTGCAGCATCATTTTTGGCTGCCAGGGAGACAGGCTGCATTGCTGCAGGGGTATGAAAACTCATCAGTAGTTCTCAGGGTGTCAAAAAAAGATCTCAGCAGGCCAAAATTGCCTGGAGGCGTATGCGAAACAGACAGTACAATGGCCCCAAGTAGCAAGTGAAGTGAAATGACAGTAACAGAACCTGTGTGAGAGCTTTTCTCACAGATCTGGCAATTAAGTCAAGAAAAATAGGATAGCTTTGTGTTACCCTCCTCAAGGAAAAATAGAAGCCCCTGACCTTATTCTTCCTGCGGAATAAACACCTATGATATGGTCGTAAAGGCAAAGATTCAGTAGGAAAAGAAGGTAAAATTCATTTTTCATGGGGATAATTAGGTAACCCTACAGCGTGGTGGGACTCAGTATAGCAGTACTAAGCTACTGTGCTAGCAGAAAAATCAAAGGAAAAGGAGGAAACTGAACGTTGCTCAATGCAAGTGCAATGGAGAGGTTAGCACTGAATATGCCTGGTAGAAGGCAGCTCCATTGTCAATCTGTGTTTTGTCCCAGGAGTCCTGAGCTGCCTCTCAGTTTAGGATGCAGTAGCTGCATGACAGGAGGAGCAATTCTGTCATCTAGTTCCTAAACCCACTTCTCTTTTGTCTTGAGATGCTGTTAGATTACCACAAGCCACTTGTTTTGGGAAAGGAGTCCAGAAGCTGCTTGTGACCTATTCAGCCAGCCTCATGCTATCCAAAGGTCAAACCTACAAACAAGAAGGCAGGGTTTTTCTGGCCACAACTGGCTTTGGGGAAATGAAGTTTCAACAAACCCTACAGGTGTTGTTCCACTTAGCTCATGCTCAAAATGAAAAGCTGTTACAATAAAGTACTTTAGCAGAGTTCCAATTCCAAAATGCTTTTCTAACTGAATGATCAGATTGTTTAAATTAATTTTCAACCTACACTGCCTTTTAAATTAAGCAGATTTCTGCCTGGCTAGTAATTTTTAGAATTGTAGTGGTCTAGAAAGTTCATGAAATATTCAACTGAAGGATTTTTAAAGCAACATTTCCTGTTTTATTTTTCTTATCCAGTAGAGAACTGAAAATCATTTGTGTCTGTACTGCTCAGCATTAGCCTCGAGGTAATTTTCTATTACCTTTGAGGTGCTGGAGTGGACAAAAGGACTTATGAAAGACTCTGTGTGTTTCCAAGAAAGTACAATGAGCTGAAAGGCTGTTACCAGTCTGCTCTGGTTTATGTGCAGCTGTCACAATCTGTGTCAGGTCACATTGCAATCAGTGGGAATACTGCCATTAACTTCATTAGGACCAAGGTTTGCCTTAGGCCCCAGCTGATAGTTTTTGTACACCACTCTTTTTCCACCAGCTGATCATTTTAAGTGCCAAATTAAGAGATTTTGGCAAAGACCACTGAACAAAGGCTCTTGATTCCTTGTTCTGGGAAAGGTTTGGTATTGAGACGGGTAATAGTGTGCCTTTGGATAGGTACTCTGCAGCTGAGTGCAGAAACTAGGTTCTTGTGTGCTGATTCATGATGAATACTAGAGCCTTGGGTCTTTGACACCTGCAGTTAATATCATAAATGGGGGAAAAAAAAAGCCTGTGAACCTGTAGGTAAAGTAATTTAAACACATTGGACTTTGTGTGAACCTTTCCCTCTAATTGGAAAGAAATACCAAATTACCTCCACAACAAAAGAATATTGAACACCGAGTAAATAACCCATTACAGTTCTTCTGCCTGCTGTCCAAAAGGCTCTGGATTGATACTTCAACATTGTGTCATAGTTTTATTGACTGCAGAACTACCTTACATATTCATCAGGATGCATCTTAGTCTGGAATTGTTCCAGCTGGAAAGTAGAATATACCCTGCTCACTACACAGTTTTATAGTGTGCTGATCTCAAATCATCTTGAATAGAGCAATGTGAGTAATTACTGGTCTGGTTAATGATGTTTTCCTCTTACACAAGGCACATATTCCTTCAGGTTTTGTGGCTGCTTATGTCTTGTGGTAGTACAGCTGACACAAGCTACATGCTGATGTCTGTGCCAGCCTCTCAGGAATGATGCTGGTACATCAGGAACCTGTGTCATGTTGGCTACATGACTAGAACCAATATTCCTCTAGTTGAAAACAGAAAGAGATTCTTACACACTGAAAAGCCTGATCCAAAAGATAACCTTGGAGAAGGAGAAAACACTTTAGGTTCTGCAGTTTTCTGTGGTAAAACCTAATGCAGCTTTCACTGAAGGCAACCAGCAATAGAACAAGGGGACACAGTCTCAGGTTGTGCCAGGGGAGGCCTAGGCTGGATGTTAGGAGGAAGTTGTTGGCAGAGAGAGTGATTGGCATTGGAATGGGCTGCCCAGGGAGGTGGTGGAGTCACCATCCCTGGAAGTGTTGAAGCAAAGCCTGGATGAGGCACTTGGTGCCATGGTCTGGTTGACTGGCTAGGGCTGGGTGCTAGTTTGGACTGGATGATCTTGGAGGTCTCTTCCAACCTGCTTGATTCTATGATTCTAAGACCAACTTCATTGCTTATGGTGGGAGGAATATTCAGCACTGGCCTTCCTACTGAGATCAGCCAAAGGTGTAATGTAAGGGTAACTGTGGTGTGTGAGGCAATTGTGATCTACAGAGATTTCAGAGAAGTGTAAAACCCATAGCAGCAGCCATTGTCAGGCTGATGCAGTGCAGCATGTTATCTCTGACACCAGCCAAGAGTGGGCGTCCAGGAGAGAGTATGAAGATGGGGCAGATGGTGATACTTCACAGCATTTTCTCTGATATTAAAGGAGAAACTCAGTCTCCAGTGACACACAACACAGGGAGTCAAAAGATAACTATTTTCAGTCTCTCCTCTCCTAGTTCTAGTTTGAAATAGCAGAACACATGACAGCTCCATATTCCCTTACCACTAGCAGCTAGTTCAAAGCCTGAGCCAGGGTAAAATTTCGTGCAAGGCATGGATCACACTCCACATTGTGTGAAAAGACTATGCTCAAGTGTCTCAAGATTGAGCAGGAAATTGGCTGCAGATTAAAAGGCCTCTTAAACCAACAAACAGAAACATTCCCTGGGGGCCTGCAATCCTTTTCAAATGCACCTGTCAATGAATTCATCCAGACTTCATATTTGTGTTTAGTTTTCTCTATGAAATTCTGATTTTGTACAGTAATTAAAAGCTGCAGTCCAGCATTTTACCCTGAAGAAAAGTATTTGCCATCCAAAAGCATATTCATAAAACTTTTACTTCCTCATGCTTTGGGGGCTCCCTTACTAATTAATAAGCTCCGTTATTAGAGGAGCTAATCATTTTAAAATTAAAGCTCATATCAAGGCCTCTCCTGTTTGCTGTCTTCTCTGCAGTTTACATTTCACCATTAGGGCTCAGAATGAGACAGACGTGAGGCTTCTCATGAGTCACAGAGCCTTTTAGCTGCAAAGAAAGCTGAAGGCAAGGGATGTGAGAAAGTGATGGCTTCTCATTGTAAGCAAACCAGGTAGGAGTTAGGAATGTAGAGGGTGATGTCTCAGCAGTGATGATGCTAATCTCTCAGTCCCTACTTCCCTGCTGAGCTGGGCAAGTTGTTGAGTCAAGGAAGCAGATCACTTAAAAAATATGACACAGGAGAAGCCAGTAACACCTTGGCTCTCTATTTTGTTTGTAGGACACAGATGAAATGTAGCTGCTCATGGCTAGGAAGCATTTTCCAGTACCCTTCAAACTCTGGAAATACCTACGTCTTGAAGCGAACGTGAGGAGAAATCCAAGAGAGAAGTGGATGCCTGCCTTGCTCTGCTGCGATCCAAAAGCAAAGAGCAAAGGTTCCCCAATTCTTAAGTGGCATGCATAAGTGTTCTTCAGGTACAAAGCTTGTTTCCAGATTGACATGCAATTTAGTGCTTTCTGTCAGAGGGGAACGTGTGCTTTACCTGAATGTGAAGCTTGCTCACAGTATGGTTTCTGTTTGCCGTAGCCGGTGACTGAGCAATTTAAAATACACAAACAATTGTGCAAGCCTTTTGATTTTCTTCCTAGCTGACCGACCTGTCTCATAGTCTACATTTATTGTGGTCCTCTGAAGCTTGAATTTATGGCCTCACAGTAGTTCATCTTTTATGGAAGAGATCAAGTATGCTTTTCCCTTCTTACCGCATTAGCCAGTGATTATGTCCTGTGTCTGGCAGTGAGATATTGACTAAGTCCCCCCTGTAGAAGTGGCAAGTGTACTCAGCTTTCTCATCTCAGGGATAAAGGCTTTATATTATCATTCAATAACTGAGGTCCAGTGTCCTTCAAGTATGTTTGCTGAGGAAGCTGACTGTATGAAAATTGTAACTTCAGGATTTGAATTACTTTGGATTCAGTGATTTGGCATCATAGAATCGCAGAATGGCCTGGGTTGGAGGGGACCTCCAAAGGTCATCTATCCAGGCCCCTCTACAGTCAGCAGGGGCATCCTCAACTAGATCAGGTTGCCCCAAGCCCTGCTGAGCCTCACTTTCAGTATCTCCAGGGTTGAGGCCTCAACCACCTCCCTGGGCAACCTGTAATATGTCTACATGAACAATTTAACTCAAAGGTCTCTTTTTAAAGCAAATCCCACAGTAATCTCTCCTTTTACCATGCTGTGTTTTATACCATGGGGTAATCTCTGAACACACAGAATGGTTCCCTTCCCAGTGAGATTAGATGAGATATATTCAAGAGTTGGACCTAAAGTACTGTAGCTGATAATGGGCATTCAGGTTAGAGCTGCTCTGCACTAAAACCCTTGAAGCTCGAGTAGTGTGGATGTTCTCCTGCAGCAATTGTTCTCTTTACAGGTGTGTTCCTGTGGCGTTGCACAACTTGTAAATGCAGACATAACCTTATGCTGGGCTTTGACCCTCTTCTTCTTTGTCTCTATTGAAGAAACCTGGAGTGGAGGAAGGGAAGAAAATAAGACATGGCAGGGAAAGAAAAAAAAAAACAAACAACCAAAAAACAGGAAATAGCATTTAAGTGGACAAAAAAACACACTGCTGACTGAGGTAGGTAAAAACATTTCTATATGACCACTTCACACAACATAGGCAAGAGAGAGACCTAGAAACAGAAATATGAAATGTATTCCCTCTTTGTTTTAAATGGATTTTAAGTCCTGTAAAAAATACATGCTTAAAGATAATGTTTTCACTCCACTTCAAAAGGAAAAGTGGTTAAGGCTGGGAAAACAGATTTCCTAAGGCAGCATCCACAGATGTGACTGGGGAACAGGAAATACTCAGCTCTCAAGGACCCTGATTAATGAGAAAGCCTGATTGGATCCTGAGATAGGAAGCATCCTCCTGTTGAAGCTCATAAGAAGTAGCTTGGAGTCAGCTGTGGCTATTGAAAAAGCAGGTTAGGGAGTTAGTGCTGACCTTAAGTATGTAAGTAAAGAGTGAAATAACTGAAGTGCTTCCACTATCCCCCAAATATATGCCCTGCTCTGCCAGTTAAATACATGCTGCATGAGCATATGAGTGCTGAATGAACATGTGTGACTTTACAAGTAATTCTGAGGTTACAGCTCTTTCAACTTCATTAAGGTAAATAAGTGAAGACAGAGTTGTTCTCCTAAAACATCTCTCTAAAATAATATTGGAGAGTTGTTTTTTCACTATTTGGAAAGGGGGGGGGAACAAAGAAAAGAATGAAGGAAATCTGTGAGAGGTTTGTTGTGTAAGTGCAAGGATGCTTCCAGAAAGGGAGCTTTACCACACTGTTACCAAGGAACCTGAGGAGACAGGTAAGCAAACTGGGTTACTGAAGCAGCATTACAAAGCATTTTCCTAGTGGGTACTTTAGTGGCCACAGACAAATTGCATGGAAATAGTCCATGATGCTATTGCTTGTGGATGCTGCTATAGTCAATGTGCAGGGAGCTGGTATTCATATCTGAAGTGTGCTTTCTGGCAGAAGCTCAAGGATCAATTTGCTGCCCTGTTTGGAGGGCTGTGAGATTTACATAAGATACTGTAAATGTGGGCAGAATGTTGGTTTGCTCTGCCAGGAAGGAAGACCAAGTCTCAAAAACATCAGGCTTTTTGTCTTGGGCAAAGAAATTTAGTGTTGTGGGAGAAATACCTGTGAGCTACATGGCTTTTCATCTCTGCACCTTGGCATACATCTCTTATCCTGTGAGCCTGCCACACTTCCTTCCAGAACTTAGAGATGTGTTTTTGTGTGATACAGCTCGATGTGATGCTTGTGCTTTCAGAAAAGGACATACTTCCTATTTCTGAACAGACAGCAGTCTGTTAGTATGAAGGAAGAAGAGCTGAAAATAATTGATATATCCAAAGGAAGAGCATTATTTACCAAAGTGAAAACCCTCTGGGGGACACTGATAAGCCTTGTTAGGTCTGTAGTAAGTAAACACAGGTGATGTGCTTAGGGATCCACACTGCCTGGCTGTGTTTGTAAAAGTGAAAAATACAATCAGCAGTGATTATGTTGGAAAAGCAGCTATCAACACAGCCTCTTCATAAGGAAAACTAATTAAACAGTTAAATTTGAGTAAAGATTGGGTACCAGACCACAAAATATAATCCCCATAGCCTAATCTCTAAAAAGACAAAGTGTGATGATGTGAAAGAACATCTGTCAGAGGCTAAACAAGTCTGTATCCTTTTTGGTTACTCATTAAAGCCCACAAAATCTTAGAGACTTTAAGAAGGAAGAAAACCAACAACCCCAAATACTGTGCAAATTAATGGAGGGAATGCTGGTGTGGTGGAACTTGTGGTCCCTAATGCAGCAGTTAGTGGCAGAACAACAAAAGTCCCACTTTTGGGTACTAGGGTAGAGTAGTTCAAGTTTGGGTAAGACTTGCTTAACAGTTACAGTACAAAAGTGTTCCTGTGGGAGTTCTGGACTACAGATGCTCCCCTCTCATTGTTAAGCTTTGTTATTTAATACAGCTCTGCCTCCCCAGACTCCACATATAGTAAAACTCCATCTCCTAGTCTTTATCTGCAGTTCTAATCAGAACTGAATCTGAATCATCCACGGTATTTAGGCTGAGGACACCATGTTCTCTGAGTTTGAGAGAAACAGGCCAGATCCTGAACTGCAGAGGCTTTTTATCTAGATGTTTTAGATGTGAAAATTGTCATTTCATGGGAGAGCAGATTACCCCAGATAACAGGATGATTTTTGTACTTTATCAATGTTGACCAAAAAGGAAGAAATGAAATGTGTTCTACTGCTGTGAATGTGTGGACTGTTAGCCAGTGAATTAAAAGTTCTGCTAGGTTGAGCTGCAAAATGAATTGCCCTCATGAGTAGCTCTGGATGAGCGACAATTGACAATAGTCATAAATTCTTTTGCCACACACAAACCTGAATAGAAGGAATTTTATTCTTAACAAAAGCATTCAGGGAAGGAATCCACTGTTCTTCATACCACAAACAAATAATGATGACTGAATAAGCTTGTCTCTGCATCTTGTATTAATTCATGAGAGAGAATTTGGAGGCCAAGAAGTAATATCAGTTTTTCATTTGCTTCAAGTTAATTTGGAAAACTTAAAGGGCAAGAAAAACCCCAACAACAACCTTTAGATTAAGCATGAGTGGTGGATTCTGTTGTTCTGTTTTCTTTCCCTGGAGACAGGAAGAGCAGGTAGGATGGGGCTTGGGCAGGTGTGACTTGCAGGGACATAGCAGCAAAGCTGGGCAGGTGTGACTCGTGGGGAAATAGCAGCAAGGCAGAGTTGTTCTGTTGGGCAAAACTGTGCTTGTGATGGACAGAGTTTGGTCCTGAAGTTTGCCCTGATTGGCATTTTCAGCATTTGATCTCAAATCTTCAGTTCTAGATTGCTTACTGTCTTCCAAGGAAATCTAAACCCAAAGGGTAATGTTTGTAAAGCAGTGGGTGAAAGATAGGACAGAAACAGTTAGGTCACTGGAGCTGCTGTGCCAGGCAAGATAATGAGATTCCCCTGAGCTGGTGTGAGCTATGGAATTTTTCTCCACTCTTTGCTCATGTGTAGTCTGGATGTGTATCAGGAAGGAAACACTGCAGTTGTGTGAGGAGTATGAAAGAGGAAAGGTGCTTGCTTCCATTTTAAAGTAGCAGTAACTCTTCAGTGGGAAGTCTCTCCTACCCACCTCTAGCACTTTCCTTTTGCTGGAGAAGCCTTGTGTTCTCATCAGTCCTGCCAAGTTAAAAGTATTCCTGGTGTCAATAATGCTACCAGTCCAAATTGTCTCAGTTACCTCTTTTTCCCAGGCAAATCAGCACTCTGATATGGAAGTGGGATGCTTTTCAGATGGTTCCTTTTATAGTCTACCTTCCTGAAGGTAGTATACACAGGAGGAGATCAGTGTTGCCACTTTCTACCCTCGGCAGCCCCCCAGTGCTCTCGCAGCAGTTCTTTGGTGTATCTCTGTGTGCTTTTCTGTTGTCAGAGCATTTTATGCTCACCTTCATACCCACTTCATGAAAGCACAACCCCTTCCTGCTGTAAGACAGTCATTACTACTTTGATGATCAGAGGTGGAGAACCCCAATATCCTGCTATTACTAGGTAGTCACTTTGGTGATAGGTGGAAGTATTTTTTAATCCCTTAGTAAACTTATGATATGCCATATAAGATCTAATACTTGAATGGAATGATTTGAGAATACTGGGGTGAAGATGTTCCAGAAGAACAAACTTGATTATAGTCCTTATTCTACCACCCTTTTAATTGCTTCATTTTACAGTCATCACTTGGAAGTCTGACAAAATCTGTGTGTGACAGGTTCACTCTTGAGCTCCTTGCTCAGTACTCTTGCTGCTGTGTTGTAAAGTGTGTATAGACATAGGTGTGTGTATGTATAAAACAAACTCATTTGTTTTCTCATCTTGCTTTCTGAATATTTGCCTCACATCAACCTCAGCTGAGTGTTAGGAATAATAGGTATTAGGTGAGCATTGCAGCTGAATCAGCAGGGAGAGTATATCTAGGTGTAGGGGTGCGTTGGAGTAGTGAATTTACATTTCCTTGTTGACAGAGTGGCAAATTAAAAGGTGTGGAGAAAATGAAATTTAGAACAGGCAGCAATGTTAATGTAGGTTCAGTTTGAAAAACTAAGCTCTGTGAATGTTCCTTCGAGTGCCATAATTAATAGCAGCTTACGTTTATATAGCACTTTTCATCCTGAAGCACTTTCATGCATACATGCAGGAATGATTAGACATCTCTGGAATGAAAAAATGGTGGAGGGCCTTTCTAGAGCATGGAGGAGAGGGAATATTTTCATTCTGTAATGTCAGACCTAAGAAAAAAAAGGCTGTGACATTTTTGGCTTAAAGGTAATGCTTTTAAAAACCCAGTCTGTAATGGGAGCTGAAATCAGAAGTTTTTTGTCCATGCTGTTTACTATTTTAGATTAAGTCAGCAGGAGGAATGTCATCCAAATATCACTGCACAATACAGACCTCATTCTGCAGAGAACAAAGGACTGGGTAAGGATGGCAATAAACATTCAAGAGTTCCATAAAAACTCCAAATATATTTAGCCCCCAAGGTCAGAGAAAATGGACATGTGCTAACTTCACTGCTTTCTATGTGTTTTGGCTCAAGAGACTGACAAACCTAATAGGAAAAGAGGGGAGCAGAACAAAATTTACTGTGCCAAGGGTCTATCAGGCATCAGTACACAGAGCTGGTGCACTGTTGGAAATCTTTGTTAGTGTGTAAGATGCAGCTGTTGAGAAGGCAGGGTTAAAGGGACAACTGTGTTCCCGAGTGTCATTGTCTCTACTAACAGACAGCAGTGGATGTTAGGTCCAGAAGGGTCTAGTTTCTTCTCCAGCGTTCCTTGTGTGCAACAAGAAACTTGCCATCACCTTGAACCAGATTTTCAGTAGGAGAGTGTAAGCCTGAAAATTAGATACAGGAAGAGGAGGAGAGGGAGAAGATGACACTCTGTCTGCCCTGCTAGGGTTTAGCAGTGAGATGGAACATGCTAGGTGAGACACTGGGATGACTCTGTTGGTGGCACTAGTGTTTATGCATGGCTAGCTTCAGTCAAAATCTGTTAGGCTCTGCTTACTTTTGGAACAGTTTCTGGCATTTGCCAAGACTGCAGGAATATTACACAAACCCCTCAGTGAAAGCGTTCTGGCAGCAGTGTTGCACAGCCCACATCTTTCAGAGTCAGTCATAAAGCAGGCTCCCAGAAAAAGCATGAAATCGAAGGTCTGTTTTGTGAGTTTTCAGCCTCTTTATATGTTTTCACATAAACTTTTGCAGAGGAATTACGAGTGAAAACATCAACATCCAAACAGTTGATAATCCAAAAATTCACAAGTCTGCCCTGGTACTCAGGTGGCCAGCACCAGAACAAGAGGACACAGCCTCAAGCTATGCCAGGGGAAATTTAGGCTGGAGGTGAGGAGAAAGTTCTTCACTGAGAGAGTCATTGGACACTGGAATGGGCTGCCCGGGGAGGTGGTGGAGTCGCCGTCCCTGGAGCTGTTGAAGGCAGGACTGGACGTGGCACTTGGTGCCATGGTCTGGCCTTGAGCTCTGTGGTAAAGGGTTGGACTTGATGATCTGTGAGGTCTCTTCCAACCTTGGTGATACTGTGACACTCTGGTTGGTCGAAGGTGACAACCTGGTCCTGCAGACCTACTCTACCTCTTTTTTTACCTTCCCCCATCTCATGTAAATCAAAAAGCAAAAAACAACATAGCAATGCAGACAGTTTCTGGGAGAATGATGAAAGGCAACAATATCTTTTAATTTTATTGTGGCAAAAATCCTTGCATTGACCTTGTTATTGCTGAAGCATTAGCCTGCTGTTCTCTGTGCTGAAAATTTAAGTAGAGACCTTCCAGTTCTCTCTAATCTTCTGAGAGAAAAATTTTCCTGATGCAGTTTTGGGATTCTTTGTCTATTTTTCACTTGCAACCTGTGCGTCGATGATTGTCGTAATCCTTCTGAGGTAGTCTGTCAGCCTTCTGAAAGTTTGGCAGTCTTTGAAAACATAAATAAATCTGAAAGCCAAATGTGTTTATTCTTCAGGCATTTGTTTTATTCCTTTCTCTTGGGTGTTTAATTACATTATTCATCTCAGTATAAGTCATAACAGAAGATCTCTGATCTGTTAGGGATAAACAGCAACTAAGAGGCAAGCGTCGTACGTGTGCACGGGTCAATGTATGTGTTCATCTGTAGTTAGCTCTTCTATTGTCTGAGAGCAGGAATACCTGGAAGAATACTCATAACAAAGATCAAGTGAGAGGAGTTTTCTTGTGCTGGAGAAATCACAGCACATAGAAAATACAGCCAGATCGATCCTGTAAATTGCCATAAATTCCATTACACTGCAGGGAAGATAATGACATCATGAAAGTGGGTTAGATACAACACTGGAAGAGATAGTGATCTTATCACTGGAGCCTCAATGGTTTTATTTGAACCCATTTATCATTCTCATTAAAATGACTGTAATGAGAAAGAAGCTCTGTTCTATTTATAATCCCTCTTGTCAGCCTATAGCATGAAGCATGTTAGAAAGAAAGCAGCAAAGCACAATTCTGCATTTTTCTGCTGTTGCTTGCTTACTGGAAGAAAGAAGAGCAGAGGGGCACTGCAGTGAATCCATGTTCTAGATCATCCATCCCAAATGGGTGGCTTTAGCACCAGAGAAATGAAAGGATATGCTGTGGATTGATAACTGATAGAACAAGGGGTTAAATGTATGACTATATGTAGTTGCAGCCTGCTTTCTCTCTCACTGTTCCTTCTCTAGGAGTTTCATGAAGTAGAGAGCACTGGAAGATGAAGTTTTTCTTTTACAGGAGAAGACTTCTGCAGAGGGCATGTTTCAAACTGTGTTAACTTGGGGACAAGCTATTTAAGCAGCATGAGCTGTATGGCTTGCTTTCCTACTCACATATGTCCAGCTTCAACTTCAGTCTAACCAAACACGGTATTATGCATCTAGGAACAGTGCATGTAGGACAAACTGTCAGACTAAGGAACTCTCATCAAGACATTATTGCCTCTGGAAAAGACTTTCAGGTCATACTGGGTAATCAACCAGCTGTGAACTCCCTGTGCAAAGCTATGAGAGCACACATGTTGAGAGCTTTTGTGACAAGGAACTTTCCTTTGGGCATTAGGAAACAAAATTACCTGTGTATGTATGGTGTTAGTGAATTTAGTGCTGGGCTATTATGTCCAGTTCAGTTTTGTCCAGGAGGATGTAAAATTTGCTTCAGTTAAACCTAAGAAATCACAGTATAGCAAAGAGAGCTTTAAAAGATAGCTTGATCATGCTTGTATATTACATGGTGTATTGGTCTGATTTAAGCTTCCCAGCAACTCAAATACCTAAAGGAACAATACATTAATAGGATGCTTTCCCCTCACCCCCCTTGGGAAAGAAAGGAATTAGATGCAGAGAGGAAAAAAGGATAAACCACCCAAAGAATAGTCTTACTTCCATTTGGAAGTTAAAAGAAAAACTTTAACAATAAATAAAAGGTATTTTAGGTAGGGGAGTTACAAAGCGGTATAGGGAAGGGAAACAAGATACAAAAATATGTATGCAACCAGATTATTGGCACTGGATGGAGGTAGATTCAGGAAGGGGTGGTTCCACCGTGTTGTAGGGTGGCCACCTGGAAAAACAGGAGCAGCAGGAACAAGGGTGGTGCTGGCAGGCAGGGCAAAGAGAGAGAGAAACAGTCAGTTCCTCTGTTTCTATAGGGGTCTAAGCAGGAAGTGGGCTAACCACTACACCTGGGGCCAGGTTCAGACCACCCCAGGAGGGTTAACCTTTTACACCTGGTGTGAGAGCCCAATGACTCAGTCTCAAAACCTGACCTGTATATAGATTCTTAACTCATTCTCTTGCTCTGTTTTTTTTTTCTATCCTCCTCCTTCCCATTTTCCCTCTGCTCCTGTCCAATCAAGCATCTCTAAGGTCCATTACCAAGAGTTTTCATTGGCTTTAATAAAGTTTAATTTACTCTAAGGGAATTTTTGAATCTTAGCACAACCTTCCTCACTGCCCAGTGTTGGCTCCGAATACTGGGTCATGACACATGGGAAAGACTTCAGCTGCTTGCAAGTGCAACAAAATCTAATGGCTGGAACTCAGGAAGAAATAATACTCACGTTTGTAAGTGAGTTTGTAAACTAAATCTATTGCAAGATCTCATTCAAAGGGTGGAGATTTTTTCAGTGATTTGTGATCTTCAGTGAATCACTGATCTCTCTGAAAATACACATTTCTTTCTTGTCTAGATACTAGCATAAGAGGTGATGCAGGAACATGGATTATTTGAGTGCTAGTAGGTGGTCCCTCTCATCTTCTAAATGTGTCTCATTAAATTTACTCTATCTGCAAGGACCCATTGGAGGTACAAGAGTGTATAATATTATCATATAAAATCAATGCTTGTACTGACATTAAGGCCTGGTGTGTGATCTTCATGCATGAAATGGACACCTACCTATTTAAAATGCAGTGAAAATGCAGCCCTGCCTTTTCTCATCAGGCTACTGAATGGCTCCCTGTCTGTCTGAGAACTCTAAGTTTTCCTGTGAAGTGCTCAGAGGACTCAGGGAAGTAGGAACAAAATGTCATATGTGTTATAAAGACAAATAGACTGGAACATAAGATTATACTATTTTAGGCCAGAGGTTAATAATAGCAGCGTGAACATGAAGAACAAAGCCCCAGGAACACATCTTCAAGTCCCTCAGTCATCCCAGTTAAAGACTTTAAGCTAGTTACATATGCATTAAACAAGACTTTGTCTGGGTTAAGAGAGTTTCCAGATTCAGAGAAATCCACCTTTGCTGGAGCATAGCTCACAAGTCAGTGTTTACCCTTGTACATGCCTTCTGAGGGGGTACCTTTCAGTGCCACTACAATGTTTGTCACTTTGCTTTGGAAGAGATCTGTAAGGGATGATTTCCTCTAAATGTAATGCAAATATCCATTTAAAGTACTGGGGAAAAATGTAATTGAAAATATTTTACCTTGCACATTTATAATTTCATTCTGCCAAGGAAGGTTCATGTGTGTGCATATAAGTGAGGAAGAAATTTTGCTGGTACCATGGCAACAATCTCTCCTTATTTTATAGAGTGGAATCTTGTAGCTTTTTTTCATGGTAATAGAGTAATTTTATGTCTTCTGTAGGGTGATTCTGCTCGTTCCACTCCCTACCTTCTTTCTTAGTGAGCATCTCCTGGAACACAAACCCTATGAGGAGAGGCTGAGGGAGCTGAGGTTTTTTAGCTTAGAGAAGAGAAGACTCAGGGGTGGCCTCATTGCTGTCTACAACTGCCTGAAGGGAGACTGTAGCCAGGTGGGGTTGGTCTCTTCTGCCAGGCAACCAGCAACAGGACAAGGGGGCACAGTCTCAAGTTGTGCTGGGGGAAGTCTAGGCTGGATGTGAGGAGGAAGTTGCTGGCAGAGAGAGTGACTGGCATTGAAATGGGCTGCCCAGGTTGATGGTGGAGTCACCATCCCTGGAAGTGTTGAAGCAAAGCCTGTATGAGGCACTTAGTGCCATGGTCTAGATGACTGGATGGGGCTGGGTGCTAGGTTGGACTGGATGAGCTTGGAGGTCTCTTCCAACCTGGTTGATTCTAGGTACTTCTCATAACCCTGAACAGTTTGAAAGGCCTATATAAAAGATGGAGCTAAATGAAAAGTGTTCAAAACCAGAGCACTGAATGTCATCTGCCTCATTTATCTTGCTTGTTTTTTAATTTCCCCTTAAGATAATTAACATATTCAACTCTATAGAACAAAAGCAGAGGGGAGAGAAACAGTAAACATAGCTCTAGATTGCTGGAAGTCAAGGTTCAAGTGAAAAAGCAAACTTTATGGTGTTCCTGTCATGTAAAATATCCTGCTTATTAAGTACTTTAGCAATACAGAGAGAGAACCCAAACTTTAGCTCCAAACAAGGTGGAACAAGTGTAAATCACAAACATAAAGAGTAGCAATAAATTCCAAGGCCTCTGGGAATAGAAGACCTTAGAGAAAATAAGCTATGGTTAGTTGTTACTGCAGCTCTCTAAAAATGCCTGCAGAATTCACCTTTGGCACAGAAAATCTGAATTTCACAGCAATGAGGAAATTTGGTAATGACTCAGAGATTTCTAACAAGAATATGCCTTCAATTATAGTCACATTACATAATGCCATTATCAGTCTTTCTATTTTTACACAGCTCCATATACCTCAACTGGAGCATCTGAGCTCCTGCTTTAGAATTATTCTCAGCCTTGGTCATTGACAGCTTTGCAGTCTGAATTTGAGACAGAAATGATTCGGTTCCTTTTGACATGGCTTCTAATATCTTGCTAATTCAGCTGCTGTATGCATGTTGTATGCTTGCTTATAGCCTTCCTTGGATTGAATTTCTGAATCCTTCACTAGTTTTAATTTGCAGTATAATTATCTGCTCCACTACATTTGCAGCACTTGGTGAGCTAATGGTACAGAGAGAGAGGATGGGATGGCTGGAAAAGGATATTGTAGCTTTGCTGGGAGAGGCTTATGCAGAATTCATTTAGACTGTAAGTGAAAGGCTAATCTCACTCAGTCATGGAGTTGTATAAAGCTTAGAATTTCTTAAAATATCCTCTTATTCTTGCCAATATTTGCAATGGGAGAGAATGAATGTAATACAGAGATCAGCCTGAAAAGTAAATATGGAGAAAGCCATTAAAAGTGGATGAAGCACAGAAAACAGATGCTGAGAAATCAGCCAGCCTTATACAAATTTCTCCTGTTTGGAATGAATCCTGCCTGGTAAAAAGATAAAAAGGTCAAATTAAAATAAGACTTCCCCTGCAAGTTATGCTCTGCATGCATCTCTCTGAATGAGGACCATAGCATTTGCTATGGATTGTGACTCAATCCATCTGGACATTGTGGCTGAACGCAGGCACGTGTCTCTGAACCACTGCAATCCTGAGCAGAGAAAAAGATGCACCACTGAGGCTCCAAGAAGCTTTGCACTTGGAGAGTAACAAAAATATTTTCTAATTAGAGTTGAAAATTTGCTCCAAAAGGGTCATTACTTATGGTGCAAGTCACCCATGTGTACAGGGCTGATGCACCACTGAAGTCCCAATGCAAAGCTTTAATGGGGGTTAAGTTGTTGTGTAGGCTGTGGGAATTCTCTGGTAAACATTTTGAGCATCCAGTGCACAGACCCAGTGTCTGAGAGGGAACCCCAATGATTGAACTGGATAATACAATGCCCTCCCAGCTGTTGGTCCTGATTTTCAAGTGCAGCCTTGTACAAATAAGATAACAGCAAGACACTGGCTCGAGGCCATTACCAATAATGTCTCTGTCAAAGAGAGTATCTGTGTCACATTATGATGAAACACTCTAATTTTCAGTTTCTAACATTAATTTCTTCTCTTCCTTCACTGAATTTATGCAACAATGCTGTAAATCAGCATCAGAATGTCTGTGCAAATGACAATTCACTATTTCTCCAATTGTTAATTACTCTGTTTGGATTAAGACCTGTGCTTTCTGATTGCCTGTGACAATACACTAATTAACAGATTGAATACCTCCTGCTTAATAAAGCATTTAAAATTTTAATGATTATATATTTAATAAATTCCTCTGCATCATGCTTTAGTCCAATTAAAATTAGAGGGAAGAAACCGAATGGTTGTTAATTATCTTGAATTGTGGCTATTACCTAGAGTGTGTTCTGTGACAGTAACTCACAGTACTGGGAGTAAGGACTGGGATGTGGACTGGGCTTTCACTATGACCTACCTGAGTTGCTTCATTTCAGGAAACAGAACTTGTTTGGATCACCATAAAGTAGATGTGGAATGGACTGCGCAGGGAGGTGGTGGAGTCGCCATCCCTGGAGAGGTATCACAGTATCATCAGGGTTGGAAGAGACCTCATAGATCATCAAGTCCAACCCTTTACCACAGAGCTCAAGGCTAGACCATGGCACCAAGTGCCACGTGCAGTCCTGCCTTGAACAACTCCAAGTGTTCAAGAAAAGCCTGGATGAGGCACTTAGTGCCATGGTCTGGTTGACTGGCTAGGGCTGGGTGCTAGGTTGGGCTGGATGAGCTTGGAGGTCTCTTCCAACCTGGTTGATTCTATAGAAGCAATATAAAGAATGAAAATGGTGAGAAAATAAGGAAGTTGCATGGGGAGAGAAAAGAGCATTTAGGGCACTATATCTGAAACTGCATTAAAATAGAGCTAATTTTAATAGTGAAAGTGGAGGTTACTGAGAGCTCTGACTTGCTTGCTTCCAGTACATTAAATTAGGGTAAGAAAAGCAGCAAGAGGGGAAAAAAACCCTACTTTTCATTAGTAATCTGAAAGGATAGGTGGGTGAATTAGGGAATACCCTTGTGTTAGGCTTGAGAAATGTTGTCTAGGGGTATAACATGAACCTGACTGGGTTAAGAAGGAATATGCTGAGTGAGTAACTCCTCTGTGGTTTGTTGAGGTGAATGGAATACTACTGATGCACAAAAAGCAAGTTTGGGTTAGATGTGCAACAAAAATATAGATCAGATAGGGAAAAGTTTTTGTCAGCTGAAAATCCACAGTGTTCCTTTACCCAAAGAGATGAGCTCCCTGCAAACATTAGTTCTCTTGGCAGTGATTTGATTATTTGTGATCAATAGCTAAACATTGTCTCTATTCAAGTAGCAGATTGCAACTGTTTTTCAGATAAGTAGTACTTGGAGCTTCATTCAGGTTGTCTTAAGCTGGAAGTTTTGGATTTGAATGCACTTATTTCAGTAACCTCTGAAAACATCAGGCAAGTGGAGCCTACAATCTCCAGTATTTCAACAGAACCAGAGTTGCTGTTAGAAATGGTCACATTCACATAGTCTTTGTTATGTAAAACAGTGCCAAAAAAATGTGTTGTTTTCCTCCTGATATAATTCTTAATCTGGAGAAGTGAAAAGAGAATAGACATTTATCCTGGGGTTATCAGCCTCTGAGTTTTACATTTTGGACTTCTGTGATCTCTTGTTTGAATAATGGAAAAGCTGTCTCAAGAAAGAGTTTGCTTTTTGTCTCTATTAATTGTTATTTAAACCATACTACCATGTTTTATATCATTCAGTCATGTGGAAAAGGCAGCACTTTGTCTCGAGAGCTTGTATGTTGGGATTTAGTTTTGGGTTCAGTAAATGCTATCACATTATCAACCTGGTGCATGCAGCTCCTCAGGAGGAAATATATAATACCTTTTATTGCTGTGAGACACTCAGCCTGCTCCAGAGAATGATGCATCGTGCCAATGTGTGGTACTTTTATTAGCTGAAGTGTAGGAAACCTTTTATCAGTAGAGAATCTAAACTGTTTCTTTGATGTTTCTTTATACCAATACTCACAGACAGTCTAGGACAAGATCTTTTGACCTAAAGCAGAATGGAAATTAACCAAAGTCACAACAAGGCTTGGAAACAATCAGCAATGAGAACTCTGGGTGGGTTTTTTTTTTGGGGTTGTTGCTGTTTAATTGTGTTCTCAGTTTAATGTCTTTGTGTTGTAGATCTTTAATGACCATAGGCTCCATGAAATTAAATAGGAGCATTATATGGAGCTAGCGGTAGATAAAAATCTAATTACTTTTGGCAATGTGCTCATATCAGGGAAAGGAAATATGAACTCAAAGATAAGATATAAAATACTGCAGTTGATAGAATGCTGTGATCCTTTTAGGAGGCTCTGATGTTACTTTTATTCATGGAGGCTCTCTGACACTTAACTGGGATAGTATCTCAGAAACAGAGAAGTGCATTTCTCTATCCTGTGGAGCTCCATGGCAGTTCTGCTGCCTTACTGATTATTAGAGATCTCTATTTTCTTCCCTGCATCTCTCAGTAGCCAAAATAGTAACTGAGATTGAATATTTTAAAGATCATGGCTTAAATTGCTACCAAATAGTGATAAAAGGAGCAACAGAAGCCTGTTCTGCCCTTTGAGCACTCATAAACTTTTGACATTTACAGCAATGTAGCTGCAACGATGGAGAAATGATGTGAACAGAAGTAGGGCAGATCAAATCAAACAGAGACCTTCTGAGCTAGAGGTAGAACATGGCTCCCAATATTTTAAAAAATACTGTGTGGGAATAAAGTATTCTCTAGTGCTGGAGAAGAAAATGAAAGAAAGGCTAAACCCTGTGCCTTCCTAAACCACCTCTTCCATCTTCAGACCTTGCAGAATTTATGGAAGGGGTAACAAGAGGTCTGTATGTGAAAACCAGAGAAGACTGAAAGCTGTCCTTCAGACCATGAAGGACATCCTTTCTTGAGAGGAGAAGGATGACAAACTCCTGAGGTTGTGCTGTTTCCTCCTAATTGCACTATTCATCTGATAGTAAACTCCAGGTAGAGTAGTATAGGAGCTCAGCTGAAAGAGATCAGAAATGGAGTTAGGGGACTAACATTTTAATTTCTTGTAGAAAGTTGTAATATGCTGGTTAAGCAAGGGAGCCTTTTAGAGTTAGCCTGCTGGACAGCACTGATAAGGAACTGTGCAGCACATGAGCACCTCAGGGCTTCCTTCACCAATTTACCATTGTGTTGTTAGGTCTTAGCCTAACTGCATGCAGCTGCCGTTTCATCTGGATAATCTGGAACCTCTTCACTGGGGGCTGTGCATTGAGGTACCTCGTGTGGTGTGCAAATGGTCACAAAAAAAAGTTTAAAAGCTAGTACAGAAGTTGTGATTGGTATAGACAAATTAATAGTGAGGTCTGCAAATAAATACTGTTTGCTTCACTGGGGAAGCCTTAAAGAAAGGAAGGACAAGAAGATGACTTCTTGAAGTTTCATAATGCCACCAATTTATGTTTGCATTGCTGACAACAAAAGGAGCCCCTTTTTTGTTTGTAGATGCAGGCTTGGTCTGATTTGCCCTACCTGGTCAGATTATGCCAGTCCATCACTTCTCACAGCATGCCTCATGTCTGGCTGTCATACCCGAGCTGGTCTAATTTGGATAAGTGCACCATCAATCACAATAACTGCATGCTTCCTTGACCTCCTTTAGAATGTGCTTTATGTTACTGGAAGATGCCACAACTCACAGTAATGGCACAGGCCAATATTGCAGAGATCAAGAAAACTCTTTGCTTAGCATATTTTAAGATCACATTGATTATTATAGTGTGTGGCATCTGCAATCTGAATATGGAAGTCTGCCTGAGCAGTGGAGACAAGGTAGGGAAGGAGAAATGATTACAAATGTCAAAGTGCTCCTGAAACAGTCTTGGGTGATTGGAAAGTCTCCAGAAGTTAGTACCACTCAGCAGAACACAGACACCTCTTCTGCTCAGCAGAAGCACTGAAAGCTAATAGGCCTTTTCTTTCTCTTCTTCTAATCACTTACCCTTGTGCAATGGACTCGAATTGACATTGGGGAAATGAGAGATGAATCAGATGCATTTTCTCTCTTTTCAACAACACAGCCCTTCTGCAAATCAAGTGTGGATCTTCCTTGAGCCATTTCCACTTGCAAGTGGCATCTTCAGGCAATAAATTCATGCCAGTAGTAATTCAGTGAATGCCAAGCTGAGAATAACTGTGATATTCTGAAACATGATTAAGAATTTTCTTTTATTTCCCTTGTCTTTAACTTCACTGGGATACTGGAAAAGTACCAAACCCAAGATCTGGAACAGAGCTGACAAAATAATGAATCACCATTTCCATCTCTATCAACTCTTAAGAATTAAGAATGACTGACTTCTCTTTTAGAGAAAATGCAGCATCAGAAGGATATTAAGTCAAGATGGAATTTTGGAGAAGATATTTCTGTTTAAATAAATCTGTTCTGGAGGAGGAGGATGTGAGGACATGGGTAATTTTCTTCCTGCACAAAGCCTAAAAGTGTTGTGGTACTTCATGTTAGCGAGCAGAGGAGAGAGCTGTGTTACCCTGTTTGCCTCTTACAGTACAAGCAATAGCACAGTGCGTTTGAGTGCATCTTGTGGAGTATGCCAAACTGTTGACTTGGTTTAAGAAGACTGGTAACACATAGCTAAGGTTCTGACAATCCATCTGAATGGCAGTGAGTAAAGATACACTAAGCATCTAACTCAGGTTCTCTTGATTGTTCACCAAATGGCAATAGGTTCTTGCTTTTATTTGGCTTGTGTCTGGGAACTTTTGCACTACCCTGAGCTTTACTTATGTATGCTGGAGAGGTTCTGTAAATGCTTAATCTTGCTGCTTATTGACATACTATAGGTTCAAGTACTGGCTGCAAATACACTATGAATTCCTGATTAGTACATTTTTTTGAGTCCACAAAGTCAGTCTGAACTCAGCAGTACTCTAACCCCCAAAAGATCTCAACTCTTTGATCTTCACCATTTTGAACTAGACAGTGTTCCAGTACATTCACATGTCACAGTATCACACCTTGAGTACCACCTACCGCTCCTTCTGCAAGCCCCAGGAGCTGCTGAGTTTGCTGATTGAAAGGTTTGAAATGTCTGTATTGGCCATCTCTGCACAGATATACCTTGAAGCAACTGAGGCCAGCTTCCAGAGTCAAACTGCCAGTCATCCTCCACACTCCAGCATCACAGATCTCTTACTTTACCTTGCCTTGTGTTGTGCCTGTAGCCAACTCAGTTACTAACAGTCTGTGGTTGTTTGGTACCATGACTGAAAGATCAAATGTGCATGCAATGATGTAAAAAGTAAATGGACTGCAACACTGATGGCATAGGTTCAGCTGGTATGATGTTGGGCCAGTTGGAAGCAGCTTAATTCCAGGCACGTGAAAACTAAAAATAGCCATTGGCTTGACTGACTTCTGCAGGAGGCTGCTCAGGACTTGGGTTCCTGTTGTTGGTATCCTTACAACACTGGTGACAACTGCCAGGACCTGATTTCCAGTGTTGGCCCAGTTGGAAAATGAAAGACTTTAACAAACTGATACATGTAAAGCCATGACTTAGGTTTGGTTTCTTTTAATGGAGAGAACAGCGAGCATCACAGTTACCATAGTAAGGCCAAAGAAATGTAACTGAATTCTAACAATTTATCTCATCTTTATACACATCATGAAAATGTAATGTGAGGGAGGACAGACTCAATGGTACCCCAGCAGAACTTGAGAACAGGGAGACTTATGGGCAAACATCTGCTGACGATGCAAGTAAGCATGACAGGACTTTCTGGGTCTTCAGGGATGAATTATACTTTGATAGGTGCTATCTGAGGGTTTGAAAGTTGAAGCAGCAATGCAGTACTTTGAAGCCTTCTTTGTGTAACTTCCTCTGTAACTGAGACCGTAGGCATACTTCATACCTTGACTGTGCTTGCAGAAAGCTCACCAGAAGCTTTCTCGGGTTTATGTTGATGCCTCGATCATGTTTTTAAAGGGGAAGTAAAAGGGATTGTAAAATCAGACTTCCCACTAGGTGGCAAAGAGAGACAGTGATTTGCAAAGTGCTTCTGCACCTGGGGAAAGGGGGGAGATGCAGCCAGCTCTGTTGTGTCTCCCTGGTTTTGCCTTGCAGAACTCTGATAAGTTCATTCTGAAGGACTAGGAGAGGCAGGTTGAGCGACTAGGGAAGAAAGCTATCTGCATGCAAGGGAAAGGATCTAATTTCAGCCTTGAAAGGTGTTTACTTGTACAACTCAGGTCTTACAAATGGTAATAGTGTGCAGGCCCAGCTGAGCTGCTGGAGCAATAAGTAGCATTTTTAATGAAGAACTTTCAGTAGCCACACTACAGAGTATTGGCAGTAAGGACTCTGCAGCATCTCTGCTGCAGTTGTTAGAGTTATCACAGCGATCCACTGCTGCAGGCAAAGCTGTCTGTAATCTCTGCATTTACAGCCCACATCTCCAAGGCACTTCCTTGACATGGTGAGATCATATCCCAGGAATGTGAAGTGGAAGGTTCCACATTGAAAACAATGTCAGATTTGGAGATTTGTTTGTTTGTTTTGTTTGCTTTTCTTTCTTTTTTTTTTTTTTAGTGTATTTCTGTAGCAGCTCAGGGCTGAGCTCAAAGCTTTTGTGGGCTTAGATGTAAAGTGACGGTGACTAAAAAGCCATCAGCTGAGCTCTACCAGACAGTTCAGCTTTGATGTCAACGTTGTCTTTTTTGCCCTGTCACATTATTTTTCAGGTTTGTAACTCCCTTGGAATGAAAAGAATGAAAGTTTCATTTGTGGAATGTAAACAGAACTCTGCTGTTGATATTAGCAAACCTTGCAAAATTCACCTTGTGCTTCAGGTATTCTTCCTCTTTCTGAAATAATAGTGAAGCTGAAGAAGCTCTTTTTTTTTTTTTTTTGTGGGAAATGGGAGAAACCCTTATATTTAGTTTCTATGTACTTTCTATTATGAAATTAGTTTGGGTTCTTTGGAAGAGCTCTAATACTGTGATGAATTAAAATAGGAACTTGGCTTTCGATGCGCTCCTCATCTTCTGCTGAGGAAAACCCCTCAGACCTCTCATGAGAAATTCTGAGGTAGCAGAAAAGCAAAAGTGTTTTGCACTTCATGTACTTAAGAATATTAGAGTCATATTTATAAGATTATCATGTAGAGAATGGCAACAAAATGTAGTGGGAACAGGTGGTGATGAAAGAGAAAAATAGCCTCAGAAGAAGATAATTTCCCCAGTAAAAAGAGATTGTGAAGTGTCTTTTATGGAGAGACACAGGAACAGACACAGTATTTTTCACTGTTGAGAGAAACTCTGTGCTAGGAAGCTTTAAAAAATGTATTTGATGATGACCTTAGAAGAACAAAGGTAAAAGTCCTTTTCTTTTTCTAGGAAAAAGGTTGATAGTTCAAGTGTAAGGAACTCAGTAACAAAAATGGTAGAGGGGAAGGGAAAGACTGTGGAGAAAAAGAATGTGGAGGATGGCAGTATGGTTTGAAAGCTGAAATGTTTTGCTCAGTAGGTCTGCATGTAACTTTTCAGATAAATATTAGTTGTTTCATACTGACACAAAGTGCCAGAAAGCCTCGAAGGCACTCAGGCAAGTCAAGGTGAAAGGAAGATTAGATGGGAATGGAAGAAGTGCAATTAGGAACAAATAAGGAACACACATAGCAAAGGCGAGAGGCTTCAGCACTAGAGGATGAAGCTAGGTTAGAGAATGTATGGCTGGAAGAAGTGGAAGGAACTACTTTGAGAAATGTCAAGGGGAAAAAAAATAAAAATGTTTGTCTGATAGAAACAGTTCCTATGTGGCACATAACATTCAAGAACAAAATTTCACTGTGCCCAGAAACTGCCTGCTGAAAAACTCTTCCATGTATTATACAGCATTAACAGAATAGCTTTAATCATGTTGTAACAAAGTAAACATGGTTTATTACAAAGGAGATTGGTTTGGAAAGGCAGTCTCTCCGTTTTCTTGCTAGATAAGAGAGAAAATGTTCTCTTGGCTTCCCACTGCTGTCTGAGCATCCAACAGAAGTGAATCAAAGAGAAACTCTAAAATACCAAGAATAAAGCTTGTGTGAAAACTCACATTTTCTGTGTGAAACATAGGAAGCTGCAGGGATTTTGAGGAATAACTCTAGAGCATTATTGAAAACATTTCTCACCCAACTGGATTCATCAGTTCTAGATTCAGTAGATTGTTTTTTTTTCCAAAGGGATACCTTGAAGAAAAAATAATCCCTCCCTGAATATGAAAATAAAACCTGCATAATTCACACTTACACTTTTCTTAGGGCTGGGAAAATGTTTTTTGGGTTAAATTAACAAAAAGCAAAGTCCTTTCTTATTTTACAGGCTCTTTCACCTGCTTTCATGTGGTTTGCAGGGAGGTGGTGGAGTCACTGTCCCTGAAGGTGTTCAAGAAAACCTGGATGAGGCACTTGGTGCCATGGTCTAGATGACTGGCTAGGGCTGTGTGATAGGTTGGACTGGATGAGCTTGGAGGTCTCTTCCAACCTGGTTGATTCTATGATTCTTAATGAGGCTCTGCTTCTCTGGAGAGTTTTAAGGCCTGTCTGGTTGAGTTCCTCTGTGACCTGAGCTAGATTGTGTGGTCCTGCTCTGACAGGGGGGTTAGACTCATTCTCTTTGGGCCCCTTCCAACCCCTGGCATCCTGTAGCCTGTGATAATCTGAAAAAGTCCAAAAGGATATTTAGAAGCATGGTTCTGGAATTTCATGTAGGCTTTGCAATTTTATATCTGCTCAGGGTGAAGCAGCTCATTGGAGAACTAAATATTCAGGCCAGCAGAGTCAATGTAATGATATTTTTGTTGCACCTTCACAGAGCCCAACCGGTGGCTAAATGATGTTCACAGTTCTGACTGCCTGAAAGCTCACTGAAGCCCACTGAAATCACATCCTCCTTATGGCAAGAGAACTTTTCCACATTGCCAAAGGGTACTCAGGAGAGCAAAGCCTTTGTGAACTCAGGCAAACAGTTAGTGGAAGGCATCTGGTGGTACTGTCTACATCTGTAAAGGGTTAACTCTCCTGGGGGTGATCTGAACCTGACCCCAGGTGTAGTGGTTAGCCTACTCCCATTTCCCAAGTAGACCCCTATAAAAACAGAGGAACTTTCTGTTTCTCTCTCTCTCTCTCTCTCTCTCTTTGCCCTCCCTGTCTGCCAGCACCACCCTTGTTCTTGCTGCTCCTGTTTTACCAGGTGGCCACCCTACCACATGGTGGGATCACCCCTACCTGAATCTACCTCCATCCATTGCCATCAGTCTGGTTGTATATATATTTTTGTGTCTTGTTTTTCCCTTCCCTGTACCTCTTTGTAACTCCTCTACCTTAAATACCTTTTATTTATTGTTAAAGTTTTTCTTTTAACGTCCAAATGGAAGCAAGACTATTCTTTGGGTGCTTTATCCCTTTTTCCTCTCTGCATCTAATTCCTTTCTTTCCAAAAAGGGGGAAAGGGGAAGGCATCCTATTAATGTATTGTTCCTTGAGGTACAAGGGAAGCTTAAACCAGACCAAGACAACCTCTGCTTTAGGTTTATTGTATGAGTAGGAATGTAACTTAGAGGGCCTTCAAAAAGCTACTGATGTGATCTGATCTTTTCAGAAAGTGCTGAGTTGCCAGAGTCTGCTGCTGCAGCTGCAGGTAAGGTACAGCAGCAGATCTGCTAATAAGTGATGAAAAATGTTCATTAGGACATCTTGGAAAACTACTAAAATAATAAAGAATCACACACACCCCCTGGAAAAGAAAAATGCTTTGTTTCTAGGTAACATCTGTGTCACTTAAACATCTATACTCAGCTTATGGGAGAGCTGTGTCCGTGGTAAAAATTCTAAATACTGCTACAGTTTCTCCCTGTGTAATACATCAAAGGATGGATATTTATATTTTTAATAGTGCTGGCAGGCTTTCCCTTACAAGGAGACCTACAGAAACGAAACATCTCTTTATCAATTGAGTTTTGGAGCAGCTAGCAAAGAGCTTTTGGGATTGTTCATATTGATTTTTCTGTACATATTGGAAAAGCAGGCATTGCAAGGATTAGAATCAAGCCAGCAGCATGGCAGTTTTGTTTGTTCAAGTTAAAGGACAGCCATCTCGCAGTGTGAGCTGGGGTGAAATACTGCATGGCTTGATACGGGTGGAGAAGAAGCCAGACATGAGCCAACAGTGTGCCCTTGAAGCCCCGAAGGCCAATGCCATTCTGGGATGCATTGAAGGCAGCATGGTCAGCAGGTGAAGAGAGGTGATTCTGCCACTTTGCTCTGCTCTGGTGAGACCTCACCTGCAGTGTTGCATCCAGCTCTGGAGCCCTCGACACTTGAGGGACATGGACCTGACCAAGTGAGTCCAGAGGGGGCCATAAAAGTGATCAGGGGCTGGAACACCTCTGCTATGGAGACTGGCTGAAGGAGCAGGGGTTGTTCAATCTGGAGCAGGGAAGGCTCCAGGAAGACCTAAGAGCAGCCTGCCAGTACTTGAAGTGGGCTACAAGAAGGCTGCAGATGGACTGTTTGCAAAGGACTGTGGTAATAGGATGAGGGGCAATGGCTTGAAATGAGAGAAGAGATTTAGATTGAGTGTTAGGAACAAGTTATGCATTGTGAGGGTGGTGGAACACTGGAAGAGGTTGCCCAAGGAGGTGGTTGAGGCCCCATGCCTGGAGGTATTCAAGGTCAGGTTGAAAAAGTCTCTAAGCAAGCTGCTCTAGTGGAAGATTTCCCTGCTGACAGCAGAGGAGTTGGCCTGAATGAACTTTGGAGGTCCCTTCCAACACAAACCATTTTGTAATTCTGTTTATGAAGACTTAAAGGGCTCTAACGTAGAACAAAATTAGGCAAGATAAAGCTTTCTAGACAGAGAAGTCCAGGAGAAAGTAAAGGCTAGAAGTCAAAAGAGAATGTTAGCCTGTGTGTCTTTTAAGCAGTGAGGATAATTAGAAATGGGAGCAGTTTACAAGTTCTGTATTTTTTCCTCACTAGGATATAGTGAAACCAAGAACTGTTACATTTCTGCAAGAAAATGCCTTGTTCAAAGCCAGCTCTTGGGAATTAGTGCATGAAAATCAGCTGCTTCTAAACAGGAGGTTGGAGTACATAGCTAAAATAGGCATTCCTAGACTTAAAAGGCTGTGATGCACGGAAGAGCAGCAGTGCAAAACCTCACTGGGAACTCAGTGGATCAATCCCCTTTGTATTCCTATTTATGTAGTACCCACCAGTTCTGGCTACAGCCTCACAGTACTTTATGCCTATTCATAAAATCATAGAATCATAGAATCAACCAGGTTGGAAGAGACCTCCAAGATCATCCAGTCCAACCTAGCACCCAGCCCTATCCAGTCAACCAGACTATGGCACTAAGTGCCCCAGCCAGGCTTTGCTTGAACACCTCCATGGATGGTGCTTCCACCACCTCCCTGGGCAGCCCATTCCAATGCCAATCACTCTCTCTGCCAACAACTTCCTCCTGACATCTAGCCTAGACTTGCCCTGGCACAACTTGAGACTGTGTCCCCTTGTTGTGTTGCTGGGTGCCTGGCAGAAGAGCCCAACCCCACCTGGCTACAGCCTCCCTTCAGGTGGTTGTAGACAGCAATGAGGTCTGCCCTGAGCCTCCTCTTCTCCAGGCTGCACACCCCCAGCTCCTTCAGCCTCTCCTCATAGGGTTTGTGTTCCAGGCCCCTCACCAGCTTGGTCACCCTTCTCTGGACATGTTCCAGCACCTCAACATCTCTCTGGAATTGAGGAGCCCAGGACTGGACACAGCACTCAAGGTTCTTTTATGTTGGAGTAAGCTAAATGATGAAAATTTGGCTTTGAAGAGAAATTCTCCAAATGCATGCATGTTAAAAAAAAACCAAAACAGAGAAACCAAACCAAACATGCAGCCTGGTGCTCTTTTAGCTTTTAATATAGCTTTTGGGGTGTTTTTTTTTCATTGGGAATCCAACTTTTTCTAATAGCTGGTACTAAAAGAGTGATTTTTGTGGAGAGCTGTGCTGTCAAAATTTGCAATTTCAGATTTGGAGTGCAAAGTTGTTATTGTAATGGTGCAAAGAGTTGCAGTGAGGACTGCCTGACTTTTCAGACTTTGGGGATTCTATTGTCTGGATGCTTTTAGAAGAAACTTTTGTTTAGTGAGCCCATTGGGTTTGGTATAGAGTCACTGAGGGGAGAACAAACCACAGAGCCCTATGAAGTCGTTTCTGACAGTGCTTTTTGTACTTGAAACACATTTTAGAGGTAGAACTTTGCCTCATTGTGCTGTTGAAGTACTGCTGCTGTTCAAATAGAATCATAGAATCAGTGATGCTAAGCTGGTTACTGTCAGAGCAACAGTCAAAGGCAAAAGGATGCCAGTGTCTTGAGCATGTGCTTGGGTTTCCTCACTCCTGAGGTGCTGAGAAGCTCAGCGCCTTCCTTCTCCCTCAGCCTTGCTGGGTATCACAAACCCATTGTTTTAGTGCCCACCTCAGCCAGTGAAATCACTTGGTGAAATCTGTTGGAAAATCTCTGCTGAAAGCATGCCCAGAAGGTGTAGAAGTAGGAGCACTCCCGCTGCCTGTGGTAGACTCCATTTGATTCCCCTTTGCTGCTGTGGGACATAACCTGTGTCTTCAGTCACCTGAGAAAGTATCCGCCCTATCTTGCCTAGGATGTTCTGGTTTCTTCTCAGTGTTAGATGCCTGTTAATGTGTAGTACTGGCTGAGTCTCTTCTCTTGTGGGCTAACTCAATTCAGTCCTCCTTCCTGCATTTAAGAAAGAGCAAGGCAGCTCTCATCAATGCATGTCCTTGTGTCCTAAAGCTGCAGTGGCAAAGAGCACCTGCAGGGCTGTGCTTGTCACCTGTTGGTCATCCTTGCATAGCTGCTGAGGTCCCTGAGTGTGCACTGTCAGGCTTAGCTCAAGCCCCTCTTATGAATTATGCAAAATTAATAATTGATATCCAAGCAAAGATTGTTAAACTATGAAAACTGCTTGTTAGCATTAAATCTCATTAGAAAACTTATTTACAAGGTTCAAAATGCACAGTTTGGATAACTATGCACAAAGGCAGCAGCCCAAACTAGAATACTTTAAGAAATAACTAGCAAATGCACACATTATACTGGAAGAGAAGGTTCTTGTGGTCAGTATACTGCTTGTGGTTAATTATACCTCTTATCCACTAGATAGACTCAAGAAGCTCCTTTTTGGTTATGGCAGAAGGCAATTAGTGAATTGCAAGAGGCTTTAAATACTTACTCACAAAACCAGTCTCCTGACTCGCAGGGCTAGCTACAGACCATTACCCCAAATGTTTTCAGGGAATTCTCTTGGTGTCTTATCAGCTGCTGAGGCTTCTGACTCTTCCCAGGCTTTACAGGGTGCTGAGGAAGGCAGGCAGACAATCTCTGACCTGGTCCTGATTTCTCTGGATGATCTGTGTACCTCTGGGGCTTCCCGTCTTGGCAGGAGACTTTGCGGTGTGGGCAGGATGCATTTCAATGTGCAGTCTCTGCATGATGTCATGCTGGCTGTGCAGGCTGATCATGTAGAGGCATTTAGAGCCTGTTCCTGGTAAACTCGAGACAGTTTTCAGGCAGTTCAGGATGGTCTAAGGCAAGGAGCAATGGCAGCAGGCAGCAGCAGGCATGAATACAACAGCAGAGCACATTGTGTTACCTGCTCATCTCTTTTTTATCCGCACAGCCCAAGACTAATGGACCTTTGGCCATAGATTAGCCAATCAGAATGGCAGTTTTCCAAGTTTGACCATGTTAAGTGAAGCCAGGGCTTTTGTTTTCCTTCCCTGCAGTTGCTTCCCCCAGCACAGAGGGAGGGGGAGCAGGGGAACATGTCTGGGCAAGCCAGAGTCCTTAGTCTCAGTGGCTCTAGGTTCTTTGTCCTCTTTCCTGTGGTTGCTTCTCCCCATAGCAGAAGGAGGGAGAGCAGAAAAACATGTCTGGGCAAGCCAGGACATGGATAAACCTATTTTGGCCTATTTAGGCCTGCCACAACAGCCTCTCATTTTGAAGTGCTGACTGTTGCCGTGTGTGGCCTTTAGGCCACGATGGACTAAACGCTCTTGGCTCTGGGTTCCCATTAGCGCAGTAGCAATCCCAGCACATGAGTCCTGGTGTGAATCCAGTATTTCATTGTGTGTGCCTTCATCTAATCATCCATCAGATGTTGTGACCTGTTGTATAATTACTGAGGGGACCATTCTGGAATGAACATCACCAGACACTCATTCTAACCCGGCAGACCGTAACAGTTGCATATAAAACATTATGGTCTATCATGAAAACATTTACAACTAATTAGTTTAAAGCAATAGACTATGATAATTATCATCTACTAAATAATTAGTATTAATTACTTAGAGGATTAATTAGTGTGCTTCTGGAGTACTTTGAAGATGCAAAGGGAAGAGTAACTGCCACGTATCGTGACCTGTGTTCGCTTACAACTGAATCTAACTTATGTAACACGTGTAAAATAAGCCTCCTTGTTTACCCCAAGTTGAATTTCATTAGGTTGGTATGTGGCAACATCACTGACTGGATCTGAAAGGCTTTTGTTGCTATGAAACCCATTCAGTAAAATGCTTCTTTCTGCAGTCTGAGTGATCACAGCTCTCTCGTGGGCAGATTTGACACTCTGAGGAGAGTGCCATAAAGATTCATCGTGTGTAGGGAGTGAAATTCATCCCCATGCATTGATCTGCAAAATATTTTTAATGCATGCTAGCATCTAATTACCACACACTGAGGGCAAAATTCACCCCTAGAAGAATTAGCAATAACCAATTCAAGGGTGCTGTTGAAGAATCCCTGTAGCACTTTATGCCTCGAAAGCTCCACATTGAAATTCTTGGTTTTCTAAAGTACCAAATACCAAGATCTCTTAATGGTCTTAGTAGGAGCAGTGGCTGCTTTTCAGAGCCTCTGAATCCAGGGCCCTTTGAGGCATGAAGAGCCTTGCAGAGGCTCTGAATTTGTTTGGGTGAGAGATCTGTTGGCTTGACAGTATTTCTCACCAGGTACACAAGACTGTGCAGAACTAGAATCACAGAATGTTAGGAGTTGGAAAAGACCTCCAAAGATCATCGAGTCCAACCCTTCTACCAGAGGGCAGGGCACACAGGAACACATCCAGATGGGTCTTGAGGGTGTAGGGGGCACTCCACAACCTCTCTGGGCCGCCTGCTTCAGTGCTCAGTCACCCTCATCATAAAAAAGACAAAGCAGAGTGATAGGCAGTAGTGATTGAGACATCTGCAAAGCTTGTATGTTGACCTCTACTTTAAAAGCAGTAGTTTTCTGAAAGAGGAAAATAGTCCTGCCTGTCCCTTCCACACGTGGGGGGAAAAGTGTTCTAGTAATTAAATCCCATTGTACGTTATGGCAAATTTACTTTCTTAATCTTAAAAAGATGATTAATGGAGTTATAAATCTCTAAACCCAAGGAATGATAAGGAAACTCCTGTGATAAATCTGTAACCTCAGCAGCCCTGGCAGAGAGCATTAGAGCTGGATACTGCAACAGTCTTAATCAGTTTATTGTCGAGAGACAAGGGGCCAACTGCAGTATATTCTTAGGCATGAAGGGTCAGCAAATGACCTTCATCTCTCTTAAATATTTTTAGAGCAATTATATTAATACTTGTTCTTAAGCACCAAAAGCCTCCGTGGCAGTTTCATTTATCCTCTCTAAAACTGTGTCAAAGTGCACCTTTTGTATATTAAGTACTGACAAGTGATGAGCTATTCAGCAGGATCTGCAGCCTCGGTGAAGAAGAGGTTTAATCATCTGAATATGATGTTGGTATTATAATGCCTACAATCCTTAAATATTCCTGTTCTCTTTTTTTTTTAAACTTTGGGGGTTTTTGGTTTTTATTTTTTTTATGATAAAGATGAAAACCACAAGGGAAAGTGTACTGCACATGGCAGGAAATACTAAGCGCCAGTGTTAACATAGCACATCTCTAACTTCAGTGAGTTGCACATCCTTTGCAGCTGTGGTTCGTGCTGTTCATTCACTGGGAGTTCTGATTTTACTCATGAACTTTTTATAACTCTGAGGGCTTCATTAAAAATGTTTGTAGCCCTTTGAAGTTCCACGTGTTCCACCATACATAATTAGCGAACCATACACTTATCCTTCACTCTTCCTGGCTTCAAGAAAGGCTGATTACTTAATCTGGCAGTCTATAAGGACCATAGTCTTAGATGATGAATCACATACCATAGCTATTAAAAAAATAAAGGCTGAATATTTGACGTAGAGAGCTTGTGAGCAGTCACAGTAAGAGTTCCATGCAACTAAAGCATACCACATCACTTGTAAAGTACATTAGAATCATAGAATCAGCCAGGTTGGAAGAGACCTCCAAGATCATCCAGTCCAACCTATCCCCCAGCCCTAGCCAGCCAACTAGACCATGGCACCAAGTACCTCATCCAGTCTTTTACTGAACACCTCCAGGGACAGTGCCTCCACCACCTCCCTGGGCAGCCCATTCCAATGCAAATCACTCTCTTTGGGAAGAACTTCCTCCTAACATCCAGCCTACACTTCCCCTGGCACAGCTTGAGACTGTCTCCCCTTCTTCTATTGCTGGTTGCCTGGCAGAAGAGACCAACCCCACCTGGCTACAGCCTCCCTTCAGGTAGTTGTAGACAGCAATGAGCTCTGCCCTGAGTCTTCTCTTCTCTAGGCTGAACAACTCCACCTCCCTCAGCCTCTCCTCATAGGGTTTGTGTTCCAGACCCTGCACCAGCTTTGTTGCCCTTCTCTGGACACCTTCCAGCACCTCAACATCTCTCTTGAATTGAGGAGAACAGAACTGCACACAGCACTCAAGGTGTGGCCTGACCAGTGCTGAGTACAAGGGAAGAATAACCTCCCTTATCCTACTGGCCACACTGTTCCTGATACAGACCACGATGCCATTGGCTCTCTTGGCCACCTGGGCACACTGCTGGCTCATCTTCAGCCTACTATCCACCAGTACCCCCAGGTCCCTTTCTTCCTGGCTGCTCTCAGCCACTCTGTCCCCAGCCTGTAGCACTGCTTGGGGTTGTTGTGGCCAAAGTGCAGAACTCTGCACTTGGCCTTGTTAAATCTCATCTCATTGGCCTCATAAAACCATAGAATGGTTTGAGTTAGAAGGGACCTTTAAAGGTCAACTCCTCCAAGCCACCTGCAAACAGCAGGGTCTTCTTTGACTGGATCAGGTTGCTCAGATTAGTAGACATGTGGTTTGGTTTGCAGTTTTCTCCAGGATGTGTGTTTGCAGTGCCTTTGTTTGAACCAGCTGTTGGAAGCACAGCTGGTTATGAAAACTGGGCTCACTTGCACCTTTCTCATCAATTCTGCTGTCTGTTATTCCAGGATCAGCCCAGCCTGGCAAGAGTTTCCTTCTCTTTCTAATCAAACAGGTTTGGATCTGGAAGGCCTTGGTCCCAGGCAAGGAGAATCAGGAAAACGTCCTTGCCTGCAACTTTTTCTGACGTCTGCCTCACTTCCTTGTCTCTCGAGGCTCAGGTAAATCCCTACTCTGACCTGGAGGCTGCAGGAGTCCCCTATTCATCCTGTTTGCTGCCACTCTCTGATTCAACTCTGGGAGCTGCCAGATGACTTTTTAAAAGCGGTAGAGCTCCATTCTAAATGACTGAAAAGACTTGCACAGAAAGAAGGCACAGCTGAAAGCCCTTACACATTCATCACAGATTCTCATGTGCCTGTTCTTGGAGCATTTCCACCATGTTGTTTCAAATGATAAACCCTTGTCAAGTTCTAAGGCCTCCATTCCAATGGCAGCATCATCTGCAGATTTAGACTCTCTCTAATTAACGTGTTTGTGGCAGTTTCTATAGTGACATCCAGAGCTGAATAGGGCTGAAGATGAATGTGTTCCATCCTTTTCAGCATAGCTGCTTCTGGCCAAAGCTGATTGCTGTAGCAGGGAAGAAAACTGGTCCAGCTTCTGCCTCTAGTGTGACAATCCTCTGAGTAAATAAAAGAATCTGTCTTCAAGGCCATCAATTTGATGTCATCAATAAGCTTTTCATTTGCTTTTAGAACAGGTATCAGAGAAGGAAACTAGTTCTAGTATTAACAAATTCCCTGCTCTCTGAAGCCTTGAAGGTTTTCAGTGAGAGAGATCACAAAGAAACCTGGTAGACAGTGGTTTTCAGAGCCTGCCTGCTGCCTCTGCTGAGGAGGAGAAGATATTGTGTATCATATCTTTGAGTAACATAACTGCTGAATATAAATCAGCATTACTGCCTCATTCATCAGCTCCACGTCTTTAACTGTGGAGTTAGAAGATTAATCTGCAATGCCTGGAGAAGGGCCCAGTTTTCAGGAGATGCATTAGTATTAAATGATCAATGCACCAATGAAAAAGTGATTGTACCTAACCCTCAAATCTTCTTTTGGTCTATGAAAGAAAGCAAAAACTAGAGCCACAAGGAGCTACCATTTTTCATTCCTATAGGTTCCTGGACCCATTAAGGTTATCATGATACTTAAGTGTTAGACTGTTGTACCTGCTAACAAGTTCATAAATATTAATTTTTACTGACTGAACAAATGAAAAGGGCATATGAAATACTGTGTTAAGAGATGGACAGAATTATCTGGTCCTGGGGTGTATTAGGAAGAGTGTGTCCAGCAGATCAAGGGAAGTTCTCCTTCCTCTTCACTCTGTCCTGGTGTGACCTCATCTTGAGTACTGCATTCAGTTTTGGGCTCCCCAGTTTAAGAGGGACAGGGATCTGCTGGAGAGGGTCCAGCAAAGGGCTAGGAGGGTGATCAGGGAACTGGAGGGCATGGCTTATGAGAAGAGACTGATGGACCTGGGACTACTTAGTCTGGAGAAGAGAAGACTGAGAGGGAATTTAATAAATGTTTGTAAATGCCTGAAGGCCGCTCAGGAGCTGAGGGACAGGCTCTGCTCACTTGCTCTCGATGATGAGACAAGGAGCAATGGGTGCAAGTTGCAGCACAGGAGGTTCCACCTCAACACAAGGGGGATCTTCTTGACTGTAAGGGTCTCAGAGCACTGGAACAGGCTCCTCAGAGAAGTTGTGGAGTCTCCTTCTCTGGAGACTTTCAAGGCCCTTTTGGATGCGTTCCTCTGTGATCTGTGCTAGACTCTGTGGTCCTGCTCTGGCAGGAGGGTTGGGCTTGATGATCTCCTTGGGTCCCTTCCAACCCCTAATATCCTGTGATCTTTTTGCCTTTTGTAGTCTTACAAACTTAGAAGCTCTCTTTACTGTAACTGAAATGTCTCTTGCCTTCCACTGATGGAAAAGTTCCTCACAACAGCTTGAAAGTTACTTGTTAGTGATTTTCAGAACCGCAGCCTGAACAAATGGCACCAGGAAGCTCACCCTTGTGTTGTCACAGCTTCAAGGCATCATTTCAAGTGGATGATGTCAGTGGTGGGGATAATGTGCACTTAGTGGGCAATAGGAAGGACAATGTCTTTCTTTTTTAGCTTGTTGCTTGCCAAATGCTGTAAGCACAAAGGGATTTTGGTGGTTTTCATTATATCCCTGAAGCATACAGAAAACAGAGTTTAAAAAGAACATATTTCCAGCTCAGGTAGCTACTTTAATTTTTGTGCTTCCTCAAATTGACTCAAAATTTTTCCACTTTCTGTGTGCCAGAAAAGGGGTTTATTAGCAAAATATTTGCCACCAATGAGAGACATTTAGTTTGATTTTTGGGATGGAAGCAAGTCACACAAGTCACACTGTGGAATTGGAGGGTCAGCTCAGAGGGAAACTATCAGACTTCACTGTAAGTGTGGTTGATCTCAACATTAGACTGCTTATAAGATAGGAAGAGAATAGTGCAAAAGGAATTGGAAATCTGAATTATTTTCTCTTTTGCATTGACATTTTTCTTGATTATTTTTTGCTTTAGATGCTAAATACATATAAAATTTTCTCAGTGTCATCTGTGTTTTTCCTTTTGCATTTGGCTCTTGAAGTCTGCTGGCTCAGAGAGAGCTCAATTTTCCTTATCATTCGAATTGCAGAACATGTGGAAAGCAAATCAATTTGAACTGCTAGTTAGCCAGCAGTGTGGGCTCAAACCTGCACTCCCATATAGGTATACCTTGTGTTTCCATCTCACTGGCACTGCTGCAGTCATGTCAGACATGCTAAATAGCATCAGACTAAATGATTTGGAAAAAAGGAGTTCAAGAGATTTGTTCCCTGCACTATGATGGTGACATAGGCAAAACAAAATCAGTCTGTACCATGCTCTGTCAGACCAGGTTGCAAGAGTGGCTTTTTCCTGCAAAGAGCATAGTGCTGGACACATCAGACTCAAAGCCATCTGTATTTTCTCAACTACTATTTTTAGTTTGAGGTTAACAGGCCTATAATTTAGTGTAGCAGACCTCATTTTGAACTTTGGGGGGGGGGGTTGGTTCAATTTTAAGCTACTCTCTTCTCTTTTTCTTTACTACCTGAGGATTTTATAGATCGGTGGTCTGCTCTAATCAATTCTTATCACATTTTCTCACATCTTTCCCTCACCACTTAGCTGTGTTTTGTACACTGGTTTCTCTCAGCTCCCCTTAGCTCTGTACGTTCTTGTTGTGCTAACATTCTCCAGTAGTGTTTTTCATGCATTGTAACAGAGCACTGAAACGTGACAGGCTCTGAAAGAAATTCTCTTCAACTTGTTCAAAATGCTTTTGTTGGGTTCAGTTGTGCCTTCCATGTCTGCAGCCACCCTCTCTCAAACTTCTCCTGTAGCTACACTGAGGATTTAGCCAGGCATATTCACCCCATGCTCTAAATTCTGAACTCATATGACTCAACATTTGAAATGTTTTTCTAGTATTTCCTTAAAGCAGATTCTGAGGAAAAGTTAAGACTGGCTTCATTGTATGAGCTTGTTCCACACATCTGGCTTGCAGTAAGTTCCTGATAACTGCTTTTAATGGCTAGGGCAACTGGCTAAAATCATCCAGACCATTAAAGTGTTTCCTGGCAAAGGTGATCTAGCTCAAGTAGTACCACCCCAAAAAATCTTCAGCCACTGACCAATGCCTCTTGACAGTAAGAAATGCAGATGTGATTACCCTGATTTGGGAAGGGAAGGCAGTTCAGCTGCACAGACACCAACCATGCTGTAATGTGTTACTCCACAGCCAGGAGTAAATCCTCTCCTCCTTAAACTGAAGTGTTCCCTGGGCATCGGGTGCTGAATTGGTTGGTATGAGGGCCATACCTAGGAAACTTTTTATCTTTGCACACAATAAATAAGTGCAGCTTAAATAACATTTTCTTGAGTGTTTGCAAACTCTTTGGATTTGAATCTTTATCTCAAAATCCATCACTTACACCTGGCAAGCATTCGTTTGCTTTGTAAGACCTCTAAACTTCACTGACTTACAACTGTTCTCCACTCTAGCCTCTACAATCACATAAATCAGAAACTTGTCTTTATGTCTGTCTGCAGCCATAATATTTCCTACCTGATTGTCACCTGCAGTACAATTATTCTATCCAGGGCTTCTCTAGATTTACTTTTAGGCTTACAAAGACAGGGACTGCCTGGTGGAAGTAGGCAGTAAATTAGCTATGTGATGTACGTGAATCTTTTCCCTCAGACCACTCAGAAAAGCACTGCATTTTTCCTGTGTGATATTGGTGTATGTTGGTCAGGTAGCAGGCTAAAAAAAGAATCCTAATTAATTTCCAATTATAGAATCATAGAATCATAGAATCAACCAGGATGGAAGAGACCTCCAAGATCATCCAGTCCAACCTAGCACCCAGCCCTAGCCAGTCAACCAGACCATGGCACTAAGTGCCTCATCCAGGCTTTTCTTGAAAACCTCCAGGTGCCTCCACCACCTTCCTGGGCAGCCCATTCCAATGCCAATCACTCATCTCTGGCAAGAACTTCTTCCTAACATCCAGCCTATACTTTCCCCAGCACAACTTGAGACTGTGTCCCTTTGTTCTGTTGCTGGTTGCCTGGGAGAAGAGACCAACCCCACCTGGCTACAATGTCCCTTCAGGTAGTTGTAGACAGCAAAGGTGAAGTAATAAAGCTGATATGGTTTCGAGAATTCTTGGTTTCATGGGTTTTAGCTTAGATAGTCCAGAGTATTCTTATTGCTGTGTCTTATCTCCACCATTTATTGTTTACTTTGTGAGTTCAAGTTAGTGTGCCCCAAGCTCTTCTGTCTTTTTCTTTTAGCTTGGAAAAGAGGAGCCTGAGAGGTGACCTCATCAGTGGTTATAAATATGTGCAGGGTGAGTGCCAGGAAGCTGGAGCCAGGCTCTGCTGGGTGATACCCAGTGACAGCACAAGGGGCTCTGGATGGAAGCTGAGGCATAGGAAGTTTCATTTAAACATGAGGAATTTTGTCCCTGTGAGGGTGACAGAGCACTGGAGCAGGCTGCCCAGGGGTGAATCCTATAACTTGTACCCAAATATGATGGCAACAACTCATATGACAGACACTGGAACAGGCTGTCCAGTGGGGTTGTGGAGTCTCCCTCTCTGGAGATATTCGAGACCCACCTGGATGCGTTCCTGTGTAAGCTGGTATAGGTGATCCTGCTCTGGCAGGGAGATTGGACTGAACGAGCTTTTGGGGTCCCTTCCAACTCCTAACATTCTGTGATTCATTTCTACCAGATTATAGCCAGCAAATGAAAAAGTAGCCCAAGGGTAACTTCTGAACCTAAGTAAAAACCTTTCTTCTGGTTTGGAGCAATCAATCCCTGTGTTTGGTTTCACATTGTTGCAGCAAAAGCATCCATAAGAAAGACAAAACCCTGTGTGTTTTATTGAAGTACTCTAGCTGTTACATGTGCTGTTTTATTTCATAGGTCCTTTGATAGCAGTGGAAAATGGAAATGATCCTTTATCCATTTGGATGGGTGGATCCAGATTCATTCCACCTCTACCCATCTACCTGACGCTGGCATGTTGTGCATCGCTATGGGTGAGTCACTGTGTGAACGCAGGCTTCTTATGTTCCCTCTCAGTGTTACAAGGAGGTTACAGAAGCAGTGTTCTGCAGTTATGTTTTCTATTGCTGTAATTGTCACAAGCAGCAATAAAAATAGAACTTGCTAATGTTGTCTGCCACTGAGCAGCAATGCATGATGTTTCAAAAGGCTTCCTAGAGCACCTCTTTGGGATGTGGGAGCAATTCCTTTTTAGCTCGACAGCTGTGGATTTGCAACAGGAGTAATACCTTTTTACAGTTCATGCAAGTAAGTTTTCTACCTTCCTGTTGAAAAGAGCAAGTGTATGCTGTGGGGAAAGCAGACTTCAGCTTTCCACTGGTGCCCTGGTGAGATATTTTCAGTAAATCACAGGGATTTTATATCCTTGGATCATCTGCAATCTCTGCTGCCACTGCTGTATAAAGTGCATTGATTTCTATTTGGTATGCAGGCAGAGAGAAAGCTTTTTAATCATCTGGTTTCTGACTTGTTAATAAAAAAAATCTGTCTTCTTTAATAAGTTTATTTTAGACAAAACTACAGTCTCTGCTGCAATTCGGTGTACTTCCTTGTGTTTTCTAAAGTAACAAATGATGCTGAGGATGAGACAACATCACTATAATTCCTCCTTACCAAGTGAATGCCTTTGTGATTTGCAGTGCTGTTCAACACGCGGAGAATGAAAGCTATTTAATCATTCTCCACGTGGATTGTAAATAAAGTTTTACAGTTGTCCCACATCGAGGGATATGAAAGAAGTAAAAGGAGAGAGAGACCTTTGCTCATCAGGAGAAAGGCGTTTCTGGTAGTGCAGAATGCCCTGTGTGTTCTAGAGTGTGAGCATCTTTTATATCGCTAACAGTTTTCCACCCCGTCGCGTCTCATTGGTATTCTGCTTCATTAAAATCTCATGACAGGAAAGTTATTAATATGCAGAGGTAATTTTTTATCAGACTGGGGAAAAAAAAAAACACCTCAAGTCCAATAATATAATTACTGCTGTTATGTGATGGGAAATCACTAATATGATTAGAAGTACCTGACAGATTATAGTCAGGGATTTGATAAAGGCCACCTGGGTTTGGAGAAGTCAATTGATCCGAGTGCCAGCTACTGCAGGGAATGGAGGAAGCAACAGGGCTGGACTCCAATTAGAGGAGTATAAATCAGTTTAGTTTAAGGGGCTTGCAGGTGGTTTGCCTTTCTCTGCATTGAAGATGTTCTTCCAATTTAGCGCTTGGTTCCATAACAGTGATTAGGATCTATAGGTATAGATGAGACTTTGTCAATAAGACAAGGAATTAGCTTTTGAAGTACTGTGGGTTAAAGTTTTCAGCAGCATCTACTGTTCCACATTTCATTGACTATGGAAGTGAATTTAGTCCATAGGGCCAGATAAATCCCTTTTGCACTTCTGTTAGTGCAAACCTGGCAGATCCACAGTGAAACTGTGGGACAGAAGCTGATCCAATTAAGAGGAGCTTCAGACAAAAGGTGTTTGAAAGACTTGTTCAATGTGAAGGCAAAAGAACTTCCTAAGTTTAGACATGTCACATGCATAAACTCAACAGACCAGAATTCTTCAGGCACATGTAAGCATAAGTTTTAGACAAATCACGAATCATCAGAGGGGCATGACTGAAAAAACACTGTCACCTTTCAAGATGAACCAAAGAAGGTGCTGAACCAACTAAAGATTAGTTCAAAAGCTACCTGTTTCCTTTATAATCATCTGTGGGATTTTGGCCTCATCTGAGTTTACATCTTCCAGCACTGCATTGATGCAACCTTACAATTATGGACTTAGTAATTATGAAGTAGGTACCGATTCTAGTGTAATATGCATATAGGACAGAGAAAGAATAGTATTTTATATATATATATATAAATTGCAGCAGTGTTTTGGACATCTGTTTAAGAGATACTTGGCTTTGCTAAAACCCTGTCTGCAAAGTGAATGCACTTAAGTACCACGTGCACTTCCTGTCTAGAGAGAAGAGTGGATTTCAGACATCTGATCAAAGAAGCCCCTTTTAATTTAGAACTGAAACCTAAGAGATGCACCTGTTATAGTCCTTTATTTAAGCATTTACTTCACCTACTTGGTCTGATTTCAGTTGCAGGAGGTAAGTAAAAATCACTAGCTTTGTTTTTCCCTGGCCACTTCTTTTGCAATCACATAACTGTTGTTAACTTCCAAATAATGGAAAATCTCTGCTTGTGTTTTCCCTCTGCTGGTGCCGATTCCTCTGCCGGATTGCTCTAGCATAAGTGGTTCTTTGGACATAGCAGGCACGACCCTAGCTTAAACAAGCTGAAAACAACCCTGCCAAACTCTTCTCAGATGCTTAGAGTTTATATCTGAACTCTCTCAACTTGGTAACTAGTGAATGAAATGCCCCAGCACGTCTGGAGTGCAACATGAGCAAGGACTCGAACTTGAAAGTGAACATTATCATTTAGATGCTAATCATCTGAGCTTGTTTCCTCCTAAAAAGGAGTTATGAGAAATCAGAGTGTGTAGGTAAACCTCTGCTGAGAAAATGTGTTGGTGAATGATTCCTAAAGCATGGTTTTACAACTATTATATTGAGGAAATATGGCATGAATATGGAGACCAATTATTTTGCTAGAAATTGGTAGCTTCTACCACTGTGAGATACATGCAATAACTATGGATCATAACCTCACCTACAGACAAACTTTATGCACTGAAGATTAGGGGAAAAGGAAGAAAAAATATGCATTTTCAAGATAGTTAAAATATTTCTTAATCCTTGGGGCATCTTCTGCCTGTGGGAGTTCTATCAGCAGTCCTTGCTTACAGCACTTGGAAATGCGTAACAGATCATAAAGCTGTATAAAGGTTTCTCGCCCATTCAATAGAAGCTGAGGATTAGCTCCTTTCACACTGCCTGCAGAAGCAGGTATTCTAGAACTAATATCATCCCTGTTTCTTTTCATCCTGCTGCCATGCAGCACTGCAAACAGCCTGGCTTTATCTTCTCAAGGACCACTTCATAGCTATTGGAAAGCTTCAGTTCAGTCCTCCAAACACTGGATCTTCTCCAGGCTGAACAAGCCCTGCTCCTCAGCCTCTCCTCACAGGGCTAGGGCTTTGGCCTCGTGAATGTCCTCATGGCCCTTTTCCAGCTGGTTGATGTCTTTTCTGAACTGGGATGCCAGAAACTGGACAGGGTATTCTAGATGCAGTCTAAAATGTTCCAAACAAAGAGGGATAATCAGTTCCTTTGATCTACCAGTGGAGTTTGTGTTGATATTGCCCAGGATGCTGTTGGCTTCCTTTGCTGACACATACTCAGCTCACTGTTCACATGAAGCCTCAGGTTCTTTGGCAGAAAAGCTCCCCAGCCATGAAGGCTGCAGAGGAGCTGTTTGCCAAGGCCTGCAGTGACAGGATGAGGGGCAATGGATTCCAACTAGAGAAGAGCAGGTTTAGATTGGATGTTAAGAACAGCTTCTGAACCATGAGGGTAGCGGAACACTGGAACAGGTTGCCCAGGGCAGTGATTGAGCCCCCATCCCTGGAGAACCTCAAGGTGAGGCTTGACAAGGCTCTGGGCAGCCTGATCTAGTTGAGGATGCTCCTGCTTACTGCAGAGAGGTTGGACTTAGCTGACCTTTGGAGGTCCTTTCCCACCCAGACCACTTTATGATTCTATTTAGCAGTTGCAAGGTGTGATTTCTTCTCAGGTGGAGGACATTTGTATTTGCTGAATTTCATGACATTGCTGTAGACATGTTCCTCCAGCATGTCTAAGTCCTGGATGGCAGTGCTGCCCATCCTGCTGTTGAGACTCTCAGCTGCTGCCTTGTTTATAGTCATCATAATTTTCTGAGCTCATTCATATCTTCCTCCTCGTCTGAGCATGCGTGTGAACACTGATGAAGATACTCAACAGGAGAGGTCTCAGCACAGTTCCCTGAGGCAACACTTCCTTTCTTACAACCGAAAATGAGTCCTATTCCTAAAAGCCCTAGGTGTCACGTGTTTTATGGCAAAACATATCCATTTTGTTTCTTTTTTTGTGTGCTCCACTGTTGCAGGTGCTTCGTGTATGGTGTTTTCTGGTCTGGTAGTCAGCAGTAATGAAAGCTAGGCAATTGGAGCGGCTATAATATGCCACTTGTCACTATCAGAGCTTTCTAATTTCTGTGCCTGGGAGCCTCATATTTGGGCTCTTATATCAAACAAGCAGATGCCTTACTGCTGGAGACAGGGTCAGAGTTTGCACTGAAATCCTGTGGGTGTACATGGGTGTCCTACCTAGTGCCAGCTGGCTTCTGAATGATATTTATCTAAGCTCTCCTTTTTTATTGATGTTTTCCAGACAGCAAACATAACTGAAAGTTCTATCCCTGTGACTCTAAGATATTGCATGTGACTGTCAGTCTGATGCAGAAATTCTCTGTGCCTCACTGATTCACAGTACAGATCCTGGGGTCTTTGGAGCATGTAATAATTTCAGTTATCAGGTTTCTAAATTAATTTTTACCATTGCAAGAGGAAGCAAGGAGTAATTTTCTTATTGTCTTCCCCAATAAATATGAAAACACAGTTTATGCCATAAAGGTTGTGACCAAGTATCCCTAAAAGCCCAAATAATAATAAAATCTAATAATCCTTCTCAGGATAAGTCAGTCAGAGAGTAAATCCAGACAGTAATTTAAGCACAATTTCAGGGATGCTGTAAGTTACAGTGGCTGGAATAGTCTCCTGATGTAAGTCCTGTGACAATTACATCTTCCTTTTCATGGCAATGTTCCTCCACTGCAATTTCCTTTTCTAAATATGATCATTTTCTCTGACATGGGAGACAGGGAGCTCTAGCATATGGATTTCCCAATGTCTTTCATTGTACAAGGGGCTCCACAAAGAATCCAGCCTTTAGTGGCTGACAGACACTGTCTTCAGACAGCGCTTCTGCGCTGCTACGAGTGCTTGTCGAATGGTCTAAAATATAGCTCTGGAGCAAGGCAAATAGCCTCCATGCTTTCCTAAATGACTTATAAGGATATCTGTGCCATCTACCCATCCATGTGGTGTCTGAAACAAGGTGAGAAAAGATGCTGAATGTGGGTACTTTGGTAATTTTGATTTACACTTCATAGAGCTGTGCCTGACACAATTGCTTGCTTTGTGGATGGTAAATTAAAGTCAGTGTACATTTGCATATACCTGCTTACTGGAGAGCATAATCTATTGATGTGTCCTGGCAGAAACTCTTAAGATACACCACTTCTGCCTCTTTCAGTGGTCTAAATTCATGCCTGCCATATATCCCTCCCAAATATTAACTGGCCTTACTCCAGGGATGGATTTGGCTACTCAGTGTTGAAACAACCCAGTTGTTCGTCTGGATGGATCTGCCTTCTTGAACACTGGCCAATGCCTGATGTCTGAAAGCCAAACAAAACTTTTCCTCATAAGGCTGTTTAATGGTATCACAGGTTGGTGGGGGAAAGGAATATATTTCCCTCTGCCCATTAGTGTTACTGATGGCTCTTTCAAATGCAAAATAGAAGCATCAATTTTCAAAGCACAACACAAAATGAGAGCTCTGAGTTAAACCCTGAGAGGAAGACTGGGAGGAATCACAGGCAGCAATTGTAGAGGCAGCAGTGAGGGGCAGCCACTTGGCCAAGCCCATGTATATCATTTGGACTTGAGGTGAAAAGATTTTAGGAGCCAAAGTACAACCCTGAAAGACCTTAAGGACACACACAGCATAGTCTGCATGGGAAGGTACTGAGTCCTGTTCAATGTCTTTATTAGTGATCTGGACCAGGGGATTGACTCCAGCATCAGTAAGTGTGCAGATGACAAGAAGCTAGGAGCAGGTGTAGGAGAGCCCTGCAGAGGGATCTTGACAAACTGAATGGGTGGGCAGAGACCAAGGGGATGAGATTTAACAAGGCTAAGTGCAAGGTTCTACACTTTGGCCACAACAACCCCAAGCAGCACTACAGGCTGGGGCCAGAGTGGCTGAGAGCAGCCAGGCAGAGAGGGACCTCAAGTTGTGCCAGGGCAAGTCTAGGCTGGATGTTAGGAGGGAGTTGTTGCCAGAGAGAGTGATTGGCATTGGAATGGACTGCCCAGGGAGGTGGTGGAGTTGCCACCCCTGGAGGTCTTCAAGCAAAGCCTGGATGAGGCACTTAGTGCCATGGTCTGGTTGACTGGATAGGGCTGGGTGCTAGGTTGGACTGGATGATCTTGGAGGTCTCTTCCAACCTGGTTGATTCTATGATTCTATGGTGCCTGTGTGAGTGTGTAGCTCATGCTTCCTTCAGAGTGCCACCGACCTCCTTTCTGCTCTAGGCCACTAGTTTGGCTGTGGCTAAGTAGCTGAGGGTAGGTTGTGAATGAGAAGCCTGCAGCTGGATCCTGTAGCCCTGGGGAAGAACAAGCTCACTGATGGGGACCTGCACTCTTGGGGGCTGTGTTCTCTCTCCTGCCGTGTGGCACAATGGGCTCCACGTGGGGCATTGCTGGATGGAAGCTTACATTGTAGAAACTCGATGTGAAAGTCATCCATCAGCCTTCAGCAGCAGGTAGGAATTCGGAATGGCCAGCTGGCCAAGGCGATGTGGAGGGGTTTTACCCTCTAGTCTCATAGTTTTCATAAAAATTGATTTGTTTGTGTTGTTAGGAGCAGAAACTGAGCCACATTTCTCAAATTTCTCAGTGAAATTGACTTTCCCTCAGGTAACAGGTTCAAGTTCCAAGATTTTATTAAAATAACAAACAAGTTAAATGTCAGAGATGCTAAATGACTCTGGGTTTGCGAGGCTGATTAAGAGATCAAATCAGCTTCCTACCTCAGCATTCAAACATTGTAACTGCAGAAAGCACTCTATGGAACTTGATAAAAAGGTCTTATTTCAGTGTGAAAGCTCAGTTCTTTCCCAACCTTGCATAACCATGAGGAAGGAATACTTCTTTTCCTTGGACTGGATGATCTTGGAGGTCTCTTCCAACCTGGTTGGTTCTATGATTCCATACTCCTTATGTTCTTGACCAGCAGAGGACTGAGAATGGCCATGACAGATTTCTAAAAGATGCTGAGGAAGTCTCAGGTTCATTTAGGAGTTTAGAAAAAGTGGAGAGGTGATAAAAAAGAAAGCAAAGCAAACTTAGGTCCTCAAAAAAAAAAAGGAGAGAAAAGAAGGAATTATTTTCTGTGCTGCATCTCTGTAGCCTCTTTATTTTCTTTCAGTGTGATGGAACACCATGCAATTGGGTGGGGAAATATTGTCATTGAGTAGAATCTGAATTACTTCGGGCTGCACATAAAAGTGAGTATCAATCAAGAGATTAACAAGACCAGGAGAAAAGATGACTTTCCAGACCTCCGAGTGCCAGTGCTAGAAAGTCTACTGTCATGGAATTTTCAGCCAGAAGGTTTAGATATTTTGGACACATTTCAGATCAGCAGAATCTGCTTGGCACGCTTCTGCTTCACTGGCAGCATTTAGTTTCATGACAGTGTTTTATACAAAAGCAAGATAGGCTATATCAGGAAACCTCAGCAGCTTTATTTTAGCAGCAGTGTTTCCAGCACTCCTATTCTCTCTATCTGTGTGTCAAGGTCTGTGCTGAAAATTACTTACAAAGAAGTACAAATTAAAGGCCTGTTTTCTGTAGGTGTCAGCTCAACTGCTGGCCACTTTGAATGTGTAGTGTTGCAAACACTTTGTGGCAGAGAACTAGAGGCTTGATTACTTCTCTTTCTGGCTCCTCTTTTTCTCTTTTCATATTGCTCTGAGATCAGCAGTTGAACTATGGGGGCATGCAGCTTACAGAGCCCTGGGGAAGAAGTACTGTTAGAGGAAGTTCAGCAATTATACTTTATGGTGAGACCTGGAATGGTTTCTTTGTGATGGTTATCTGAGAAAGGTGCTCACTAGGGGCCCCACATGCTCGCTCTTACAGTCTTGGAAGGATGACATTTGTTAGCGGGGCCAAAGCCCCCCCAGGTTCAGTGCACGTGAGCAGCATTTGGTTTTGGTTACCTGCTGTTATTGCATCTCCTTTTGCAGCAGCAGAACTCTTCTGCCAGGCTGGTTCTTTACCAGTATTCTGGGTGAGTAAACCCACTCTAAGATCCCAGATCCCACTTTTTACCTTTGCTAAGATTCACCCAGCATTTAGAACCTAGCACTGTGTTGCTCTCATGAAAAGTCTGTGGAACTGGTGATCTCTTGCCTTCCTGTTTCCTCCCCTTTTGCCTGATTAGCTGTGAGGTGGTAGTGCTGAAGCTGTTGGCTATGCTGTTATTAGCTGACCCCTGTTATTCCTCAACTGAGAAGTTGGAGCCCCTAAGCCTCCATGTGAAATGGTTTTCAGGGATTTGTGCAAAGCCTTCCACAAACCCCATTACTTTAAAGGCAGAGATGAAAATCTGGGTGGTAGTGACTGACTTAGAGCTGTGGTAGTTTTGCAAGGCTGGTGCTGAGGAAGAGGCAGAAGTTCAGACTTCACAACTGAGTTGGAATCAGCCTTGCTGTGTGCAGCCACTGAGCTTGGAGGGATGATCTAGGTGCCTGTTAAGCTGCTGAAAGGTGGATCTGACAGCTGCTCCTCATGGCTGTAAAGGCATAGGAGACACAGCCTACTGAGAAATGGGTAGTTGAATGTTCAGTGGTTCTAAGTGACTTCTGCCAAGGATGCTCACTATGGGATAACATTGGGGCTATAAGTAACTTAAGGCATTAATTGCATATTGTGAATGAGGAAGCTGCAGCACAGGAGGTTCCAGCTCAACACAAGGGGGAACTTCTTTACAGTAAGGGTCACAGAGCACTGGCACAGGCTGCCCAAAGAGGTTGCGGAGTCTCCTTCTCTGGAGACTTTCAAGGCCCTTCTGGGTGTGTTCCTCTGTGACCTGAGCTAGATTGTATGGTCCTGCTCTGGCAGAGGAGCTTGGACTTGATTTCTTTGTGTCCCTTCCAACTCTGACATCCTATGAGCCTGTGAAGGGCTGTGGAGTTCAAAAATGGGTCTGTTTGGCTATTAGGATGCAGAGATGTGAATTTTTCTACCATGGTTTTACTTTGGGCAGTATTTTCTCAGGTCTGAAAATTACTACTATGGTTATCTGTGGCTAGTCTTTGGAGTCTCTTTTATCAGGTTAGTTTGACAAATATCCTAGGCTTTGGTCTTTTATCCCTGAGAGAAGCTGGTGGTTCTAGTAAATCAAACTGTATCTTAATTCTGATCTTCCCTTATTCCTATTTCTTCCTGATATACAAAGTTGGATTTTTGTTTCTCTTAATCCATCTGTGACATAGGGGGAAAACTCTTTTTGGATAAACAGGTCTAGACTGAGGCTCTAATTCTTGTCCATTTTCTGCTGGACTCAGTTGCTTTCATACTTATTTTTACATTCTCTTTTCATGAAGAGGCACTGATGTTGTAAAGTGTGTCCCTTCTAAGATTCTCATCAGTGAGGAATTATAGTGAAGTAATGAGGCAGAAATTAGCTGGAATTCAAGAGTTATAAAAAGGGAAATTGCCAAAAACGAGGAGGTTTTCTCTGAGCACAAGTGTCTAAATAGAACATTCATATAATAGCAATAAAATGCAATCTAGTGATGATAAATCTGCAGGAGAAAATGATATTTGGATATAGTTCCCATTTTCTTACTGTAATAGAGGAAATTGCAAGAAATTCATGGCTGTCATCACAAAGTGACTCTTTCTGTTTGTGATTGCTTTGCTTAGTATTGCTAAAAATTAAACTTGGTTCACTGGAAAAAAAGCCTGCTATGAGCTACTTACAGCTCACTCATCTCCAAAATAGGACTATTACATGCCCTGAGTCTCAGGAACGTGTGTGGGAAGGTGGGAGGGGAAGGTGAAGCAGTGCAGTGAGAATATCTTCTTCGTGTCTGTTCCATCTCCCCTTTTGCAACATGGAATTAGTAGCAGGCAGTGTTCCTTGCTCTTCCCATTGCCCTGAAAATGACTCCAATAATCACAGTGCTGTCAACCTAGCATCAGAGCAGAGTCTTTGTCATGTCTGAGTCTGTAGATATTTAGAATTTGTGAGCTAGCTCTGTCTCTTCTTTACAGAAGCAGCAGGGAGGGGATGTTGATGCAGCCCTTCTTCCTCTTGTTCAAAGTCTATTGCAAAAAAGGGTCTTGGTAGGTAGCTCAAAAATCAGCTACTGCAATCACAGAATGTTAGGAGTTGGAAGAGACCTCTGTAGCTCATCCAGTTTAACCCCACTGCCAGAGCAGGATCACCTATACCAGATCACACAGGAACACATCCAGGTGGATTTTGAATATCTCCAGAGAGGGAGACTCCACAACCCCCTGGGCAGCCTGCTCCAGGGCTCTGTCACCCTCACAGGGACAAAATTCCTCCTCATGTTTAAACGAAACTTCCTATGCCTCAGCTTCCATCCAGAGCCCCTTGTGCTGTCACTGGGTATCACCCAGCAGAGCCTGGCTCCAGCCTCCTGGCGCTCACCCTGCACATATTGATAACCATTGATGAGGTCACCTCTCAGACTTCTCTTCTCCCAGCAGCACAGCCCCAGCTCCCTCAGGCTCTCCTCATAACAGAGATGTTCCATTCACTTAATCATCCTTGTGGTGCTGCACTGGACTCTCAAGCAGTTCTATGTCCTTCTTGTACTGGAGGGTCCAGAACTGGACACAGTACTCCAGATGTGGCCTCAGCAGGGAAGAGTAGGGGGTTCAGGAGAACCTCTCTCAACCTACTAATCACAGCCCTTCTAATACACCCCAGAATGGCATTGCTCTCCCTGGCCACAAGAACACATTGCTGGCTCATGGTCAACCTCTCATCAACTAGGACCCCCAATTCCTTTTCTCCTTCACTACCTTCCAACAGGTCAGTCCCCAGTGATGGTTGGACTTGATGATCTTAGAGAGAGAGAGCTTTAACAATGCTATGATATTGCTTCCCTCAAAATTGAACACAGACACTTGGAGAAGGAGAGAGCCTCAGTGAAGTCTTAGATACCTTGATGTGAATAATTAAGAGGTGCTGCCTGCATCTGCAGAGCACCTCATGTATGAAGCCACAGGAGGAATTTTCACAGCTGCAGGGCAATTTCTTTTTTATTCTTGCAAATTATGAATCAGGCCAGAGTCTCTTTTGGGCCATATTAAATTGGAGCTATATATACCAAATAAAGAAGTTTAATGATTTGAGTATACATGGAGATGGAGCAGTTCCTAACACTTGGGTTATAATTGCCTGAAGAGATATTGTAAAGGAAAATGAATAAGAGGAGTGAAAAACATTCAAGTCCTTATTTCTGATCCTGGATTTCCTGTGACTTGTGACTAAATTAGTGTGTCTGAGTTAAGCAGTGAACTGTAAAGCTGGAAATGCATGTGTAGTGCCTTGCCAGCCTGGGAAGCTTCACACAAACTCTGCACACTGTTTCCCAAAAGCTCCCAATCTGGTCCAATCAAAGCCTTGCTTTCCATAATGCTATACTTATTTCTCAGTAGGGATTATCACAGTGGCAAATTGAAACTTTAACCTAAAAACTCCAAAATGTAAAAAGTTACCCAAAAGGTCTCCGTTTTTTTTCTTTGTTTATAATGTAAAAGGTATTATTTTTCTTCTCATCACAATAAAAATGTGTGAAGTATCTGTTCTGTAGCTTGAGTAAGATAATGGTAAGTTATTTAATAGAAACCATTCCTGGATAGAGATCAAGCAGTGATTATTTGGAGGAAACAATTTGGTACCCTCAGTTACAATAACTGCTGCTGTGCCATTATAGGAAACTCATGGAAGATCTCTTTTCATGCTCACTTAGTGCTGCACCTAAGCAGGGCCACTGCTAAACAGAATAGCTGTTACAGGTGAAATGATGGATGTGTTTGGAACAGGGCTGCATTTCCCAATCTATTAAAATAGTGTGTATTTTATTTCATCCTCTCTATTTCATTCCATCCTTGCAAATAGTTTTGTTAAAATATGGTATTACAGCAAGAGTGCCACTGGCACATCCTTATCATTTTTGCTCGTGTTGAACAGCTCCACATAAATATTCATGAGGAAAGTCTTTCTTTCCCTCACACTGAATCCTGGTCCTCTGCTCTAGAATTTTGTTTGAAGGTCAAGTCCAGTGTAGTTCTCCACACAAATGATTGTCTATGAGGATACAGCTGTTGTCTTGTGGTTGGTTGTTCTATTTACCAGAGTAAATCAGTCCTGATGTACCTCTGCACCTGCAGAGAACATGCATGTGTGTAGGCAAGCGTGTGTCATGGAACAGATCCTCCTGGAACACACATGGGAACATTTGGAGGACAGGGAGGTGCTTTGAGATAGCCAGCATAGGTTCACCTGGGGCAAGTCCTGCCTGATCAACATGGCAGCTTTTTATGCCACTGTAACTACTACAGTGGACAAAGGAAGACCAACAAATGTCATAGAATCATAGAATCAACCAGGTTGGAAGAGACCTCCAAGATCATCCAGTCCAACCTAGCACCCAGCCCCAGCCAGTCAACTAGACCAGGGCACTAAGTGCCTCATCCATCTGTAAGGACTTTCTTGAAGCCTTTTACAGAGCCCTCCAGAACACTCTTCTTTATGAGCTGACAAGATAAGGATTTGATGGGGGCACTGTCCAGTGGATAAGGAATTGGTTGGATGATCACATCCGAAGGGTAGAGGTCAACAGTTCGATGTCGAGATGGAGAGGGATGACAAGTGGTGTCCCCCAGGGTTCCTAGTGGGATCAGTGCTGTTCAATATCTTCATCAGTGATTTGGACAGCGAGGCTGAGAACACCCTCAGCAAGTCTGTAGATGGTACAAAGCTGAGCGGTGCAGTTGACAAGACTAAGAGGCCAGATGGGTGCCATTCAGAGGGAGCTGGACAGGCTGGAGAGGTACACTGAGGAGAATCTCATGAAGTTCAGTAAGCTGTGCCCTACAGGGAGTATGTGAAGAGAAATACAGGGAGAAGCAGCAGCATTACTGCCCTGCAGGGGCTTGGAGTAGGAAGCCTTGAGAGGCTAATCTGAGTGCCCCCTAGTCATGTTTAGCACCTGGACCAGAGTGTATATAACTAGAAGATGTTCTCCTCCTCAAGCATCTGTGAGATGCTTGAGTTAACCTCAGAGTTGAGACAAGCTCTTGGAGAATCTGTTGCAAAGAACTTGTAGCAGCCTTCCAGTACCTGACAGTATCCCCAGGAGGGCTGGGGAGGGACTACTGTTAAGGTCTTGTATTGACAGGACAAGGGGTGATGGGCTTAAACTGGCAGAGGGGAGATTCAGACTAGATGTTAGGAAGAAGTTCTTTACAGTGAGAGTGGTGAGACACTGGCACAAGTTGCCCAGGGAGGTTGTTGATGCTCAGGCCATGTTGGATGAGGCCTTGAGCAACCTGTTCTAGTGGGAGATGTCCCTGCCTATGGCAGGGGGCTGGGACTGGATGAGCTTTGAGGTCCCTTCTAACCTGAACCATTCTGTGATTCTATAACTAGAAGTGATGTGCTTAGGGAAACTGCTACTGAACAGTCTTAGCTGTGCACTTGTTTGTCACATCTCTGCTGTTAAAAACCCATATGTGTTAAGTAAGCAAATATTACATTATGCTTTAATGCCTCATAAAAAATCAGTGATTGATTAGGGGAAAGGAGCACATCCTTCAGATCAGTAATGCAGCTGCATGGTGGACCATTTCTCTAGACTTCACAATCCTACTGCTGCTCCAGGTAATGCCATCTGACCTACAGATTCAGAACACAGCAAAACAAGAGTGTCCTAGTGATCAGCAGTGGATAGAAAATTCCCTTGGCAAGCAGAAAGATAGGGTGGAGAACACTTGAAAATAATTGTGAGCCTGAAACAGCTTCTAGTAGCAATGGTATTTGTAGCTTTACAAACAGCAGTGGTAGTTGAAGGACAAAAGCAAGCAGTCTGTAGGCAGACGTAGTACACTTTACTAAGATCTTATTTTGTGTGAATAAGCATAATTGCAAAATTCATGTGCCTATGTATATGTAGATTAATGTTAAGACTGAAATAATTTCCAGGAGCCAAAAGGTAAAGTGGCACTTCCATTATACTGACTGACATTTCATTATTTAAGTGCCTCGTGTGCATTTTGCTTTGGGATAATTAGGAGTCAGTTTGTAAAAGCAATTACACTTTAAACGTTACCAGAGGTGTTTGGGAGGTTTTTTGGGGGGATTTGTTGTGTGTGTTGTGGGTTTTTTTGTTTGCCAGAAAGAAACTCAGACTCTTTATCTTGTGCGTGGACAGGTATTCTGATCTAAGCAAAGATTAGTTCTGGGCCCCTCAATTCAACACAGATGTTGAGGTGCTGGAAGGTGTGCAGAGAAGGGCAACAAGGCTGGTGAGGGGCCTGGAGCACAAACCCTATGAGGAGAGGCTGAGGGAGCTGGGGGTGGTTAGCCTGGAGAAGAGGAGGCTCAGGGGTGATCTCATTGCTGTCTGCAACTACCTGAAGGGACATTGTAGCCAGGTAGGGTTGGGCTCTTCTGCCAGGTAAGCAGCAACAGAACAAGGGGACACAGCCTCAAGTTGTGCCAGGGAAGGTCTAAGCTGGATGTGAGGAGGAAATTGTTGTCAGAGAGAGTGATTGGCATTGGAATGGGCTGCCCAGGGAGGTGGTGGAGTCACCATCCCTGGAGGTGTTCAAGAGAAGACTGGATGAGGCACTTGGTGCCATGGTCTGGTTGACTGGACAGGGCTGGGTGCTAGATTGGCCTGGATGATGTTGGAGGTCTCTTCCAACCTGGTTGACTCTATGATTCTATGATTTTTCTCAGAGAGATGAGTATTAGCAAACAGCATTAATACATGGGCAGGATTCCTTTGTCTTGGAGGAAGAGAAATAAGGGTTTATAATCATGTTAGCACATACTGCAATGGTGGTTCTTCACCTGGCTAACCCTACACTACAGAAACATTGGCTTTCCCATGCCTAGGAATACCTTCCTCTTATACAAATGGTTTTGTTTGGATTCTTGCACAGTGGTTTCTCCAACAATGCTTGAATGTTTTCCCTTCAGCACATTATGTTTCTGGGCAACCTGACCTAGTTGAGGATGTCCCTGCAGAGGGGGTTGGACTAGGTGACCTTCAGAGGTCCCTTCCAACCCAGACCATTCCATGGTTCATTCACTGGGACAGGTTGTCCAGAGAGGCTGTGGATGCTCCCTCCCTGAAGGTGTTCAAGGCTGGGTTGGATGAGACCTTGAGTGACCTATTGGGAGGTGTCCCTGCCTGTAGTGGGGGTTCTTTGAGGTCTCTTCCAAGCTAAACCATTCCACGATTTCCTTAAGTTATCCTTTTGTCTGTGTTTCATTCCTGGGGAAGGTTGTTCCTTCCCCTGTAGAGTAAGGTTATACATAACAGTTCAGCTGAAAGATATGAGCATAAATGAGGGAAGTTAAAACTCTCACAGTAACATTCAGGTAACAATCAATATCAATATTGGTTTGCTCTACAGGACACCTTGTAGGTATAGCTGGCATGTGTGACATGTGGGCTAGATATGGGATATACAGTGTGGACCCATTGCAGGGAGCTTCCTGAGGATTTACTCTTAAAGAGTCTTGCAAAGGCACAACGTTGAGGCAGCACCACATTTGCATCCTCGTGTTTGCCCATCACGCAGAAGTCACTGCATCTTGGTTGCCCTGCCAAGGGCTCAGTGCACAGGCAGTGAGGCAGTGCTCGGGGCACAGCCACACACAGCTACCAGGCATGGGGAAATGTGCAGAGTCAGGCTGAGGTACATGCAGATGCTGTATCCAGTCTGGCCTCTGGCAAAACTGTGCACAGGAACTGTTTTCCACATCTGGTGGGTATTTTTCCTCCTGAGATTACAGAAGTGGTTCTGTACCACAGCAGAATGAAACCCGAGGCTTTTCAGAGCTGTGAGATGGAAAGAACACCTTGTGGGAAAGACATTCATCTATGGTGTCAGACAGCTAAGTCAGTCACATTCAAATTGGACTTCAATTTGGAGTGGTTTTTAAATATATTTATGCTTTTATCCCTCTTGGAGCTTTTCCATTTATTGCAAATGGATATTCCTTGAGAGAACCCAGGTGAGACTGATAACAGCACTTACAGGAGAAGTCTAATGCAAACATTCAATTCCTGCATTCGTCCAGGTATAGAAGATTTCAACACTGTCCTGAAATCCCAATAATCATGTGGATTTGATAGCATTTCAAAAAGGCAGTGGTTAAATATGGAGGATCTCTGCCTATCAGTCTCTTTTTCCTTATCACGTAAGAGGAGTTGAAGGCAGAAATTTTTAAATGCCCTGCTGTGGCCCAGACCAGAAAGTGGATGTTTTCCAGTGAAGATTGCTTTGCTTTTGATGAATAAATTGCTTGGCAGCATTGAGGAAGACTGATGTTGGCTGTTACAGTGCTGGGCAAAGTGTGGTAACGTTCTTAGTGTCTGGATTTGTTAGGACTTTGTTTCTCATTGTAAAGGTGACAGCATTAGCACCGCGGACACAACTGGCCAGGTGTTGAGGGACAAGGAGCTGGTTTGCTGCTCCTAGATTTTGCTTGGAAACTTGTGCCCTAAGGACCTGGTTGTGCAGTTGAAGCTCTGAGCTTCCTTCAGAAGTGTGTTGTCTGAAATCTAAATTGAAATGTTTGCTTAGGATCTGTTGCAGGATCTGGGGTCCTCCTGTTTTCTGATGACATCTGTCAGGGATGATTATAGGAAAGCAGGCAAACATCTAACCCTTTCTTAATTGTTATGTGTGCTGCCTCTGCAAAGGATTCCCACTTTATAAATGACATATGTAATTGGGTTAAACAGACTCACACACAACATTTGTTGGTCAATTACCTCTTAAATTATGTACATTTCTGTAATTAGAAAATGCAATTTTTCTTCCACACAGAAAGCTTTTCTCTAAATATGTACTTAGAATATCTGAAATGATTACTTGTATTTGTACACAGAAGCTAAATTGAAAAGAGTATTTTTCTATTAAGTGTGTGTAATTCTGTAATCAGCAAGACAACTTTATTTCCCTGTGTGGGGGATGTTGTCTGAATTACAGAATCAATGGGTGTACAATTCCTAGGCGAGGAAATCCTGAAGACCAAATGTCTTCACTTCAGCAACAAAGAAATCTGCATAGTTATTAAAAAGGGCAGAGAATGGCTGTTGCAAAGTTAATATTATCCTAAGGCTCAATTATTTGTGAGTTTCCTACAATTCCAGTAAGAGAGCTGAATTGTCTGGGAAAAGGCATTCTTTAAATACTCATAGCACACAGTCTCATTTTACACAAATAATTGTGCTCCACCACAAAAACCTCAACTACAGATATTCAAATTTGTACATTTGTTTCCCCAGAAGAACAAGATAAAACCCAAGATATCAAGGAATTATTCAACAGCAGCCCCAGAGAAGCTGCCCTCAGGGACAAGGGAGCAGAGCAGAGCTGGCAGATCTTTTAGGACACTAACGTTCATTACTTTTACACTGGGGAAAGATGATTGAGTTGCCAACATATCTTTGTTTATCGTGGATCTGAAGAGATCATAGAATCAAGCAGGTTGGAAGAGACCTCTGAGCTCATCCATCCCAACCTAGCACCCAGCCCTAGCCAATCAAACAGACCATGGCACTAAGTGCCTCATCCAGGCTTTTCCTGAACACCTCCAGGGATGCTGACTCCACCACCTCCACGGATCTTTCAAGTATTTGGGTTTTCTCCCTTCTTTGGATTTCCTGCTGGCTTACTTGCTGCACTTTATCTTTTGGCCCTCAGAATGGGTGATCTGGCCAGCACTACTGCCCACCATTCTGACACTGGATCATTTACACTTTTTGTTCATAGCATCTGTGCAATCGCTAAGGGTAATCTCCATACAAGCTTAGCTTTAGACCGAGAGCCAAGGAGAGAAAACGTAAAAGGAATGTTTCAAACCAGCATCAACAGCATCAGGTGGATATCTGTTGTTAAGCACAAACTCTAGAGCCTCACACCAGGAATACTAAATATATTGCAGAATGAAGGCTGGCAATGTGCAGGCCAGGACCCTATGTATAGATTAGATTCTCACTTGAAGAAAAATGTCTTGTGTGTAGTCATGACAATTTCTACTTTATCTTTCTCTTCTGGTCTCAAGTTAACTCATTCCCTCATTTTACATAGACAGGGCCTAGATTCCTGCTGGGTATCCTCTGAAAACATGGCTAAAGAGTATAGAAGACACTGCAATCTGAATTCAAGTATCAATTTTGATGTTTGAGCCATTTTATGAACTAATTTGGTCTTTCAAAATCAGATATTTCTGTGTTTGAAGGTTGATTTGCTGTAATGGGTAAGTAGCAGTTTGGTAGCAAGCTGTGAAACTGTAAAAATAGCACAAAGACATTACTGAATGACCAGGCCAAACAGAACACTGAATCAGAGAATTATTCTGCCTGCCCACGGTGTTAGGGATGTGCCATTTATGTGTAAGCTCTCTTTCAGCCCCAAGAGTCACACATTCTGTTGCCTGCATGGACATAATGTGTCAATTTTTGCCTGAATGATTCTGCAGTCCAGGAGTATAGTGATGAAATCTGAGCCAATTTCTGAATTCTAAAGAAGTCAATTTCATCCTAAAAAGATCCCAAGGAATATAAACCATGTATCCTATATTGTCAGAAGCACATGTAGCACAGACAGACAGCCATGCACTGGGATGCAACAAGAGCAGTGTGGGCAGCAGGGCAAGGGAGGGAGTTCTGCCCCTTTACTCTACTCTCCTAAGACCCCACCTGGAGTCCTGTGTGCAGTTCTGGAGCCCGCAACATGAGAAGGACATGGAATTGTTGGAGCCAGTCCAGAGGAGGCCACCAAGATGCTGAGAGGGCTGCAGCAGCTCTACTATGAGGACAGGCTGAGAGAGTTGGGGTTCTGCAGTCTGGAGAAGAGAAGGCTTTGAGGAGACCTTGGAGTGGCCTTCCAGTATCTGAAGGGGGCTACCAGGAGGGCTGGGGAGGGACAATTGACAAGGTCTTGTAATGACAGGATGAGGAGTACTGGGTTTAAACTGACAGGAGATTCAAATAGATGCTATGAAAGGTTCTTTGCAGTGAGGGCAGTGAGACAGTGGCACAGGTTGCCCAGGGAGTTTGTGTCTATTCCCTGCCTTGGAGGTGTTCAAGGCCAGGTTGGATGAATCCTTGAGTGACCTGTTCTCGTGGGAGATGTCCCTGCCTACGGCAGGGGGTTGGAACTGGATGAGGATTGAGGTCCCCTCCAATCCAAACCGTTCTATGATTCTCAGTACATTTGTGTGATACTGAAGAAGTAGAACATGAAACAACCCTTCTTCAGGCAAGTGATTCACAGTGATCCACCCCATGGAGGTGGTGGAGGCACCATCCCTGGAGGTGTTCAAGAAAAGCCTGAATGAGGCACTTAGTGCCATGGTCTGGTTGATTGGCTAGGGCTGGGTGCTAGGTTGGACTGGATGAACTTGAAGGTCTCTTCCAACCTGATTGATTCTGTAATTTTATGTCTACAAATGTACTTAAGAATAGATTGGTTCTGGACCTCAGTTTTACAGCTCTTATCAATCTATAACAGCGTTCAAATTGCTCTTGCAGAGGAACTGCAGCATGTAGTATTTTTTTTTTGGGGGGGGGGTTGTTTGGTTGGGTTTTGTTGGGGTTTTTTTTTTGGGTGTTTTTTTGTAGATATAACTTTGGGAATTGGAAGAACACTTTCAATCCACTGGGACACAGATCATTACTAAAGATATGCCATTAGAAGCAAAAGTCCCTGTGCAAAATTGTCTTTCTGCATTTAAATTGCCATTATCATCCTATCTTTTGTCAAGCGAGGTAGCTCCTTACCTAAGGGTCAGCAAGTATACGAAGCTACTCCTAGTGGAGGGGGAAAAAAAGGCTGAACTGTGCTAATGACTGCCTGAAACATTAAGGGGGGGGGAAAGGTCTAGGATTGTTAACATTAACATCAGTCAGCTTAGATAGAAAATCCTTTACTGTCCAGTTAGATTACTCAGCCGTTTGAATTCCTTGGAGGCAAGGGCTGCTTACAGACAAACTCCACTACAGGTCTCAGGAATGCAAGAGAGATAAGCAAAAAATAAATCCCCAACTAGAAAAATGTAAATTTTCTTTTCATTCATGTCCTTTGGTGCCTGGGGTCTGATCTTTGCTTGAGTGGTTGTTAGAGTTTATGGAAAAGGTAATGAAAGATCAGATGGATACTGTTCAAGAGCATTAGCCATAATGACCACACTGTAAGCTATTAGTAGTTTTAAATCTACAAATACATAGCTGCTAATGGGGTATGTGTTTATGACAACAGAACAAGATGATTTTGCCACTAATGACTTTTTAAAGAGAAGAAACCAAAACCCCAAGTCGTTTGCATGCTGCACTACTTAAAAGGGAGGCCATTCCCTTAATGTTAATTTAAACAAAGTAATGAAGAGTAAAGTTAAACTAACTTACATCCAACATGTTGAAAACTGATTGAACAATAACGCTGGTCCCTTGCTGGTAGTACAGCAGTAGCATGCTTCACTTGTCTTTCACTACACCCTCTTAATATTCAGATCTATCTATCTCACAAAACATCAAACGAAGCCCTGTGGAAATCAAGATTCCTACTGAGTTTTAGTATACAAAAGTAGGGGAAATTTCGATGAACTAATCTTTTTGTCCTCCATGGAAATCAGAAGCTACAGGAAAGCATCATAATTCTGTTTACATCCTCAACAACCATCTTCTCCCTAGCAAATGGGCTTCATTTGTTATCTGTTTGAAACAAAGAAATTGAAGCAAATAACCCAAGGCAGGAGATCACTTTGTTAACACCTATTTAATGCTGCACACATCAGTTACTACTGGTACTGTTACTACTTAGTACTTAACAAGGCCAAGTGCAGGGTCCTGCACTTTGGCCACAACAACCCCAAGCAACGCTACAGGCTGGAGACAGAGTGGCTGGAGAGCAGCCAGGCAGAAAGGGACCTGGGAGTACTGATAGATAGTAGCTGAAGATGAGCCAGCAGTGTGCCCAGGTGGCCAAGAGAGCCAATGGCATCGTGGTCTGTATCAGGAGCAGTGTGGCCAGCAGGACAAGGGAGGTTGTTCTGCCCCTGTACTCAGCACTGGTCAGGCCACACCTTGAATACTGTGTCCAGTTTTGGGCCCCTCAATTCAAGAGAGTTGTTGAGGTGCTGGAAGGTGTCCAGGAGAAGGGCAGCAAGGCTGGTGAGGGGCCTGGAGCACAGCCCTGTGAGGAGAGGCTGAAGGAGCTGGGGTTGTTTAGCTTGGAGAAGAGGAGGCTCAGGGGAGACCTCACTGCTGTCTACAGCTACCTGAAGGGAGGTTGTAGCCAGGTGGGGTTGGTCTCTTCTCCCAGGCAATCAGCAACAGACCAAGGGGACACAGTCTCAAGCTGTGCCAGGGGAGGTCTAGGAGGATGTTGTTGGCAGAGAGAGTGATCGGCATTGGAATGGGCTGCCCAGGGAGGTGGTGGAGTCGCCGTCCCTGGAGGTGTTGAAGCAAAGCCTGGCTGGGGCACTTAGTGCCATGGTCTGGTTGACTGGATAGGGCTGGGTGCTAGGTTTGGCTGGATGATCTTGGAGGTCTCTTCCAACCTGGTTGATTCTACATGAGATTGCCCAGGGAGGTAGTTGAGAGCCCTGAGATATTCAAGTTTGGGTTCGACAGGGCTCTGAGCAACCTGTCCTAGTTAGGAATTGTATTAGATGCCCTTTGGAGGTCCTTTCCAACCCAAACCTTTGTATCAGTCTGTGGCATCACCCACACAGCACTGGAAACATTATGGTAAGAGTGTAGAAGATGGGGACACTTTGCTGTTAACTGCATTATCTTCTCCAGCATTTCACATCTTTGGGGGTTTCATTGATCAGTTTGAGCTCTCTTGGCCTAATCCACCGTAAGTAAATCTGCACACCTCTAGAGAAGGTGGGTTGGAGAAAGGTGGATCCTGCTCAGTTAGGCAAGGAATGCCTAGAGATTAATACTACCAATTAACAAAAGCCTCTTTAGTGCAAGTCCTCTGAAAAGTTAGTGCGAATGCAGGTCCAACCCCAGAAGGAACTCCCAAAAGCTTGGCAGATCATCAGCTCACTGCTACATGTGTATATATATATATGTGAGACTAAATTTGCTACTAGTGTTTGTCTATTGCCTGCAGGTATTGAGCACCTTTATACTTTTGATACCTTTCATATGAATATAGACATAAGAAAAGGATTTCATGGTCGACATTTGCGTTTGCAGTCTGACATTCACCCTTCTTTCTTGCATTTGTCTATGCAAATTCCTTTTCACTCCTGCAAGTGTTTTCCAGAAAATGGGATCTTTGTGCTCTTTTTATACTACACAGGGATGGGATCTGGGAAGTAGGATCTCAGAATGCTTTGCTACATTTCAACTTACATTTGTTCAGTAGCACAGAACTTCTCTTCAAGCCACTTGGCGCTTGCATGCTTCCTTGGCAGAGGGGATGGGGAAGCAGTGTTGAGGGGAGGTGAGGATGCAGTAGAATCCATGCAGTTAATTTTTAAATCAGGGACTAATATTCTTTTCCATTGGAGACAAAACCTACTCTCTGGACAAGCCTGACATCAATTATGTGAGAATTTTTAGAGCATTCAATGTAAGGGATGATAGTTTTAATTACATAAATACATAATTGCCTCAACTAATCCCAGTCACGATTATTGTTTGGGTTTTTTGTTTGGGGGTGTGCATGTGTCTTTTTTTTTTTTTCAGTCAGTATCAGGCACTTACAAAAAGAACATTCAACTATAATCATTTATATGTAAAAAAACCTCTAGAGTCTATTGGTAATTCCATTGTGTCCTGTTTATTGAGGATTTAAAAATCACAAAAGAGCTTAAAAGATGTGGATTTAACAGAGATTTGGCATGCTGGGAGTATTGTAAGTCATCAAGTTTAGGGCATTAACTAAATCTGCTACTTATAGCAGTGCCCACCTGAAAAAAAAAGTCACAGCAGTCATAAGGCCACATGAAATTTAGACTAGAAAGAGAAGAATCCCTGTTCTGTGGATTTCAGCTGTGACAGAATACTTGTTCCTCTCCTTCCTCTTTAGTTTAAGGCAGCTTTGCCAAAGATGTTGCTCCTGCACAACATTTTTGATGTTATGAATCTCTAAACCATGACACCCTAACCTCAAAAAAAAAAATCATGCAGTTGGATTCACAAAATGTCTGAGAACTTGGAATGCAAGCAGACAAAAGACAGTGGAAGCAGCAATAGGAAACACCATGTAAAACTCTGCACATTTCCTTTGAATATCTGTCAGGCTCCAATATCTGTGTGCCTCTTGGCACACATAACACAGCAAGAGGATTGCCTGAGTTATTTATAATACAGCCACCCAATTGCTCTGCCTGGAATTGCAGTGTTCAGTAAGGACTGAACACTTCGTCACAGATTCCATGTTTTAAAGACTGGAAGGATTCCTGATCACTCAGAAAGGAAAAAAATACTACTAATAAAAGGCAAATATTTTGCTGATCTTTGAAGAGGGCAAGAAGGAGGACCATGAAGATGCTCAGAGGGCTGGAGCACCTCTCCTGTGAGGACAGGCTACAAGAGTTGAGGCTTTTCAGTCTGGAGAAGAGAAAGATTTGAGAAGACATTAGAGTGGCCTTCCAGTATCTGAAATGGGCTGCAGGAAGGCTGGGGAGTGACTATTGGCAAGGTCTTGTAATGACAGGATGGGGAGGAATGGGTTTAAACTGGCAGAAGGGAGATTCAAATAGATGTTAGGAAAGGGTTCTTTGCAGTGAGGGTGGTGAGACACTGGCACAGGTTGCCCAGGGAGGTTGGGTAGCACAGAATCACTGAATGTGATCAAAGATCATATTCTGTAATTCTGTGCTGCCTAAGCTTCCTGGAGGTGTTAAAGGCCAGGTTGGATGAGACCTTGAGTGACCTGTTCTACTGGAAGGTGTCCCTGCCTATGGTGAGGGGTTGGAACTGGCTGAGCTTTGAGGTCCCTTCCAACCTAAAGCATTCTGTGCTAAGGAAGATCAGGTGAACCACAAGCCTGTCAGACAAGAAGCTGAGGACAGCCAGCATGGGTCTGCTAAGGGCAGCTTGTGCCTGACCACTCTGGTTGTGGCCAAGCACATCTTAGGGTACCTCAACTCTTAAAATATTTGGTCTTAAAATGTTGGAATTTTCCCATCCCATTAAGTTTATGCAATTACAGCTCCTATGCATTTCTTCAGCACAATATCTACAGGCATCATTTTGTTCTGTTTAATCCAAGAATCATAGAACCAAACCAGTTTGGAAGAGACCTCCAAGCTCATCCAGTCCAACCTAGCATCCAGCCCTGTCCAGGCAACCAGACCATGGCACCGAGTGCCCCATTCAGTCTTTTCTTGAACACCTCCAGGGATGGTGACTCCATCACCTCCCTGGGCAGCCCATTCCAATGTCAAATCACTCTCCCTGTGAAGAGCTTCCTCTTCAGGACTGTTGATAAATGATGAAGAGTCTCTTGGCCAGCTCACCTGTCAGCTCTCAGCACCGTAGGATGGATCCCATCTGGTCCTGTGGACTTGTGAGGATCCTCTTTGTAATGATCAGTTTATTAGAGTGGCTTTTAAAAAAATCTCTGCTCTAGAATTGTTTTTCTTCCCCTAGGCACTGTTCTCCCTATTCCTATTTGGGAGTCAAGGGGATATTCCTTGACTAGTAAGGCTGACCTTTCTTGAAGAACCAATATCAGTGGAAAAGGAAAAGAAATAAGAAATCAAAACAAAGCTGGCATGATCATTAAGGAGAAGCAGTGAGAACTGAGTTCCACACTACCCATGTATGACAGCGAAAGCATTCAGCTTTCATGCACGAAAAAAGAAAGTATTATTCAGCAAAATATTATAGCCCATGTAGAGCAAAGTCAAAAGCACACTGATTAGAAAGACTGCAGCAAACTGTAATCAGAGTTTTGATTTGGGTTTTTTTTGGCTGCTTTGTCTGTTTCTGAGGCTTCTTCGTTCTCCAGCACAATATTGGGGAAATTAACAAAAGGAAGCTGAGTGGGTGTGAGGAATTTTGGAGTTGCTCTTCCCCTTCTCTGTCATTAGAGTTCCTCGAATTTCAGGGAAATGTATGCAGCTTGAATACATCTTCTAACTGCTTGGCTGGAATGTTGTGTCTTTACAAATCACCAAAATGAACTTCTGTGAGCAGAACATCTCTGGGAGAAAAGAGAAGCATCAATCCTCCTGCTCCCAAACAGACTGGGAAGCCCGAAAGGCAATCAGCACTCCGCACAGAACCAATTCCACTCATTCATGTCTTTCATGCATGTTAGCTGAGCACTCCCATTGCTCCACACCTGCCTTTGTAATCGCCTCAAAGTATGACTGGAACATCAGGCTGTGCTCTTCTGTGATTAGAAGGGAATCAGTTTTAATTTGTTGCTAATGATCAAAGAACCAGTGATAGGGAGGGTTATTTGAAACGCTGAATCTTTTTCCCTGTGATTTTTAGCAAGCCCCATTTTGTGTGATGCTATAAGGCTTCTTTTCCTCCTTGGATTCCCCTCTCTTGTTCATACAGGCATTAATCTTTAACTGTGGCCTGTTTCCAGTGAAAGCCCTAAGCCTCAGACTACTCAATTTCAGCTCCTTAGAAACAGTGTCTCACTGAAACTGTGCAGGAGCTTGGTTAAATACTTTGCTGTCCAAACGACTTAGGAAAATTAATGGACCCAATTGAAGTAAAAACCTCTGTGCTCTTCTCTTGTAACAAAACAAGGACAACTTACATGTAAAAAATGGCCAAGGAGATTATATAAGCAATCAGTTGCTAACAATGCTTTCCTAAGTGAGCTAATATATCAACATTATTCAGAATTCAGGCTTTATTCAGGCTTCACTGGGAAGAAGAACAATTGCACCAGAGAAAAACAGGAGCATTTTCTCTTTTGTTAAAGAGTTGCTGTAGAGTTGGAGGTTATTGTAAGGCCAGTGAGGTGTTTTCAGAACTGGAAGTGAAAAACTAGGAAAATGCAGATCCATCACTTCTCAAATGTCTGGGTGTTGGTTCCCAGACTGTTGGAGCAGTATCAAAAGCAGTTTCTGAACTCTGTTCTGCATGTTAAACACATGTCTAAGTACAGCTGTAGGAAGGTCACTTCATGCTGCTTTCCATCCAGAAAAGGCACTCAGCACCTCACTGATTGATCACTGGAATAAACCCATCAGGACAACAATCTAGGCTTACTGGACTTCTTTGTGTCAACTTGCTCTACATGATGTATTCTGGGAAGAAAAATGTGTCTTTGAATTTGTTCAGCATGGGATGTGATGGACCTCCCTCTGAGTTCCATTGATGCTGCTGGACTACAAATAATTGGAAGCATTGAAACAGAACTGTCAGTGAGGGTAGCTGCTTGCAGAGTAAAGGCTTAAGTGAATTTGGAAGCATGTTTGTGAATATTTTGCTCTGTGCTCTTACATGCCTACATCAGAGAACAACTCAGTATTGCTGACAGTTAAAAAATGAGGCACCTGAAAGAAGGGATTTTAAGTTGCTTCCAGTGCTGCATGAAACTGCAGTACAAAAGTCTGAAGTTAAAAAAAAAGCCCAAACAAACAAAAACCCAAAATCAAAACAACAACCAAGATGAGAAAAATAGAGAACGATGACAATGGGCTCTGCACAACCCAGTTAAAGGAATGGCAAATAAGAAAAGCCTGGATGAGGCACTTAGTGCCATGCTCTGGTTGACTGGATAGGGCTGGGTGCTAGGTTGGACTGGATGAGCTTGGAGGTCTCTGCCAACATGGTTGATTCTTTGATTGCATGATTCTGGAAAGCAAGCCTTGCTACATTTAAAATGTTACATTTTCTCCAACATCCCATCTCTAATGTGAAAATTAATGTGCCCTGCCTGAGAATCTCTGCAATAATACTGAATGCACAAAAGCTGTTGCCCCTATTCAATGCTGATTAGTTGGCTTTTCAAGTTCTAAAATGGCCATCCACAGTTGCCTTTTATTGATTTAAATTTTTAATTACACTTTGCATGACATAAAATTAATTTCCCAATTGTTATCTATCTAGCAAACATTTTAGTTAATTATAAGATCTGAAAAAAAAACCTTTCATTTGAAGATAAGAAATGGAGGGGGAACATCAAAACTGGGTAGTTTTGTGATAGCTGCTAGAAGCATTTCAGTCCTGCAGCAGTACTGATGGCAAGAGTGTAAAAGCACAGTCAAACCATGCACCAAAACATTACAACAGTTAAAACAACCACACCGATCTCTGCCTTTTAATCACAATGTTTTGTCTAAAATAATTACAGCCTTGATGGTTTTCTAGAGGAAATGAAGGAACTGTTCTAACCATAGAATCATAGAATCAAGCAGGTTGGAAGAGACCTCCGAGCTCATCCAGTCCAACCTAGCACCCACCCTTAGCCAATCAACCAGATCATGGCACTAAGTGCCGCAGCCAGGCTTTGCTTCAACACCTCCAGGGATGGTGACTCCACTACCTCCCTGGGCAGCCCATTCCAATGCCAATCACTCTCTCTGGGAAGAACTTCCTCCTAACATCCAGCCTAGACCTGCCCTGGCACAACTTGAGACTGTGTCCCCTTATCCTGTTGCTGGTTGCCTGGGAGAAGAGCCCACCCCCACTGGCTACAGCCTCCCTTCAGGTAGTTGTAGACAGTAATGAGGTCTGCCCTGAGCCTTCTCTTCTGCAGGCTGCACACCCCCAGCTCCCTTAGCCTCTCCTCACAGGGCTGTGCTCCAGACCCCTCACCAGCTTCATTGCCCTTCTCTGGACATGTTGCAGTAAAAGAAAAACAAAAATACTCATTGAAAAAAATTTGCTAACTTGAAGGTGCTGGAGAGAAAGGTTGATCTCTCTCTACTGGTTTTTTCCTATTACTGTAGCATTGTTTTTGCTGCAACCAAATTGGAAAAAAAAAAAAAAAAAAAAAAAAAAGAAAGAATCATAAGAATTTTGCAGCTTCAGACTTATTATTCCTCACAATAATAGATGAGAGTTCTGATGTGAATTTGTGTGGACCTAGGGTCCCTGAGTCTGCTTTAAATTGTTGGAATTAATTAGCACTGGAATTTAGAATGACATAACAAAATTTGCAGAAGCATTCCAGTTTTTATTTTGATTTGCACAACCCTCTACACTCTGCTCCCACAGAAACTCCAACCTCATGGATCATTTCCTTGATGTGACAGGCAGCAGTTCCCAAAGGGGGGTGGCTCTCTGGTCAAGCAGGCAACTGTACAAAGGCCAAAGTGGGCCCATCTCCTCCCTGGGTAGGGGGATTTCCACCATCACCCAGCACAGCTGAATCAAACCCTTTTGGCAGTCAGGCTGTGCTGACATTGAGGGCTTGCTTCACTTCAGCTCATCCTGGTAGAAAATCCAGCTTCTGCCTTCCTCTGAGACTATGAGACACTGACATAAAAGGGAAATGATAGAGTTCTGCTTCCACCTCATTGTTTATACACATTTCTTTCTGGAGTGGCACCTTTACATGGCTGCTCTGGAGATGAAAGCCGCAGCTGATTAAGATTCTAGGAGCTTCTGTTCAGCTCTTGTGTTAAACCAAAGCCAGCATTGCATGGTACAACCAAGCACCAACTGCCTGGGGCTGAAGAAGTACTTTACTGTACCTTACCAACTTGTCTCTTGTTAATGTTGCATCATTGCCTTTTAAACTAAGGAAAAGTAAAGAGGGAAAAACAAAAGAAAAAAGAATTCTTTCAGAGCCACTTTTAAAGGAAACCTTCATGCCAACATAAGGAGTTTTGAAACTAACAGGACTTCTTTTCCAGCTTCTGCATTGAGCTGGCTAGGTAACTAGCAACACAGAGATCTGAGCTAGATGGGCCTAGCAAGGAACAGCAGAAGATGTGCCTGTTGAAAACTGCTTCTCAGAGGCTATTGAAGGAATCCACGGTTTCTACACATGGGCTGCTGAGCATGCTCCATCTACATCGTATATGTCTGATACTTGGCTGCTTTACCATCTGCATATTATGCTGGTGGATGATGGAGCTTAACCTAACTACCCCAATACTGCTGCCAAACTGTGATAGACATCTGGTAGAAGACTCATCCACCAACCTCTGGTAGACATTTGGTAGAGGGATCATCCAAATCCTCTACAGCCTCCCTCAATTTTGAACAGCTTCATTTAGGGCACTTAGCATATTCCTCTTTGGGGCATCAAGGTCTCTTCAGGTCTTCTGCTGAGCACAGGTTTAGGTGTGAGCAGCACAGATGCATGTCGAATCTACAGAATGGCTTTGGGCTTGAACACAGGCTTTGGATGGCACTCAAATGGAAACCACACCAGATTTCAGAGGCATAAATGAACTCTTCAGCAGTATGTAGGGGAGAAGCAATCAATCTGAATGTTCAGCAGCCATTCACTGACTCAAATATCCAGAGAGGGTTTGAAGTACAACATCTGAGAAGATTTTGTAAGTGAGAAGAGCACAACATCCCCTTGCAAACGCCAGCAAATCATTTCCATCCCTTTGATTACATCAGATGTTCCAGGAATGTTTCAAGTCTGATGCTCACAGAAGTGGAACTACTTTTTACAAGAACAAGAGGAATAATCTCAGTGGCTTTTTTGCTGTGTTGTACCAGATCATTTGAAAATGCTGTAGCACTTTTTCATGCTTAATCCCCTCTAAATTTTCTTGGACTTTGATTTATTTTAGCAAAATCATCTCTGTGATAATACTGTGCAGTTTTGGCTTTTGTTTTGGTTTGGTTTTGCTTTTATACGACCAGTTTTAATGTTCTCATTTAGTTCAGAGCCACACAAAGTGAATTACCGAGCAAACTAAATCTCTCTCTCCCTCTCTCAGTACCTGATCTACTTTGGAGCTGTCCATGGTATGGCATTAGCTGAAGTGACCTATTTGAGAGATAACTCCTCATTAGCTAGGTATGAAGGAGAACAGCCTCCACCCCAGAATAAGAGCAATTTAGCCTTTGAAGGGTTTGCCTTTCTGTCTGATGATTCAATTTGCACTATACTGATCTATGAGGCACACAGATTTTAAGGGGCATGCCCTGTTATTCAGCGTGTCACAGGAAATTGTTCACAGGTGCAGTCTAATGCTGGAATTCAATACCCTTGCAATAGAATCCCCTGGGTAAAGCAACCAAACAAATATTAGGAAAAGCAAAGAAACTGTGCTTGAGTTTAAAACAAAGAGGTCTCAACTAAAGTGGGGTTTGGAGGGAGTAGCACAGTAACAAAGTGTTTGGAATAGGCACCATGAAGTCCATCTGCTGCCATTAGGTTTGAGTGCTAGCTGCTGTTGACTGATTTATATAAAGATTCATCACTAAGTACCTGGTTCTGATTTAGCTACATGCAGCCCTCAGTTTGTTAGCTAAGGTGAAAGACTCAGAGCAGCAGACACAAGCAGAAATGCTGTGTTTCCCCCCAGCTCACAAAATTAAATGCTTTTAGAAATGCTTTAATCTGCAGTCCTTTTTCCAGGTGGTGGCAAGGCACAGATCCAGGGTACAGTATGGCTTGCACCAGATGTTGGCATTCATGCAAGTCTCATTTTGGCAAGAAGGAGAAGAGGCAGGGCATGAGATGCTGTGGCAGCCATTGTGGTGTTGGCTTGGTGCCTCGAGAGCATGGCAGCGTTGCATGTGCATGTGGCAGGCCTAGATTCTTCTCTCAGTTCTGTTACATACCTTAAAGCAGAGCAAGTCTCCAGCTGTTAGGGTGTGGTGAGATAAACTTCAATCAGATGAGTGCTGTTGATAGAGAAATGGCTTAAATTTGCAGAGTCTGAAGCTGCATATCTGCATACCTACACATCATGCACCGCAGCTGCGTTCCTTCAGCTGGGCAGTGGTCCCGAGGACAGCGATGGCTTTGGCATTACAAGCACTTTGACTTTGTCTCCTATTCAGTGCAGTGTTGAATCAAGACAGAACTTGACGTTTTTTGCATCAAAGCTGAGTTCAGTAATTCTCTAAAACTCCATAGAGCTGTGCTGTCAGAGGTACCACGGATCGAAGCTCAAGTGGTGCTGATGTTCGCATTAGCAGCATCATGCAAAAGCAGCTACAGATTACAAGCTGGAGTGAGTAAACTCAATTGCTAAGCATAGATCATGTGCTGCTTTATTATTTGGCTATTCTCTCTTGAGCAGTCTGGAATGAATAGAGCAACTTCAATTCAGCAGCTGCTGACATGAAGCCAGATAGTGTGTCACTGCCTACAAAAGCAGGTTTAAAAAGCAAGGAAAGAATCATAAAAAGAAGTCCTAAGCCAGTGGTCCTTGAAGCAAGAGCTGTGGCTGTGGAGGATAAGCAATGGACTACCTGCTACACCTAGAATAGAGAGGAAGTTAAATGCAGGCATTTTACTGACCCGTGGCTAGGTCAGTATCCCTGAGGGTGAGGTAAACATCCAGGTGTCAGGGTAAAAGGACAGAGTTTGCTGGCACTCTAATTCTCACTGAATGTTTGTTAAGTCTCATTGGTAGACATGCCTTTTAACACTTCATTTCAATAGGGTTTTGTGGGGATTTCTCTCTAGAAAAAAATGTGGAAGAGAATTAGGATATTTCTGTGAGGAATCCTCACCTGCTCTGTCCTAGTCACAGGAACAGATATGTACCCTCTCACAGACATGCTAAAAGGCCTTACCCTGGGACCCATACAGCAGTGATCCAGGAGCAAAGACAAATCTTTTCATATTACTGGACATGCCTTGCATTTTAGTCATCTGAAAGGGGAAAGAGACAAGGGTCTGAGGGCAGAAGGAGGCATGGAGCAGGCTGGGGTTTTACTTGGCTTTCTGTCATAGGTTGACTACCTGAGGCAAAACCCCACCTTAATTAAGAGGTGATATAATATCACCAACACCAATTCTTCTTCCAGATGCACCAGAATATAGCCTCAAATGAAATCAGTAATATGGCTCCATATTCACCCTGGTGTCATTTGCAGCAGAAACTTTTATCATTGGCTCTGTTACCAGGGAAACTGCCTGCTAGGGAAGTGGCGAAGTAGGATGAATATGCTCTGTTGTGGGCAAGACAGGAGCATAAAAATACTTAGTAGTGGAAGATTGTGCATGGCTGACAGTGGCCAAGACAGGTTTTCCTTGGGAAAAAATCACCCCAATTGAGCTACCTGTTGGGAGATTATGGAGATGTGATTTGCCATTGGAATGGGCTGCCCAGGGAGGTGGTAGAGTCTCTGTCCCTGGAGGTGTTCAAGAAGAGACTGGATGAGGCACTTAGTGCCATGCTCTGGTTGACTGGATAGGGCTGGGTGCTAGGTTGGAGTGGATGAGCTTGGAGGTCTCTTCCAACCTGGTTGATTCTATGATTCTATGATGTGAACTCCTTTATCAAGAGCTTCCTATGAGCAGTTGTACAAGGAAAGACTCAGGACTTTACAGGACTGGTAGTGTTTTATCTGCAGTGTTGGATGCTTAAAGGATCTTAGCTAACTACTCTAAAAATCATTTCCAGCACAAATCATTTATCCAGCCTACTGGATGTTCATTAACAGATCACTGCTCCTTTAGCTGTCTTTTCCTTAAGATTTTTTACCTTAAGGGACCAAAGGAATCCTTTAAAGTAGAGTTTTGCCTGCAGAAATCCTGCTAATAGTGTTCCTCATAGGAACAATTTCAGCTGAGGTGCTGGTGGCAGGTGGAGAGCAGCAAACATTCCTTTCAGAACTTCCTCTGTGCTGTCACTGCTTTTGTCTGCTCTCTGCTAGACACTTAAAGGCTTTGGATATACTTTTACGTTGTATACAATACACTGAACCAGAATGCTGCAACCACTTGACTCAAACAAGTCTTGTTTAGGGGAGGTAATTAAAGCACTTCTGCTGAACTGGTGAGAGTCAGAAACAAACGAGAAGCTTAAAGACAGTGCTCCAATATCATCTCAGTAAACAACACAACCCCATGGATATTTTAAACACTACCTTGAAAGCCTGTGAAAATAAACTTGATTTTCAAGCAAAGCTTGTCAACACCATCAGTTTCAGGGATGTAGTCATTACTTTTGAGTAACAAATATTATGAGAGTAGAGATTGTTAAAGGAGGCTGAGGGATTTAGGAACCCTGTATATTTGGTCACCCAGAGCATTTAAACCCTCTCGTGTTTGTAGCTGAATTAAAGCCATGTCTGCTAAACTGCTTTCCTATTTTATGCTTGCAAGCTGTAGACACCTAGAATAAAAGCAAGTTTTGAAACTCTGTCATTCCAATACCCTGCACTAGATAATTATTTTAACAGTGCATTAAAAAAGGAGCCTAGCACAGAGTTCCATTAAAATGTTCAGCACCTCTCCATAAACAAGGCAGACAAAGAAAAAAACCCATATAGTTTCAGGCTCAGAACTCAAAGGGGTGATAAAAAACAAGAGGGAAGAGCAAAGTCCATGCCCTGCCAGGGGTACATCTGTATGTGTGTGTGCAGATAGGCTGTGTGAAGCACCAACTTCATTTTATTAGATGGGTCTCCATACCAGCAAAATATTTCTGTTAGTGAAAATTACAGAAGCCTTTCATCTTGTAAAGGTTCCAGGCAAAGGGGAATCAAATCAATTGCCAGCCCAGGCATTTGCCACACATTGTTCTGTGCCTTCCACAAATGCCATGATGAGATCAGCCGTTTGGAAAGGCAATAAAGGCAGGTTGCAGACAGCAGTTTGTGAACAGATGGCTTGAGCGGTACTTGCAGCCTACCCAAAAGCAATGGACACCTCCCATGTGATTTAGTTCCAGAGGAATCTGGCCTCACCACAGCCTGTAGAAATCAGTTCTCTCAGGTGAAAAAGCCAGGCCTCCACTGGCCTGTTAAGTCATCACAGAATATTAGGGATTGGAAGAGATGTCCAAGAATCATCAAGTCCAACCCTCCTGCCAGAGCAGGATCACATCCAAATGAGTTTTGAATGTCTCCAGAGAAGAACATTCCACAACCTCTCTGGGCAGCCTCTGTCACTCTTACAGTGAAAAAGTTTTTCCTTCTGCTCCCATGGAACCTCCTTTGCTCCAGCTTGCACCCAGTGCCCCTTGTCCTATCACTGAGAAGAGCCTGGCTCTGTCCAGACCTTCCTGAATGCCAATACAGCCTTCAGGTGTGTCTGTGTCAGTCACTCCTCCCAGTTTGGTGTCATCAACAACTTGCTGATAGGCCATTCTGTTCCCTCACAGCCAGATTGTAGAATATATTGAGTAGGACTAGCCCCAGCTATGACCAGAGCTGTTAATTCTTATGTTCACAAGGTCACATCTCTTTAAACAGATGAATATGGCCAGACAGCAAGGGACAGCCTGGATCCTGTCTTAGCAGGTGCTCGAAGAGGATGCTAGGGAGCATTTCAGAACAAGGTGGTCACACAGTTTTACTTTCAAGTATTCCCAGATCAAAACTTCCTCTCTGCATACATAGAGACTGAATTTCTTTCCCCTGAAACTCTCTAGCTGCCTCTTGATCCCATATGAAGTTTTAGCATCCCCAAAACAACGATATTAGCAGCGGCCTTTCTCTGCTGGCATCAGTGGAGGCCTGGAAGAATTCATATTGACACTGCTAGTGAGAAGGATTGACAAAGAGCAGCTCTGCTGCTGCTAAAACAAGCATATGGGAAGAGGTCAGCTTGAATGGATTTCTGTCGCATGCAGTGGCGAAGCAATCGAGGCTCTGGAAAACAGCAGCCCTCTTCAAATCAAGAGTAGAGATCAGGCTCAGCTTTAGCTCTCTGGAAGTTACTTATCAATCTACATGATAAAGGGGTCTAGCCCTGGGACAAAGGGGAATGTTTTTAAGCTGAGGGAGAGCAGGGTTCCACTGGATCTTTGGATGAATTCTTCAGTACGAGAGCAGTGAGACACTGAAATAGGCTGCCCAGAGAGGCTGGGAGTGCCTCTCCCCTGGGGGTGTTCAAGGCCAGGCTGGATGAGGCCTTGAGCAACTGAGTCTAGTTGAGAGCTGTCCCTGCCCATGGTGGGAAGGTTGGGGTAGATGATCTCTGAGGTTCCTTCTGACTTAAGTCATTCTGTGGTTCTATTATGATTATTTCTATATGCCATATCTCCAGATAGGAATAAATGTAGCTAAGCAGCTTACTCCAGAAGATATCTGAAATCTACCCCATGATAGGGATCATAGAATGATAGAGTCATAAAATGGTTCAGGTTGGAAGGGACCTCAAACATCATCCAGTTCCAACCCCCCAGCACAGGCAGGGACACTTCCAACTAGAACAGGTCACTCAATGCCTCATCCAACCTGGCCTTGAACACCTCCAGGGAGGGAGCAGCCACAACCTTCCTGGGCAACCTGTGCCAGTGTCTCACCACCCTCACTGCAAAGAACTCTTTCCTAACATCTAGTTGCAATCTCCCCTCTGTCAGTTTAAACCCTTTACCCCTTATCCTGTCATTACCAGACCTTGTCAATAGTCCCTCCCCAGCCTTCCTGTAGCCCTCTTCAGACACTGGAAGGCCACTCCAAGGTCTCCTTAAAACACTCTCTTCTCCAGGCTGCACAGCCCCCACTCTCTCAGCCTGTCCTCAGAGCAGAGCTGCTGCAGCCCTCTCAGCATCTTGGTGGCCTCCTCTGAACTGGCTCCAACACTTCCATGTCCTGCTTGTGCTGGGGGCTCCAGAACTGCAGCCAGGACTGCAGGTGGGGTCTTAGGAGAGCAGAGCCAAGGGGCAGAATCCTCTCCCTTGCCCTGTGCCCACACTGCCCTTGCTGCAGCTCAGCACAGAGTTGCTGTCTGGGCTGCACTCACACTGCAGGCTCCTGTTGAGCTTTTCATCAGCCCAGACCCCCAGGACAATATCTGGCATCAGAGTTTTCCTTTAGAAGAAAGATGCCCCTTGGTTACTGAAGGAGATATGATATAACTAAGAGTCCAGTGCTGGAGTAATGTTTATGGTGCCTTTACAGTTGAGTTCTGCTGAGGAGCAGCTGGCTTCCCAGAGATAGGATCCAATCTTCTGCTGTTTAATTGAGGACCTGAACTTGGTGGAAAGTTCAGGAGAGGCTGTTCAGGTGCAGCTTATCTGGATTCTAGGTTCTACATATTTATGTGCTGCTTTGGATTTTCCTAAACAGTCTCCACTTCTCCTTGATAAATATTTGCAGCAATTTTGCAGTAGGTCATATTACAGCTGAGTGTAAGGCTCCAGACAAAATCAGAGTTCTGCTTAGTTGAAGCCAGGAAAAAAATAAATTCATTTTGTTCAGCAGTTAGGCTGAAAGCATTCTAATTCTCAGCACTTTGGGGTTTTTCTTTCAGAAATTATGATATGAAAGAAAATGTCTGAAAAAAATCTTTGGTTATTTAGACTGGAACATAGAATCACAGAATCAAGCAGGTTGGAAGAGACCTCCAAGCTCATCCAGCCCAACCTAACACCCAGCCCTGTCCAATCAACCAGACCATGGCACTAAGTGCCCCAGCCAGGTTTTCTTGAACACCTCCAGCCACAGCCACTCCACCACCTCCCTGGGCAGCCCATTCCAATGCCAATCACTCTCTCTGCCAACAACTTCCTAACAACATCCAGCCTAGACCTGCCCTGGCACAGCTTCAGGCTGTGTCCCCTTCTTCTGCTGCTGGCTGCCTGGCAGCAGAGCCCAACCCCACCTGGCTACAGCCTCCCTGCAGGAAGCTGCAGACAGCAATGAGCTCTGCCCTGAGCCTCCTCTGCTGCAGGCTGCACACCCCCAGCTCCCTCAGCCTCTCCTCACAGGGCTGTGCTCCCGGACCCTCCCCAGCCTTGCTGCCCTTCTCTGGACACCTTCCATGTCTCCTTCAAGGACAGGCTGAGAAAGCTGGGGTTGTTCAGCCTGGAGAAGAGAAGGCTCCAGAGAGGTCTAGTAGAGCCCTTCCAGTACCTGAAGGAGGCTACAAGAGGGCTGCAGAGGAACAGTCTGCAGGATGAGGGGCACTGGCCAGGTTTAGTGGACACTTTGTTTTTTGCAGGAATGAATTGGGAGGATATTTTTATTGCAGCTTTTCTGGCTGCACTTCCAGAACCCACATGAGATGAGATTCTTCTTTCTCTCCCATCTTTTTACACCTTGGATTCCTCACTTCTGGTTTGCTTCCTCAAAAGACTTACTTAACTCTCCTTCCTGATTGAAAACAGAGCTGCAGAGAGAACTCCCTAGTCCATCTATTAGTTGGTCTCCTCCTTTTTCCCTCCACTCCTTTTCCATGTTGGTGCTTTTTCTTCTGAAACTAATGAGAATTATTACCTGAAGATAGATTCCTTCACCTCTTTGCCCCAGAAATCATTCCATTTTAAAAATTAAGTCAGGCATCCACCTCATCATAACCCATATTTTCTGAGACACTGAGAGATAGTCCAGAAAAACCAAAAGGCATTTTAGGGGACAGAAAAAAAGCAGGCAGAAAATGTATAAGGATAATTTCAATCTGAAAACTATTGATATGTAAATAACTTCAGCAGGCTGAAACAGAAAAAAATACCTGCAAAAGAGTAATTTGCTTTAGACCTGCCAATGTCTGCTTTATTTTCATACTCCATTATAGATCAGGTCTGAAAATACTGGCTTATAGGCATAGGAGAAATAGTCCCAAAGATACTAATTAGAGATCTATTACTCAGTTGTGCATTCATGAAGATTACATATAAATTGCCATGATGACAAAAAAAACCCCAAGCCACTAAGCTTTGGTAAAAGGACTCTGGGTCAGTAATGATCCTGGGTGTATATGATTCAAGGTGTGACATGGCATCCTGGTCACCAAACTGGAAAAACAGACTCACTGGATAAGGAACTGGCTGGATGGTGGCATGCAGAGAGTGGTGATCGAGGGCACAATGCCCACTTGCAGACCAGTGCCAAGTGGCATCCCTCAGGGGTCAGTGTGGCACCAGTGCTGTGTAACAGTTTTATCAGCAACATGGACAGAGGAATCAGTGCACCCTCAGTGGGCGTGCAGATGGCACCAAGCTGTGTGGCACAGTCGACTTGCTAGAGGGCAGGGATCCATCCAGAGGGACCTGGACAGGCTGCAGAGCTGTGCCCTCATGACATTCAACAAGGCCAAGTGTAAGATTCTGCACCTAGGTTGGTCCAATCCCAAGCACAACTCCAGGCTGGGTGGGGAATGGCTGAGAGCAGCTCTGAGGAAAAGGACCTGGGGGTCTGGGCTGATGAAAAGCTCAACAGGAGCCTACAGTGTAAGTGCAGCCCAGACACAACCCTGTGCTGGGCTGCAGCAAGAGCAGTGTGGGCACAGGGCAGGGGAGGGGATTCTGCCCCTTGGCTCTGCTCTCCTCAGACCCCACCTGCAGTCCTATGTGCAGTTCTGGAGCCCCCAGCACAAGCAAGACGTGGAAGTGTTGGAGCCAGTTCAGAGGAGGCCACCAAGATGCTGAGAGGGCTGCAGCAGCTCTACTATGAGGATGGGCTGAGAGAGTTAAGACTGTGCAGCCTGGAGAAGAGAAGGCTTTAAGGAGACCTTGGAGTGGCCTTCCAGTCCTTCCAGCCCCCTTCCAGGGGGCTACAGGAGGGTTGTGGAGGGACAACTGACAAGGTCTTGTAATTATAGGATAAGGAGTAATAGGTTTAAATTGGCAGAGGGGAAATTCAAACCAGATGTTATGAAAGGTTCTTTGCAGTGAGGGTGGTGAGACCCTGGCACAGGTTGCCCAGGGAGGTTGTGGCTGCTCCCTCCCTGGAGGTGTTCAAGGCCAGGTTGGATGAGGCCTTGAGTGACCTGTTCTAGTGGGAGGTGTCCCTGCCTATGGCTGGGGGTTGGAGCTGGATGAGGTCTGAGGTCCCTTCCAACCTAAAGCATTCTGTGATTCTGTTCCCCCCCGCCCCCAGCCTGTACTAAGCAAGCACTCTTTGCTAGGATTCCACCAAATTGTGCCTGTGTCAGATAATTCATTACACTAATGAGTTTAATGCTGGAATGTCTTTGCAGCCTTAGCATACAAACTGCATGCAGCCCTTGTAGAAATCAAACTTACATGCATAGGAAGCAGTCAACTCATTGCCAGTGTTCATTACTGCTGCAGAGCAGTTGTGTACTGGTAGCTCCTCATGGGAAACAATCCCCCTCAGCAGAAAGGTACAGCCTGTGTTTGGTCACTTCAGAAACCTGTGCACAAAATAATCTTCATTTATTTTTGGGTGAACATCTCTTGAGCAGCTCCCTCAGCCCCTATAACATGGGTACCAAAGCCCTGGCCAGGATTCAGCCTCCTGGATTTATCTTTTTCCTAGCAGGGCTGTATTATTTCATATTCCAAGAAGAGGGTTTCATATTCCAAGCCCTGTCACCATGGCAGCTGATTACTCCTTATCTATGGCCAGGGCCACGAACTAGAAGGATGCTTCGGGTTTGCAGGGCTGCAGTGTGAGATGTTTCAGCCCAGCATGTCTGCACAAGGAGCCAGGAGGCCACATGTCACCCACATGTCAGGCACCTGCAGCTATGCTGGGCAGAGGTAGAAGGGAGCAGGTACTGCCCCCAAGGTACCAATTTGCAAGCACAGCCCTTGAATTTGCAGTAAGCAGTGAGCAGATCAAGACTGGGCTGAGTTTGACATCACAGGAGCAGCTCCAAACCTGGATCAGGCCTTGCTGTGGGTGATGGAGCAGTGGAACAGGCAGAGTGGTGTGGAGTCTCCCTCTCTAGAGCCATTCAAAACCCTGTCCTATGCAACCTGCTCTAGGTAAACCTGCTTTTGCAGGGGAATTGAACCTCTCAATCTCCCTTCCAACCCCCCCACCCCTGTGATTACAAACTATCAGGGCTGTAAAAATGTTAAGTGAGGTGCTTAAGAGTTAACTACACGGGATGTGACTAGTGCTTGATTTTGAAGTCATTCAGGCACACCTCTGCGACAATACTAATGATCCCAGCCCTGTAAAAGCATGCAGTTAGATGGCTCCAGCCTCAAACTGAATAATTCCTCTAGTTAACAAGAACCCCATACTGTTACCTTGGGGAATTGTAAAAGTCAACACTAAACGATCCATTTTATCTGTAATTCTGAAAGTAGCAGTCAGGATTAAACTGTAATCACAACTTGTTATTAGATCAGTATATTTCTGACTAATGCTTGGCTGCAGGAGGATTTATCACCAGTTCAGTTACATCTAATGCTTTCCCACTTGGATTGCTCCCTGCAGAGCTAATCGGCTCTCAATGGAAGTATATGGGAAACTCAGCTACTGCAGTGACAGATGTACACATTTCATCTGTCCCTTCTTTCTGACCTGCATTTTCACTACTTCTCCTTCTTCTTTTTCTTTTTCCCTCCTCTTCTCCTCAAAAGACTCCTTTTGGGTTTTTTTTAAGTTTACTTCTGACTTCGGTTTGTATTCATTGTCCTTTTGTTCCTCCTCTCTTCCCCCCTGTCCCCCACCCCCATCCCCATCCTTGTCTATCATTTTGTGAGCTAAGTAGCTCATTACAGCTCCAAGTTGAGGTAGATCATAGTTATACCAGGGGAACGTTCCCTCCTTTTTTTCAGGTATCCACAAGGAGATGTCCTTTATAATGACTCAAAGCAAAGAAACTGAGATGCACTGGGAGATGCACTCACACTCACACACAAAGGCTCAGAACAGGAACCAGGAGCTGCTGGCTTCTGAATTTATGGACAGTGCAAGCACCTGTCAGAAAACATCTGTAAAAGACTAGGCAGGAGATAGCCTTGACAAAATAAGTATCCTCATTGCATCTCTATGGTCATCTTTTCATGTTTTGGATGACTACAGCTGAATGAATGAATGAGCAGGCAGCTGGGGCAATTTTCTCTGATCCTGCAATCTGTATGAGCCTGAATTTTTATAGACTGCACATTCAAAGAGGCCTGAAAACGTATAGGTATTCAGTCAAGGAAGCCTCAGTATTCAAAATACATTTGGAACCTATAGCTACACTCCTGCCTGCTGTAAATCAGGGCCTCTCTGCTGCTTGGAGTTAAGCTATATTTCATCTGGCTGAAGAGGAAAATTAATCAGGTTAAAGGCTGTCCCAACACACTGGCTAGGCAAGGGCACTACTATTAGTGATCCAGATCTGAAAAGCTGAATTATTAGGACCCAGAGTCACCATGAGGTCCTTTAATATAAGTATGCTGTCTCCTGACTCCCAGCAATACAGTAAAGTACCTTAACATAGAATCACAGAATCAACCGGGTTGGAAGAGACCTCCAAGATCAGCCCAACCTAGCACCCAGCCCTAGCCAATCAACCAGACCATGGCACTAAGTGCCCCAGCCAGGCTTGGCTTCAACACCTCCAGGGATGGTGACTCCACCACCTCCCTGGGCAGCCCATTCCAATGCCAATCACTCTCTCTGCCAAAAACTTCCTCCTAACCTCCACCCTAGACCTCCCCCAGCACAACTTGAGACTGTGTCCTCTTGTTCTGTTGCTGGATGCCTGGCAGAAGAGCCCAACCCCACCTGGCTATAACATCCCTTTCTTAAGGAAGAGGAGGCTGAGGGCAGACCTCATTGCTGTCTACAGCTACCTGAAGGGACATTGTATAGAGGCTGCTGCTGGTCTCTTCTCACAGGTCATTGGAGACAGAACAAGGGGGAACGGCCTCAAGCTGAGGCTGGGCAGGTTTGGATTGGATATTAGGAAAAAGTTTTTCATGGAGAGAGTGGTCAGGGACTGGAATGAGCTGCCCAGGGAGGTGGTGGAGCCACCTACCCTAGGTGTGTTTAAGGGTGGTTTGGATGTGGTGCTTAGGGCTATGGTTTAAGGTAACTCTTGTAGAGTAGGGTTCTAGGTTGGACTTGGTGATCCTGAGAGCCTTTTCCCATCTGGATTTTTCTCTGGTGAGCAATAAGCAATGTTAAGCTCAAATGAAAAGTAGTGGAAGATTGCCTAATTGAGTAAGAGCGAAACCAGGTATGTCAGACTGACAGATGTATTGGGCAGTACGTCCTACAATGGCACAAAGCACAAACACCTGCATCCCCTTTACCTTACCCCCACCTTCTCCTGACAACACTTGAGGAAAATGAAGTCTCCCAAGTGGGGCTATTCAAGATCAGTGCATAAAAGGAGCACTCCAAAATAATGTAAAAGCAGAAAAGCTGAATTAATTTATCGCACTAGTGCTCACTAAAGGCATCTGCCAGATTCCTCTATCACAGACTTCAAAGAGACTTTAATAAAAGAGCTGCCTTAAACAGGAACTATCAGTGGAAGCAGTCTGAGATCAAATCAACAAAAAGAACAGTAAAGAAGCTCCCCTGGACTGCTACATGGTTTTCATGGGAGGAACCTGAGAATGAAACTTCCAAGCCACACAGCCTGTGGTTTGTAAGTAATTGCTTAAATCATCTTCAGTTTCAGAGGAGCAGAAGGCAATAAGTAAAAACTTGATTAGACACACTGATGAGCATGATATAATGGGAAAGAATGAACACAGGCTGTGGAGAAAGGGGGAAAATGTCATTTCCTACAAATCTCTTGAAGTTTGAAGCAGTAAATAGGTGCATTGGTAAGATGAATGTCAAACTTTTCTTTCTTGGAGTAGTTTAATATGAAATGCTGTTTAAGCAGACAATAGTCAAGAGGTGGCTTTTTCATACACACAGAACAGCCACCAGGATCATAACTGAATAGTTTCCACAAAACAAAAGAAGCCAAGGTTTTGGAGGGCATCACCTAAAAAAAAGTGTGAAGGGAATGAGTGTTGTACTGGTAAAGTTTACTGATGCTAGAGGATTACTGCAGAAAATGAAATCTGAGTGTGAAGAGTCACAGAAAGGTCTCTCAACAGTTGGCTGGCTAATAATAAACTAGCAGATGAAGTTGCTCATCAGTAAATTCATGGTAGTAAATGTGGAAAGGTCTTGAGCAACCTGTTCTAGTGAGAGGTGTCCCTGCCTATGGCGAGGGGTTGGAACTGGATGAGCTTTGAGATCCCTTCCAACCTAAACTGTTCTGTGATTCTAACTCCATGTGTAGAGTGTCTGCCTCTGTTTCTGGTGGAAAGGAATGCTGCAAGGCATTCCACACAAATCCCCACATCTGCAACCTGAATGTGCAGGAGCAATTGCAAGGGTGATACAAAGGTGGGTTTTTTTGTTAGGAAAGGATGAATATTATCACAGTATCACCAAGGTTGGAAGAGACCTCATAGATCATCAACTCCAACCCTTTACCACAGAGCTCAAGGCTCAATCTTTCCTTCTGGGACCCACAATAAACATCTCTGTTATGACTAAACATACTCAGACATCTCCTAAACTCCCATTCCCTGACTTAAAACTTCAGCTTGACCAGTTTGAGAATGCAAGGACTGTAAAGGACTTTTTAAATCATTGCTGCTACTGTCTAATCTCTAACGCCTTGCAGCTGGGACTAGCTGCATTAGCAGTACCTGGTGTAGGTGTGGGCAGCAGAGGAGGAAATTAAAGCAGAAGCATCAGTAAAGTATGAACAAAAAGAGGAAAAACCCCAACAGGGAAGGCTGACTGGTTTTGGAGGAAGGAGCCTGTAGGATGCTACTCTGAAAGTAAGTGTTGCTGATTTATGTTTAAAGGTCGTTTGGATGTGGTGCTTAGGAATATGGTTTAAGGTGAATGTTGTAGAGTAGGGTTCTAGGTTGGTGATCCTGAGGGGCTTTGCCAGCCTGGATGTTTCTATGAGAAACACCCCTGAGAGGAGGAGGAGGCTCAGGGCAGACCTGATTGCTGTCTACAGCTACCTGAAGGGAGGCTGTAGCCAGGTGGAGTTGAGCTCTTCTGCCAGGCAACCAGCAGTAGAACAAGGGGACACAGTCTCAAGTTGTGCTGGGGAAGGTCTAGCCTGGATGTTAGGAGGAAGTTGTTGTCAGAGAGAGTGATTGGCATTGGAATGGGCTTCCCAGGGAGGTGGTGGAGTTGACATCCCTGGAGGTGTTGAAGCCGAGCCTGGCTGGGGCACTTAGTGCCATGGTCTGGTGGATTGGCCAGGGCTGGGTGCTAGGATGGACTGGATGATCTTGGAGCTCTCTTCCAACTCAGTCGATTCTGTGATCTGATCAGTGGTGTTTGCTTTGAGTGCTTAAAGCAAAAAGCTTCACAGTAATGTAAAGTTGTTCTTGGATGATGGAAATGCAGCTATTAATGTTCTTAAAAGTGACTGTTGTTTCAAAAGGAACCTCTGACAGCTTCACAAGTGTTTTTTTCCCCCTCTCTGTTAATTTGAAAACTAATCTCAGAGTGCATCTATGCCAATTGTTTTTCCTTTTAGCTGTGTTGCCATTTTTTTTCTTTTTTCAAATGCTGTTGCTTATGATCTGTCCTCCACTGTCATATTGGCTGCAGACACTGCTTCTGTGAGAACTGGGTCTTCCTATGGCTTTCCAAACTGAAGAGCTGGGGCTGTTGAATTTAAGGAAGAGGAGGCTGAGGGGAGACTTCATTTCTGTCTACAGATACCTGAAGGGACATAGTGGAGAGGCTGCTGCTGGGCTCTTCTCATAGGTAACTGGAGACAGAACAAGGAGGAATGGCTCCAAGCTGAGGCTGGGGAGGTTTAGATTGGGCATTAGGAAAAAGTTTTTCATGGAGAGAGTGGTCAGAGACTGGAAAGAGCTGCCCAGGGAGGTGGTGGAGTCACCCAGCCTGCATGTGTTCAGGATTTGTTTGGATGTGAAGCTTAGGACTATGGTTTAAGGCGAATCTTACAGAGCAGGGTTCTAGGTTGGACTTGGTGATCCTGAGGGGCTTTGCCAACCTGCATGTTTCTGTGATTCTGTGCTTTACTGCTTCACTAGATGTTTAATCTCCCTAGGAAATGTCTTGCAATGTGAATGAAAGACTTTCAAGGTGCCTCCCAACCCCTAACATTCTGTGATTCTACCTGATAGAGGCAGGATACAGGGACCCCTTGATCCTGGGTGCTCCCATTTCTGTTGCATGCAACATAAATTAGAGAAGCCCTAAAACCACTGGGTGCAGTAAGTCAATGTGTCTTTGCCACAAGCATCTTGCAGTGCAGATCAAGGCCTGGATTAGTTACTTGACAAAGGTATCTCTAGATCTAGAATAGTAAGTACTTATGAAGAAACTTAATGAGTGTTGTCTCTTTAATGACTTTACTGTAGCAAGCCAAGTGTACAGATGGAGAATCCAGGAGAGCAGAGACTCAAATCCCTGCTGGCAGCCTCAACAGAAAAGCTGTGATTAGCTCAGGTCCCCCAGGACAGATTAAGGTGTATTAGCAGAACGACATGAAGGAAACTGGCACTGCTGCTGACCTTATTGATATCATAAGAGAACATTTCAGTTCTCTCAGATCTTTCAGCTTCAGCATTTTAAAGCAATGATAAACAGCCTCACTTCCAAACCAACTGCAATCTTTTAATGGAGGACTAGGCATGAAATTCTCTGTTTCATGGTTGTTTCCATCTTTCCCCCTTTTCCTTTCAAAGAGTCACCAGCACTTGGGCATTTAATGCAATTAATGAGCAGCATCACAGCACAGAAGTAAGGTTATAACCCCCCCAAATGCAGAGATATTAGACTAAAAGGCAGGTAGCACTTTCACCACTCCTGCTCTTTTAAAAGAGCAAAGTCCCTGAAAAGACTTCTCTGGGTTTAGCATGTTACAGCTATGTATGTAGTGATCTGTTCCAGCATTGAACCATCCAACCCCAGGGGGCTAATTTATCCAATGCAGTGTTATAATCAACTGTATCAAATGCTCAGATCCTTAGAGCCTGCAGGAGCTTAAACATTTTTGCATGTAGGTATTCATAGAAGTTTTTCTCTTGCATGCTCTTAGAAAGGGCTGAATACGCTGAAACAGAGTAAGGCAGAAAATATTAGCTCAACAAAAGTGTGATAAGCTTCTCTCCTCCAGTTGGATTCTTCCAGAAGAAAGCTACTACCAAGTCCTTTGTTTAAGCCCTTATTTTTTATGAGATGGGGCACTGGTGTTACCCAAAAGGTAATAGCAGGAATATGTCTGTGTGACAAAACAAATACAGCTTCAATCCTACAGTGGTTAATAGCAGAAAGAGTTTGCAGTGGAGCACATGCCTAAGATACACAAATCACAAAATGGGTGAGAAATGTGTTCCTGTGCTCCCCTTTTAATGGAACAAAACCTCTGTTATCTGACACCACCTCTCTCTCTCCAGATTAGATTTCAGTAAAGAGATGGAAGAACCGTGCAAAAACTAAATAAAAGGAAATAAACCTCAAACCCAACAACCTGCAGCATGGTCTGACAAGTGTAGGCACTCGTAATGCTGTAGTTTAAATTGCACCTTGAGAATATCCTTAGAGTAGTACAGAGGTGCTCAGGGCTGCAGCAGCTCTGCTATGAAGACAGGCTCTGAGAGTTGGGGCTCTGCAGCCTGGACAAGAGAAGGCTTCGAGGAGACCTTGGAGTGGCCTTCCAGTATCTGAAGGGGGCTACAGGAAGGCTGGGGAGGGACTACTGACAAGATCTTCTAATGACAGGATGGGGAGGAATGGGTTTAAAGTGGCAGAGGGGAGTTTGAAACTGGATGTTGGGAAGAAGCTCTTTCCAGTGAGCATGGTGAGACACTGGCACAGGTTACCCAGGGAGGTGATCAAAGCCAGGTTGGATGAGGCTTTGAGCAACCTGTTCTAGTGGGAGATGTCCCTGTCTATGGCTGGGGGTTGGAACTGGATGAGCTTTGAGGTCCCCTCCAACCTAAACCATTCTATATGTTTAAGCAGTTTCATACTTTGACAGGCTCCTTTCCTTCATTTTTGGTGTTCAGCATGTTTTAAACACAACCTGAGACATCTGACAGGCACTTGAAATCAGGGCTAAACCTGAATGTTTCTATAAACAGAAGCTCTAAGCCCTGTCATCAGCTGTAGACATCACTTGACATAGTTGATGAAGTTTTTGTCCCTGCCTTGCATCCCCTCCAAGATGGTGCTGGTTTTGCTTTGTCTTCTGGGCCACAAGGGCATCATTTCTAACTCCTACAAACTGAAACATCCAAGTGGTGGTGTATTTATTCTTGCTCCTAGGAGGTAGGTTGGTTGTAACAGCTTCCATTTCTTCCCATCCTGATGACACTCAGCCACCTCCAATGCTGCCTCAGCTGGAGTCATTAATTTGGAGCTTAGATTATGATTTTTAGGTCACTTTGAGAATTGATCATTGTTGTACCAAGAAAACACCAGCAAAAAATGAACAAAAAATAATCCTCTAAAACAAGCAAAACAAATTCCCACACAGCAACTCCTGCATTTCATGCATCATCTTCCAAGGTGTAGTAAAATCTTGCTTGGGCAGCCCCACAACAGCTCCAGAGCAGTGTGCAGGCCTTTGTGCACTTAGGGTTTGCAAGCATTTCTTCCTCTCTGGAAGCCAGTTCTTCATCTTTGCCTTGAGAAGGATCCACAAAAGAACTTCTTTACCTTATGCTGAAAAGTTGCTCACACTGCCCTGGATGCAAATTCCAACTGCAAATAAATTTTAGGGTGGGGGGAGGGAATAGTAGGGAGTCCTCATTTCTGGTCAAGCCACACCTTATGTCCTGTGTCCAGTTCTGGGCTCCTCAATTCAAGAGAGATGTTGAGGTACTGGAAGGTGTCCAGAGAAGGGGGACAAAGCTGGGGAGGGGCCTGGAGCACAGCCCTGTGGGGAGGGGCTGAGGGAGCTGGGGGTGTGCAGCCTGGGGAAGAGGAGGCTCAGAGCAGACCTGATTGCTGTCTGTAGCTCCCTGAAGTGAGGCTGTAGCCAGGTGGGGTTGGCCTCTTCTCCCAGGCAACCAGCAACAGAACAAGGGGACACAACCTCAATTTGTACCAGGGGAGGTCTAGGCTGGATGTGAGGAGGAAGAGAGAGTGATTGGCATTGGAATGGGCTGCCCAGGGAGGTGGTGGAGTCACCATCCCTGGAGGTGTTGAAGCCAAGCCTGGCTGGGGCACTTAGTGCCATGGTCTGGTTGATTGTCTAGGGCTGGGTGCTAGGTTGGGCTGGATGATCTTGGAGGTCTCTTCCAACCTGATTGATTCTATGACAAGCAGGAAACATTTAAAACTGGAAGGGTGATTTATGAGCTGTTTGAAGTGCCTTAGAGGGTAACAGAGTTTCAGAAGGTATCAGCAAAGATATATTAGTGAGCAGAGAGCAGCTGACCTATTGAAAGATGCATGGGTAGTTACTTTTATCACATTGCTTTTGTTTTATTACAGAACCCAATTCTCACAAGGATTGTTCTCCCCTGTAAATATCTCATTCCACAGATAGCTTGGATTTGCAAGCAGAGCAATCATCCCTGAGGGCTGTTATGGTAAAGCTACAGATCTCACAAAACAACAAAAAAAATGGAAAGGCAATTAAAGACAAGGAATGAAACACAAAGTGCATGTAATTCCATAGTCCTGGGAAGTTTGGGCCTTAAAAGCCCCCACAAACCAAACACATTAAGAATGGGCTGTTAGGTCTTTAACTTTGCATGAAGATCTATTGTACCTTGCAGTCACATTGAGCCATGCTTGCCACAAGACTGATTCTGGAGGGAAACTGCTGGATTGTGCCACAGTGAAGGACACAACATTTTCAATTCATTCACAAATAACATCCTAATTTTGAGCTGTGTGGATTAAAATCATCCATCAGATCAAGGGAGCATCTCCTCCCCCTCTACTCTGCCCTAGTGAGACCCCACCTGGAATATTGCATCCAGTGCTGGGATCCCCAGTTGCAGAGGGACAGAGAGTCCAAGGGAGAGCTACAAGGATGCTAAAGGGACAGGGACACTGCCTGATGAGGAAAGGCTGAGAGCCCTGTGGCTGGACAGTCTGGAGAGGAGAAGGCTGAAGGGGATCTGATCAATGTCTATAAATATCTGAGGGTCAGGAAAGGGGACAGGCTCTGCTCACCTGTGCCCTGGGATAGGACAGGGAGCAATGGATGGTAACTGCAGCACAGGAGGTTCCAGCTCAACACAAGGAGGAACTTCTTGACTGTAAGAGTCCCAGAGCACTGGAACAGCCTCCCCAAGGAGGAGACTTCCCAACCCTGTCTGGATGTGTTCCTCTGTGACCTGAGATAGATTCTGTGGCCCTGCTCTGCCACTGGGGATGGGCTTGAAGATCTCTAGAAGTTCCTTCCCATCCCTAACATCCTGTGATATTTTGTGTTGTACACTCCTGTATGCATAGGCATATTCCATACTCCTGTATGCATAGGCAGTGTACTGAGCCATTCAGAACTACCTGATAAACTAAAAGTACTGGAATTTAAAGGTCATTTGTAGAGCTTTTGTGAAAGTAGCATCCCATTTCTGTTGGGGGAAATCAACTCTGGCTTTTGTCATCTAGCAATTCTTGTTAGCTTATGAGCATGCTGTGATAGAAATGCAGAAGTTATTAAGGGAAAAAAAACCTACTACTATCCACTCTCTCACTTACTGTGCATTATATGTGTCCTGTGGTGCCCAAAGGTGCCAGTCAAGATTGAAAGCTAATTGTGCTTGGTGCTGTAAAAACGTGAGATGAGATAGCACCACTGACAGTAACCTCAACAGGAGATTACATCTGGGTCTTTTTCAGGGCAGTCAGCAGAACTGAATCTTGAGGAGATTAAATGAGACAAATGTCAGAGACTGCTGCAATAAGACAGCAAACTACTTCCAGGTCTGAGGCTTAAGAAGTGCAAGGTGAAATCTGGTCAAGCAGTGCTGGACCTTTGCACTGAGGTGTAAGAAACACCCAGCTGGCAATGCATCTACTGTCCAGTAGGACTTACCTGAAGGAAGTCAGTGAAGTAATCTGGAGGCAGATGTAACACAGATAAAGAAAGCCATTGAATGAGCTGAGTGACATTTGTTACAAAGAAATGGTAGGACAAAATACAGCCTGCTTCCATCAGACAATAGTTTTGCTTCCAACGAGCAAGAAAGCTCTCAGGGTTTTTAGTTATTTTTTTTATTTACTTAGAATCAACCAGGTTGGAGGAGACCTCCAAGCTCATCCAGTCCAACCTAGCACCCAGCCCTATCCAACCAACTAGACCATGGCACTAAGTGCTCCATCCAGTCTTCTCTTGAACACCTCCAGTGATGGTGACTCCACCACCTCCCTGGGCAGCCCATTCCAATGCCAATCACTCTCTCTGCCAACAACTTCCTCCTAACATCCAGCCTAGACCTCCCCTGACACAACTTGAGACTGTCCCTTTGTTCTGTTGCTGGTTGCCTGGGAGAAGAGACCAACCCCACGTGGCTACAGCCTCCTTTCAGGTAGGCCTTTATGTGTGGCTACTATCCAGATACGCAGAGAAGGTCTGCATCTCCTACTCTCTTAGAACTCACTACCAGGTAATTGGCCACAGGATTTAGAGAGCAGTTGGTTAAAAATCTCACTCTGGTTCTTTAGAACAGAGAATGCCATTGGCAGCAACAACCTTAAGCATCGTGCTTGGCTGGCATCTTTAATTAAGGAAGTTAAGTGCCTTACAACATTAGTTCAGGACAAAATTAGTAAAGAGAATTTTAGCAGAAGGGAAAGCTGCTATCTAGCTTGCTGGAATAAAGGAGGGGCAATTACAGCAATTAAAATCCACTGAAACTTTACTGTCGTGAGCAGTGCTGTCATATTGCATTTATGATCAGGGATGTAAGCATTCAAACCATATGGGCAAAGCCCACACCTCCATTTAATTGACAGTTATTGATTGGTCTTACAAGCTTTGAAATGCTTGCTGCAAGGTTTGCATGCCATTGGTTGTCACTGAAGTGGTTTAGATGAAGAGAGTCATCTGAACAGAAATCTCCTGTGGAGAAGATTACCTCCCTTTGTATTCAAATGTGAGGTGCAGATGAATCATAGCCAGCTACAGCTTTCATGTGTCTGGATATGGAACCAAAAATAGACAGCAAGGAAAGGAGAAGCTTATGTGAGTTTTGACACTTGTGAGGAAGGATCAGCTTTGGACTGTGCTGACCTTAAGCTTCATTATGGAACCTTATTCACCTCCTCTCTGCCTTTCTGTAATATTGTAAATCCATAAGGCACTTTCTCTCTCAAGGGTGTAAAACTCTCTCTAAATTTTCAGGCAGGAGGTCAAACACTGAAACAAGCTTCTATGGAATGGGTTGCCCAGAGAGGTGGATGAGGCTCCATCCCTGGAGGTGTTTAAGGCCAGGCTGGCTGAGGCTCTGGTCAGCCTGCTCAAGGATAGGGTGTCCCTGCCCGTGGCAGGGGGGTTGGAACTGGCTGATCCTCGTGGTCCCTTCCAACCCTGACTGATTCTATCCTTGCCTACTCTTCTCTGAACCAGACAACCACCAATAGAACCACCTCAACACAAGGGGGAACTTCTTTACTGGAAGGGTCACAGAGCACTGGAACAGGTTCCCTAGAGAGATTGAGGAGACTCCTTCTCTGGAGTCTTCCAGGACCTGTCTGGATGTGTTCCTGTGTGACCTGAACTAGATTACATGCTCTGGCAAGGGGGTTAGACTTGATGATCTCTTTGGGTTCCTTCCAACCCCTGGCATCCTGTGAGCCTGTGAAGGATCTTCAGGTTTTGTTGATCAGAAAAAGTATATGGCCCTGTCAGGAGAAAAATCAGTCAGCAGGCATCTGATGAGGGCTTGTGGGCAGCAACTATCACCACTTTAATAGCCAATAGTGTGTAGTGCTCAGATTGTGGAAGATTAACACTTGTGCTTCTGCAGTGAAATAGTTGCTCAGTGAAGTAGATGACACTGTAAAATTCATCTGTGTTTGCTTGTGGCTATTAACTCTAAACAAGAGCATATGTGTATGAAGCCTGACCTTAAATGTTCAGAGCCTGATAGATTTTTGTTAAATAAAGGTGGGGGGGATGACACCAGGACCCCAGAATTGAAATTTCCTGATAGTTCTTTAAATGGTCTAGCCTGAAAATACAAGGCTACAAATGCATTAAATTAATTGAAGGCACTAGTGTTCCAGCTAAGAGAGAATTGGGTTTAGTCATGCTTACAAGGAACATAAATCTATAAGACATAGTCAGAGAAAACAATTAATTCAATCAAAGACATAATGTTAAATTAAGCACTGGCTTATTTCTTTTTAATTTAAGAAGAGTAACTTTTGAAGAATGCCTCAGCTTAACTTGGGAATGGCTTTTTTAAGCAAAAAGCCCTAAAAGCAGTAGTTTGTCAGTCTCAGCACCTCAGCTCCAGGTGGAGGGGGTGAAAAAAAATTGTGTTCTGCACTGGCTGGTTTATGTATAATTATGTCATAAAGGAAAGGGTAAGTTCTGCAAGTTAGCTCTCTCTTAAATTGGATGTTAATAAGAAACTGCTAGTGTAAAACAGCAATCTTAGAATCAACCAGATTGGAAGAGAGCTCCAAGCTCAGCCAGTCCAACCTAGCACCCAGCCCTGTCCAGTCAACCAGACCATGGCACTAAGTGCCTCATCCAGGCTTTGCTTCAACACCTCCAGGGACAGCGACTCCACCACCTCCCTGGGCAGCCCATTCCAATGCCAATCACTCTCTCTGACAACAACTTCCTAACAACATCCAGCCTAGACCTGCCCTGGCACAACTTGAGACTGTGTCCCCTTGTTCTGTTGCTGGTTGCCTGGCAGCAGAGCCCAACCCCACCTGGCTACAGCCTCCCTGCAGGCAGCTGCAGGCAGCAATGAGCTCTGCCCTGAGCCTTCTCTTTTCCAGGCTGCACACCCCCAGCTCCCTTAGCCTCTCCTCCCAGGGCTGTGCTCCAGGCCCCTCCCCAGCCGTGCTGCCCTTCTCTGGACACCTTCCAGTACCTCAACATCTCTCTTGAATTGAGGCATGCAATGATGCATTGCATAGCCTAGAACCATTCAGCAGTGAGTCGCTGGAAGGAGGTACACACAGCGCAGGCACAGCCCATTCAGAAGAGTTGTGGCAGCAATCCCACTACTTTCAGCTGAGCTGAGTCTACTTAATTTGGGTGACACCTTTGAGAAAAGCAGAAGGAATAGCAGCCTGGACTTTTTCTTAGTCTGCAGCAAGTAGAAAGAGGTAGAAAAGCCAAGAGACTGGTCATGGGGGAGGAAGTTTAGAGCAAGAAGTTATATTGGGAAGATTAAGCTACAACAGTTACTTGAGCACTTCTCTCCTAACTTGTTAGCCAGGTCAAAATCACCCAATGGATGGAGGCCATTTCTCAAACAAACTTGTTCTTCTACTTATACTGTGCATTCCTTAGAGCTGGCTCTGTGTCTGAGTACAGATATGATACTGAAAGCTGATTGCAGACTTGCCAAGTAACAGAGCAACAGCTCAAATACCAGTTTGAGCCACCTGCTTACTGCCACTGAAAAACTACCCTTCTTGCTGCTAATTCACAGAAGAGAACCATCCATTTTTAATAGCAATACCCAAGGTCTATCTTATTCTGCCCCCTGAACCCCATCATACAGCTGCTGGAGCTCCAAAGCAGGGCATCAATTGGTACCAAGTGCTATTAGGTCCTAATGTAAACTCTGTCACCTCAGAAGATGTAATTTTCATAGCTTATCACTGCAGCTTTCTCTGCTTTAATCAAATGTCAGCAAAGTGCTCTCTGCTGTACCTGTGTTAATTAAAAATGGCCAGTAGTTTAAAAGGGGAAAGTAGCACTTGAGCATGCATATAATCATTCATGAAATAAGGCTATTATTAATTATCTAAGGGGTCATGTGAGGTAGCCTACAAGCTTCAGCACTGGAAGCACAGGGAAAAATGAACCCTATCTTTTCAGTCGCTTTTATTTATACCCACACTATCAATGTTTACTCATCAGTTTGACTTCATTCTAACTGCTTCAGTCACCTGATACCACTGGTGCCTTTTTTCTAGCACTTCTACCAACCTTCTAGGTCCTCTGGGCATGAATAAAATTCATTGTGAGCATGATTGAAGGTAGTCCTTGGCAGTAAAGCATGCAGACTTCAACCGCTACCCGCTCTCTCCCTTCCTTTCCAGTGACACTTGCACTGCTTTCACAAGGAGAAGGGTTAGTGGCCATCTGCAACCATCAATCACCCTCCACTTAGTTCAGCTTTTTATCAGAGTTCTCCCACTCTTTTTGTAGTCCTGGAAGGTAATGCTTGTAAATCTGCCATGGAGCAGGAATCCTAATCTGTGTATCAAAGCAGCCAGTAGGTCCATTCCTGCACCACTTGAGACCCCTTTCCTCTCTCATGATTTGTTCTGTTGTTACACTCCCAGAAGTTTCTCCTAAGTCACTGGCACAGTAAGCCTTGCCTGGCACATCACAACCTTTCACCATCCTAACATTTGGGATAACTTTCTGCCTTCTGTTAAGCAAGCAGAATCACAGACTGTCAGGGGCTGGAAGCGACCTTCAAAGCTCATCCAGTCCACCCCCCCTGCCAGAGCAGGATCACCTCTACCAGATCACACAGGAACACATCCAGGTGGATTTTGAATATCTCCAGAGAGAGAGACTCCACAACCCCCCTGGGCAGCCTGTTCCAGTGCTCTGTCTCCCTCACAGGGAAAAAAATCCTCCTCGTGTGTCCAGAGAAGGATGACAAAGCTGGGGAGGAGCCTGGAACACAAACCTTATGAGGAGAGGCTGAGGGAGCTGGGGGTGTGCAGCCTGCAGAAGAGGAGGCTCAGGGCAGACCTGATTGCTGTCTACAACTACCTGAAGGGAGGCTGTAGCCAGGTGAGGTTGGTCTCTTCTCCCAGGCAACCAGCAACAGAACAAGAGGACACAGCCTCGATTTGTGCCGGGGCAGGTCTAGGCTGGATGTTGTTAGGAAGTTGTTGTCAGAGAGTGATTGGCATTGGAATGGGCTGCCCAGGGAGGTGGTGGAGTCACCGTTCCTGGAGGTGTTCAAGCAAAGCCTGGATGAGGCACTTAGTGCCATGGTCTGGTTGACTGGCTAGGGCTGGGTGCTAGGTTGGACTGGCTGAGCTTGGAGCTCTCTTCCAACCTGGTTGATTCTATGATTCTAAGCTTGCACAGAGTCAGGAGATAGTGAGCTCCTGTGGCCTCACTGCCTTGTGCTGCTGTGAACGAAGCAGGCTCCCAGGCAGCAGGGAGCAGACCTTCCTTTCCCCCTTTGTATTCCTGCAGAGTAGAAGCTGGTACACGAGATACATTTGTCACTGGTACAGTAAGAACATAAGGACAAGCAAAAGCTATAAAAATCAAGTTAATAACTTTTTTCCTATGACAGGTCCATCAGATTTGGAACCCATTCACAGTTTAGTGATGATTAAACTTTTTTTTTTCTTCTGTTGAATTTCTCGTGTAATCTGTCAAGACTTTTGTGGACTCTAATACATTGCAAAGGTGCAGTAATTAAAGACCTTGTTTTGACAGAATTGTTACAATCTCAGCACCCTGCAACAACAGTGAGAAAAGCAATTTACTTGCAAACTGGAAGCTAAATACCTTCAGCCTGAGACTAGAAAATGCACTGCTACTGTATTGTGAGGTGTAATTTTGTGTATTCCTCTAACAGTGACACACAGCACAATTAATTTCAGACAGCAGAAGAGGAAAATAAGAATAGTCCTGCCCTGTCTGGACTAAAATGTTGCCATTCAGAGTAAATAGGCACCATTATGCATTTAGTGATTTATTCATCAGCATTACACAGTGGAAGCAGGTTGCATTAATACAGGCAAAACAAGCAAGGCTGGCAGCATTACTATTTCTCTGAAGAAATATATGCCCAAAAAGAAGTCTTACATTTTCTTCACATAATCTGTTTTTTTTTTTTTTTGGGGGGGGGAAATACAAACATATTACTATACAGCAAGGCTCTGAGAGTCCTAATATGAAGTGAGTATATAAACTCCCTGCAGAGAGTCTTGCAAGTTATTAAAGGAGCACAGAATAAACACTTTTCCCATCTGAGAAGTTCTTGTAACTGGCAGCCAGTGAACTCTGAAACAGATTCTAATTTCTGAGGTTATATTGTCCTGCCTGTCTGCCAGTAATTTTCCTGCTTTTATTTACACTTTAAGGAATTACCTTAGCTCAGCTCTGAGAAGCGAGCTGAAGAGCCTAATAAGATCTTTTATTATTCAAGCTACTGTCCAAAATTGTTGACTGGATAGCAAAGGATTATCTGCAACTTGCTTGGTTTATTTCCAGTCGGTGTGGACTCCAGCAGATGAAATAAAACATGATGAGGAGCAGGGCCAAAGAATCACATCGAGATGCAGTCCCATGAAAGATTAAGAGGCTATGAATGAAGATGCAGTGTTTATTAAGGGCTTGGGATAATAAATAGAATTATCCACAAACAACACCAATCCATCAAAAGGGAGTTGGAACTGCATTTCAGTGGAGCTCAGCTCTTCTGTGTGGTGCTGATGAACTCTTCAATAGATTTAATTCTGATTACGCTGGGAACAGAAAGCCATAAACTATGCTAGGAGTGGGCTCTGCACCTGTCCTTTTTAGGTACAGCCTTGCTACAGAATAGACTTGAGTTAGTGAGCTCACCTCCAGGCATTGTATTTTGCCTTCTTTGAATACAGTGGAAAAATGAAAGCCAGGGAAATTTCAGCCTGATAAAAGCATCATCCAGGGATTTAGCCTGGCTACATGACCCAGGGACTGCATGCTTACTGTAGAAACAGAATCACTGCATGGTTTAGGTTGGAAGGGACCTCAGACTTCATCCAGCTCCACCCTCCTGCCGTAGGCAGGGACATGTCCCACTAGAACAGGTTGCTCAAAGACTCATCCAACCTGGCCTTGAACACCTCCAGGGAGGGAGCAGCCACAACCTCCCTGGGCAACCTGTGCCAGTGTCTCACCACCCTCACTGCAAAGAACCCTTTCCTAACATCTATTTGAATCTCCCCTCTGCCAGTTCAAACCCATTACTCCTCATCCTGTCATTACAAGACCTTGCCAATAGTCCCTCCCCAGCCTTCCTGTAACCCCCCTTCAGATACTGGCAGGCCATTATAAGGTCTCCTGGAAGCCTTCTCTTCTCCAGGCTGAAGAGCCCCAGCTCTTATAGCCTGTCTTCATAGCAGAGGTGCTCCAGACCTCTGAGCATCTTTGTGGCTCTCCTCTGGACTTGCATCCTCTAGGATCAGGAAAACTACCTTCCTCACACAGTGTTCCTGAATATAGTCCTAGATTTTCATGGCACATTCCCCTCTCTGACACCCTGAGTGCATGGCTGGCAAGGGAGACTTATTAAATCAGTATTCTTAAAAAGAGGAAAAGGACCTACAGCAATCTACAAAGATCATCAGTAAGAAAGAACAAGAAACTCCCAATTAAATCTACACATTGCAAACAACCTGATGCCTGCTTCTTTCTGTCTTAGTAGTTAGTATGTGCCAAGGAAGTTGTATTTATCTGTTTCATACTCAAACACTGTTTAAAAGGTTCGTTGTGGTTTAAATTGGGTGGTTTGGTGTCCTATGCTGTTAGAAAACTATCATCTCATTCCTCCAGTCATGCAGGCAGGAGCTGACCCTGGTCTTTTGCAGTGCACTGTTAGCTGGATACTCCCTGTGCATTGCAGCTCATCTAAGAGGAAAAGGATGGAATCTGTTGTTTTCTTCTCTGTAAAACACTTCTGTCCTTAGTGCCACTTGAGATTCCAGGGAATGCTGATGTGGGGGAGCCCCCAGAGTTAAGTGCTGCTGCAAAGTGCTCCCTGTTCTAGGCTCTGGCTGTTTAAGTCTGCAGGTGGTGGACTACTGGGAAGGTCTCAAGGGGGACTCAAGCGTTTTGGTGAACTGTCTCAGTACCATTTCTCAGCAGCTCTGTAAAGTTCCTCCACATCCACAACACTCTGTGAGAAGCATAAAATTAATAAGTCTCCTGAGCTCAGTAAAAGAGATCTAGAAGGATATGTCAGCACCATGCAGGCCCAGATCCTCCAGCCTGCTTTCTTTTTGCTCAAACCTTATTCATTCAAACTCCCAGGGGCAACCTCCAGAGCAGGAACTCATGTGTCTGTCACATTGCACTTGACAGTCCTTGACTTTCAGTGGCTTCTGTTGGGAAGCTAACACTGCTTCTCCGAGCAAAGATGGGGGTTGTCAACAAAAGAGCCGGAGAGCCATGCAAGCTGTGATGCACCTGACAGTTTGGTGAACTTTTATTCTCTAGTCTGGAGAATTTGTGGAAGGATAAAGTGGAAAGGAAGAAATCCTAAGTGACAGAATTCTGAGGCCAGTACAAATATCAGGTTTGCCACACATCTGGCTTGGCTTGGGAAAATTGTTCTTTTAAGCCAGCACAAATTAAATTTGCAGCTGCTTCTAGGACAAGTGTTGCTTTGAAGTCCTGGAATGAAGATGATCATCACCTTTGATACACTTCCTCTGAAAAGTACTCACTTTTCTTACATTTAATATTCTTTTCCCTTTGTTTCTGTTTCTAAACCATCCATCAAGAAGGTTTCTACTTATCCTCTGCAGCCATCACAACAGGGAGTGAACAGAGCAGAACTATTCAGTTAAGGTCCCCCTGAAACCAGCATATTTCACCTTCTGTTTTTGTTTGGTGTTGTTTTCTTGTAACAAAATGATTTAATTGCATTTGCTAGTGGGAAGTTATGCCCTGTTATGAGGATGTGTCTTGGCATTTGGGGATTTTAGTGCCAGCAAATAGAGCTATCGATAGCGATGCTGACCAAGGGAAATTCTGAGCTTGCTTTAGCCTAGTCAGATCTGACACTGCATTGTGCTCCTCTATGGTTTCATTAGCAGCAATAAATTGCTGGGACTGTGTAAATAACATTTGGCAACAGGGTTTGGGGTCCTTGGTAAATCTGAAGGATTTGAGCTATGCAATTTCATTTTTGCTAGCATGGTATATGTAAATCTTGGCGAAAGCCTGGGGAGAAAAAGCCTATAGTAAGCAAGCTGTCACAACAACCAAACAAAGCACCGCAGGCTGGGGCCAGAGTGGCTGAGAGCAGCCAGGCACAGAGAGCCCTGGGGGTGCTGGGAGATAGTAGCTGAAGATGAGGCAGCAGTGTGCCCAGGTGGGCAGCAGAGCCAATGGCATCCTGGCCTGGCTCAGGAACAATGTGGCCAGCAGGACAAGGGAGGTTATTCTGCCCCTGTGCTCAGCACTGCTCGGGCCACACCTTGAGTGCTGTGTCCAGTTCTGGGCTGCTCAATTCAAGAGAGATGTTGAGGTGCTGGAACGGTGACAAGAGGAGAGGCTGAGGGAGCTGGGGTTGTTCAGCCTGGAGAAGAGGAGGCTCAGGGGTGACCTCATTGCTGTCTGCAACTACCTGAAGGGAGGCTGTAGCCAGGTGGGGTTGGTCTCTTCTCCCAGGCAAGCAGCAACAGAACAAGGGGAGACAGTCTCAAGTTGTGCCAGGGGAGAAATAGGCTGAATGTTAGGAGGAAGTTCTTCATGGAGAGAGTGATTGGCACTGGAATGGGCTGCCCAGGGAGGTGGTGGAGTCACCATCCTTGGAGGTGTTAAAAGAAAGGGCTGGATGAGGCACTTAGTGCCATGGTCCAGTTGACTGGCTAGGGCTGTGTGCTAGGTTGGACTGGATGATCTTGGAGGTCTCTTCCAACCTGGTTGATTCTATGATGTATGAAATTGTCTATGACAAGCGATGTAAACCTTCCTCTCCAGAAGCAGGGCAGAAACTAGAGTCATTTTTTCCTTCCCCCAGTGCTTTGCCTGTGTAGAAGCAGCTCTAACCTCCTTGCTTTGTGGGTTGCACAGCTCCAGACTTCAAAATGACAATTGATTTTCTAGACAGAGGAGTCATAAAACTTTTGAAGTCCAGATAGATTTTTATCTGCTGCACTTGTTAGAAAAATCAGTTAGCATACTTACAGCTGTTTGATTATTCAGACTCCATCTGTCTTGGGCAAATCCTTGGTTAGTTTTCTACCCTTTTTTTCCCCTTTATCTCTCTTTCTTTAATTACAACTTGTCTGGTGCATATCATTCACCCACAGTAATTATAACAAGTCTATAACTAGTTTTGTTATCTCTTCCTTCAAGATCTCTTTTCAAGTCTCACATTCTGCTGAGGTCAGGCTGATGACCCCATGGTTATCCAAATCACTGTATTACAGAGCCACACAAGCTTGGACATGGTATTAGAAACAGACCTAAAAATTAATAGAAAGAAACACCAGGGGTAAAGATTAATAATCATAATCATAGAATCAACCAGGCTGGAAGAGACTTCCAACCTCATCCAGTCCAACCTAGCACCCAGCCCTAGCCAGTCAACCAGACCATGGCACTGAGTGCCTCATCCAGGCTTTGCTTCAACACCTCCAGGGATGGTGACTCCACCACCTCCCTGGGCAGCCCATTCCAATGCCAATCACTCTCTCTGCCAACAACATCCTCCTAACATCCAGCCTATACTTCCCCGGCACAACTTGAGACTGTGTCCCATTGTTCTATTGGTGGTTGCCTGGGAGAAGAGGCCACCACTATTAAAGGGGAAGGCTGCAGCTGAAGACCTTAAGTACCAAATTTGTAACATTAGAAATTCTCATTCTTAGTCCTGCATCAAGAAGTAGGAATTTCCTCGCAGACTTTTCAGAGTGTAAGCAGGTGAGAGGTATTGCTAACCTTAAAGAGAACCAACTCTTCAAGCTGTAAACCTCTGAAACAGAAATGAAACTGGAACATGCAGTGTGCAAAAGTAAAACTTCTGGGCAAATCCTCCCAGGTTTCTTTTATTAAAAAACCCAAAACAAAACAGTGAATTCATCAATTAGTCCTTCATTACTCCTTAAATAACCAAGAATTAACCAGAAATAGCTGGAAAGACTGAGCATAGTGCACTACTCTTTTGGAACAGCCTGTTAGGTATCTACTATTCAGCAGAACTGGAAATGTGAGTACAACTCAGGCACCAATGAAAGTCAGGTAGATAAACTGAACTCAAACAAGTAGCAGGGCCTGCTTAGACGGGGAAGGTGCCTGAAAGCCTGTTTGGGAGCAGGGTAAAGACAGACTTATCTGATCAGTCAATCAGAATGGATGCCTGGGAATGATATCTTCACTTGCTTAAATATATCTCCATTGGTACAGATGTAAGTAAGTACAGAACATTCACAATGAAATTCAACAAGAAATCAAAGTGAGTTCCTCAGTGGTTGTGCAGTCAGATCGTGGCACATATTCCCAGCAGCGAGGAGTGTGGAATCATGGAATCATAGAATGAAGCAGGTTGGAAGAGACCTCCAAGATCATCCAGTCCAACCTAGCACCCAGCCTTATCCAGTCAACTAGACCATGGCACTAAGTGCCTCATCCAGTCTTTTCTTGAACACCTTGAAGACCCTGAGAACACTTTGCTTTTAAAACCAGAAAGAAAATAGGACTCTAATTCAATGGTGTGGCAGCCAGCAGGGTGGGAATAAACTCAAGGGCAGCTTTAGCACCACAATCTTTTATTCCTCTGGGAAAATTGGTAGCCTGGGAAGGATTTTAAGCATGTGGAGAAAAAAATTCTCTTCTCTGTTTTAATTTTGATGTTTAATGAGAAGGAATGAGAATGACAGGAAGGTCTTCACAGAGAGAGTGATTGGCATTGGAATGGGCTGCCCAGGGAGGTGATGGAGTCACCATCCCTGAAGGTGTTCAAGCAAAGCCTGGATGAGGCACTTAGTGCCATGGTCTGGTTGATTGGATAGGGCTGAGTGCTAGATTGGACTGGATGAGTTTGGAGGTCTCTTCCAACCTGGTTGCTTCTATGATTCTATGTTAAGGTACTTTACTGTATTGCTGGGAGTCAGGAGACAGCATACTCAAAGCCAGGGCTGAAATGACACCTTTTTTGCATATCAGTTTCTTCTACCATAAATGGAACTAATTTGCTTGTAATTTTTATTTACTTTCTAGAATGAGGTTGCACATCTTAATAATATATAGGAAAAACTCATTAGCTAAGAATGAAGTTTTAGCTGAGGGTGAATTAGCTAAGAATCCACTTTGTTGTATCCTGGAGAAATAATATATTCTTGGTATCTCTCACACCTGTAAGTCTATTTTCTAACTCCTCATTTCTTCCCTAATTATGTCTTGATTGTGGGGTAAATTTTCTAAGCTGCATTGGAAGGAAAATCATTGTCTTTTTATCCTCTCTGTGGGGAATTCATTCCACTTGTTTACTGATGTGTGTGGCAGACTGAATAAAATTATTCCTAATTAGCATATATGAAATAATCATTGGTCTATCTGGAGTCATAATTAATGCATTAGGAAGAATTTACTGAGTGTCAAGGAGAAAGACATTAGCATAAATGAGCTTATTTTAGATGGGCTGCAATTGAGAGACTACTTTCCAGTAAGAATGTTTACCAAAATTAAGCAATAATAACACATCAATTTACTAAGAACCATTAGCGTGCATGATCTGAGCTCTTTAACTTCAGCAAAGAAGCTCCAGCCCTGCTTTGAGCACCTTGCTAGCCAAAAGATTCTGTTGGCATCCTAATAAAGTCACAGCAGCACCAAAGAGTGAGCAGAGACAATCTGTGCACGCACCTTAAGGAAAGCAAAGATGCTACAGAATCTTATTATCGTCCTACCTGGTAACTCTGAGGGTTTATTGATTGAAGGATGTTCCTACTGGGAATGTAACCTGTAGACAACAGTGAAATGAAGATTATCCTTACACAGGCAAAGGTGTTTCAGTCACTCTAATTTTTATGTTGATGCTCTGGGAGTGAGGGGGTGACAAACTCTGATACAAATGTTACCTATTTGAATTCCTTTTCCCCTTACTCAGCACCTGATAGCCTGAAAGGAGATTTTAATCTTTAGAAGCCTCTGTCCATCGAAGAATTCATGCTTTGGCCAGTGAAGAGGTGAGATCCAGGGGAGTTAAAGATAGAGGAGGTGAGATCCAGGGGAGTTAAAGATAGACTTCCTCTGGTAGGAGTTAAGTTTACAGGACCAGCATATGTGATGGTTTGGGTGTTATGTGCTCCTCCACACTTTGAAAATCACTCAGATTAGACTCAGCCAGCTCTGGAAATTGAATGAAGCTTTATATTTACAGCTTAGCATAATATACAAGCAGTTATTTACAATGTATATACAGAAATATATAAGGTAAAAGGTAATACAGAAGCGCAACAGCCCTCCCAGAAACCTGAGTCCCCAGGAGGGGCCCCCAACCACCCTTCCACCTTCTCCCACCCCTCTACCTTACCCCAGATGTTGCCTTGTGCCCGAGGAAGAATGGAGGGTTGGCCAGGGGGGCTAGGAAGCAGGTGGATTAATCAGGTTAGGTTAGAGAGAGGGAGAAATGCAGCTCAAAGGCTGAACAGAGATCAACAACACTCCCTTATCTATGTTTGGGTTCTTGCTCTTATACCTCTCAGCAAGCCTATGAGTGAAGTAGGCATCACCACTGTTTCCCTTTCACAGCCTGTAGTCCAGTTCTACTCACCAAAACACTCTAGCTAGCTTCAAGCTGGCACAGCATCTTCTAGCATAGTCATCGTTACACTCAATGCTGGAAAGACATCAGTGCAGAACCTAGCAGCATGTCTGCGAGCCAGTGGGTTTGACCTAACTTCAGATGTCAGGAGCTGACTAAAAGCTGTTCAACTTGACATCTGACTCCAGCCACAGTCACTTCAGTCATGCTGCTGTCAGACTAGTAGAAGTGGACCTCAATGCTACACTTGCTTCAAGAAGTGGTAATCCATTACAGGATTATAAACTTGCAGTAATCCACCAAATCCATGCAGAAATCTTTAAGAGCAGTCATGAGCAGTGTGAGTAATTCTGGCAGGGAAACCAACAGTCTGGTTGGTATCTCCTCCACTGCCCCCAGTTTCTGTGCCTCTTTCCTTGTGTGTTTCCAATGAGACAAATCACTGTTACAGACCTTTAATCATTGCAGCAGTTTTTGCTTCATATTCCTTGCTGTTGACTTCTCAGTGAAGCAGCACACAGCAGCCATGTGCTGGCAAGGCTGCTGATGGGAGCAGACCCACAGAACCCACCTAGCCATGTGGAGAGAAAGCAGAGTCTCTTTACAGCAGTTTTGTCAGAGTAGTATTTGTGCCTCATTAAGTGGCATGCAGGATGACTCCTAAAAGGGGTAAATATCTCTTTTGGTTGATGAGGAGGAAGTTCTTCCCAGAGAGAGTGATTTCCCATTGGAATGGGCTGCCCAGGGAAGTGGTGGAGGCACCGTCCCTGGAGGTGTTCAAGAAAAGCCTGGATGAGACACTTGGTGCCATGGTCTGGTTGATTGACTAGGGCTGGGTGCTAGGTTGGACTGGATGATCTTGGAGGTCTCTTCCAACCTGGTTGATTCTATGATTCTATGAGGTCTTTGTTGTTACAGTCAGAAGACTCAGTGCATTGATTCATTGCAGTACTGACTTTCAAAAATGAACTGAAAAGCAGTGGCATTATTGGGGGGAACTCCAGAAAGGAGGAAAGGAGTCTTAATAATGCACCCAGGCTCAGATGAATGCAGCCAGTTGGATTATTGAGCAAATCAGTGCAAAGTGTAAGTTAAAACAAAAGGCAAGGAAACTGCCAGTCACAGCACTGGGAAAGAAAACCTATTTAGACCTTCTTGCTGACACTGTTGCTTTCATAGACAGAGTATATTTAGCAATAACAATCTTCCCTGACCTGTTTCCTAATCAAGTTGGGAGTCTTTATACTGGAGAAAAGTGATTGTGGCATTCAGTTTTGTTTGTGCCCCTTCTGGAGGAGATACCGTATCTCTCACTGTGGCAGGAGCTCCCTTTGCAGAATTACATGCAAGCCACTGTAACAAGTGCTGGTAAAAAATACCATCCCCAGTGCTGACATTTTGGCCCAGTGATAAATGCTGTAGCAAAATAAGACTGTTTTCCTCCAGAAAGGTCAAAGCCAAGGGAATCTATTAACATAGCACCTGCTTAAGGGGGAAAGTTGTGTGTTGGAATAAAGAATTGTCTTCATTTTTCTTTTGTCCTTCCACATAAGAAGATTATTCTTTTGTGCTTTCACAAAGTAAGCTAAGAAGAGTGGAAAGAAATGCTTAAGCTTGATGCTGCCCATCCTGTAACTCTGAAGTCCCAGAAACACTGTGAGCTGTATTCCTTTGTATCACTTGGTCTTAATCCTGTCCTGCAACAAGGCCAACACGCCTGCTCATTTCCAGCACCTACGTGAGCTTCCTTGAAATACATTGAAGAGATTAATGTATCTGGGAGCAGGATTAGAGAGAGCCTTAATTACCAGAACAGGGGGAATGGTCTTCAAAAGAGATTTGTTTGTTCTTCCCTCCCCACCTCCTCCTCCCACCGTGGCCAAACAGCTCTCTTCTGCTGCCTTTCTCACTTCCAAAGGATATGGTGGTTATGGTGGTGGAGGGAGAGCTCTTCTGTCTTGCTTCTGCCAGTGAAACCCTAGGAGCTCATCCTCGAGGTCTGCTTACCTTGAAGCATTGTAATTCTGTAAATATCTGTCAAGATATGAGTCTTCAGGCACAACCTCCCTGATAAGTGGATGCAACCTAACCCCAGGTGCTTGCCACAAGAATCAAAACATGCAGTTGTGCATTTCTGTTCCACACTGATTTCCTTTTTAATTGCAGCTTTCAAAGGCTGCCGTTGCTGGGTGTGTTCTGAACGTTATTTCCTTCCTTTAATGCATTCTGCTATGTAATTCTGAGACACTCTGACTTTGCTGCCAGAAGCTGGGATGACAGGTGTGGAGAATTATCCTCAGAAGATGTAAGACTTTTATAATAATAAAGAAAAAAAAGTAAGCTTTTTATTCAAAGTAGTGAAGATGTCACACCTCACTTGTGGGGGAGTGTTATGGATTCTCTGTGTAAGATTTTCCTGTCCCAAGAGGAGCTTTAATAGATCTTGTCGTTACTGCTGTTCTGCATTCAGAATGATACCCTTGTCCTCTCTGCTCTGCCTCTCTGACAACCAGCATGAGAGCTCTCCTCCCTTCTCACCAGGAGAACATTGCTTTGGTAATTCTGCTCACTCCTCATCTCTGCTCCCTCCTGACCCCAGCTGGTCGCAAGAAGATGTCATGCAAAAGGCAGCAAACTTTTAAGTGCAGGAGAGAACTAGGACATAATTGTGCTTAGTCTGTGCTTGAAAGAGGTGGTGGATGGAGGATTCTTTGTGGTGCAAGTAAGGAAGCAGCCATTAAAGCAGCCACATTTGTCCAGCAGATGTAAAGCAAGTGAATGGCCTCGAGCTGAGGCTGGGGAGGTTTAGATTGGGCATTAGGAAAAAGTTTTTCACAGACAGAGTGGTCAGGGACTGGAATGAGCTGCCCAGGGAGGTGGCATGGTCATTCATCCTGGCTGTGTTTAAGGGTGGTTTGGATGTGGTGCTTAGGGCTATGGTTTAAGGTGACTCTTGCAGAGCAGGGTTCTAGGTTGGGCTTGGTGATCCTGAGGGACTTTGCCACCCTGTCTGTGTTTGTGATTCTGAGAATGGCTTTTCAAAACGTGCCTGCATTTACCACTGGCTTTAAATCAGCTCCACAGAATGACAGCATTGGCAGCTTTTGTTCCTGGTGCTGGTGCCTCCCTTAAAGATGTGTGTGTTCCTGACTTCAAACCTCAGCCTCCTCATTTGCTTTCACCCTGGCTGCGTAATTGCAATATAAGAATGAGAATGCTTTTCATAATGTAATTCATAAAGCAGCTTATGGCCTTGCATAATTAAAATGGCTAAATGGAAACAGCTCACTGCACTTGGAAATGCATACTAAGCTCACCAGAAATTTATCACCCAGGGTAGTTTCTGTGAGACTGTGGAAACTTTGCAAATGTTTGATAATGGTGCCACCTAAATTACTCCAGGAGGTGCATAAAATTAGCAGTAATTATTACATGAGAGCTGTATCACTGCATCATCATAAATGGCATCTTAGATCTGGCAAAAAGCCTTTCAGTTTATAAGCAAATTGGATTGATCCTGACTTGTTTTTATCCCTACCCTGCCTCACAACTGCTTTGAGTTCTGTGCATGTGATCTTGCACCGCCAGGCAGCTCTGTTAAAGAAAATCAACACTGACTAAACTTAGATACCTCACTTGTAGCCAAGGCCTGACCATATATGCCAGGGATATGAGGAGATTTGTGTGATTGATTAGCACTTCCTTCAGCCCATCAAATTCTCTCCTGCCTAGCTAGCAAGGCAGAGAAGACACAAAAGCTTTGCTGCCATTACTAATTAATTAGGATCCATGTAGCAGTCTGTGAACTGAAACTTATCAGTGTGCTTAACAGGACCAGTTAGACTCTTGTCTTGAAGTGTCAATCTTTGGAGCATATATTCAATGTATAATGTAGCATTAATTAATGCAATTAAACATGTAATTAATCACTTAAAGCAATTATTTTTCCTACTCCCAGTATAAAGCTGCAGAAGCTGAGGCATTGATTTAGTCAAGCAACAGTGTACCCAGAAATCAACAGCTGCTGTGTCTCAGCCCAGCATTCCTGAGATGCTGCTTGCTATTATTCTCCATCCCTTTCCCAACAGGACACCACACAGCATCTCCTGTAGCTTTGTACTCCGCTCTGAGGTTAAAGAGTGTCAGGTAGTGACAAGACAGGAGGGAATGGAGCGAAGCTGGAGGTGAGGAGATTCAGAGTGGAGGTGAGGAGGAAGTTGTTGAGCATGAGAGTGGTGAGAGGCTGGAATGGGTTGCCCAGGGAGGTGGTTGAGGCCCCATGGCTGGAGGTGCTTAAGGCCAGGCTGGATGAGGCTCTGGGCAGCCTGATCTAGGGTAGGGTGTCTCTGTCCATGGCAGGGGGGGTTGGAACTAGGTGATCCTTGTGATGCCTTCCAACCCTGCCTGACTCTATACAAAGCACCAGGGAATGCACTTGTCCATGGTCTGCCACCACCTCAGGCTTCTCCATGAGCTTAGTCAGCCCACTCAGAGGTTAACAACAGCATGTTCCCATCTGTGGGTCACCACTCCCATTTTTACAGGCAGCCTCCTTAGTCTTTTTTGAGACAGGAAGATTCATGCACTGTTAAATCCTGAGTAGTGGCATTCTGAACACACAGATTAAAAATCTAGTTTAAGAATTAAACCTATTTTCATGTAAATGTGAGACTTTGTTCTTGGAAAACAAATAATTGGCATATTTCCCCCCCTTCACTGCCCCAGTGTGCTGTCAATTCATGGAAATTCTTCTTCTTCTATCCCCCTCTTAGTTAATGGACTCCAATTCTCATGCATATGAGGAATATGAACTTCCCAGGTAAATGGGTGGATGGTGCCAATAAAAAGCCTGCCCTATTTTCCATGAATGCTCTGAAATGCTCTCATGAGGAGAGGCTGAGGGAACTGGGATTGCTTAGTCTGGAGAAGAGAAGGCTGAGACTGGACCTTATTGCCCTCTACAACTACCTAAAAGGAGGTTGGACTGGATGATCTTGGAGGTCTCTTCCAACCTGGTTGATTGGATGAGGCTGCAGTGAGGCTGGAGCTGGTCTCTTCTCCCAGTTACTAATGACAGGACAAGAGGAAATGGTCTCAAGTTGCATCAGGGGAGGTTTAGGTTGGATGTTGGGAGGAAGTTCTTTACTGAGTGAGTGGCCAGGCACTGGAACAGGCTGCCCAGGGAGGTGGTGGAGTTGCCATCCCTGGAGGTGTTTAAGCAAAGAGTGGATGTGGCACTTGAGGCTGTGGTCTGGTGATGAAGGATGCTGGATGAAGGTTGGACTGGCTGATCCTGGTGGTCCTTTCCAACCACAGTGATTCGTAGTGATTAGATGTTGTGCTGAGAGATTTGGTTTGGTCAAGGACTTGTCAGTGTGAAACTGAAGATTGGACTTGATGAGCTTGAAGGTCTTTTCCAATCTAAGAAATTCTGCATGTGTCACCTCCTCCTATCATTAGTTTTCAAGCACCAAGACTGTGATAATTTCTGCATCTGAGTGGCCTGTTGGTGTGTGCATTGCTCCACAGCTGAGTTCAGGGTTGTTTCTCCTACAGTTTTTGCAGTGCTTATCACCACCTCAGCAGCTATAGACTAGCAAAGCTGAGACCCTAAGACCCAAGGAAACTGATGCTCTTCAAACATTCTCTGTTACTAAGTCTTCAAGAAGTCACAGCCATCCAGACAGTACATGAGCGCTGTATGAATCTGAGCTTCATATTAAGCATTTTTAGGGATAATTCTGTTTCAGGCTGTGCTCCCTGCTTATGTTTTAATGGCACTTTCTCTGGGAAATAGTCCAGTTGTATCCCTGGCTGTCTGAGAGCTCCAAGTGTTCTCATGAATGTGCTGGTGAAGACAGTGATCCTGAAAAGAAAAGAGGTTTTAGGCACAGAGAAGAGGGGCTCTGCTGTCTCTCTTCTAGCCGTGCACTGGTCTCCTGACTATTTGCTGCCTCGTCTGTGTTCATTTCCCAGTGAGCATTATCCACTTCTGAGCCACCCTGTGGTCTGTACAGGCCTTTGGTAACTGATGCAATGCTGTGCTGCCTTCTGCTAGAGTCTCTCTGCTGCAGAGATCTCTCTGCTGGCACTGCCAGAGGAACCTGGCCTGCCTCCATTGCTACCATATGGCAACCAGTTGATACACAGATGCCCCTTAGTCTGTGCCACAATAGCATGGTGGACTCCTCCTCCATCAATCCTCCACATTAGAGCATACTGAGAAACTGCTTAAAAGCATTGACTCATAAACATGCTTAACCTTGATTTGTGAAGGCTGTTCTTAAGTCCAAACTACTGCCTGAAGAGGCAGGGAGCTTCCAAAGCAGAGCTCTTGTGTGTAAGGTCCCTGCCCGAGGTAGCCACTTGCCTCTGCCAGCAGAGCAGGCTGGACACAGGCTATTCATACTCAGAGGCACCCATCGGGATGGCCATCAGGCAGAGCATGGAGCACAGACCTGGAGTTCTACCTGGCTGCAGCCCTTGCCTTGCTGATGAGCAGAACAAAGAGAGCCAAGGGACACGACTGAGAGATCTGAAAGGAAACCTAAGTAGCACTTTATGCTGTAGAAGCAACTCCCTGCTGTGGCTTTCATTGGGATTTTATTGGAGTTTGAATTGCTAGTGGAAGAAGAATCACAGGATGGGAAGCAAAGTCAGGCACTGGATTTGGAACACAGTTCCCCCAAAATGAATTTTATTGCTGGGTGTTCAAACAGAACTGATCTGAAGACCATTGCCATTCACAGACTGTTGATAGCATCTTGGCTTCAGGATCCTTCCTGAGTAGATTGCAGAGCAGTCTGTTAGTGGAATTTGGTTCATAGCTAAGGAGTGATGCTCAGTATTTGAGGCAGAAGGAATTATTATGTCAAAGCTTGCAAATGGAAGGGAGAGAACTGGAAAGCAAGTGAAGCATCATGTCAAAGTGAGAAGTTACTCCAGATGAAGAGAGGCAGAGGGAGCTGGGGATGTGCAGCCTGGAGAAGAGGAGGCTCAGGGGTGACCTCATTGCTGTCTACACCTACCTGAAGGGAGGCTGTAGCTAGGTGGGGTTGGTCTCTTCTGCCAGGCAACCAGCAACAGAACAAGGGGACATAGTCTCAGGTTGTGCCAGGGGAGGTATAGGTTAGATGTGAGGAGGAAGTTGTTGGCAGAGAGAGTGATTGGCATTGGAATGGGCTGCCCAGGGAGGTGGTGGAGGCACCATCCCTGGAGGTGTTCAAGCAAAGCCTGGATGAGGCACTTAGTGCCATGGTCTGGTTGACTGGATAGGGCTGGGTGCTAGGTTGGACTGGATGATCTTGGAGGTCTCTTCCAATCTGGTTGATCCTATAATTCTCTGAAGATAGCTTCAGCAGGACTTGAGGCAGAGTTTTGCAGGGGCCCAGGTGATCCAAGCCTCAGGGCTGTGCCAATGCAGCCATAATGACATATCTCTTCTGGTCAATAGCTCCTGGTCTGATGGCTTCATAGCGACCAAACTGTTTCAGTGGTGACAGGTGGGATGGGAGCTCTTTAAAAGCACTGCATCCCACCTCACTGCTTGTGTAAGTTTAAGATTTCCAGGTACATGTGGCAATATCAAAAGCATTGCACTTCCACACGTTATGATTGCACATTCCTGTGTCAGGATTCTCCACAGAAGCAAATGGAAAACTATTGCACACTCAGTTTAAAAAGCTAAAAGAAAAAGTCTTTTATTATTATTATTCTTATTTTGTTAGTCCAATTAAATAATCTCCATCCACATTTGCAATACATGAAAACCTTTGAAAGAGCAAACTGCTGTGACTGGGCTGTCCAATGTAATTGTTATGATCCTGGCAGTTCTGTGCTCAGTGACACTCCACTACCATCTCACAGCACCTGAAATGAGCTCAAGAGTCTATAAAACTATTTAGCAAGCAGTGATTGCCTGGAATATGAAGATGAGAGGTGGTAGTTAGCAGTGGCCAATTCTGATTGTTGTGTCCCAGTCCTTCCCACTCAATTAATGACAGTCAGGTGGTGCTTGGTATGTCTGAAATTCAGTCTTCAAGTAGAATTTCTCTGACAATTAGAATGAACATATTTCAGGGGTGGGTGGGTGGGTGGGATTTTCAAATGAGAAGTAGCACAGAATCAGTAGAACAATCATCTTTGTGTACCTTCTCGTGACCCCAGCAACCAGAAAACTTTTGTTCCTGGTCTAGGATGAAGAAATGAAGTTATTTTGCAAGAATTCTATGACAGCTGGAGAATTTTAACCTTTACTTACTAATACCAGGCAAATTATCAATGAGGTCCTGAAGTGCTTGAAGCAATCATAGGATTTTGTACCTTTTTGGAACCAAGAATGATAATGTGTTTGACTTCTCTCCTTGTGATGGTTTGGGAATTACCCTCCCCCCAGCTCTTAGTACCTCCAAGTCCCTTTTTGCCTGGCTGCTCCCCAGCCACTCTGTCCCCAGCCTGGAGCGTTGCTTGGGGTTGTTGTGACCAAAGTGCAAGACCCTGCACTTGGCCTTCTTAAATCTCATGGCATTGGCCTCTGCCCACTTCTTTGGAAGCTTTCTGTGTTCTGTACCACTGCACTTCTTTGGAAGCTTTCTGTGTTCTGTGCCACTGCACTTCTTTGGAAGCTTTCTGTGTTCTGTACCTCAGTTTTGCCATCACGAGGGGCTTCAGTGCTTCTGTACTTCTTATTGTGATAGTTGGTTAGTATTTATTAGCGCTTCCTGACTTGCAGGCTGAATGCTGTATCCAGCTTCTCAGCAATTATTATTTCCATGCCCAAACTCTACCCAAACTCTTTGGAAGCCAAATCACAGCATTGTTGGCCCAGCTTTACTTAGTACTGAGTGTCACTCTAGAGGAAAAGAAGTTGCATTTCTTGCTCCTCCTCCTCCAGAACTCCTGATAAACATTTCAAATGGCAGCGCTGTAATTAGCTTTGATTAGTGACTGTGCTAACTTTAAAAATGGGGAAAAAAAATTAAAAGAAGAGTAAAGTAGATGTTGATTACCAAGCACTAATGTAGTGCTTTCATGCACAGCTATAATTCTGCTCATGAATATACATTAATCTTATGCATCACTTGTTATCTTTATCTACAATCAAAAGACACCAACCGGGGCAGCTTCATTCTGGTTTATGAGACGTAAAGGAGGCATCACAATGACCACAACGCAGGGTGGCTCCGGATGATATTAAATCCTTAACTGTCCTCTGAGTTTTCATATTGGAAATAAATCCTCTTCTTTTGTCCTTTTTTTTTTTAACCCTCACAGTCAAAAGGCTCAGAATAAACTGTTGCAGACAAGGTGGCAGCCAGATTAATGCTAAGGGAAAGAAGAAAAGCTAGTAAATGTGAAAAGGGAGGCTGGAGGCAGCAGGGCTGGGAAACTGGGTGATGGGAGAACCAGGTGGGGTCGGAGTGGCTGGAGAGCAGCCAAACAGAAAGGGATCTGGGGGTGCTGATTGATACCTGCCTGAACATGAGCCAGCAGTGTGCCCAGGTGGCCAAGAGAGCCAGTGGCATCCTGGCCTGCATCAGCAATGGTGTGGTCAGCAGGAGCAGGGAGGTCATTCTGCCCCTGTACTCTGCACTGGTTAGACCACACCTTGAGTACTGTGCCCAGTTCTGGGCCCCCCAGATTAGGAGGGACATTGAGATGCTGGAGTGTGTCCAGAGAAGGGCGATGAAGCTGGGGAGAGGCCTTGAGCACAGCTCTACGAGGAGAGGCTGAAGGAGCTGGGATTGGTTAGCCTGGAGAAGAGGAGGCTCAGGGGAGAACTTATTGCTGTCTACAACTACCTGAGGGGAGGTTGCTCTCTTCTCTCATGTGGCCAGCACCAGAACAAGAGGACACAGCCTCAAGCTATGCCAGGGGAAATTTAGGCTCGAGGTGAGGAGAAAGTTCTTCCCTGAGAGAGTCATTGGACACTGGAATGGGCTGCCCGGGGAGGTGGTGGAGTCACCGTCCCTGGAGCTGTTCAAGGCAGGACTGGATGTGGCACTTGGTGCCATGGTCTGGCCTTGAGCTCTGTGGTAAAGGGTTGGACTTGATGATCTATGAGGTCTCTTCCAGCCTTGGTGATACTGTGATACTGTGTGATTCCTGTGTGGCACATAGGAAAAATAATTCTTCTGGAGATAGAGGGAGAAAGTAACCTGCAGGTGAAAGCCTGTGGAAGCCAAGTGCTTAGATTAGGATTTGTATCACGTAATGCTGATATATCTTTTATTGCCAACATCTGAGCTAATTGTCTACACTTCTTTTTGAGTCAGAGGAAAGAAAAACCCACTTATGGAGCATGACTCATTTCTTCTTGGAGTGAATATGTAAATACAAGCAGATGAGTTGTGCTCCAGAAATGCTCATTTCTCTCCACTGACTCATAGGAGTTTACTTGAGTAGCAAAAATGCAGATGGCTACAAGTGGGAACTTTGAAGATAAAATTAATCTCATTATTAGGGTCCTCCCAAGTTCAAACACTGTTACAGTGGGCTTCAGAGAAAACCTTGAGTGACAGCAGGTTCTGGAGAGCTTCTGTTTCAGTCTTTTTACTGTGTCCTAGCTCAGCATTTTGTAGGCTGAGACTGGGCTTGCTGTCGTGTGTGCTGCACTTGCTGATTTCTAGACTGTTGGATCCACTGTGGTAGGGGCTCCTGAGGGACACAAGGTCTCAAAACCTCAGAAGGGCTTGTTGCCATAGTAGCCTCCTGTGGAGAATTTGCTCCTTTGGTTGCTTTTCTGATACATCTCAATATTGTGGTGTTTCAAAATTCGTCTTTGTACTGGGCTATAATTACATTTGGTGGAACCTATCCAGTCACTCTAATCAATAATTAAATATCAGTTCTCTATTCCAATGTGCCAGAGAAGTCAAAATGTTTGAATTTAATTGGAGAGGTACCTTTATTTTTCTTCCTGCCTTTGCCTTCAAACAGTCACAGAAGGTAAGAACAAGAGCTCAGTGAAAACCAATCTGGGAAGAGTGCAGTCAGCACATTAAGGGATCTGTTCAGGGTTTTCATTTTCCTCCCTCATTATTCTGACTGATCTTTGGCAGAGCAAGGCAGGCGTGTGGGCTGTATTTCCAGCCCAAACTCTTCCAACAGTCCTGCAGCAGACTCTCAGATGGCAACTAATTGTGGCACTGTACAACTTAAACGTGGCTGTGAACTGCAGTCACTCTGTGCCTGTTCCCCTGGGGGTTCTAGAACCGATCGCGAAGGGTTTTGCACACACTCTGTGTTCTCCTGCAGAGCTGGGTCTGACCAAGTGCTCTCTGTGCAAAGATGGCTCTTACAGTGCTCAGGGTTGGAGTGGGGAAAGAGACACAGAAGTTCTCCTCTCCTCCAGAGAATGCTGCAGAAAGGGAAAGAGACACGGAGTTGCTCCTCTCCTTGAAAGAACGGTGCCGAAAGGTGTTGGCGTTTAAGTGTTTTCCTCTGCTGCATAGTTCACTCCCATCAAACTGTCCTATACAAGAACTGATCATTTCTGTCACTGAAGGGGTAAAGCTTCATCTTTTCATATGGCTGTTCCCTGTACCTTTCAGAAGGAGTGCAAACTGTCCTGTTACTGCTTCCTCAAAGGGTGCCACAAGTCTTTCTTACTGAAAGCAGAGAGAGGGAGAACTGTGGTTTCAAAGCAAGCTCTGTTAGCTGCCTAGTGACAACTGTAGACTAGAAGGCATTCACCAGAAGAGCAGTGCCTCTGCTGGCATGATGTGGAGCCATGGGTTACAGCAGGCTACATGTTTGGCAAGAAGAAATAATTGAGGTGGTTTTTTTTGGTGCTTGCCTTTAAAAAAGACCAGGCCATGAAAATAATGAGGCAAAGGTGGAAAACACAGCTGCTCAAGGATGCTGGCTGTGTATGTTTAGTCTGTCAAGGTAAGCCCAGGAAGCACTTGGTTCTGATTTTTGTTTCCCTAATTTCACAGCTATTTGATAAACTGAATGCTGTAGACTCCTCTTTTAAATAAATATGAGATGAGTTTCAGGTCTTATTCCCAGTTCTGACTTCACAGCTCACTGCTAAAAGATTGCAGAAACCTACAGGAAAGAGTTTTTTTTCGTAAGAATAAAAGCCCACAATTAAAACCCAAGCCAGCAGGTCTGTAGGATGCTTGAGCCTTGTCCAGCATGCTAGGTCATCCTTGAACTCAGCAAAATGACTGTTTTTTCCCTGGTGACACCCAGGACACAGCTGTTTGAGGTCAGTGAACTGCTAAATCTCCTCCAACCATTCCCTTGTTTGCACGCTTTGGGAGATGGAAAGGAGCAAAGGGAAGCTGTTGATTTTGTGACATTTTCACTTTGTTAAGCCAGATCCATCGTTGCATCTGCCTCCCTTTTTAGAGTTCTTTGTTCATAGAATCATAGAACCAACCAGGTTGGAGGAGACCTCGAAGATCATCCAGTCCAACCTAGCACCCAGCCCTAGCCAGTCAACCAGACCATGGCACTAAGTGCCTCATCCAGGCTTTTCTTGAACACCTCCAGGGACGGTGACTCCACCACCTCCCTGGGCAGCCCATTCCAATGCCAATCACTCTCTCTGCCAACAACTTCCTCCTCACATCCAGCCTACACTTCCCCCAGCACAACTTGAGTCTGTGTCCCCTTGTTCTGTTGCTGGTTGAGGGGAGAAGAGACCAAACCCATCTGGCTACAACCTCCCTTCAGGTAGTTGTAGACAGCAATGAGGTCACCCCTGAGCCTCCTCTTCTCTAGGCTAAAAACCCCCAGCTCCCTCAGCCTCTCCTCATAGGGTTTGTGTTCTCCCAGTTTAGGCCAGTAACTGAAGGCAGCAAATTGCTGCTTTTACAGCAGTGGCAAGGCAGCCCAGTTCAGCCAGGTTTTCATTTAAACTCATCCTATACCCCCAAACTGGATTTACCTTGGTCCTGAATGCAGTCTGATTGAGACTCTTGACCTTTCTAAGATTATCACAGTGTGGGCTGGACAGGTTTTCTAAGTCCATTGCATTGCTATCTCTGGGAATGTACTTTTAAGCTGCTCCTAGTCTGATTTAATATTCGTGTAGACAACATATTTCTTTCCTTCACCTGCAAAAAACCACTGTGCAGCTAATTTTATTTCCAAATATCTTGTAAAACCAAGCAGATTTTTCCTTCCTTTTTTTTCCTCATTAACTGAATTAGATATGTAATTGTTGATATTTTCTGCATGATGGCAACGTGCCTGTAATGATGGGGGTCTGACACTAGCTCAGCTGGGTTTAATGTAATGCTTTACAGTCAGTGGCTTTGAAATCAGGAACACAGTGGAAATAAGATTAAAACCAACTGGGTTTCTTCTCCCCTCCCCCCCTTCCCAGCAGCCATAGTAAAGATTGATATGGAGATTGCAGGCACTGACATAGAGCACTGCAAAGCCTGCCCCCTTGATCTCGCTTCTGTAGGTGCAGAGGACTCTTGGGCTCAAGGAATGATAGAGTGGTTTAGGTTGGAAGGGACCTCAAAGATCCTCATTGCTGTCTGCAACTACCTGAAGGGAGGTTGTAGCCAGGTGGGGTTGGTCTCTTCTGCCAGGCAGCCAGCAACAGAACAAGGGGGCACAGTCTCAAGTTGTGCTGGCAGAGATACAGGCTGGATGTTAGGAGGAAGTTGCTGCCAGCGACAGTGATTGGCATTGGAATGGGCTGCCCAAGGAGGTGGTGGAGTCACCATCCCTGGAGGTACCCAAGCAAAGCCTGGCTGAGGCACTTAGTGCCATGGTCTAGTTGGTTGGCTAGGCCTGGGTGCTAGGTTGGACTGGATGAGCTTGGAGCTCTCTTCCAACCTGCTTGATTCTATGATCTAGTTCCACCCCCCACCACCATAGGCAGGGACACCTCCCACTAGAACAGATTGCTCAAGACCTCATCCAACCTGGCCTTGAACACCTCCAGGGAGGGAGCAGCCACACCTCCCTGGACAACCTGAAACTGCCTGTTGACTCTACTCTGTAGAGCAGAGTGTGCTACCCCCTGGAGTTCTGCAGAATTTTTCCTATGCCAAAGCCAGCACAGAATTCATGTGGCCTCTGCTCAATGGGCTGTCAAACTTTCTCACAGCACAATTAATGCACACAAAGGGGATGAATCAAAAAGCAAAGGTTGCAGATTCATAAAGTGGGGTTTTAAAGGGCTGGGGGTCAAGAGGGAGGGAACAAACTCTTCTCAGTTGTGCCCTGTGATAGGTCAAGGGGTAATGGGTATAAACTACAGCATAGGAAGTTGCACCTCAACATGAGGAAGAATTTCTTTACTGTAAGGGTCCCAGAGCACTGGCACAGGCTGTCCAGAGAGGTTGTAGAGTCTCCTTCTCTGGAGGCTTTCCAGCCCTGTCTGGATGTGTTGCTGTGCGACCTGGAAATCACTCTGCTTTGGGAGAGGGGTTGGACTGGAAGATCTCCAGAGGTCCCTTCCAACCCCTAACATCTGTGATCCCATAAAGTGTAGCAGTTAATCACACGTTCAGTGTCAGACCAAGAGCATAGACAGGAACGCAGTTTCATCTGTAACACTGGACAAAGCCTGCTTCTTTATGAACCAGCAAGGCAAAACTCACAATGTAACTGCACTTCAAAATGAATGTGCTATTATTTGGCATGTGTTTAGAGCAGCCTTTCCTGAATAAGCAAGTAGAATATTTATACATTCAAGTCCCTGTGTCTAATTGTGTTTGTGCGTGTAGCTACACATTGCAATTACTGCTCAGTGAGGCTCTGCGTGCAGTGAGGGGGGGAAATATCTCACTTCACAAATTCCTGTCCGTCATTTTATTGCCTCTCACAGATGGACCCAATGCTTAGAGATAAAATGACTCCTAAATCAAAGTGGCCCTGTTAGACCTCCCAGTTATGTACTGGGTTCTTGTCATAAAGTGCTGCTTAGTAAATGAAAGGAAAACGTTTTTCATGGAGAAAGTGGGTCAGGGACTGGAATGAGCTGCCCAGGGAGGTGCTGGAGTCACCCAGCCTGGATGTGTTTAAGAGTGGTTTGGATGTGGTGCTTAGGGAGATGGTTGAAGATGAATCTTGTAAAGTAGGGTTCTAGGTTGGACTTGGTGATGCTGAGGGGATTTGCCACCCTGCATGTGTCTGTGATTCTGTGACTAACAATAAGCCACGTTAAGCTAAAATGAAAAATAATGAAAGATTGCCTAACAATGCTTCTGTGAGTCTGTGAATAATCCAAGAGAAAAGTCAGTTTAAGGACTGAGCACTGCACTAGGGAATGACAAAGAATGTTCATGTGAGTGATGAGAAGACTGAGCCTTACAACTTGGGGTGAGTGTCACTAGCAGCTGAGATTTTTCCTTGACCAATGGCAACTCGCTAAGCTTCAGAGGACCCTGAGCCTTACCACACAAACAAATATGCTCAGCTCCTCATGGGGCATCAAAGCTGGTGAAGGGCCTGCAGAAGAAATCTTATGAAGAGTGAATGAGAGAGCTGGAGATGGTTTGAAAAAGAGGAGGCTGAGGGCAGACCTCATTGCTGTCTACAGCTTCCTGAAGAGACATTGTGGAGAGGCTGCTGCTGGGCTCTGCTCACAGGTACTTGGAGACAGAACAATGGGAAATGGCTCCAAGCTGAGGCTGGGGAGGTTTAGGTTGGACATTAGGAAAAAGTTTTTCATGGAAAGAGTGGTCAGGCACTGGAATGAGGTGGTGGAGTCCTCCAGCCTGGCTGTGTTTAAGGGTGGTTTGGATGTGATGCTTAGGGGTATGGTTTAAGGTGAATCTTGTAGAGTAGGGTTCTAGTTGGACTTGGTGATCCTGAGGAGCTTTGCCAACCTGCATGTTTCTATGATCCTGTGAGTTAAAAATCAAAAGCCATGTCCCCCTGTAAAATACAAGTCTTTTTGGCTCACCCACAAGGGAGCTGTAGGTAGTCCATGAATAATCTCCCTACTAAAACTTTGCCCTTTCTCCACAAGTGAGTAGTGCTGCCTCTTGATTTAAAAACACAGATCACTGCACGGTTGCAGTTCAGAAACTTTGCAGGATGATATTTTGAGTATAAAAATATGGCATTAAAAAAATAAAATACCTACCTGGAAAGGTAGAGTAAAGCAAAGCACCCTTTAAAATGGCATTAGGCAAGATAAGTTCAACTGTGGCAAATACACTTTCATTCCAGTACTTCAAAATAGGCTATCACATCTGTAAATGAAAGGTCAAGGAAGAGCTAAATGAGTTGAAATCTGAAGCACTCACAATCACCAGTAACTAGAAGTAAAGACATGGCAATCTTAACTAAAACCAGACTAGTGAGATTTGGGAAAGGCAGACTGGACAGGCCAAAAAGAATAAAAGAGAGGTTTTTATGTGCCAAGTTGTAGCATCTGAAGCTCCCTTTTTCACCTGTTTTCTTAAGGTGTATATGACAATAAAATACATACATAAGTGTCCAACAGAATGAGTCTTTGTGAACTCTCATGAAAGTCATAGAATCATAGAATCAACCAGGTTGGAAGAGACCTCCAAGATCATCCAGTCCAACCTATCACCCTACCCTATCCAATCAACCAGACCATGGCACTGAGTGCCTCATGCAGTTTTTTCTTGAAGACCCCCAGGGACGGTGCCTCCACCACCTCCCTGGGCAGCCCATTCCAATGGGAAATCACTCTCTCTGTGAAGAACTTCTTCCTAATATCCAGCCTATACCTACCCTGGCACAACTTGAGTCTGTGTCCCCTTGTTCTATTGCTGGTTACCTGGGAGAAGAGGCCACCCCCCACCTGGCTACAATCCCTTTCATGGATCTACATGAGCAAAAATCTGACTTTCCATCCACACTGTTTTTAGAGTCAGAGGACTATTTCCAGCTGGGGAGGAAAGAGTTAAATTGGTTTTGCTTATCTATTGACTTCCTATCTTGGGACTGCAAATCTATAGCTCAGACTTGGAAATCACTCTTATATGCTCCTGGAAAGACCTCCATTTTTCATGTGTTTCTGGGCACAAGCATGCCATTGAGGCTGTTTGGAACATGCTGTGAAAATTCCTTGATGCCTTTCCAGAAGCAAGTTGCAAAGATTAGTCAAAAAGATAATCAGCAGAGCTTGTTAGAGGAAGACTTTGTACTGTGCTTCATGGGACCAGGGTGGAACCAGCCAACATAGAATCATAGAATCAACCAGGTTGGAAGAGGCCTCCAAGATCATCCAGTCCAACCTAGCACCCAGCCCTATCCAATCAACCAGACCATGGCACTAAGTGCCCCAGCCAGGCTTGGCTTCTAGACCTCCAGGGACGGTGACTCCACCACCTCCCTGGGCGGCCCATTCCAATGGTGCTGAGAAGCCATCAGCAAATAACCTCTTTGGTCCCTTCCCCCCAGAGTATGTGCAGCCTAGATTATTACAACCACCTATGTTCACTTTCCTGAAGCATTTAGAATCATAGCATGACAAGGGCTAGAAGAGACCTCAAAAGATCATCTGGTCCAGATCCCCTGCCAGAGCAGCATCACCTAGAGCAGATCACACTGGAGCTCATCCAGGCAGTTCTTGAGTATCTCCAGAGAGGGAGACTCCAGAACCCTGCTGGGCAGCCTGTTCCAGTGCTCTGTCACTGGATCCAGTGTCTGTCATGATTTGTTGCTATCATATTGGGGTACAAGTTACAGGATTCACCAAAACTTGTTAGTGTCTCTTAAGTAAATGTCAGAAATGCATCTGGCTTAGACCAGAATGCAAATCGCTTTACAGAATCATTTCAAACAAGTCCAGAAATACAGAGGAAGTCTTTGCTGGTGCATGGGGAAACCTCATCAGCATTCAGCAGCACAGCGAGCCCAATTACTGGAGAAACCCCTGTTGACTCCTTTTGATGTACACAGGCAAAGAAAGCTGCAGCACTGCAGCAACCACTGCCTGGCACTGGGACCAATGAATTTCCTTCTAACTGTGGCATGCATAAAGCCCGACTGGTCTTTAAAATGCATTGCTTTAATGGCTAAATCCAAACTATGGACTCTCCAAAACCTCCCCAGAGAGTAGTTAAGCCTGCAGAGGCCTGCATGTCCACTAACCAGGATGCCTCAGGAGTCATCTCCCAAGCCAAGGCATAAGTTTTTCTCTTTCCTGGGCAGTGTGGTGTGTAATCTCCAGTGGGATTCAGAAACGAAATTCCCCCATCCCCACAGCACCTGCAAGGACTGAACAAATGAGTGCTCTTAGATCAGAAAGCCAGGAGAGATCTCACACTCAACACAGGGCAGAGCAAAAGGAAACATGCTGTGGACTTCCCTTCTTTTTCACTTACAGCCTGGTGTTTATAGCTGCCACGCAGAGGATGAGAAGCTGAGCTTCAAATCCTCCTGTTGTTTGTTTAAAAGCAGGAGTCTGCCGCTAGGAGCCTGCGCTCGCCTGCTTTGAGATAAAGGACTCCCAATCTCCACTATCAAAGCCTTCCTGCAGCCCTGGCCTTCTTAGAAGGTGACACTTGAGCCCATCTCCTTAGGATGCCCTGGCAAGAGTTAAGGTAATTGAGAGTGCCAGCTTCCCTGGGTTAATACATTTTTAGCACTTGTATCGAGGAGGTTATGGTGTGGCCAGTGGGAGGGCACTTAGGGTGAGGTGTGGTGGGGCTGTGCCTAGCTCTCTGCTGTAGACATTGTCACTGAGATTGCTTTAGTCCCCATGGCTGAAAATTCAGTTGGGGGCTCAAAGATTTTGATCTTATGCAAGAGTTTGTAGTAGGCAATATAGAAAATAAGTTTCCAATCTGAATTAGAGGCTGAAGGGGAGCAAATAGAACACAAAACAAATCCCTTGAGGAGTCAGTCCCAAACACACCTCTTTAGGCATACATTTTGTGTGGATGATTGTCTGCAGCATGTGAGCTCCTCTAAGAAGATGCAGCTGTCACAGCTGCTTAGGACACGATTCTCTTCTGTTTAAGATGGAGAGTGCAGGCAGCTCCTGCCTGGGCCCCTTCTGCTTATGTCTGGGTTTAGAATAGCAGCACCAACTTCCTCAGAGGGAAATAAAAGTACACCTTTAAAGGGAATCTGTTACTAAGCATAAGACAGTAGGCAAAAAGTGAGTAAAAGATACTAGTTCATTGTTTAGTGAACCCAATAAAACAAATATATGCCTTACAGCAAAATCAACTGTACCTGTGCTACACATGTTTTGTGGTACCATGGTACTGGTGGCTCCATGGCTCATGATATTCAAGAGGAGAGAATATTTGGCTTCTGACTGTTGTTAGGAATGACAACCAAATCTTGCCTGGGTATCATATTTGGGTCAGCTTCTCTGAGAGAACCATGGAGTTTATGCCCAAAGCTTCTTTGCTGTGGGAACCAGCAGGTATAGGACTGTGCAGGGATCTCTCTAATTTCATCAGATGTGTGAGCTGTCCCATGAGATAAGCTGAGATGCTGTGGCTTATCATCCCAAATGAGGAACTCATAACTCTACTGCTATTTCATAAACAGGCTTAAACAATCATCTCCCCAGGATCCAAGCAAAGATCTTGAAGAGAGCATATAGAAGAGCTCCTAGGAATTCAAATGCAATCTCTTCTTGTTTGTTTTTTTGATTGAAAATTCTGTCATAGGCAATGGAAACTGCCAAAGAATGCTGCTTGAGTTTTTATCACCAAGTGGAAAATCTCTTCTGTTGGTACCTATTTTACTTGTTCAGCAGCTGTAGTTATTAGATTTGCCATTGGAATGGGCTGCCCAGGGAGGTGGTGGAGTTGCTGTCCCTGGAAGTGTTCAAGAAAAGGCTGGTTGGGGCACTTAGTGCCATGGTCTGGTTGACTGCATAGGGCTGGGTGCTAGGTTGGACTGGATGATCTTGGAGGTCTCTTCCAACCTGGCTGATTCTATGATTCTATGACTCTGGACATAAGCTGAAGCTTAACAGAGAAGGGACCCTCCCATCTTCTCTTGTCTGTAAGCTGTAGTGCTGGCCAGGCTCTGATGTGTGCAGTCTAGGTTAGGCAGGCTGCCTAGGACAGACAGCAATTGCAGTGATGGGGTTTGGTGATAAACATGTTCTACTGGAAATGTCTTGCCAGGCTAAAATCTAGTGCTGGAAAATAATAGTTTCTGGTTATTAGCATCCTTGTGTGAGTTCAAGACTTTGTCTCTTACATCCCAGCACTTCACTGTCTCAAAGGAGATCTTGGAGGGAAGATATAAAGGCAGAAAAAATAGCAGACTTCATTGCTCTGTCTTAATATGTCAAGAAAACAAGGCTGTCACAACAGGAGAGTTTCTTGTGCTGAAATACTGCAATTTGCACCCCTATCAACTAATTAACAGCTGAATATTGACAGTTCAGTGAGTGTACCTTTGTGTGACCCATACCTAGCATTTTGCCAGGCTGCCTTCTGCAAGCAGAGTGAGCTAAAGGTTAATGCTATACATAGGCAATGAAAAGCAGGGGGGAAAAAGGATAGAAACAGGAAAATCCTCTTGGGCTTCCTTTATGACAGTTCACTTTGAGATTTTAAAAGGGCCTGAAAGAAGAGCTCCTTTAGAGAAGCAAATGTATCAATTTGCACAGATGCTGATTCTGCTGTACAGCAGCTACAAAAGGGCTGAGATCTCCTTGGACTGTTGCTTTGAAGGGAACTATTTCTATTACAATTATTGTTGTTGGCATTGTTAATAACAATTATTTTCTATTAAAAGGAAGGAGGATATATCAGTATCTCCTCTGAGGTGGTTTTAATGCCTTACAACTCTTTTCCTCCTGAGTGGATTTTATGATATATTGGGAGAGTTTGTAATGTAGGGGAGAATGTGGAAAGGGGCTGGTGCTCTCAGGCATCAATTACACACTTTATACTGTTTTGGTGCTCACCTCAAACACCCCATTATCATCTCAAACCCACCATGGTCTTCTCAAAGACTTGACAGCATTAGGAGAGGGCACTTTCCCCAGTTTGGCTCTAGGTTTCCCATCCAAAACCAGATGCATGGCTCACACTATGCAGGAATAGGAATGCACCCCAGCTGAAGCTGTGAACAATGCTTGCTTGCATTTATGACTGCAAGGTGGAACAGATGGTGACAGCCTAGTTGGATGTGAATAGTCCATTGAAATAAGCTAAACTGTCAAGCTATTTCTCTATAGAAAGTGTTCTATGCAGCATTCCAACAAATTGAAAGTGGCCTTCACATTATTGAATCAGTTGGAATTGCCTCTCGTTGTGAATTATGCTGGGCTTACAGGGCTCTGCAGAGTGTAAGCTCTTTCATTCTGGTAGCTGTGAATGCTCCAAAGCCAGGGAAAAAGTCTTGCAAGTTAACAAAAAATCCATAACCATTCTACTCTCTGACTTGTTTTGCTGTAGAAAAACTTCTGGGCAGATATCTAATGAGATTAAGAGCATTAACAAAAATGTCATGTCTTCAGTTTTAAGCCCAAGGACAGGCTGCTCTTATCAATAGACTCCAGATCTGCAAGGCAGTGGCCCAGATCAAAACAAGCTCCATCAAAGTTACTCTTTTCTACTTGTGTTAATGTAGTGAGTTGACACTCGGGCTTTTGTGAGCTGGGGGCCAAGTGTATTGGTGGCAGCTTGGTGTGCAGAGCGAGCTGAGGCTGTGTGCTTTTGCTGTGGCTTGTTGACTCCCAGAGTTTCCATGCACTCCCCAGAAGCAGGGAAGGCACTGGCTCACAAAGGCCCTGCTTCACAGCATATCTCTGTGTAAGGGACCATAGAATCAGTCAGGGTTGGAAGGGACCACAAGGATCATCTAGTTCCAACCCTCTGCCATGGGCAGGGACACCTCACGCTAGATCAGGCTGGCCACAGCCTCAGCCAGCCTGGCCTTAAACACCTCCAGGAATGGGGCCTCAACCACCTCCCTGAGCAATCTGTTCCAGGGTCTCACCACCCTCATGGTGAAGAACTTCTTCCTAACATCCAGTCTGAATCTCCCCATTTCTAGTTTTGTTCCATTCCCCTCAGGCCTATCACTCCCTCACATCCTAAAAAGTCCTTCCCCAGCTTTCTTGTAGGCCCCCTTAAGATGTTGGAAAGGTCACAGTAAGGTCACCTCAGAGCCTTCTCCCTTCCAGACAGCCCCAACTCCCTCAGTTTCTCCTCAGAGCAGAGCAGCTCCAGCCCTTTGCTCATCCTCATGGCCCTTCTCTGGACACCTTCCAGCACATCCATATCCCTCTTGTAATAGTGGCTCCAGACTTTGCTGTGCAGAGCAAGAAGAAATTTATAGTTAGAAGGCCAATGGAAAATTCAACTGCATTGAGCAGATATATCTGAGGGACATTTAAGGGGAGGCTGTGGCTTAAATCCTGCTGAGGAAGGTACTCCTTACTTTGGGATGTGAGAGTTCCTGGGAGGTATCTCGCTGCTGGTGTGCTTAAGCAGCTGAGTTTGTGCTAAGATTCCCTGTGCATGCCCTTTTCCTGGGATAAACTTGGTGAATGCAGGCAGTTTGTTTCTTTTCCATGCTGCCATGCCTCTCTCTGATCAGGGATAAGAACTCTTAATTTTTCTGTCATTCCAAAGTAGATTTCTGTGTCTATGCCACTTTGTTGTCTTGGATTCCTCTCCTGTGCACACTTGGGCATTTAAGTGGCCCCCATCCCTCCTCAGACTTGAGAGAGAAGCCAGTGGGACCCCTTTATGCTCACCTGGTGTTTGGGTAGGGTGTCCCTGCCCATGGCAGGGGGGGTTGGAACTAGATGATCCTTGTGGTCCCTTCCAACCCTGACTGATTCTATGATTCTGTTCTATGTTTTGATATCTCTTTCCTACCTGGTCAGGAGCAGAGGTTGAAATCCAAAGAGAATGTCCCAGCTGTGGGGTGTCATTTGGAATATCTCCTTTAGAAGTGATTCTGCTGAGAATTTAACCAAGTAGCCACTGGAAGTTTACAGCAACACCCAGATCTAGTGAAATAACTTCTATTTTCACTTGAGGAAAAGTCTCCAGTAGTGATATGACCCCTGTTTCACCAGCAAGTTCACATCTGTTCCTTATATGTGGAATGAATCACTTCTAAGATGAATAAAAGGGGGTGAGTTAGAAAGCTTGAGGTTTTCCAGTCTTAATCCATGTATGGGTTTGAGCTTTTTCTTTGCCTGTATATTCTCTGGGAGTGATAAGTACTTCCAAAAATACACTCAGGATTCAAATCATGGAAGGTTGAAGAGCCCTGCAGAGGGACCTGGACAGGCTGGATGGGTGGGCAGAGGCCAATGAGATGAGATTTAACAAGGCCAAGTGCAGGGTCCTGCACTTTGGCCACAACAACCCCAAGCAGCACTACAGGCTGGGGACAGAGTGGCTGAGAGCAGCCAGGCAGAAAGGGACCTGGGGGTACTGATAGATAGTAGCTGAAGATGAGCCAGCAGTGTGCCCAGGTGGCCAAGAGAGCCAATGGCATCCTGGCCTGCATCAGGAGCATGTGGCCAGTAGAATGAGGGAGGTTATTCTGCCCCTGTACTCAGCACTGGTCAGGCCACACCTTGAGTGCTGTGTCCAGTTCTGGGCTTCTCAATTCAAGAGAGATGTTGAGGTGCTGGAACATGTCCAGAGAAGGGCAATGACGCTGGTGAGGGGCCTGGAGCACAGCCCTGTGAGGAGAGGCTGAGGGAGCTGGGGGTGTGCAGCCTGCAGAAGAGGAGGCTCAGGGGCAACCTCATTGCTGTCTACAACTACCTGAAGGGAGGCTGTATCCAGGTAGGGTTTGGCCTCTTCTCCCAGGCAAGCAGCAACAGAACAAGGGGACACAGTCTCAAGTTGTGCCAGAGGAGGTCTAGGCTGGATGTTGTTAGGAAGTTGTTGGCAGAGAGAGTGATTGGCATTGGAATGGGCTGCCCAGGGAGGTGGTGGAGGCACCGTGCCTGGAGGTTTTCAGGAGAAGACTGGCTGGGTCACTTAGTGCCATGGTCTGGTTGGTTGGATAGGGCTGGGTGCTAGGTTGGACTGGATGAGCTTGGAGGTCTCTTCCAACCTGGCTGATTCTATGATTCTAGGTGGAGAAGTTTTGCCTGAATTCCTGCTCAAAAAGAATGAAGAAACATAATGGCATATTCAGCTATTTTCTGGCCCTGCATAATTAATCTTTTGCTCTGACTGACTAGCAGAGGTCTAATATTGCTGTGCTTTGAATAATGGATGGCATATCCTTAAAGAACTCTAAGGATGTATATAAATATTGCATGCTGCATTCATTCAGCCTATTAAATTGCATTTAGCAGTGGTCAACATCTGGAGTTTATAGCACTTTGCATATTATTTTGGAGACTCTAATGAATCAGTATTCTCCCTCTTGACACTTTTGACTCTGAGTTAAAGGCACACAGGAGTAAGCCCCAGATCAACAGGTGTTTCTCAGTACTGTCTACTTAGAAAAGGATGAGATTTGGAGAACATCTCCCTTCCAAGGAGAGGCTGAGGGGAGCTGAGCCTCTTGAGCTGGGAGAAGACTCTGAGGGGTGACCTCTTTCATGTTGATAAAGATGAGAAGGGTGAATGAATCACAGAATCAGTCAGGGTTGGAAGGGATCACAAGGATCAGTGAGTTCCAACCCCCCTGTCATGGCCAGAGACACCCTACCCTAGACCAGCCTGACCACAGCCTCATGCAGCCTGGCCTTAAACACCAGGTGTCCAAGTCCAGGTTGGATGAGGCCTTGAGCAACCTGTTCTAATGGGAGGTGTCCCTGCCTATGGCTGAGCTTTGAGGTCCCTTCCAACCTAAACCATTCTATGATTTTGTAGATACTTCAGATCTAGATTCCCCCCAAAACACACCAAATCATAGAGTGTCAGGGGTTGGAAGGGACCTATAAAGATCATCTGGTCCAGCCCACCCCTGCCAGAGCAGGATCACCTCCAGCAGATCTGTCGTGGCTAAGAAATGGAAGCGCTGGAAAGAAGCTGTGCTTTCAGGCACCTTTTTGTTTTGGTGCTGTGAGACAGCTCTGTGTGCAACAAGAGGGGAAGGTTATTAACATGAATGAGAACAGAGATGCAATAAAAATGGAAATTAAATAAAACCAAGATTAGATCTATTTAATAAATGCAAAGCCTGGGTCCCTTAAATCCTGGGAGCCAAAGTGAGGATAGAGACAGGCAAGTCCTTCAATTATTCATGGATACACATCAGCAGCAAGCAATTATTGCCTTTGGTTATAAGGATTCAGTTGGCAGTGAGCACTTAAACCAGATGTCTTTCTCAAAAAGAATCCATATAACTTTGACAAGACATTAGCACCTATCCCAAATTACCTCCTTATTGGATCCAAGCTGTCAGCCAGGGGAACATTTGTATTATAGTTGTGATCAAAATAAAATCTAGTGAGTTAGAGTTGTGTTTGTGTGGTCCCAGTACACAAATACCTCCTCTTTGCTCTGGTTTGGTTGTGATTTCATTGCAACGAGATGCAACAAGGCATCGTTTCAGGAGCAAACTCCATTTGTCCCTCCCAACTGTGGAGATCTGATTCAATCTTCAGCTCTGTTTTGAAGTGGGTAATTGTAAAGAGGCCTCCTTGGAAGAACATATAAGTTCCTTTAAATTTCCACCAAGAGTATGGAATACATGAAAGGAGAGAAAAACAAACACACACACACACACACACACCCCCCATGCTTATTGAGAGTGATAACAAAAGAAATTAGGTTCAGTTAGTCCTTTAATTTCTCTGGTATGTTTTTCTTTCCAGTGCATTTGCAGGAGATTTGCATTTCTTCCTATCTCCAAGTAGCTTATCTGTCTCTCTGAGCTTTTGTTTTCAGCCCCTGTTTTCTTTCTCTTCAGTTTTAGTGGGCTTTGACACTCCTTTTCAAACAAAAATGTCAAACATTGGATTAATGAATTAAACCAAGTTGTTGAGCTTCCTATCAGCTCCTGTCTGTTGTGACTTTAAAACTTTATTGGGAGTGCAGAATCGAACAGAGGGCTTAAGGAAGTTTTATTTGCTTCTTGCACAGGCTGCTCTGTCAAGCCCAGCAGGGTAAAGTCTGCCATGAGATGTGAGCAAGGGCTCCCAAAGGCAGCTCTCAGTACAGGCTGCAGTGCTGGCAGGTGTGTGCTGTTTGTGCCCTAACTGCCCAGCCTTTGCAGACAAACGTGCAAATGCCAATGTGGCCTGGGCCCACAGGTGCCACAACTAAGCAACCTCATTTGGGGGACTTGCAGGATGGAGCTTGAGCTCATGCAAAGTCTCATGGTGCCAGTGACAGCCACGGGACTTTCTAAGTAAGAGAGGCTCCTCTGTGGAAGGCGTGAAGGAGCTTATGTTGTGCTGCATGTGTTTTACTGCCTCTAGAGACACAGTTTTACTCAATTTGGCTTGCTTTGCTGTTTTCAAGTCAGGCCTCTTCCAGAGGACAGAAAAGTACATTTTATTGTATTCTAGCCTGGGGCATGGGGGCCCAAAGATAGCTGAAGCTATTTTCTTTGCCTCCAGTGCTACTGGAATAGTAAAGGCAGGATGTGGAGCTTACAGGTTTGGGTGTTGCTTTGTAGAGCAGAAGCATACACCTCCCACAGGCTAAAGGACTACAGATTTCCAGGCACATGTGGTTTACCTCTCTCATCCAAAATCCTAGGGCTATAGTCAAGTGTTAAAGACTGTGCTTATGAACTGACTGGAAAATCCATCTTAGCTTGATAGAGTTGGCATAAGTGATTGTTCTCTTAATCTTCCTCAGGACCACAAGGAAGACAACACCAGCCAGCCGGAGCAGATACCCAAGCACCTTCAGAGGGTCTGGTGGCTTGTGTCATGCTGAGTGAAATGGAAAATTGCTGCTGATGCTGCCAAGCTAGAGGTCTGTGATTCTGTCTGGAGGCTCAAGCCAAGAATACTGAGTGTTTAAGGAGAAGGGTGACAGGTCACAAACAGCTTCTGCTGTCAGCGAAATGCCACCCCCAAGCAGGCCAGCTATGTCCGAGGGATGTTAGTCCTGGTTCTCATGTCACCCTTGTGGACTTCTTAATGGGAGTTTAATTAATACCCCAGGTAAGCACAGGGCCTGGCAAAGGTCATTTGAAGTGTTTGCTTTTGTTAGCAACTATATTGCAGGGGATGCATGTTCAATAGATTCTGCCTGAGCCATTGCAGAGAAATGGCACTGGGGTTTTGGGGATAGACTGCTGCCTCGTTAAGGCTGGCCAAAAGGGAAGGCTTGCTTCTCCTGCAGCCTGAAGCAAAATACTCTGCTTTCCTCCACTCCAGTCCAAAAGAGCAGATCTTTAAACCACGAGAAATCTGAGCATACTCCTGGAATTTGATTAGTAAACTCACAGAACCAAAACCAACCAACACATCAAGGCCAGTTCAATGAACAATAGATCTTAAAACTTACTCCAAGTAATACAAATCTACAGATGTAATTGAGAAAGCCTCTGGGTTGCAAAAGGTGGTGCCATGGTACTAAAGTCTTCAGGATGCCAGTGCATTTGTGACTCTGAGAGTCTGTCAGTCTTGGTGGCTCACAGAAGCTGTAAGTGAAGCCCCAGAGTTACAGCCTGGCTCCCTGAGGAACATGTGTAGTTAGCATGCCTGGAACCCCACTGCTCAGAGACTGTAGTAGGTCTTCTGGATCAGCAAATGCAAATCAGGGGATGCAATAATATTGTACCTGCCCCAGGAAGTCTGTGAGCCCAGCCAGCCAGGTAGTCAAACATAGCTTGCAGCCCATATTCCTTCTGCCTTAAACCAGTGTTTGTTACCTGGAAAGGAAGCAGCACAGATCACAGGATGTTAGGGGTTGGAAGGGACCCAAGGAGATCAAGTCCAACCCCCGTGCCAGAGCAGGACCACACAATCTAGCTCAGGTCACACAGGAACACATCCAGACAGGCTTCAAAAGTCTTCAGAGAAAGAGACTCCATAACCTCTCTGGGCAGCCTGTGCCAGTGCTCTGGGACACTTACAGTCAAGAAGCTCCCCCTTGGGTTGAGCTGGAACCTCCTGTGCTGCAGCTTCCATCCATTGCTCTTTTTCCAATCAGAGGGAGCAGTGAGCAGAGCCTGTCCCCCTCTCCTGACCCCCAGCCCTTAGATGTTTCTAAACATTTAATAGATCCCCTCTCAGTCTTCTCTTCTCCAGACTAATAATCCCCAGGTCCCTCAGCCTCTCCTCATAAGGCAGTGCTCCAGTCCCCTAATCATCAGATTTCCTCCTCCTCTACAGGCTGCTCAAATACATCCTCTCTTCAGCTTATTTCTGCCTCTGTGCTCTGGCACAACCAAGGTAGAAGCACTTTGGGTTTGCTTATTTCTTTCAAAGATTAACTGAGCATCCAAGAAAGCAACACTTTGCACTTGGAATATAAATAAAAATTAAATCCTCCTCTTCTCTGGCAAAGAATACTGCTTTTGTCTTAGGGAACATCCTTTATCATTCAGATATGCTGCTGCAGCACTCAACCATGCCAAACATCTATTCAAAGGGAATTCCTTTTGATTTCCCTTTTATTCCATACCTCACACAATGTTCCAAGCCAGCAATCATTATCTAAGGGTTATTCAGCTGGATAGTCCCACCATTAGCTTAATTGTTCATCCAACCTTGCTGCAATCCTTGCAACCAGCACTGCTTATTTCTAAGCTCTTGTCTTCAGCCAGTGGGTGGAAATAAAAAGCTTTAACCTTGGGGTAGAAACAGCAGAGGGGAGAAAAAAAAATCTGCTATTAAAAATTTAAAGGTTATTTAAAAGAGTGGAGAGCAGAAGGAGGAGCAAATGCTGTGGCTCTTAGTAACCACCTTCAATCAATTTTAACACTGAAAGAACCAATACTATGGGATGTTGGTACATATTACCAAGCTAAAGGTTTGTAGTCTTTCATCTGAGATCTTCCTGAAGTTTGGTAGGAAAGGTTTTTTCTATTATATATATATGTGTGTGTGTGTGATATATATTTGGTCATGGGTATTTCTGCTGGCTTTAAATGTGTCCTTTGTGAAAGGATCATCTATTAAAAGGAGCATAGTGCTGCTGACAACTTCTTCCTTGTGAGCCAACAGCACATATTGATGAAAAATCCCTCTGCAGGCACATCTGCACCATTTCACAGGAAATAAAGTTTGAAGCAAAGGGAAAAAAAATCCAAGCAGAGAGCAGGCCACCTGCAGAAAATGGCAAGCAGTGGGATTAACTAATTTAAGGAATATGTTATTGCTGTAAGTGTGTCTCACAAGGAGGTCAGGGGTGCTGTTTCTCATCACTCATCATGTGCCAGCACCACTGCCTTCTTCTCTGTGATGCCTTTTATTGGTGTTTTGGTTTATGGATTGGCTTTGTGAGGGGCACAAGGGAGGTAACAGCAGAGTGGAGGTTTTTTTGCTTCCCTGATATACCTAGTAAGAGAGACTTCAGGAGTCATAGAATCATAGAATCAACCAGGCTGGAAGAGACCTCCAAGATCATCCAGTCCAACCTAGCACCCAGCCCTGTCCAGTCAACCAGACCATGGCACTAAGTGCCTCATCCAGGCTTTTCCTGAACACCTCCAGGGATGGTGCCTCCACCACCTCCCTGAGCAGCCCATTCCAATGGGAAATCACTCTCTCTGTGAAGAACTTCCTCCTAACATCCAGCCTATACTTCCCCCAGCACAACTTGAGACTGTGTCCCCTTGTTCTGTTGCTGCTTGCCTGGCAGAAGAGACCAACCCCCACCTGGCTACAGCCTCCCTTCAGGTAGTTGTAGACAGCAATGAGCTCTGCCCTGAGCCTCCTCTTCTGCAGGCTGCACACCCCCAGCTCCCTCAGCCTCTCCTCATAGGGTTTGTGTTCAAGGCCCCTCACCAGCTTTGTTTCCCTTCTCTGGACACCTTCAGCACCTCAACATCTCTCTTGAATTGAGGGGCCCAGAACTGGACACAGCACTCAAGGTGTGGCCTGACCAGTGCTGAGTACAGGGGCAGAATAACCTCCCTTGTCCTGCTGGCCACACTGTTCCTGATGCAGGCCAGGATGCCATTGGCTCTCTTGGCCACCTGGGCACACTGCTGGCTCATCTTCAGCTACTATCTATCAGCACCCCCAGATCCCTTTCCTCCTGGCTGCTTTCCAGCCACTCAGTCCCCAGCCTGTAGCACTGCTTGGGGTTGTTGTGGCCAACACAACAGTCTGTGGAAATTCACCTGCAGAAGTCAGAGCCTGGGCTACCTTCCCCTCCATGCACATGCACATCACCCCAGCAGGCCTGCAAACGTGGCAGTGAAGTTAGCACACCGCTCCTGGGGCAGTGTGAGGCACTGGGCACAGCAGAGAGCTGCAGCTCCAGCACAGCTCATACTTACTGGGGAAGGGTACGCAGACCGCGCAGGGCTTGGGCACACCACAGTAGGTGCCCATGTTGCTGTGCCAGTGCTGACAGGTGAGGAAAGCAACCAGCACAGCTCATGTGGTGTGCACCCCAGGAAACCAGAGCCAATTTGCTTTTCATTCAAGGCAGATTGCCTCCGCAGTGCTGCGGTCACATCTCCTCACCCCCTTGCCCAACTTGTTTGCTACTCTCTGAACTACTCCAGCGAAAACAAGAACTTCAAAGGCAGCAGTGCCTCTGCATAACATTTTGTCATCTTCTCTAATTTTCTGTCTCTGCTTTTCTAATCACTGCCAATTCTGTCTTCAAGTCCCAATTGCTCTATTTTTTATCTAAGCCTACACAAGCTATTTCTATGGTAGTCTTCTGTTCATTTTCCCATTATTTCTTAGCTGAAACTTTCCAATTATTTTTGTCTTTACTTAAAAGACTTTGCTGCTTCGAGTTCACCCTGGGCAACTTCATTAGTTTCCTCTCCAGCTAGCTATCCTGTGTCAATTACAGGACCATTTTTTGCTCTGTTACCAAAGCAATGATAGTCCAGTCCAGTTTTCTAATAGAGTGATAATGATGCTGGACTCCCTGGTTTGGGTTTTGGGTTTGGCTCTTTTAATTGCTCACGGATGCCAATCTAATTTGTGAGAACTGTTTGTGTTTTAAATGTCATGCAGGGGAAATGTGGTGATCTTTGAAATGAGGGGAGGACATGAACACTGCTGCCACCCTGTTAACTTTGACCTCTCTTTGCAGGCTGATGGGAGCTATCACCTGTTAAAAAAAAAGCAAAGGATCAATAGAGAAGGGCTGATTTTTATTGATAACTCTGCCTAGTTAGCAGCATTTCTAAGGCACTTGACACCACCGAGTCAAAGAGCTGACCTTGATAGAGGAATGTAGTCCTTCATTACAGTGAGGAGAACACTGAGAATAAACACTTACTAGTTTTGTAGGTGCTTATTTCTCATGTTATTTTGGGCCTTTACCATGCACAAGTTGTGATTAGAGCATACATTCATGAAGATGTTTTTGAAATACCTGCTTTCAGCTCAGACTTAAGTAGTAATTGCCTCTCTGATTAATTAAACCTGAAGTTCAGGCTTAATTTCCTTGAAATTTCAACAATTCTTTTAACCTGGAGCTAAAATTGCTGCTTTTCAGGTTCCCCTTGTGAGGAGCTGTGCTGCAGTGGGATGAGTGCTGCTGATTCGTGTTCTTTTAGTGCATCATAACCACATTCTCTTTCTTCCCGGAGGAGCTACTTGTGGCAGTCAACAAGGTACAGCAAAGTGGCATCTTTGGGGAAGGGTAAAGGGTCATGAGACCCAGCTGGTGGTTGCTCAAGTTCTGAAGCCTTCCTGGGAAAAGGAATGTCAGGGATGGAGGATGTGGCTCCTTTTGGATAGGTGGGACTCCCACCTGCCTGTACATAGCCATGGGGGTGTTGGGGGGGGAGGGTGCAGACAGTTGGAAGTATATATTTAAAACATTACTTGGTACATGGGAGAAGAGACTGACCCTCACCTCACCAGCACTTCCTCTGGGGAGTTGTAGAGAGCAAGAGGTCTCCCCTCAGCCTCCTTTTCTTCAGGCTGAACAGCTGCTGCTCACCAGAGCTGATCTCCAGACCCTTCACCAGCTTCATTGCCCTTCTCTGGGTACACTCCAGCACCTCAGAGTCCTTCTTGTAGTGAAGGTCCTGAGGGAACACATCCTTTGGAAGGATCTCTCATCTTCTGGCCTCCAAGTACTTTAACTACACTAAGATGGCATGAAGTTCCTGCAGGTGACTGGCCTGTTTGCAGCTTGGTTTTTAGAGCAATCTGTTTTCAGAACAAATGGTGCTCAGAAGGAGCCTTTTCCCACGGTGAAAGAAAGGATAAATTAAGAGAAAAGAACTCCATTTTGGTCCTTGTGCTGCTGCTGTGTTTACAGAAGCCTGAGGCAAAAGCGTGGCCTTCAGCTTTCCCCTGTGGCTCCAGCAGCTTTGACAATGCCCATTCCTCTCTGTCAGAACTTTCATAGCCTGCTTTGAAAGTGCAAGAACTTCATCTGCTGCCCATGAAGCCACCAAGGGGACCTTTATTTCAGGCAGTTAGAAGCCTGCATTTCTACTGAGATCCCAAATACGTGCATGACCTTCCATGGGGCGAGCTGCTTGGAGCTTTCAAGCACTGCTGCTACCCAGTTCACCTCTTTCCAGATCATTAGAAAGCATCCACCAATCTGCTAACTACATTCCACGAAGGTATGAATGAGAGCACAGCCTTACCTGCCTTGAACCCCATTTCCTTTGCAGCAGCTCTCTGGGAGATGGCACATGCCAGGAGTCTGCAAAATTTCAGGGTTGTTAAACTTCCTGAGCTGAGCAGGAGCTGCATCTTGCAGGGTCTGTTGTGGCTTAAGATGAGAACTGCTTTGCTGGCACGTTTCACAGCCATGTACACGCATGGGGCTTGTGCTTCCTACCAGGCACTGCTATTCATTTACATCAGAAAACAATTTTGCTTCACAAATACACTATAGGAGAAAGTCATTGCTCAAAGTCACTGCGCCCTGAGTAGTCATATTAAGAATTGCCTAATAGTGAGCTCTCCAGAAAACAGGGAATTTGGTCTGAGTATTATTATCTTCTTGATGCAAGTGGCTAATGAAAGAGTTGTGTGTTTTGATTAAGTGTGAAAGCTGATGACAGAGAGCCATGGTGAATTCTGTTTAGGCATGAGAAAGGTCTCTTTTAGATGGGAGAGGGATACAAACAGCAACTCTCAGCTCATAGCCACAGCAGCCTGGTTCTGCATCCAGAATGCCAAGGCTGCAGGTGGTTAAGCTGCTTCTTGCCATTTTAAATGACCACCAGGAGATAACAACTAGCTTGTAGAATCATAGACTGGTTTAGGTTGGATCATCCAGTTCCAACCCCCTGCTATAGGCAGAGACACCGCTCACTAGAACAGGGCACTCAAGACCTCATCCAACCTGGCCTTGAACACCTCCAGGGAGGGAGTATCCACAACCTCCCTGGGCAACCTGTGCCAGTGTCTCACCACCCTCACTGCAAAGAACCTTTTCCTCACATCTCATTTGAACCTCCCCTCTGCCAGGTCAAACCCATTACCCCTTGTCCTGTCATTACAGGACCTTGTCAATAGTTCCTCCACAGTCTTTCTGTAGTCCCCTTCAGATACTGGAAGGCCACTCCAAGGTCTCCTCCAAGCCTTCTCTTCCCCAGACTGCAGAACCCCAACTCTCTCAGCCTGTCCTCACAGCAGAGCTGCTGCAGCCCTCTCAGCATCTTGGTGGGCTCCTCTGCACTGGCTCCAACACTTCCATGTCCTTCTTGTGCTGGGGGCTCCAGGACTGCAGGTGGGGTCTGAGGAGAGCAGAGCCAAGAGGCAGCATCCCCTCCCTTACCCTGCTGCCCACACTGCTCTTGCTGCAGCCCAGCACACATTTGGCTCATACTAAAATGATCTCTCGATGAGAAACTTAGAATGATTTAGGAGCAAGCCTTAAGACTTTGTCGTTACTCATCTCTGGAGGAGTTTGTAGTTGAATAATGCCAATTAAAAGTGCCCTTAGAAACAGCTGAAATAGAAACAACTTCTGAGGCCTGTGTTGCTTTCTAATTATAGCCTGCTCAGCACTCCTGTCTCACAGCACCCAGTGCACACTTCTTAGAGGACTTTCACTGAGTGGTTTTAGTTTCCATCTTCCAACTTCTCCTGGTTGCATGAGGTTGAGTGCTCTGTCAGTGGGCTGTCAGCATTCCCTCTAGGAATCACTTCTGTACACTTATCTATTATTTTTTCCCCTGTCAGAAAGGTTTTCTGCTCTGCATCCCATGCTTTGCTGGGTTTTGATGTCATGCTGGTGTTTTTAATATCTTCTATTTCCTCACGTTGCTGTTTGTATTTTTAACTGCTGCTGCCTCATGTACTGAGTCACATTCACTCTGTTGGGCTTTTTATCATTCAATACCTCCTGGCTCCCAACAAGGTTTGCTGTTTTTTCTGACTAAACACTAAAGTTTCAGTGGTAGCTTTACTGATGCAGAGGTGGCAGAGGAGAAGAATTTGTGAGCTGGAGATGTTATGGTGTGACTCAATTGTTCACATGTAAAAATACTCTTGAAAGATAGCCCACGCCAAGAACTCATATGCAGTCAGGAGAGGGGATGAGAATAGCTCTCTGTTGCTAGAGTCATAGCCACCAATTCTCATCCCTTGGGATCTGTTAGCAGACAGCAGAGCCTAGAGAAGCCTTTGTGGTGCGCTGGGATCACAGCAAGGAAGAGATCCAGCTGCATCACCTCCCCCTTTCTGAGGCAGCAGCTGGTACTTGTTCAGTAGGAGAAAAATCTTCTTTGACTGTTTCTGCTTGAGTCAACCAGTGCATCTAAATAAAAGAGCTCACTCTGCTTCTGCAAGAAATGCTCTTCCTTTCACAGGGCTAAGTGGTGATGACTTCCCTACCAGCAACCTGCTGAATTAGCTTTTCAGTGCATCTTCTAACTCCACTTCTTTGCAGGCTTCTTTCTTCTGCCTTCCAGCTTCCACTGGGCTTTAGCTGAAGAAGTAATTTTAGGCCCCAGCTCCTGCAAGCTGAGATCTTGATACAGCCTAAGCCCAAAGTCCTGCAGGAGCAGAGGGGATTGCAAAGACATCACATTTCTGTGAGATGAGCACTCTATAATCACAATCTGTAAGGCACAGCAGCTGCTTAGCTCTGTCTGTTGACTAAGCACAAGGCAGCAGGGACCACGTTATAGCTGGGGAGGGGAGGTCTCTTGAGGGCAGATTCAGACCAGGTATCAAGAGGCCATTTACAAAAAGGGTTGGTCAAATGCTGGCCCAGGTTGCCTATCGAGGTGGTAGATGCCCCATCCCTGAAAGCATGCCAGGTCAGGCTGGACAAGGCTCTGAGCAACCTGCTGTAGTAAACGATGCCCCTGCTCACTGCAGGGCACTTGGACTAGAGGACTTTTAAGCGTCACCACACACACACACACAACCCCCAACCCATTCTATCATGTAAGTAAATGGCTTCTCATTTAATTTCCATTTTATGTAGGTGTCCATTACCTCTCCAGGCATGGCCAGAGCAGCACTGCTGAGCTCCAGAAGGCAAAGGACTGTTTTGCTGTGTGGTGTTAGTGACCCAATGGCACAACTCAACATGACCTTCATGCCTGAATGCTTGCTCTTCAACAAGTAGCTTACACTGCTGGGAAGGGTTCTGCAGCTGCAGCATTTCATGTGTTCTGCCTGCACACAAGCCCACAAAGACTTCCTCTGGCTTGAGGCATCAGTGTGAAGGATTTTACAGCAACATTCCAGGCTGAACATGACTTCTGCTGCACAGGTAGGCATTTGGTTTCAATCCCATTGCTTTCTTTTCACGAGTACATGGATCTACTGAATAGTTTACTATGGAGTGCTAACCAAACCCCACTAAATTAAACCATCTCACCAAAAAAACACACATACACACACACACACAAAAGCAGAGCCTTTATAATTTAAGGATAAATATTAAAGTTGCTGGAGAGTGAAAATACCATGAAAGTTGTTAACTATGGTGGGGAATGTCTATTTAAAATGGTAATGAAAAGCAGCTTGCACTGTAACTGAACTAATAAATACAGGCACAAACAACAGGTTCAATCAAACCAAAGCCACTGGCCTCGTGTAGCTTGTCCAGAGTTTACCCAAGGAGCTGGCATTTTGTTTTCCTATATGTGAGATTCTGAAGAAGCACGTGGCAGGCTTGTGAAGTTCATTTGCTGCTCTGCACTGACCACTGGTTTTGTTGGAGATGCACCAGAACATGTTTTCTTTCTGTCAGAATGAGCAAGACCTTTAAACAGACTGGGGACTGAAAGGGGAAGCTGATGTGTTACAATATGGTCAGCACCAGTGTCACTGTGATTTAAAGAGAGCAGGCTATGGCCCATGGTACGTTTTATTGCAGGGCACACCACAATTTGTGGGTCTTCTCATCCTCTAAGCAGTGCTGGAACACTGTTTACTGCTTTTGGTAAGGCTGAGCTCTCCAAACGTGCTGCTCTGTTTTCTCCCTGTGGCATCTTCTCAACCAGCTGTAGCCCAAAGCCTGCAGCCCAGGCTCTGCCTTCACCCTTGCTCAGGAATCACCAGTCCTGGGCACCTTCTCTCATCAGCCAAGGCCTCCAGTTCTCTTACACTTCACTCTGCCTTTCATTTAGCATTTCTTATCATCCTCCTCTGCCTTCAGTTCCCAGCCCTTTCTTGGCTGCCTCTTTAAAATGCTCAGGCACTGGTGTCGTGCCCAGGGAAAAGGGAACAAAACCAGCCCTGCTCAGACCAGTGGCCTGCAGAGAAGCTTGAGAGGAACTGATTTACACAGAGCAGGCAGATTAATGAAATCAAGAAACTGATCTGACTGGCAAGAGGACAATGAAGAAGACCTCTTTGTAGCTGCAGTGGTCTCAGCTGATGCTAAATGCAAAGCCACAATTAGCATTTCTCCTCACGTGTCCCTGTGAGGCACTAAGCCTTAGATGAATTTACAAAAACAAGAGAGTCTGCTGAGTGTTGCACAAAGACATAAAGCAGAGGTGGTGATGATTATAAAATCACTACATTTATTTTATTCCATTGTTATTTATTTCCAAAACCAGAGCTACGTTCACTGCCTCCAGCTGCTCCCATCCATCACTTCCATCAGGCCTTCCCCTCATTCATCCACCACTAGGTGTGTATCTTCAACTGCACTGTGAGGTGAAAGCAAATGCCTGGATATCTTCTTAAAGAACTGAGAGTGAGGGCAGGAAAGGCAGCTAGGAATTAGAGCTATTAATCTTAGGAAGGATGATTTGTGCCATCTAATTCCTTACCCATGCTCTGTTTCACAAACTGTGGCTTTCTCAACTTCATCATCTACTGTGCAAATAAGAATGCAAATGCTCACACAGGTGTCAGAGCTGCTTTTATTCTAAGCAGGGGAAATCATGGCAGCTATTTGCAAGCTGTGTAAGGTTACATCCCCAAGCCCTGGAATATTCAGCATGAAAAGCACTTAGATCGGTGTGCAAAGCCAAGAGAACACCCAGAGCATTACATTCCCTCTGAGTGCAAACTTCCCCGCATGGACCCGCAACAGCAGCTGCCATTACAGCTCACAGACACACATTTTGTTGCTAGACCTTCCCTGAAGCACAGGATTTTCAGCCACAAAGAGAAAAAAAACAAACCAAACCCTGCTGCGCTGAGCTCTCCTTGTCTGCAGCCAGGATTCGATTCCAGTGGAACGGTGTCAGTGGGGGGAGGCAGAGCAAACAGAGCTCCTCTTTCACTGCCTCAAGACAGTGATGGCTGCAGCGACGAAAATAAAGGTCTGCCTGGGAGGGTAACGTGGTTCAATCAGTCCAGAAATATTTCTCAGGAGCCTAAAACTCAGAAACCAGGCAGTAAAAATAATTTATTTCCTGTTTAATCCGTTTAAATGTGCTGAGCCTAGCTTGGGTTTGTAAAGAGATGAGTAAGTTGTCAATACCGACCCAGTTCAGTCCTGCAACCGAGACAGGAGGTAGGATTCTCCCCACTTTAATTAACCACAGCATGTTCATTAGTGTGAGCCAAGACACAGCCAAGCCTTCAGCCTACAAACTGTAAATCCCACGAGGAACCACTGCTTAAAGTTAGTTTAGGGCTGAACTAATTAATTGTAGGCAGTAAATAACTAATGAAGCACTGCAATGATTTACAGCAGCACATCTAAAACCACAGCAATCCTAACACCATTCTATTGGTCAGACTGTAAACTAATCCAGAGATTCTGGGCTTGGTATCTGTTGGCATACAGAGTCAGTGGGACAATCTCACTGGTGAGGTGATGATACTCTGCTTGCCCACCCACATCCCTTGGTGTGAAACCCTTCTGCACAAAGGCAAAGCCTGCCATCCCAGGTAGAACCCAGCAGCTGACAGCGAAGAGGTTGTACTGCTCACCCAACAGATAAACCTTCCCTTTTGCTTGCCCCTTATTCCATTCACAGCTTCCTCCTTTCTTCTCCAGTTTCTGTCCTTGAAATCCAAGCTTTATTCTGGGCCAGCACATTTGCTCTGGTGGGAACAGGACCATCTATAGAAACCACACTAGAGCATGTCAACTCTGCAGCACCCCAGATGTGAAGAAAACACCCACCCCTCCACCCCAAAGGAGCTGTGCTGATGAAGGGCTGAGGCTGATATTGTAATGCTTAAATAAGAGCAGCAAAGGTGTGCAACCACATGCCCAAGGGAGTAGCTTCATAGCAATAAAGGAAGGAAGGAGATGAATAGGTGAGACAATCTCTCATTACCAGACATGACTTCACCTATAGGCCTTCCTCTTGCCTCAAAGCAATGACACTGCCTTTCTTTCCCAGCAATTCATGCATTTCAAAGAGCCAGCAGCATAAAAGGAATCCAAAAATAGGTTAAAGCCCAAAACCAAAGCACAGCTGTTTCATTAACAACAAGAGAAGCAGAAGGGGAAAGAATAGTAGGACAGAGCTCCCTAAGTGTGCCAAATGACTTGTATTTTCTGTAGTTCATGTACTTTATACATTCTGTGCTGTCTTACACCTTCTAGTAGCTGGACACATTTCAGACACGCCCCAGGTGAGCCAGCTGGGAGCTGCCATTTGTGTGCTCTGATGCTGAGGAGCACGTTATCAGACATCCCACAGGATCATCTCTGCACTGGAAAAGCAGCCATCAGGTAGCGTCAGGAGGTGACCTGTTGGAGAAGGATCCTGGTGGAAGAGTGACAAAGCCTGCTGGGAGTTGCACCACTGCTGTGCCCTGACACGACAGCTGCACACACACACACGCTCTGAGCTCAGGTTTGTAAGGGATCAGTTGCACGAGGTGGACTCTCTGCATCCTACATACCCTGCACTTCTGCAGAGAAGAAATCCCTTCCATCAGATCCATGTTCACCCTGAACAGGCCAAGTTCTTCAGCTGTCTTGGAATGACAACCTAAAACCAGAACGCAAATAGTGAGCAGAAGAAAGCAGGATTCAGTGTGTTCAGTCCAGCCAGGATTCACTGTGTCAGCTGGGAAGAAAGCAAGTGGGAGCTCATTCTGTGTGTGTGAGCACTCTTGACAGTCCAGCTTAGAGCTGGTGCTGGATTCAGTAAGAGTGTGTTCAGGCACAGCAGCTCTCAGAGCTCATGATCAAGCTGTTCTCATCATCTTTGAAATGCTCAGCATGACCCAGCCTTTTCTCCTGCTGCCTCCTCCAGCCCACAGCAAGCTCTGTGTCTGGGACAGGAGGCAGAAGGGGGTGTGGGACATATGTTGGAGGTCTTGCAACAAGTGCACTGTTGAGGTGCAGCTGATACTCTTGCCTCCCTGGCAGGGAGCCTCTTTGCTTAGCTGCAACAAAAGCAGCCTCAGAGGAGCTACAAAGAACTGGCAGGTTTGGCTGTGGCAGGAGGGGTCAAGACAAAAAGCCACAGGGAAAAGGAGGGCAGGGATAGAGCAAGAGAAAAAAGAAGGTTGTCAGTGGAAAACCAAATGCTTTGAGAAGGAAGGGGACTAAAAAACTTTCTCTTCCACCTAGATGGAGGTTGTACAGATGGAGACTCTTTGGCTTGTAGACTAGGACCAACAGTAGTTTTGACAGTACAAAATGACCACAGCCAACTCAAGTGCTTGGCTGACAAAATCATCACCTGACAAGATGCTGCTGTTTGGGAAAAGCAGAGCAAAAGACATCTTTTTGCACTGCCTCTCTTGCACTGTTTGCTTCAGCTTTAGCCTGATGCTTTAAAGACCCTGGCAGACAGGGGTAGAACTGATCTAGATAAATCAATTAAGAGATCCACATCAGCACTACTCAGATTAGGCTCTCTTTAAAGCTAATGGACATCGTACAATTCATCCTGCACTAAAATAGAGAGCTAAAATAGGACAGATGAGTCATGCCTAAAAATACCCAGTCATCTCCAGAAACTCAGAAAGGAAGCCTGGAGTGCCCAGTTCAGCTGTCCCAGGTTTCTGAGGTGGGGAGAAGTGAATCTTACCTGTCAGTCACTCCAAGTAGCATGAAACACCCTCTCTTTTCCAACACTGCCTACGGATCAGCTGGCAGAAAGACTTGTGCTGTGCTTTGCAGGCCATCTCCCAGCACAGCAGTGCCAGCAGTCAGTCAGTGCATCCTCTGCTAGCATGCAGGAGCATGCTAGTGCTCACTGTTGAGGCTTCCAAGGGAGCAATGGGCAGGATCACAGATATTTCCAGATGCCAGTACCTGTTTGTACATATACTTAACATAGAGAATTTATTCCAAGCTACTGTGGAGTTCGCATCAAATAAATGGATGCCTTTTGGATGAGTACCCCAATGAGTGCTGTGCAGAGTCTTGGTAATTAGTCCTACAAATACCATCATTAAACTTTAAACTAATACAAAGGAAATGTGCAACTGAGCATGCTAATAATAGCACCAGCCAGTTTCTTATACTGAGTGTCTCCATAAAGATATTCTTTATAACATCTTTGGCACAACTGGGACCTTGAATAATTAAATTTGATTTCACTTTCTTACAACTCTAAGCGTAACTGGAGGTTTCTAATTAGCTACAATTATTCTTTTCAGAAATGTCTTCTGTTTAGCAAAAATCTTGCACCCATCTAGTCAAATGCCATATGTATTTATTGTTATTATCTCCTTCTGACAGCTTTTTAAGTGAGACACTTTGACCGAGATAAATAACTACATGCCTCCCAACCACAGCTCTTTGTGTGGAGTCTGCTTTGGGTGGTGGAATAATTTACTAAGTGAAAAGTAGCAGTTTATAGAGATAAGATAATTTTCCTTTCTACTGTTTTGAGCAGAGATAAAAATGCAGGCTGGTTATCTCCCAAATCTAATATTTTCACACCCCCATCCCACCAAAAGCTGCTAATAAAGTGGCCTCAAGAGAATCATAGAATCATAGAATCAACCAGGTTGGAAGAGACCTCCAGGCTCATCCAGTCCAACCTAGCACCCAGCCCTAGCCAGTCAACCAGACCATGGCACTAAGTGCCTCATCCAGGCTTTTCTTGAAGACCTCCAGGGATGGTGACTCCACCACCTCCCTGGGCAGCCCATTCCAATGCCAATCACTCTCTCTGCCAACAACTTCCTCCTAATATCCAGCCTAGACTTTCCCCAGCACAACTTGAGACTGTGTCCCCTGAACTTCTTGCTGAGGCAATTTCCTCCAGGGACTGTGGTGTTCTGCCAGAAGACTACAGGTTTCTCTCCATGGCTACACCAACTGGCTGGCTGCCATGCCCATGAGCACTCCTCATGCCACTCACTGTGAGGTGCAAGCCAGTAAGATTCATGCCCAAAAAGCCTTGGTACCAGTAAAAGATGTGCATCAGCACATCCCATTCTGGGTCCCCCCAATTCAAGAGAGATGCTGAGGTACTGGAACATGTCCAGAGAAGGGTGACAAAGCTAGTGAGGGGCCTGGAGAACAGCCCTGTGAGGAGAAGCTGAGGGAGCTGGAGGTGTGCAGCCTGCAGAAGAGGAGGCTCAGGGGTGACCTCATTGCTGAAGGGAGGCTGTAGCCAGTTGGGGTTGGTCTCTTCTCCCAGGCAAGCAGCAACAGAACAAGGGGACACAGTCTCAAGTTCTACCGGCAGAGGTACAGGCTGGATGTTAGGAGGAAGTTGTTGGCAGAGAGAGTGATTGGCATTGGAATGGGCTGCCCAGGGAGGTGGTGGAGTGGCTGTCCCTGGAAGTGATCAAGCAAAGCCTGGATGAGGCACTTAGTGCCATGGTTTAGCTGATTGGATCAGGCTGGGTGCTAGGTTGGGCTGGCTGATCTTGGAGGTCTCTTCCAACCTGGTTGACTCTGTGATTGTATGAATGCTCAGCGAGATGTCCCCAAACACAACCCCCAGCTGTGTGCTACCTGTGCTCCTGCAGCCTTGTGCTGCCAATTACAAGAGCAAGCAGGGAAAACCCAGCTCTGGTCCCCGAGCTAGAGAAGCCCAGCCGCAGCCTCTCGCAGAGTGCACTCAGGCAAGAGGCAGGAGCTGAATTAACAGCGAGAATGGGAAGAGACAAAAAGTGATAAATCCAAGAACAAAACACTGGAACTTATTTACTTCTTGAGAAATTAATGACCCTCGAGAGCTTATAGGTTGCAAAGCAAATTAAATAAATGTCTTTCCTTTTTACAATCTGGGGAATTACAGCAGGTGGAATTGACTTTATGCTTGTCTTCCCTCTAATTCAGTACAGGCACCAGACTGGTGAAGGGAAATGGCAAACCGAACCTGTATCCAAATGAAAACAACGTTCACCGAAGGAGCTGGAGCAGCTCAGGAAGCGGCGCAGAGCTTTGCATAATTAGGTAAGTTACTTTGTCCCACAGATGCTTTACACTTCTTTAGTGCTTGATGGTCACAGCCTGCCTTTGGAGGGGATTCCATCACGAGCAAGGCTCTGAAAAGATCCACCGGCAAGTTAAAAGTAATTGAATTTAGGAAAGCATTTCTGCTTACCAAATACACTGCAGGGTCTCAGTGCTTTCTAGGTCAATGCTGTATCTGACTTCATTTGTGGTTTTCTCACCACCAAGCACTCAGAAATCCTAAACAGAAGACCAACATCATGTTACTTTAATAAATAATGAGAACACTTTATTTACTTGCAGATTTTTGTGTATACAGGTTGATTATTCTCCATGCTTTCCACGTTTTGTTGCCTGGATAGCAGCGTTAGAAACTTAGTCAGTGGTAAGGGCAAAAGAAGCTAAAGCTTTAGCTTTCCCACAGCATTTTGGGGTCAGTGATAGAGTCACAGCAATTGATAACAATTTGAAATTTACCAGTTAAATTGTTCTTTGCAGGCTTAGGCTCAGCCTAGGTTTCTTTTGTCAGGAGATACACTGGATGTAGCCATTTAAAAAGCAAAGCTATCGAAGTGCCATGCCTACCGTGATCATTCTGGATGCATGTACTTGGAACACAACCCCTTGGCTGTACAATAATTAATTTGGTGCCAAAACCTCCTGGCTTCTGCAATGTAGAAGAATTCAGCCCACAATTTTTAATATGCCAACATCAAATATGAGAGATTAAACAAGAGGCTTCACGTTTGGCATATAAAGCTCTCTATTCTAGGTCACTGACAGCAACCCTCCATCGTAAAGCAGTAATGAGCTTTATAGTTTCATTAAAACATTACTTCTCCTTTTGTGCATTAAGGATGATTTCTTATGCTGTTCTCTTTATCTGTTTGTATTTGGCACAGCTATTTCATTATTGATGTAAAGAAGCAATTCAAAATTTAATGATTAATTTTCATGTAAATCTTTCTTGTCTGAATAATTGATGGGGAAGATGAGCACAGGCACTTGGAGTCAGTGGTTGCTATTCCTTCTGCCTTATCTTGGTAGCAGTTCTCTCTGTCAAGCCCTCTCCCCCTCCCCAAGAACACACCTTTGGGGAAGATGAATTCCCCAGCATTGTATCATTCCAGATGGGAAATTATCTAAATACAAATCTCTGCTCTGTCCTCCAAAAACTGTATATTCATCCTGCCTCCCATATGGTTAAGTACCTGATTTTTGCATAAGGTCCTTAATCTTTTGCATCATGAGGAGCCTGGAAAGCCACAGACAGCTGATCCTGCAGCTGGCCTGTTTGTCCAAGTGCTCAAATTTAGTAAACTAGGCAAAAGGCCAGGCAGCAAAATGCTGTTGCCCCACAGCATAACCCTTGCTTGACAGTCAGGATGGAGCCATGCACGGTTCCTGCACTGCTTTGTTTGTGGAGACCCCAAACTACTCCCACAGCACTGAAAACTACTCTGTCCTCATCCAAACTCTTCCAAATTCAGCAACTCATATTTACATGTGGCCCAAGCCCGTAAATAAATCTCTGATGGTCCCTTAAATCCCAAGGGAGAAACTATCTGGAACTACCAGGGCATCTCCAGGGAGAGTCCCTTCCATGCTTTTAATGCAGCTTACATTATATAATTTTCACAGCAATTAATACATTTAATGAACTCATAGAACGACCTCCTTTTATCATGTTAAAGCTTAAAACTTCACTACACTCTGAAGAAAACACTCTGGACTAGAAAACAATTTATTTGGAGGAAGTATTTGCCCAGGGAGGTGGTGGAGTCGCCATCCCTGGAGGTGTTCAAGAAAAGCCTGGATGAGGCACTTAGTGCCATGGTCTGGTTGATTGGATAGGGCTGAGTGCTAGGTTGGACTGGATGAGCTTGGAGGTCTCTTCCAACCTGGTTGATTTTATGAGTTAGTAGCTTCCTCCTACTCTACCCTGCCACCATTTTAATATAGAAGTACTTTGTCGAATAGAATTTCAAGCTGTAAGAGGGAATAGATGTTACAAAGATACAAATCTCTGCTGCCATTTATGTGATAAGTTTAAAACCATCTCTTCATGCTTGGGGGGGGGATTTTTCCCCTCAGAAGTCACTTTTTAATCTGATTTAAATCCAATTAAGCCTGAACATCTAAAATGAAGAACAAGGCTTTGAATTTATGTCTCCCTGACTTAACTAATCACTGCCTTACTGCAGAGCTGCTAAGCAAACAAACTATGAAAAATAAATGTGGAATCAGATCCAAATCACAGGCAGCCTTGACTGTGTTTTGGAAATAAATAAATAAGCATCCTGCACAGAGCACTGTTTGCTAGCAGCAAGGCAAAGCTGCACTTCTTAGATTTAAAACCTAATTGTGTAAAATGATTTTTCCCTCCTTTGGAAAAGGACAGTGTGCTTTTCATCTTCAGGTCTAGGACAGCAGCATTTGTCTTCCTTGACAAACCCTCCCCCAGACAGACTGGGGCAGCACCTGGGAAACCTGCTGCTTCAGCAGCTCTACCCTGATTTTGGCTGGCCACTTATTTAGCACTTGGCTGCTTTGAGTTCTTACACGGTCTTAGCCCAGGCAGGGAGGTGTTTGGAGGTGCTGCCATCTCTCCTCTCCTTCTGCAAAGCAGGGGATGGTGAGCTCCGTGCCACCTGATCCACAGACCCGAGCAAGACATCTCACTGCCAAGCAGGCTGCAAGTGCTGCAGAGGGCTTCATTAGGGAGGAGAGCTTGAAGGACAGGTAGGAAGCACTACCCTTTCATCTTTCTGTTGCTCTGGCAGTTTCTGTTCTTCCTCATTTGCCAGCACTGACACTGAATGCTAATCAGACCGGGCTTTAGCCAGCCTCAGGCTGCCATTTCCAGGTAATTAGTCTAGGTATCCCACACTTTACCCTGACTTCCTCATATATACCAAGCATCTTTGGTAATCCATGGATATTTCAGAAGCATGTTTGAGGCCTGGAAATCTCAGCTCCCATCATATCTTATCTACCAATTGAAGGAAGAACGTGTTGCTGTCATCACAACCGCAGCATGCTGCACCTTACAGAATATCCTAATGGTCTAACTATAGGATAATGGAAGAACTTTTAAAGCTCCCTGTCGTAAAACATCTTCCATTAACGTTGCTGTCTGATTCATGTGTGGAAACCATTATCTCATCAGTGAGATGACACTGGAATCCTGCCAGGCACCGTGTGGCTCGGCGCCTGATAACGCAGCTTTGGCGCTGCGGATCGCAAGCTCCATAGCTGTGGGGCAGAGCTCCTCCCGAACTGCTTAGCACAAATTGACATCTGCATCCAGCTTCCTCACTGTCAGTTTTCCTTCCTCTCTCACAGGCATGCTCCCATCCGTTGGGACTGGCTTCCCAGAACAGCACACTGCAGAAGCAGCTCACTCATACCTGTCAGCTGCCTAGCAAGGGTCATACTCGGCTGCAAACGCTGCTTGCAGCAGTTCAGAAACCCTGCAGCTGATGTTCAGCTGGGGCAGGAGGAAGAGCAAAGGTGGCAAGCCCAGAATGACAGCTCTTAACTCCTTGCCTCATTCCTTGCCATGAAATAGAAGTCTTTTCTCCTCTTTGGAACTGTGTAACAGATTACAAAGCTTTCAGAGGGCAAGCAGTGTGCAATGTCACATACGTGCCTGAGGGAGATGTCTGAGGTGTGTGTACAGGGAAAGCAACTTAGATTATTTCTTAAAGCCCAGCAAAATTCCAAGCATCCACTTGGGTGCTGTGGCAATGGGCAGCAGTCACTTCATGCTGCCATTTGCCAGCAGCTTCTCTCAAGATGTGAGTGAAAAGATGACTCAGCTAAAGGGCATCTGATTTTTTTTAATGCTACTTGTTTTGATAATCCAAAATTTACTACAGGTTAAAAAAAAAACAACCCAACAGCAACAAACTGAATGTTTAGATAATTGAGGATCCTCCCATCGTGCCCACAACAGAAATGTTCCAGCTTCTCATCTTTTCATGCAATCCCTGCCTAACAGCCCTTGGCATTGAAGACAATTAAGCAACAGGATTATTTTTTTACACATCATATCATCCTTGCTAAGCTTTAATGAATGCCATTAAAGGTCCAAGCATCTGAGGTGGAACTGCAGGTATTGCTCTTCTTCCACAGACAGCACAGAGCAGCCCACAGGCACCAGCAGAAATGCAAGAGGCTGATAAGCAAACAAACCCCAGGTTAGCTCCGGGTGCTTCTCTAGGCTGTTTTTCAGTCCTGGACCTCTTCATCACAGGAATCAGCAAGCCATGTGAAGCTGCTTTCCTAAAGTGCCATTTTGCACTGCAGGCTGCTCCAGTATTGCTGTTTTGCTGGGTTACCTGTAGGTATTTCATAGCCCACTTAGCCCAGGTGTCACAAGGGAGCACATTTCTGTCCTCCTTTACCTTAAGCTTGATATATGGGAAAATTCTTTAATTTTTTTTTTCTCTTTTCTAGGTAATTTTCTTCCCCTAAGTATCAACAGCCAAGTAAACTGAAAGACAAAGCAGAGATCTGAACCATTTCCTCACCCTCCTAGAAGCAGGTGAGTTAGTTAAAAGCTAATAAAAAGTGATGGAGCAAAATTAACTCCGCTGTATTTTGAAGCACTTTTGATATCTTTATTAAAAGTCAAGATGTGCTTCAAAAGAAATCCCAGTGCTCTTTCAAAAACATTGCATGGCTCAAAAAAGATGCACTTAAGAAATGAATCAACACTTTCTTTTTTTCCTTTCTTTCTTTCTTCCCCCCCCCCAAATCGCATTGGGATTTATCAGTGTGGTACCAGTAGTAAGGAAGGGTCTGCTGCAGCATTCTAATTAGCACAACCACATCTTCTGTAAACTTCAGCACTGCAAACTTACAGCAACGGAGATGGGTTTAGGCACAAAACATTCTTACAGTATTTATTCATAGAATCAACTAGGTTGGAAGAGACCTTCAAGCTCATCCAGTCTAACCTAGCACCCAGCCCTAGCCAATCAACCAGACCATGGAACTAAGTGCCTCAGCCAGGCTTGGCTTCAACACCTCCAGGGATGGTGACTCCACCACCTCCCTGGGCAGCCCATTCCAATGCCAATCACTCTCTCTGGGAAGAACTTCCTCCTAACATCCAGCCTAGACCTTTCCTAGCACACCTTGAGACTGTACCCTTGTTCTGTGCTGGTTGTCTGGGAGAAGAGACCAACCCCACTTGGCTACAGCCTCCCTTCAGGCTCGCTCAGCCTTTTCTCACAGGGCTGTGCTCCAGGCTCCTCACCAGCTTTGTTGCCCTTCTTCCAATACCTCAACATCTCTCTCGAATTGAGGAGCCCAGAACTGGACACAGCACCCAAGGTGTGGCCTGGCCAGTGCCGAATACAAGGGCAGAATAACCTTCCTTGTCCTGCTGATCCAGGCCAGGATGCCATTAGCTCACCTGGGCACACTGCTGCCTCATCTTCAGCTATTATCTACCAGTACACCCAGATCCCTCTCTGCCTGTCTGCTCTCAGCCACTCTGTCCCTAGCCTGTATTGCTGCTTGGGGTTGTTGTGGCCAAAGTGCAGAACCCTGCACTTGGCCTTGTTAAATCTCATCTCACTGACCTCTGCCCACCCATCCAGCCCTCTCCTGCCTATACTGCAGTCACTGTAGGAAATGCAAAGGAAGGAGAATCGGATGGATGCTGCTGAAGGCAATGCACCTTAGTGAGGAGTTGCCACTCATTACCTTCCCCTGCATAATTGGATTTAGGTATGCCACTATTTTAAATGCAGCATGAGTAGTCAATTACCTTCTATTTCCCACTTATGAGCCCATAAATAGAATAAAGGAAATGCACGGCACGGGGAGGAGGGGTAGGGGAGTGGGGCTGGGAAGGAGGAGGGCATGGCACATGAATTGCTTCAGCCTGCATTTCATTAAGAAAAACAAGCTCTGGCAATTCATACGCACACAAACAGCTCCTCTGATTCATGGCTCAGCAAATCTCCCAGAGGACAGTTTAATGGCCACTATCTACCTTGACCAGATAAAGTCCCTTTTCTTAATCCCCAGTCCTCCTGAACTTTAATCCTCTGCTATTTAAATTTGTCATAAAATCTTTTATTTGCCTTGTCATGTTATTACTTAATCAGTAAGTGTATTATGTCTCCATAACCGGGCCGTGCTGCTTTGGCACGTGAGCAGAGGGCAGGTTACTCTGCCTCCCTGAGCCAGCTCTAAATAAAAACACCAGCTTTAAAAACTAGAGAAGAAATCATCTAGCAAGATCAAAAGACCCCGATCCTCATCCCAGATTGGCATCATGAAACCAGGGATCCTTTCTTTTTCTGCAACAACAAGTTTTTTTCTCCTCTTCCTGCTGTTTACTCAGTGGCACATTAACCCTTTCCAGAGCTTGCACCAGGCAGAACAAGTCAGAGAATCATAGAATCAACCAGGTTGGAAGAGACCTCCAACTCCATCCAGTCCAAACTAGCACCCAGCCCTAGCCGGTCAACCAGACCATGGCACTAAGTGCCGCATCCAGGCTTTGCTTCAACACCTCCAGGGACGGTGACTCCACCACCTCCCTGGGCAGCCCATTCCAATGCCAATCACTCTCTCTGCCAACAACTTCCTCCTAACATCCAGCTTAGACCTCCCCTGGCACAGCTTCAGACTGCATCCCCTTGTTCTGTTGCTGGTTGCCTGGCAGCAGAGCCCAACCCCACCGGGCTACAACCTCCCTTCATTCAGGTAGCTGTAGACAGCAATGAGCTCTGCCCTGAGCCTCCTCTTCTCCAGGCTGCACACCCCCAGCTCCTTCAGCCTCTCCTCACAGGGCTGTGCTCCAGGCCCCTCCCCAGCCATGCTGCTCTTCTCTGGACACCTTCCAGCACCTCAACATCTCTCTTGAGGAGCCCAGAACTGGACACAGCACTCAAGGTGTGGCCTGAGCTGTGCTGATCACAGGGGCACAAGAACCTCCCTTGTCCTGCTGGCCACATTGTTCCTGATCCTGGCCAGGATGCCATTGGCTCTGCTGCCCACCTGGGCACTCTGTTGCCTCATGTTCAGCTACTATCTACCAGCACCACCAGAGCCCTCTCTGCCTGGCTGCTCTCAGCCACTCGGTCCCCAGCCTGAACTGCTGCTTGGGGTTGTTGTAGTCCAAGTGTAGAACCCTGCACTTAGCCTTGTTCAATCTCATTCTAAAGTCATTTACTTCTCACACAGGGGAGCCACAGCTGAGGATGCCCTGTGGAAGCTCTGCAGACTGGGGCAGAGGGGAAGGCTGGGCAGAGGTACCGATGGATCCAGTTCACCAGGCGCCAAAACACCACCACCTACCAGCCCATGCTGCTCCCCAGAGCACACTGCAGCCCCCAGGAACATGCACTGGGGTAACACCATGCAACAAGTTGACTCACAGGTCGGGCCAGCACCCAGCAGCTTTGACAGTCTAACCTGCAAAAAAGAAAATGATCAGAAATGGAATTAAATCAGCAGTGTAAAACCTGGTAAGTGTTGCACGTCTGCTGCTGGTTGGGTCACAACTCACCTGCATGTCGCTGACTTGCAAGTTTGTTTTCTTAGGAGAACAATAGCTCGAGTGAAAATCTCCTTGCCAAAAGATAATTGTCTCCTCCCTTCCCCCCCAGCCTGAACTAAGCAGCTAGCACGATGCAAGAGGAAATGCTTAGTGCATGTTTATTTAAACATACTCCTGCTTCTAGCTGCAGTTTTCACCTGCTAGAATCTTCTTTTCTTCAAGCCAAGAGACAAAATTAAGCAGGAACACTTCACTGGATGCTCAGTGGCTGCTAAAAATCCTTTGCCCTCTTGAGTTCTGTAAAACAGAACAGATTTAGCATTGGGCTAAACCAGCTGTATGGATTGAAAGCAAACAGTAAACCAGCAGGGCTCGGGCTCTGCCTGGTATTGGGGGAAGTGTGAACTTGTGATTTGGAGGGTTTTGTCAGAGGCAGAAGCTATAAATATCAGCATTCTGTGGTGCTTCACTGCAATTTGTTTGCTGCTTCAAGATAGTAGCCAGCCATGTATTTTCCTTTCCCTGCTAGTAGCCACTTTGCAAGAAGCCAGGTAATGTAAAAATAGCTATTAACTCTGTACCAAGAAGTACAGTACATTATCACTCCACATTGATGTTGTTAGAGGATAGCAAATCAATAACCAGTTCTTACTCAGTAACTTTGTAAACCATCTGCTTCCATCGCTGCAAAGCAGGTTCTGCTGCAGCAAAGCCTTTACTGCCAGACTAACAATTTCCTTTGTCAAGCCTAAGACAGTGCCCCATCAAAAAGCTTTTTGGTTGCTTTAGCATTTCAATAAGTGAACTGGTTAGATTACACTGAAATCCTGCAGAGAGAGAAATTGTAACTCCCTGTGAAAGTTCACCCTCATCAGAAAAGATTTTGTTTACCTCTGAGGCTGAGAGTTGGTGATTATCTGATACATGACATCGTTAGACCCTACCTGGCAATTCCATTATTACCTTTAATCACCAACATGTGCAGCTGAGAGCTTCGCACATTGACCTCCCTCCACAGCTCCCTCTCTGCCCAGCTCACCTCTCTGCTCACTTCACCTGTGTGCCTCAAGGCAGGCACCCAGGATTCCTTGTAAAGGCCCTCAAAGGTATCTACTGCTCTTCACTAACTGTCTACGGCCCTCTGCATGCATTTAAGGTACCCTTCTGTTAAATGCCTAACATCTGAGAACAGCTTGGGAAGAACTCTGCAGTCACTGTAAGGTCTCAGACGTCCCACAGAGCATTTAAGAAATATTCTACCAGGGATGAACATGGGGATGTGGGATGGGGAGGGCACAGCTGCAAGCAGAACTTAATTTGGAGGTCTACAAAGCATCAAGCCTGCAGTAATCACTTCTAAGCTGCCACTGGAGTCACTGCTTTCCCCCGCTCAGGAGGAAGGAATGAGCGATGCAGAGACTGGAGATCCCAGTCCCGCTGTATTTTACTCACAGCCCCTTGCTTCAACAATAAATCTTGTCTTTACAGCTCCAGCCAGACAGCTAGCAAATGCCAGGCTGCTGCCTGCCTGCTCTGCCTTTCCATGCCCCCACCCTGGCACCAGCCCCATTCTCACTACACCCATCCCAGGCAACTAAGCCTCAGACTCCATTAATCTTATAAACCAACAGTTCCTCTCCTCCTTATCTTCTGTAAACAGCTCTGCCTACACATCTAAATTAAAGCACAGCAACCCCTTGTTCCGGCCTCCTGCTCCCTCACACAGCCCCAGAGAAGCAGTGGGCTGTGCTGACCCCCAGCAAGCACATTCCCCCTGCCTCGGGGAAGCAGCAGCTCCAAGCCCTGCGCTCCTGCGCTTGGACCTTCTCCCCTGTGGGCAGGGTCACAGCCCAGGCAGCGCCAGCAGCACTCTGGATTCATTTCTAAGTAAAACCACTGCTGAAGCAGTGTCAAACCTCAAGTGTCTATGCTTGGAAGACAAAGAAAAACAAATCTAATCATCTTTTAGTGTATTGACTCCTTTGGACTACTTTTTTGGCTTCCTTGGCTTGGGAATCCTTCCTATCAATCACTTCCACATTTAGTGTCCCCAGCTTCACAAACCTATTTGTCTCTGCTCAGAGTATCATTGGTGCTCAGCCCACCGCTTTCTCCTGCACCTTCCTCTTGCACTTCAACTGCCCAGTGACATCATATTTGCAACCTCAAGTAACATAAGTTTTATTTGCTTGATTTTAGCTCCACTCCTCTCTCATGCAGACAGCCAAAAGTAGATGTCCCATTACATATGTAAGACTGGATTTCCAGTTTGTGAACTGTGACTTCATTGTGTCTGGTGCTAGACCGAGCTTAATAAAGCAGTAAATTTGGCTATAGGCAGTACTCTCATGTCACAAAACATACAGAGACCATAGAATCAACCAGGTTGGAAGAGACCCCCAAGATCATCCACTCCAACCTAGCACCCAGCCCTATCCTATCAACCAGACCATGGAACTAAGTGCCCCATACAGTCTTTTCTTGAACATCTCTAGGGACAGAGACTCCACCACCTCCCTGGGCAGCCCATTCCAATGCCAATCACTCTCTCTGCCAACAACTTCCTCCTAACATCCAGCCTAGACCTGCCCTGGCACAGCCTGAGGCTGTGTCCCCTTGTTCTGTTGCTGGGTGCCTGGGAGAAGAGCCCAACCTTACCTGGCTACAGCCTTCCTTCAGGTAGTTGTAGACAACAATGAGGTCTGCCCTGAGCCTCCTCTTCTCCAGGCTGCACGCCCCCAGCTCCCTCAGCCTCTCCTCATCTGGAGTTACTTCTCACTTTGACATGATGCTTCACTTGCTTTCCAGTTCTCTTCCTTCCATTTGCAAGCTTTGACATAATAATTCCTTCTGCCTTAAATACTGAGCATCACTCCTTAGCTATGAACCAAATTCCACTAACAGACTGCTCTGCAATTGTTTTGCACTTGTTGAAAGATCCTTTTTGGGTAGAATACATTTTCTGAGCTGAAAATGTTTCTGCATACACTTCTAGGACACACCATAGTGCACAGTGAGCTCTGACAGCCACTTAGCTGCTAGGTGAGTAGGTTTTCTGTGTTAAAGCTGTACCATGAGTTTGGCACTGCTGTGATACTATGGCATTCCCATTAGAACTAAAACTGCTAAGTGTATTTGCCTGCTCAGTAACCAAGACTTAATGTGTTTCCTTTTAGCTCTGCTCTTACTTGCTGAAGTTTTAGGGGAGGGTCCCCCTCCCTCACAGGTCTGGGGATTTTTCTGCTTTCACTTAGGCACAAGAAATGGTCACCTTCTGGCATAAATTCAGAGCACAAACACTGAGCAGAAAGTAGGTCAGCACAAGCACCATGTTTCACTTCTTTCCAAGCACAGACCTGGCCCCAGCATCAGCTGCCTTCCAAAGGCTCTCAAACTCCCCTAAAGGGAGTCAGCTCTCTCTAGCCCATTATTTTCTGTGAAGGCTCAGATGTACACTCAGCCTTGACACACTGAGCTTGGCCTGCAGCAGAAACCAATCTTTCAGATCAGTGACTGGCCTGTGGCCCCTCCTGAAGCTGCCCAAGCCCTGCATTCCTCAGAGGGCAGCTGAGCTCTCAGAGCCGCAGTTCAGCCTGTCCCTGAAGCCCAGGCTGCCTGCAGTCTCCCAGGGAAAGGCAGATGCCACACACCAGCCTGTGCTTCTGGCCTGCCCCCTCACTAGAGATGTTTCAGGTGCTTGGGTGACTCCCTTTCTTGTGGCCTCTGTGGCCCAGGACAGGCTGCAGTCTTACCAACAAATACAAATTCAGCACCAAAATCTCAGGATCACTGAGAAACATTTCCAAAGCAGATACCAAAGCCCAGCTCTTGACTGTAGCACTGCTGGGGTATCATTTGGGAACGTGTGGGGCTGACTTTGCTCACTGCTATCCATCTTGTGGATCGACTCACCTGAAATAGATGGCACACATTTGTTTTTCACTTGAAATAGGATTACTCACACTAGACAAGCTCACTTTGTAGCTATTACCTCAAACACTGACAAGTGACATAAACCAAGATGGCTACTCAGAGGTGGAAAGGTCATCAGGGATAATTTCTTTCTCCTTCAGCTGCAGAAGGCCTGTGTGTGCACACCATAATCCCAGATAGCTTACGATAATGCCTTAATTCAGGAAGAGAAATGGCTTTGAACTTTCACACTGAGCAATACCTGGACAATGAAAACCTTCAGCTTAATTCCTCTGAACTTTGCAGCGTACAGAACTGCAGCCAGCAGTTGTGATTTACACCATCCTGCATGTCTTAAGATACTTTCTAGTGATGCCTAAAGGTTGTTAAGGGTTGATGTAAGACTGCTATCAATTACAGGCTCACTTATCCTCCCTTCTACAGGTCTATTGACTCGGCTTTGGCTACAGTCCTCTTCTTGGTTTACCCATTTGTTTTCGGAGAGCAATGAGGCGTTTCCGAGAGCTCACGGACAGGGACCAGGCTGTGCCCAGGGGTGGTCTGCAGTCCTCCTTCCAAACAGCAGAGGTAAGGTTCTTTTGGTCCCTGAGAGAGTCAATACTGAAACCATTTCAGTAGAATGAAAATGCTTCCAAATTCAGAAGGCGAATTTATTAATACCTGTTGACATCGCTACTCGGCCAATGAGGTAAGGACAGGTTCTGGCACACAGTTAAATACTTCCACTCTTCCCATTCAGTCCTGGGAAGCTCAACCTTAACTGTCCCCTGCACTAAGAAACCCAACTCATTCCTAGCGTTTCTGACATTTCCAAGGCCTTTTTCACTAATTTGGTGGAGAGTGGGAGGAGAAGGAGGAGGAATCAAGCTTATTACTCTGCTCTGCATCACCCATTACGAACAATGTGTGAGTCCTGTCATCCTGCTGCTAACAGCTTTATGAGGGCCTCCTCCAGATGCTCCAGCACACTGACCACCCTCAGCCACACTGCAGGGAGATCATGTATGAGTTTCTAAAGAAATGCTAGCTTTTTGCATGAAAACCTGCTCAGCAGGATGACTTCAGGCAGTGCTTAGCAAGTTCTCAAAGTTGCCTTCTACCCTGCAAATCCCACATAAATGTGTGGTTAAAGAGCATATTAAGCAGCTGATTATTTCATACCAATCTGAGGAAATGACCAAACTGAAAAAATCATTTCTCCAGATACAAATGTACTCTTTAAAGGCATATTTAGTTTTCCTTAGCCCTCCATCTTAACAATTAAAGGCTTGCCTTTAAAATTAGTGCTGACCTGGACACAGTTCAGTGACACTGCTTCTACCTTCATAGACACTGAGTAAAGAAATGCCTACCTTGAGTCTAGAGGCACAACAGCAGCAGAGCCCACACACATCCTAGCACCTGTATGAGAATTTTACCTAATATTCAGTTAGAAATCCAAAGCTGCATATTGAATACTGAAGTGTGCAAAAGGGAATTTGTCAAAGTCAGGCCAAAGAAGCATTGCATCAATCCAAGGAAAGCTGCCGTCCTCGTGACTGGAAAAGCAGATTTAAGCCAACTGCAATCAACCAACTGCATTATTAGAGAGCAGGAGGGTTCAGCTCTGGTTTAATTTCATGATCAGCTCCTGGTCTCTGTTTTGTGTTTGACTGATGGTGTGACCTGCTGCAGAACCTCCGAGCCCTTCTTCACTGAATCACCTGGTGGATCTACACACATGCACTACAACCACTCGGTAATAAAGAGCTTTAGCATAGGTGCACTGAGAACAGGGCTGGCTGCTTGAAAGGAACAGAGAACGGCAACTGAAAACCACTGTCAGAGGGTTTGTCTGTATTGCTGTCTCCAGAGTAAATATTCTCACAATCCTGTAATTCCACTGGCTGTGACAGTGCCACCCAAACCCAAGTGAGCTGGCGAGGTAATTCCATGCCTTTCCTCCCCAGCAAGATAGAGGCACACACAAGAAGGAAGGCTGAACTACTCCAGATCCCATTGTAACCACTTTGATCTCACAGTATCACAGTATCATCAAGGTTGGAAGAGACCTCATAGATCATCAAGTCCAACCCTTTACCACAGAGCTCAAGGCTAGACCATGGCACCAAGTGCCACGTCCGGTCCTGTCTTGAACAGCTCCAGGGACAGAGAGAACAGGGTAAGGCTTGCTTCCAAACACTGCTCAGTTCCAATCAAACCACTTAAATAAAACAATCTCATGTACAAATTCAGGAAGAAAAACAATTCAAGCATGAGGCACTGCTGAAGCAAAGATTTGGCTTCCAGTCAGAAATGCACTCATCAGAATTCAGAGCATCCCTCAGGCTGCGCACCTGAAGCAGCAGCAAAGAATTTAAACAACACATATATGGGTCTGGGAGGGCTCTTGTTTGTTTCCTGACTGGCCCGTGGTGGTTTTTTGAGTGGACAGGATTTTTGACATCCATTGCCCATGTGCTGCAAATTTCCTTTTGATGGTTCCATTAACCCCCCCTGCATTTGACCCTTGCCATCAGTTTACTGACATGCACCTTTCAACCTGCACACGAAAGGATTGCTCACTGGCAGCTAGCAGCAAGGAATAATCCTGTTAGCACCTGCAAGTACTATTTGCAGATTACAAGCAATACCAGCACCTCACTAACACCTCTCTGAGGTCCATGACTAGCTGAAACATAATTATTGGGGATTTTTATCAGTAAGAAAGGAAAAAAAATGTGAAGCATTCAGAGACCATGACTCTTCCTTACACCAGTTTAAACTTCTACAAGCACCAAAGCGCTGCCTTTAGAGGATCAGCAGCTTGTTGGTAAGTACATCTTTCTGATGGCAGAACATATTCCTCAAACAATTATGTCTTATCACAATACTTACTTAAAATGTTACATCAAACTGTATCGTGGGGCCCTTTTGAAATCTCCTCGTTAATGATGCTTATGTAAGGTGCATTAGATGAAAAGCATTTCCATATTGCTTGTAGGAGTTATGACTTAATTCTACTCTAATCTACTCCACCATTTGTGTAATCACTCCTGACACTTTACCTTTTGTTTTGCAAAACATTATTGTCTGTCACAGAGAAAAAAACCCAAAAACAACAAACAAACCACAAACCCAAAACCCAGCTGATATTTTGTCACTGCAATCTGATGGAAAAGATGTTATTAATTAAATGTTGTACACAGTTAGACCTGCAGACTCACTGACAGCTCATGGGAGAAGATGTATTACTGGAAGACAGTTGTTATTTAGCTCTCTGAGGTAACACAGAGACATTAATAAATCTCCTACCCGTTCCTGTGAATTAGACAGACACTATTCTGCATGTGTGGGGAGCACTGTGGACGCTGTTTGGCCTTTAACGGTCACTAGCAGCCAAGACTAGGAGCACTATAAAGAACACTTGCACTTGCTTTAACTCACTAACTGAGCTTGCAAATGCACAAGGAGCAGAACTGATACAATAGCATATTCTGGTTTAGTCTCTAGGCTGAACCTAGGCTGGAACCTCAGCAGGTCCAGAGGAGGCTATGAAGATGTCCAAAGGGCTAGGAGAGTTGGGGCTGTTCAGACTGGAGAAGAGAAGGCTCCAAAGAGACCTTAGAGCAGCCTTCCAGTACTGAAGAGAGCCACAAGAAAGCTGGGGAGGGACTTTTTACAAGGGCTTGTAGTGACAGGGTAAGAGGGAATGGATTGAAGCTTGAGGAGGGCAGATTTAGACTGGAGATTAGGGAGAAATTCTTGGCACTGAAAGTGGTGAGACACTGGCACAGGTTGCCCAGGGAGGCTGTGACTGCCCTCTCCCTAGAGCTGCTGAAGGCCAGGCTGGATAATGCCTTGAGCAACCTGGTCCAGTGTAAGGTGTTGGAACTAGGTGATCTTTAAGGTCCCTTCTAACCTAACCCTTTCTATGAATGCATGAACTCTTTGCCAAAAGAAGGTGGCAAAAAACATTTTACCAGAGCTGGCAGTTCAGTTTTCTCTTTCTGCCTTATTTTTGGTCATCAGCAGTGTTGCACACACAGAAATTGCTCCTTTACAGGGTGAGTAGGAGCAGCTACAAAATTCCAACTGCCTAGAGTGAGAGCTTTGACCAAGTCACTTAACTTACAGCAACTTTCGTTTCACTGAGGTTAAATTGGTAGTCCTCCTCACATGCATGCCATTGTTCTTCTACTCTGAGCAGTGAAATCATCTCACAAACAAAGAGGGCTTCCAGAAATTCTCCTATTAAACTTGATTATTATGTTTGGGAGTTTTTCAGCACTTGCACTGTGGTGCTCAGAGCTTTACAGGAAACTTCATCAAGAGAGAGGTTTGGAAAGTCCTTACCTTAGTCACAGGGAAACACTCTGAATGATGCTTTCCTCCTCAATATGCTGCGATCTGTGGCTTCTGAGGGCTCTGAAGGTAACTGTGATGCAACTAGTGATCAGATTGCTTCATGAGGAAAAGCTCATCACAGGCAGGGTAACTGCTTAAAATGCAACATAAACAGCTCCATGTCAGTATTTGGACTCTGCGTAAACAACTCCAACTGTATCACTCTAGAGACAAAGACACATAATGCTGTGTAAAATGCTCAGAAAGGGTTGTACTGAATTAATCTGCACTTGAGTTTTGGAAGAAAAAGGGTCTGGGTAGTGGAAAAATATCATAGAATCATAGAAAGGATCTCGAAAGCTCATCTGGTCCAGCCCCGCTGCCAGAGTAGGATCACCTAGAGCAGATCGCACTGGAATGCATCCAGATGGTTCTTGAATATCTCCAGAGAGGGAGACTCCACAGCCTCCCTGGGCAGCCTGCTCCAGTGCTCAATATGAACTTCTCTGCCCCTGTGAAGTATGATCCAGCCTGGAGCTTCGAGAAAGCATCCTGGGAAAGGGCTCCGCCACTGCAACACAAATGGGTAAAGAGTGATTTTCAACCTGTGCTGTCTTTAATCCCATTCCCAGAGCTGCAGGAATTGGTGTGTGTGACAGACTGCAGTGTTAAGATTTTGTCCAGATAAACGTAAACAAAGTATTTCTTACAACTCTGATGCTACATCTCCAGGCAAACACTTCTCCTTTTAGCAACATCACAAGTTCCAAGTCGGGAAAAAGACCAGAGATCAGCGTTTTAAATCTGCCAATAAAACTAAGGGAAAGCAATCTGTACATAGGAGTTTATTTAGATGCCCACAAGTTTTAAATCATTCCCCTTTATATCTCAGCCCACTGGAGATCTCATCCAACTGAATTACCATTGGGTTTTACAACGTGATATACAAAATGAGCTGACATTATGATTTACAAACATCCTTTGAGTATCATATAAAACACAACTGTTCCCCTTATTATACAATCATTAGGGTGATGCAAATATAGGCAGTACATTAGTAGCTGAAAATGATGGGGCATTTTAGGAAAATAAATTCAACTTTACCACACAAACCTGTTAGGTAAAACAAATTCTGTGTAAAAAAATGGGAATTAAGTTGTCTGAATGATTGCAGGTAACTCTCACATTGTTTTGCCACTCTCCCCTCAGAAGAAACACAGCAGTGCTTCATTTCAAAGACAACTAATTTTTTCTGCCACTGTATAGTCACATGTCATTCTTTTAATCAGTTTCACATTTCTCTGCATGGAACTACAAACAAAACAACCCCCCAAAACTCACAAATGTAGGACTTCCCAAACTGTAGCCACTAAGCTTACTCCTGCATTCTTCTTCCGTATATTCAGTGTGGTCAATTAAAGAGACAAACAAACAAAGCAAAAAACCACCACAAATGAGCAGAGGAAAACACAACAGCACATTGAAATGGTGACACTGAAGCTGCAGATGCCATCCTTGCAGAAATATATTCTTGATCTAATGCCACAAACCTTCTAGCCTCATGAAAAAAACAAACCAACAAACAAAGAACAGACTCTGGCTGAAAAGAATCTAAACTCTAACCTCAGTATAGGGCTGAGAGTTTTGTGTTTGTCTAAACTTAGGTCCTAAGCGACACTGCAGGTGTAGTGAATGTAAAAGTAAGTATCTTTCAGGGTGATAAAATATGAAAAGAGAAAAGTCTGCTTATAAGCTGTTAACCAGGTACTGAAAGCTACCAAGTGTTAGGTCTCCTGTGCCCATCCGTGGCTGGTACAGGTGCTCCTGCACTTGGTCACTACGGTGGCAGTAACCCAGCGTGGCAGATACTGTCACTACTGCAAACACAAAAGGGAAACTTCTGAACTCATCAATGGAGTTACAACCAAAAGCAAACTCTAAACTAGTCAATTCAAACGATATCGTTCCAAGGGTCTCTGACTGCTCTATCACTGCACAATCCAGAGGGTGCATCCCCTTCTCCAGCGCTTGCAGTTTCTCTTGCAACACAGAGGACTGCTAATGACAGGTGATCCTTCCCTGAACGTGTTGGACTGGCAGTGGAATGTTGGTCCAGTCCTGTTTCACTACAGGAGTCTTGCTGCTGCTCCCCGTGTTGGGAGGAGAAAGTGCTTTTGTTTCTTTTTCATTTGGCCATTTTGTCAAGATGATGGCATTTAATTTTGGGTTGGGTTTTTTTCAGACAGACTTAACTTTGATCACTTCCATTCTGTCCAATCAAATATACCTTTGTATGCTTTAAAATGTTGGACAGCTGTGAAATATAAGTGCTATGCAATTTGACTGTACATACATACATATTTTCATAAATACATTCGACAGGGACCTGGGAACTAAGTATGTGACATGTGGGACAAAAAATCACAACAGGCTGTCTCATTTGTAAGATCTCGAGCCAAAGGAAGAGGAGCTGAAGGCTCTCATGTGGTCAGTACACAACTTAAACCAAAAATACAGCATTAGGTTAGGCATGAGATAACAGAAAGGGCTCGACAGGAGCAGAGTGTCATCTACAACACTGAGAACTTGGAACGACCATTGACGGCTATGCGCTGTACCGTAAGTCACCCAGACAAGGCTAGCAAGGATGAGCATAGTGATAGGTCCCAAAGGCAACTCCCAAACACCTTCCTCAGGCGGAGACTTCGGCAATTGTCTGTTGTACAAAATGCCAACGCGTAACAGCTTCGTTTCAGGTGTCGGCGGCGGCGGCTTCCCTCCCTTGGCACAGTCCAGTCTGCCTATGTCAGTTATTGTTGAGACACTCTAAATCCACCGAGCAGCAGACGTTCCCGTTCTGCACAGACAAACAAGCAGGGCATCAGTCACCTCCGCACAGCAAGGCACAAAGAGCAAAGGGGCTGGTGGCACGGACAGATAGATGCATCTCTGGCACATCTACTGCACGGTAACATCTGCTTAAGACATCCTCCAAGGTGTCCTTAGCAGTCATAGAATCATAGAATCAACCAGTTTGGAAGAGACCTCCAAGATCATCCAATCCAACCTAGCACCCAGCCCTAGCCAGTCAACCAGACCATGGCACTAAGTGCCTCATGCAGTCTTTTCTTGAACACCTCCAGGGATGGTGACTCCACCACCTCCCTGGGCAGCCCATTCCAATGGCAAATCACTCTCTCCCACATGTGGTGGCTCTGTCAAAGAGGCTGCCTTTGCCACCTGAACTACAACTGAACTAGAAACCTACACCTGAAAGGCTCAGTGGTACCCATGATAAATAAGCACAGCAATGGTAACAGAGATGATTGGATTTTTTTCTCCCACGCAAGGAAGGAGAGAGTTGAGATGGGACCCATGCAGGGCAGCTTCCTGTTTGTCTGCAATAAGCTGATACTTCAGAATCTGAATTCACAGCAGATGAGATTATATGGTGGGGACACGCAACACACACCTTTGGAGAGCGATGCGTCGTTAAACAGCCTTCTGCAACATCAGTTATTTACAGAACTGCAGTATGCAATCAAAACACTGCAGCAACCACCAAAACCCCAGAGAAGCAATTTTTAATTTTTATATCTATCTACATATATATATATTATTTTTTTTTTAATCCAAGACAAATAGGAATACTCTGAGGGATGGCAGAAGAGCCCTGGAGCAACAGCTTGGTTTCCAACAGCGAACAGAAGAACATTTGATAGACCAAACCAAGATTTTCATAATTCTGATATTAGTGCAGGGGGGCAACACCACATGGAGCAAAGGAGACAGACTGCACTTTGCAGTGGAGCCACTGGGTAAAATCTATCTTGATGAGATCTGGGGAGAGAAACTGTGACATTCCCTATCCACTTCTGTTATGAGAGCACCCTCAGCTCTGAGCTGCAGTGCGTTTGTACTTGTGTACTTGCCGACAGTGGTTTTGCCTCTGCTTACTGGCTCCTTAAAACGCATTTTCACAACCATCCACATTAGGCAATCATTAAAACAGTAGCCCAGATTCATACTGAGAATGCCTGCAGGGCTCTCCAGCAGAATCTCTGAAATTTGTGCTAGGATATTACAGATCTGTGCTCAACATCTTCAACAAGCTCGGAATTGTTTTGTTTCCAGCCTGCAAACACAAAAGGGGTGAGGTTTTCATCAGCTTCTGCCCTTGGGTTTAATTTATTTTCCCCAGATCTGAACGTGAGCTTGCAGGGGCAAAGTGACCCTAATTTTACATAGCAACAAGCATCTCCATTTCCACTCTACCTTGCATTTGCAGGTTGTGCAAGGAGATCCCAGCATAGTCCACACAGCGCCGCTGAGCCTTGTGACTCCGTAGCCATCTAGACAGGTTCTCCTGATGTCGTAGGTGATGTTGTCAGCCAGGCAGGGATCAGTGACGCAGTGGGGACAGCACTCTCCTTCTGAGATGGCTGTGTACTCGCAGTTTAGATTTGGGCACGGAAGAGGCCAGCAATCCACCTCTCCTTCCTGCAGGAATGGAAGCAAAGCTCACTGAAAGTGTCACCACTGAAGTAACCTTAACAGATCAGCTCTCAGTTTGGTTGGTCATATAAATGCATGAATACTGAGCTGAAGTTTCCTAAACGCAGCAGACTGTAGAGTCATAGAATGGTTTAGGTTGGAAAGGACCTCAAAGCTCAGCCAGTTCCAACCCTCTGCCACAGGCAGGGACACCCCTCACTAGAACAGGTCACTCAAGGCCTCATCCAACCTGGTCCTGAACTTCTCCAGGGAGGTTGTGGAGCACAGAATCACCCAATGTGATCAGAGATCACATTGGGTGATTCTGTGCTCCACAACCTCCCTGGGCAACCTGTGCCAGGGTCTCACCACCCTCAACTTGCGCCAGTGTCTCACCACCCTCACTGCAAAGAACCCTTTCCTAACATCTGGTTTGAATCTCCCCTCTGCCAGTTCAAACCCATTCCTCCTTGTCCTGTCATTACAAGACCTTGTCAGTAGTCCCTCTCCAGCCTTCCTGTAGGCCCTCTTCAGATACTGGAAGGCCACTCCAAGGTCTCCTCAAAGCCTTCTCTTCTCCAGGCTTCATTGTTCCTTGGCTGAACAACTGCCACACTGCCATCATGGCTGCAGGGGGACCTTTGCCCTCTAGGGCAACATTAAACACTGGGTTTAAGTATTTCCACAGAGTCTAATTTTTGCAGCAATCACCTTGCAGACTCTTTCCACACCTGGTCACACAAACCTCTCTGTGGAATCACAGCAATTGTTTAAATAGAAAGTTAATGCTGCAGATAGATGTAGGTTAGTATGTTTGAGAAGCACTGAGCATTGATCTAACTAGCAACAGCCAAAATTGATTTTGCTGTCAACTCCTAACAGAATTGTTAGAGCAATGCCAGTTATGTTCCACTGAGTCATTTCATTATTTAGCTTTGTGGGGGCAAAAAAACATAAAACCAAACTAAAATCCCCCAATAATTTAGCAGAAAGAAATAGAGAATGAGCAGATTATTCCAACAGGATCAGAGGACCTTAAACAAGAACTTCTGGTCTACAGCTGGAGTGATCTGACATCCACCTTCTACTCCCATTTGTGTAGCTGGGTCTTTTTAGCCTGGAGAAGAGAAGGCTGAGAGGAGATCTCATCAATGCTGATCAGTTTTTAAAGGGTGGGTGTCAGGAGGATGGGAGCAGGTTTTTTTCAGTTGTGCCCAGTGACAGGACAAAGGTTAATTGGCACAAACTGGAACAGAAGTTCCATCTAAACATGAGGAGAGACTTCTTTAAATCAAGGGTGATGGAGCATTGAAGCATTCCACAGGTGGTGGAATCTCCATCTCTGGAACCATTCAAAACCCACCTGGATATCTTGCTGCGTGACCTTCTGTAAGTGAACCTGGCTTGGCAGGGGGGTTGGACTCAATGATCTCCAAAGGTCCCATCTAACCCCTACCATACCCTGACAATGTGCTCAGGTCACTTCTGTAGAGTAGTGCTCTGTGTGTCTAAACTTACCCTGTGAAGGGCTCCAATAGCTTGCATTATGCTACTCTGTAAGCACCTCAGGTGTGGGTAACATCAGACACTGGGTGTAGCACTCCTTGGACCCTTCTGTGTAGCACTGCACAAGAGCATCACTGTTTTTTATCTCTGTATGTTACCTCAACCTGCAAATTCAGCAAAGAACCCCCAGCCACAAGCTCAGGATCCCTGGTAGAACATGTCACATCCAGCAGCAGCCACTGCTGCTGGCTGCAAGTGCTGCTTGCTGTTCTTTTGCAAACATTACATAAATATCTATCTTAGGAGAATACAAAGTACAATACTTACTGCTGTACATTATGGATAATTATCTCTTAACAGTAACTTAGCTTTGAGTGCAATTTGTTTCCTGATGCTCAGACACCTCTTGATTAATATCATAAAGTCTACATTACACAGCTATAAATGGAAACCTGATCATTTTAATGAAGTTCATTGCTGCACTAATTAGTGTGTCTGTGCAAAACCCAAGGCTTTATGGAAGTAATCTACAGAACAAATGTTCTTTATTCTGCAAGTTTGCTTATATATATATATATATGGCTATTTTTTGCCAGTTCACCACGTGGCACTGCCACTCCTTCTTTCCAGCATTTGCTGATTGAAAAAAGGAAACTTCATTGTCTGTTTTGGTAAGACAGATACATCCACTGATTTAATTACAAGTTGAAACTCCTCCAACCAAATCCTTTGCATATGAATATATATATATAAAGACATTTAAGGTCAAATAACCTTACAACACTTCTCCAAAACAAACTAATGCTGAAATTAACACAAGGTCAAGCTTGCCAAGCTTTTCATTTTGTTCATTAGAGCTACTTATTCAGCAATAAGAGGAAATCTGATGGCACAGCTTTTGATTCTCTGGTGCTCTGTAAGTGCTTTATCACCTTTCCCAACCTCAAAAGCAGGAGCAGACAGAGCCAAGAGCCTGCTTTCTGCTTTGCTAAGGACCAGAACCACTGTTGCTCCCCTCCGAAGCGCTTTGCCCCTACCAGGCAGCGGCACTGCTGGCAGCTGTAGGTCCAGTTGTCTCCACTGCGGTAGAGCTTGTGCCCAGTCTGGTCGAGGCACTGGCTGGTGACACGGGTGTCACACTCCGGGCAGCAGAAGAGGTCAGCGCTGGGGTTCTTGCAGTCACAGGCTGTCCTCCGGCAGAAGATCCTCCCGTCCTGTGAGGACACATTGCCCTGGCATCAACCACCAGCCCGGGTCGGCTTGCAGGGTGTGCCCCTCCAAGGGCACAGCTCTAGCACGCCAGGAAGTAAGTTCTTAATGCAGTCAGTGTTTCCACCAGGCCTGGACCCTGCCAGTTGTAACAACCCAAACACCAAGGTTGCCCTAATTTCTACCAGCATCACCTGAACCTGAGCATACTGACTGCCTTCAGCCAATGGCATTTAAAGCAAGTCAGTGTCTCAGAAGGAACGCAGGGAAGGAATTTTCTATCTCATTGGCTACATCAACAAACTCTTCAAGCAGTTACCACTCTAATACACAGAATATTTGCTTAGCACTACTTTGCCTGAGAGCATCACTGTGGAGAAAACGACTTGAACAAATAAACTGTAGTGATGGAGGTGGGCCCTATAACTTCAGAGGAGCAAACTGACAGCAGCAGTAATCATTCTCCCCTCTGAATTCAACACTGCTTCTGTTCCATGTCTGGACATACAGAGCACCAGCTAAAACACTAAACAGATTTATCACCCAATGTAATTCAGTTCATGTATTACAAAGTGCCTGTATTCCACAGGCTCTCCAAAATATGATTCTGCTAAATATTTGTTTACAGCATCAGATGGCCCATTTTGTTAAAGACCATTAAACAGAACTGATTGAGAGGAAAAGAAAATTTGCTTCTGCATGTAAAGAGAAAGAGATTGCTTCTGCATCACAGAAAACCAAATTGATTCTAATTCTAGTTAGGAAAATTGGATGGACTGTCGTGTTTGAAATGACATCCCTTGCTGTAGGTGAGCCAACATACTGATATGCCATAAGCAGACTGGGAAGTGAAATCACAGCTAACAATGAAGGTATTACTGAAAAGTTCTGACCTGAGCTTCGTTTGCATTCAGTGCTAGTTGGTGGGGAAGTCCTCGCTCAAGTAAATGGTGCCCTGCAGCCAATTTGAAGGTCGAGCTGCAAGAGGCATGAAGCTATATTCTGCTTTGGATCACAACTGTACAATTCCTAAAACAACTAAATCATTTCACTGCAGGTTTTCCATATTCTCACCAGAACCTTGTTCAGAGTCTGTAAATCTGTACTTGATCCAAGTAAGAAAAAATTCATTTCATTACCACCAAATAAAGGGAGATGGTCTGTGCCTGCACACCTGCAAGCCTCTATGCCAAGTCTGGAGGTCTGGGAGGACACCGTCCTCCTGAGAAGGAATGAAGAGCAAGTCAGAGACTGTGCCAGCCCCAGCACCCTGCCAGAGTTCTGGGGAAACTCCAAAAGCTTCCAAGCTTTCTTGGAGTGCTTTGGGTACTGTGCGGAGCTATAATGCAGCCCTGGGAATCTGGAGATACCAGTTTGTGAGTAAATCTTCTTCTGAAAAGCCTCTCTGACATTAAAGCTCTTTGCTTCGGTTTTGTTTCCTCTGCTTGCTCTGGATTGTGCTTTCTGCTTCAGCAGAAAGGAGCCTCTCAAGTCCCCCTGGAGGGCAAGCAGTAAGCTGACTCCTGCCTCCGCAGGGAGGTTGGATCTCTGGAGGTCCCTTCCAACCTCTAAAGTTCTGTGATCCTGTGAAAGCAAGGGCATTTATTTCCTCTGATCCTTTTAAAGACTAATTACTAATAAGAGTGACAGTGGCCCTGGGTGTCTTTTCCACAGGCAACCAAAACCAGCCATAAATAACCACAGTCCACAGCATGGGCAGCTGCCTTGTGTGTGTCGTAGAAATCTGTGTCTGCCTCTTATCTTCAAGCCAAGTCAGTCTTGGCCACCAGCGCACCCAGTACAAAAGCAGCAGCAGGGAATCCATGCCCAGGACAGCCAGTGGCACTGCTGCCATTCCATCACAGTTTCAAATTTATTAGAATATTACCTTCTGTGGCACAAAGAATTAAAATTATTTCTTGCTGCCCAACAAGGAAAGCCAAAGAGCACACAGAATTACAGAGAAAGCACACTAGGCTAACACGGCTCTGAGCTGCTTTTGCCAGCCACCGGGCACAAGACTAGACTGCCTACAGACTTTCCTCAGTCTTGTATCAAATTCAGACAACTAGACGTTCTCTGCTTCTGGCTAGTTTGCTGCTTGAGCTGGGAGGGAAGAAATAAAGAAGCTTCACTTCCTCACTCAGCAGTGAGAGGAAATTGTAAGGTAAGGAAGGCTGGCAGGGGCCACGGATCCAGCCAGGTCCAGATGTAATGCTGAAAATAAACCCAAACCAAACCAAAGAAAGAAGCTGCTGTCCCCTTTCAGCAAGTGCTAAATGAAGGGAGCTGAAAGCCTTCCCTGATGGAGTTACGACTAAGCATCCATTCTTACAGGTGGGAAAGCAAAAGCATCTTCTACCTTTTGCTGTGGGCAGACATCAAGAGGCAGCTCAGCACAAAAGCTCTGCCCGTTTGGACAGCTCCTGGCACAAGGAGTTGTGCCCAGCAGCCAGGCAACCCAAGGCCCTGCACAATGGCAGTCCCTCTCCTCTCCATAAAGGAGTGCTGATCTCTAACAGCCAGTGATAACCTGCCTACTCCCAGTTCCAAGCTTTCAAGATCAGTTTTCAAATTCCCCTTTCAGCTGCTGACAGTGCTGGGTAGTTGTGTGCTTCCCTGAGCTCCTGTGCTCTCACCTCTAGGGACCAGCTAACCTTTTCCGTTGCCTTTACTCTCTGTATTTTACAACATTGACAAAGCCTGATGGTTTTGCCAGAGACCTTTTGGTAATCATAATACACTGCTACTCTCTTTATTCTTTAAGCATCTGTGTTTTATCTACAGCCTCATTAGTTCCACACCTTTCAAAAAACCTCTATCCTACACGGACGGCAGCGACACAAAGCCTCTTAAGCTACATCATCTCACTCGCAGCTTTCAGCTCTGTAATAGCACTGAGAAATAGAGAGAAAGCAACATCTTTTCTTTTGCTATTAACATAAAGCATGCCATTAGTATTCTTCCTCCCTGCCTTCCTCACTGACTCGGCTCTACACACTTCATAAGCATCAGTGGTATGAACACACCATTGTTCTTGCCAAAGGAAAAGCTGACACCTAAGGGAATAGCTGTAAGGGGTGACTCAAGCTGCCACAGAGCCCCAAAGCCATTTTGCACAGAAATCAGATCCTGCAGAAACCAACCCACTAAACTGTTCCCACCCTCAGGAACACATTTCACCTTGGCACATCCTCTGCTCCCAGTGCTGTACTTATACCCCAGGCTTTTTTCACACAGGGAGTGGAAGGTTGCGTTTGATAGAGGACAGACTCAAAAGCCCTGCTGTAGCCAGACTGCACAGGCTAGGCTTCATTTTTTCATGGGAGAGAGCAACAGCTCCTGCTCCTCTTCATATTTCTGCTAGTCCTCAAACTGATTGTGTATTAAATCCACAAGAGTTCAAGGAGATGCCAGTAGAAGATGCATCAAAGGTACATTAATTCCTAGTTCTGATAATGTATGCTTTGCAAATGGTGTTCAGGTGAATGAGGATGGTTTGAGGAGCCCAGGTCTGATGAAACACTGAAATAATCCTCTGTGCTTCTATAATGTCACTTTGCTTCTGTATAGAACCCAAGTAACACAATTTCTCATATTCCATAGTATCCTACCCCACAAATAACCTTTACTTAATGAACATCAAAGTTATTTAATTCCCTTTGCATCAGACAAGTTAGAACACACTCAAGTTGAGATCAGTGTGCTTCAGCCAGTGCACAGAATGCATCCATCTGACCTTTCCTAAAATAACCAGACCAACAGAAAAGCCAGGAGAAAGCAAACGCACTCATTTCAGCCTGAAATGCTGATCTGTCTCCTAGATAAACCCAGTGAGCAGCAGCATTTCAAAGTTTGAGTAAGATGTACAAGGAATTATTTAGCTGCAGCCTGCCCTTTCCCTGGCTGAAAACTGAGCAGGCTGCCAAAAGGCCAAGCAGAGCCAACTCTCTGTGCAGTGCCACGGAAAGGAGAGAGGCCTGCAGCAGTTCTGAGCAGTAGTCTGGGGTGCTGGAAGTTATCACAAGTTACAAAAATACCCATTTCAATGATAAGTTTCATTAAACACTGAGTGAAGAGCTTACATTCTTCCTGGGACACAACGGAGAGGAAGCTCTCCCTCTTTCTCCTGCTCTACAGACAAGAAGCAAGCAGCTACAGGAACGAAATGGAATGTAAATGTTAATTCACAGGGGAGGAAAAAATAGAAAGAGAGGAAGATATAAAGGAAGAGTCCTAGCAACAAACAGTGCCAGGCTTGGTTTAAAATATCTATGAGCCAGTTAATCATTCTGTGTATTTTCATAGACTAATAAGAGCATTCAGCAAAAGAAGTAAGCGCAATGAGAAGTGGCAAATAAAGCAAATTACAAGCAGTCTAAAATGGGAATTCTAATAGTTCTAATTCTGCAAAGGCAGACCAGATGTCTTCACATATATTAAACTGTTTGTTCTATTGACTGGGAATCCTTTCAACAGCCAGCCAGTTCCCCACCATTACAATAAAAGCTTGATGTATATTCAGCGGAGTTGTACACTTCAGCTTCTGAAAAGAGGAGTTTTAGGGACCTTGAGGCTCTTGAAGTAAAACATATAGCAGCTAACAAGATCACATTCCCTTTTGAGCCCCAGACAGCAGTGTACTTTGTGGGTTCTGTTCACTCTGAAGCCTTGATTTTCCCTCCTGCTATACTTTTGCAACACAGAAATGATGAGGCTTTCAGCTCCTTGCAACTTCAAAACAGCTCTTGCCTGCTTTCCCCATCAAACCCTCTAATGCTTCCCTGACTCATAAGCATTGGAACACAGAGGCTGAAAGGCCAATTCTCAAGCTCTACATTCATCTTTTCACAGGGGCCAATATATCATTTTACTTACACTTGTGCAAGGGCAAATGGTGCTCTGCCACATCTAAGGACAGCTTTACCAGTGCTATGAATGCATCCACTCAAAGTGGCCTTAAAAGTCCAACCCCTCCTCAGGTTGGTGCATCTCTAGCCATGTCAGCTAATTAAACTAATGAAAATGAAGCCAGCAGAGTTAAATGTTCTTTTAACTTGGTTAACTTGCTCATAAAAGAACAGAGGGGAAAAGAAAAACCTGATCTGAGAACCATCTTCAAGGTAGATGTGCTTGTTCTATGTCTGGCTTCTCCCAGGGTGCAGAGAAGGCTGTGCTGCTCAACCAGGAAAGCTGCCCCCACACTCAGGCTTCTTTACCTGAGCCAATTAAGTGCCTGCTTTCAGCTCCTCTCACCTTTGGTGTATGATCAGACCTTCCCCCTCCTCCAGTTAATTCCCATGCATTCCAAGTGAAGAGAGATGCCACTCAAGGGAGATGGCTGAGCACAGTACTTGTCCTGAGAGATGCACATTCATGCCACAAGCTGAAACGTTCTCTGGGCGTTTCCCACAGGCAGGCTAATCACCTGCAAAGTGTGTGAAAGGTAACTCAAGCCCTCCCCAAGGCATGTTCCGAGTGGCTCGGGTCTATGGAGTGGCACGGTAGAGGCTCAGCAGGGTTAGCCACTACCCAGTTGTGCAAAACCAGGAAAATGTTGGCTTCCCAGGAGGATTTCCCCCACCACAGCTTAGCGTTTGCCTCAGCACCTTCGACTGAGGCTAGCATTACTGCCAGCACCAGTGGCACCGCAATATTTGGTCTCTGACACAAGCCCAGAGAATGAAAGGACTCCTGAAAGCCAGCCCAGCTGGATCTCACCTTGCAGGAACACACGGAGCATCTGTCCTCCCTCAGGGTCCACACCTGCCCGTTCCGCTTGAAGCCGCCTTCATGGGGACAGTCTCCCGTGCACGATGGTCCGGATGGACAAAGACAATCAAACCCTCCTGCCAGGTTCACGCAGGCCGAATCGTTCCAGCAGGTGTGGGTCTTTAAGGCACACTCATCGATATCTGCAAAACAGCAGGCTTATGATGTTGGGGACAGTTCTGGGTTTTTTCCACAGGGCAAATCTTATTCCTGTATTAAGTAACTGTTGCTCATCTGCCTTGCTGGTGGAACAGGGTAGCTTCTTTTTTACTGCCTTCTGTATTCACTTGCTAGATATTAAACATTGACTCTTTTACCTTATCCTTCAGCGTTTGCTTTGATAACACTAAGAATTCTTTAACGACTTCCAGCAGGCTTAATTGTGAATGCTGCGACCTGCAGAACTGTTTTATCAGTGATGAGCCTAAGCGTTCAGACAAGAGTGCAGAGTGATCTCCCAGCAGCTCCAACCTAGTGACTTGCTGTCAATCAGAACTTTCTCTGTTCTGGGTTGCACACCCAAAGAGAAGCACACTACTCTTAAGTTTCTAGCATGGTCAACACTTCGCCTACTAAAAGCGATCTGTTGCACCTTTCCCCATTGCTGGCAGGGAGAAGTGGATAACAAAAGAAATAAAGCAAATAAATTCATAAATAAATAAAAAGGAAGAAAGAAATTCGAGACACTTTATGCAGTAAAAAAAAGTCTTAGAGCAAAGCTGTGCAGGAAAAGTATGATTTAGGAATGACAAAGGAATGAGTGACAAAAGAAAACCATGATACGCTTGAGGAAGGTTGACTTAGAGCATCTCATTAAACCTGCTTTTGGAGGGTAAAATATAATGATGCAACATGAATTCACCCAGGGAATTAGTGCAGCCTTCTTTTCCTTGCAAGAGCCAGGAGATTTTTAATCACTTCATTGCAAACAGGTTTTTCTTTCTGAAAACAACTCTGGACTGTTCTGAAACCATCTACTGACAGATTGCCCAGAGAAAATAGGAGTGAAGTGGTGAGTCCCTCTTGTTCCAACGGGAACCAGGCAAACATTAGGCAGCAGTGGGAGGAAGGCTGAAGAAGAAAATCCTTTACAAGTATGTGATGGTTTCTACCCTGGAAATTCCAGAATACTATGTACATGAATTCAAGAATTACAACGAAGAACCCTCATGCTTCTAATTCTATTAAATTACCTTTTGGCTAGCATGAAATTTGTCACTGTGGTACGTTACCTGAATGCTTCTAACTCCTCTCTAAAAAGAACAGATGTAAAAAATCAATAGATTAAAGCAAATAATCAACATCCCCCCCCCAAAAAAAAACCAAAACCCAAACCCAACCAAAAAAAAACCAAAACAAACAAACCAACAAACAAACAAAAAGCCACCCCCAAAAAAACCCTAAAGTCTCTTTCAGGTAGGATGGGATGGTCTATTGCCCTGCTTCTTAAACAAGTGCCACAGGTTCATGAGTCACCTCCTCAGAAAGTCAGATCCTAGTGAGTCCTTCACAATACCCTGCTGAAGGAAATTCTCTCTGACAACCAAGTGACTAAATTCCCTCTGATCTGGTTAGCAAAAATCCTGATTTCACTTCATGAAGAGTCCAGGAGCAAGTAGAAATGCAGTAGTCATCAAATACAAAACCATCCTGCACAACTCAGCCAGAAAATGACCTTTTCTATTCCTGCTTCTGGATGCAAAGAGAAGCTGGAGGCACTGTAGAGGGGTTTCTGAGGCTCTGCCAAGAGACATTCCCAGTGGCCTGGTAGCATGATTCAAATGCTTGTTGCTCAGACTTCCCTAAAAAGGGTGGTTTTTTGCTGCTCTGATGGTCTTAGTTGCCAAAAAATCCATTGTTCTAATGCACATCCTAACACTAAGTGAGTACTTGGAAGGTCCCATATCAGTGGTGTAAAAGGTGCTGCACTAAGTGAAGTTCAACTTGGAATTTCTTGCTTAATGTGTGCCTGAGTAGCACTGGAAGTAAACCTGGAAAGAGCTACAGGTATGAAACTACAGAATGGTAGAATGTTGGGGGCTGGAAGGGACCTCAAAAGCTCATCCAGTCCAAGCCCAGAGCAGGATCACTTAGAGCAGGTCAGAGAGGAACTTGGCCAGGCAGGTTCTGAGTATCTCCAGAGAGGGAGGCTCTGCAATCCCCCTGGGCAGCCTGTTCCAGTGCTCTGTCACTCTCACAGGAAAAAAAAAGTTTTCCTCATGTTTCTATGGAACTTCTTATGCCTCAACTTCCACTCACTGCCCCTTGTTTTGGCACTTGGCATCACCGAGCCGAGCCCGGCTCCAGCCTCTTGGCACTCACTCTTTATACATTTATCAACATTAATGAGGTCACTCCTCAGGCTCCCAGACCCAGCTTCAAGATATCCTCTTTTCCTTTTAGTAGACTTGGACTTGTATCTTCTGGTGAAGACAAAGGTAAAAGCAAAACATCATTGATATTCTCTTCCCCATCACATTAAGGGCTCCTTGAACAGCACATCTACAGGATGCGGCAGGATCACAGTGCCGCTTAGAAGGGTAGCTCTCACAGTTCAAAACTAAAAGGATTTCACAGATGAATATAAAGCCATAGTGCCTACAGAGTTCCATGTAATTGCTTTACTTATGACAGGGAAATCTAATTCTGTTTCCATGTAATTTAACAGATTTATGGAAGGCCAGATGTTTGCAATTACATAAACTAACATTATTCATAGCCTCGGCAGCACAGACCTGTTCACACTGCACAAAGCCAACTTCATCTGTTACACACGCCCTGGTTATGGACTACCACCCCTCTTCCCCGTTTAGCAGATGCAAAGAGGATGTGCCCATTAAGAGGAGCCCAAACTGGTGCACGGGACATTCTTGACAAAGCAGCCAATCAAGCAAAGCCTGAGTAACAGAGCACCAACATCGATTCCTAATTGCTCCTCGGTTTGCTCTTTTTGTCTCCCCGTTCCCTATGCAAATGACAATTTCTTATTGTGTTGTGGCATGTATTAATTAAAATTCTTAGCCATTAATCAAGTCTAAACGGCTTGGACACTGCACTCGTTTTCAGATGAACTTTTAATAGAGCTAATTTTCTGAGAACATCCCTTTGGCAGTTCTTTTTTTCCTTCTCGCTGATTGCAGTTCTGGGAGTCAGAACAAGCAGCCAATGTTCTCCCTAACTTGAGAAAGAGAAGTTAGAAGCCTAACATGTTTTTGTCCCTTTCACACTTAGCCTCAAACCAGATTACAGGGGTGGAGAAGGAAAAAAATCACTCCCATGCTGCTAGCTCCCAATTAGCTTAAGAAAGCACTTCCTGGAGTTCAAGTGGACTCGCTGGTGTTGACACGAGATGAGCATGTAGATGGCTATGCAAAACGGGGGAGAAAGTGCTCATATATTGAGTGGGAAATTTCTCCTACCAACTGGGATCAATGTGTCTGCTTTGGTGCTGAAAAATTAGCCTAGCTTAAAATTCTGAACATGCCCCAAACAATCTTCTAATGAATATGAAAATTATATGATAAGACTCTTGCATATAGACTATTTTTATATATTATTCAAATCCTTGCTCAGCTCCAATTCCCCACTCTCCCGTCAGCCTTCTTTGGCTTTTTTTTTTACCCACAACTGCTCTCTGAAGTTAGGGGCCCAAAACTGCAACATTTAATGATGGGCAAGGCAGAACTACACAGATCTTACTTCCTGTTATAAAAACACTGAGTAGGAAGATGAAATCTTAATTTATAACTCAAGCAGCTTTGAGGGACAATGGGCAAGCACATATGGGAGACAGCAACGAGACTGTAGTCTTTCACTGTTTATAACACAAGAACAAGATGTCTCTCTCAACTTGTGGGGGAATTTGTTCTTTCATGTACCCTGTCAGCCTGTGAAACAATCTCATTTTCACACCTGGAGCAGGACTTTGCAATCTTACTCAACATATCAAAATAAATCCGAGGCAGACTAGTAATTAACCCAAGAAAACCTGGCAGAGCTGTGCTTCCTTCCTCCACACACTTCCTTTCCAAGGAAAAGTGAGGATAGGGTGGAAATGTGGATGACCAGAAGCTTATCTGTACGGCTAGCCTTATGTTCTAGCCACAGCTCATAGCCAACAGCAAAGTGGTTACTGCCCAGATCTGTCATCTCAAGCAGTGCAGAGGACTATCACACAACTGATCAAGACTGGCACTCCGCAAACGCTCCTGATCTCTGCCGCTTTAAACAAATGCACAGCAACAAGTGCCCGTGACACAGATTTTAGCTGCAATGTAACTAGTCACATCTTGTGGCTGGGAGAAGGAAGAAAACCAACCACCCAAGATGTGCTCATTACCCTATATACCCTCCACATACATAAAGATAGCCTGGCAACGTGGGAGACAAGAAATCAGAGTCAAAACGGAATCGTCTCTTGAGATGCGATTTCCTTTTCCATCCTCACTTTTTTTGGCAGCAAGAAGAAGTAATTTGCCTCAAATATTCTGAGAGGTCCCAGGGCCACTGTATTTGGCTGGGGCAGAAGACAGGCATGACTGTCCACATCAACACAAGTTCATTATCTTGCTTTCCCCCAAGCCCTAGCTGCCTCATTGCTTCGTTTTCAAGGCTATTCAGGTTTTAATGGTATGAGTTTTCTATAGCACCTTAATAAATGCGTGCAAGTGAGTCATGCAGTGTGCTGCTCTGTAATATCATGATAAGCTGTTGCAGGAGAAAGAACCCTACTAATGTGCTAATTTTAGCTGTTATGGTACATTAAGCCATTATGGTATAATGTTAACATGAAAAATGTATGCTGGGCTCCCAAACCAATGTATGTACAAGTTAACTAAACACTGCTTTGACATGTAATTTTTCCACAGGCAACTTGGTACTTAATTTGTTTGCCTGTTTTCTTAATCAAAATGATTTGGACTTGTCTTTGAAAGGAAAAAAAAAGGCAAACACCAAGCAGGTTCATTTTTAGTCAGAAAACCCTTTCTGATAGTACTTGCATTCTACACAGACATAATAGCCTATTAAAGAATGTTGCATTGCAAATTAGATTCTGGTTACAGGATTTACTAATGCTTCCTAGAAACACAGAAATGATTACACACAGTCAGCTTGAAGACATCTAGCAAAACTTTCAGAGTAGAAGAATCTGGATTTACTAAATGGAAAGTAAGCAAAATCCACAGACACAGACTCTGATACCATGAGCCTTCAGAAATTCTATGAGCAGAAGAAAGCCAGAAAACAGCTTCTAGAGTTGGTCTGGGGTACCCTGTACCATTTGCAAACCTTAGTGTCTATATGTCACTTCTCCAAGAACAGCCAGAAAAGCAATTCCTGGGCACACAGGAAGGTTTTCAAAGGATGGGTCTAACTTTTTGTTCAGTACAGGAAAGGGGCAAAATAATCTTAAAGGTTACCATTGTGTCTGCTCCCTCCCTGGAGGTGTTCAAGGCCAGGCTGGTTGAGGCCTTGAGCATCCTGTTCTAGTGGGAGGTGTCCCTGCCTACGGCAGAGGGGTTGGAACTGGATAAACCTTGAGGTCCCTTCCAACTTAAACCATTCTATGATTCTATGGTGAGGGCTTGTTCAATGCTTACCTTATGAGGTAGCAGTATCTGGCAACAGGCACTTAATGCAGGGAAAAAAACAATATCAGTTCCTTCTATACAGTATTATCAGACTAGCTGATATAGGGATATGTATCACAAAAGAACTCACAGCTCTCAGTCAAGTCTTTTTGTTTGTTTACCTTCAAGCAGGGCAAAGCTATTAAAAAAGGAAATATAGACTACAACCCAGCAACTGCAGCTACATATCTCAATTGCCAAGCAAACTTTGGTAGCAACTTAGTCTAGCAATTGTCTTTTGTCTGCAGGCAGTGTTCTTAATAACCTGTTGTGAAAGGGCAGTACCTCATGAGAATGCTACTGCTGGAAATGAAATCACCCTCTCTTAATCTGAGCCTGCTCACCATCACCTTATCCAGCTGCCATCTCTTACACAAGCATGGCTGTGGAAATACATTCCCCTTCCAAAGCTGCCTTCAGTTGGCATTTTGAGCACTAACAGACTTTGCCCAAGCTTGAAGCAGCCTGGCTAAGCCATACATCCTTATTAGCCAAGCTGCGGTACAATATTATGACCTTCCTTGCCACATTTGTGCCCTGCCAGGTGACAAACTCCACTGTTTCCTCCTAGTCAATGAGAACAAAGCTTTTAGAAGCACTGAAGTGTCACAACACTTCCCAAATAGATGTTATTTTTCAAAACGTTCTGCACACACTACAGAGACTCTGCAAGCAATGACTCAGCTCCAGGACCACCTACACATAACCAGAGGGACAGGACCAAGAGATACGGAGCAGCATCAAGCAAAAGCAGCCTGGGCTTGGGCAATCTGTAGCTGAGTGCTCCTTCCCACTGCCTCATGATAGTCATCTGTTGTGGGTATGATTACTTTGTGGGGGGACAGTTTGGTTGTTGTCATCTTTTTAGCTTATGTTCTTGGTCTATTTATTGTCCTTCCAAGGACAAAGAAGAAATGTTTTCAAGCATGCTGAAGAACAATGGCCCAACTCTCAAGCACGTGTTAGGATTCCAGCACACAGCCTCTAAAATGTGCCAGGGCAAAATGCTGCTGCTGCTGAGCTCTTTTATCTGAAATAGAGTGAATGACTCTGACCCTGACTCTAAACATTCCACCATGCAAACAACCTCTGCAAGGCAATGAAAGTCAACGCTCAAGAAACAAACCTTTAGCTAGAATGTTACTGTTTCCTACCTGTCATTTTAACCAGTTCTTAGTTGCACTTGGACACAAACATCAGGGGTTGAAATGTCTTTGTCGCTAGAGGTGAGCAGAATCTTTCAGTTGATTTTTAATTGGTTAGCCAGTTTAGCAAAAGCAAATAAACTGGTTTATTCTCTCCCTCATTGGTACCCTGCAGCAGATGGTTTAGAAAAGCTATTTAGTTCAAATAACCCCACTGATTTCACATTCTGTTTACAACTTGCATATGGCAAGATGAGTACCTCACCTTACGACCTTCCAGCATGCTGTGTGGGTCAAAACAAGGGCAGTTTGTTTTCACCAAAAGTCATCCCTTCAATCTCTACAAGATACAGAACATTTTGGGCTCCCTTTTTCCTGAGAGGTAGCCAAGTGCCCTTCTCTCTAACAGCAGTGCAATGCAAGCAATATTGACCTTTGCAATAACTAAGCCCAGCTAAGGGCTGTTTAAATCAGAGTCTTGGCAGCATCCACCTTTTCCCGAGGCCACCCTGATGGTCCTTGTCCCAAACCTGCCTGACAAGGGACAGGGTTCCCCCAGGCAAGCAGCACAAGTTGGCCTCAGCAATGCTAGAAATGTCTCTTACCTCCTGTTGCCTCAAGATTTTTTGAAGGTAGGGAACTGGAGCTGTTCAGCCTGGAGAAAAGGGGACTGAGGGGAAACCTTCTCACTGTTTACAACTACCTGAAACGAGGCTGTTAGTGAGGTGGGTTCTTGGCTTGTTCTAAGTAGCAAGTTACAGCACGACAGGAAACGGCCTCGGGTTTTGCCAAGGAAGTTTAAGGGTGGACATCAGGAAACTTTCTTCACTGTGATTTTGTTCCTGGCTACCTGCTGTAGTGGCACACCAAGGCCTACAGTGAGGGGCACCCAGCTTGCAAGAACCCCTCATGCATGGAGCCTCATGTCCTCCCGTAGAAAGAGCCAACAAACTTCTCCACATATTGCTCTGTGTTTGTGCTCATAGGGACTGACCCTGCAAGCGCTGTACACACAGAGAGCTTGATCCTATTTGCATAAGCCTGAAAATAAAACGATGGAGATGCCAAATAATGGAAAACAAACCAAGCAAAGCAACATAGGCAGACCTCAAATGTGTCCTCTGCTGAAATCTGAAAATGGAAAGCCAGCTCTTCCCCTTTGGTGGCCTATTCTACTCCCCAGAAGGCCTACTTTCACACTTCAGCTTCCAGTGATAAATGGCAAGGCGCAGGAAGTCACATTTTGGCTCTCCAGCTGCCTCCCTGCTGCAATAAGCATTCAAAAGCGTGGCGCGGCTGGAAGCAGCACCCACGCCGCGGGGCTGGGCAGGCTGGCAAACACCGACACGCTCGCCTTAGCCCATGCGTGGCAACTGCTGCGGGCACGGCTCGGCACTCGCTTTGTAACCCCATGCAGAAGGAGAGAGAAGAGGAAAAAAACCAAAAAGCACTATGCTGATCATTGCTTACCAACACAGGACTCCCCGGAAAGAGAATAGCTTCCATTGTCATGGAAACCGCTTCTGCACTCACAGTGGTACCACCCTGGGAGGTTAACACAGCGTGAATGGTTGTGACACTCAATGATCCCCTCTGCACACTCATCAATATCTGCCTCAGAGAAAAACACAAGCCAGCCAGGAAATTAATTTCCTTTGACATCAACGCTTTAGGTTTGATTTTTTGTTGTTTGTTTGTTTGTTTTTTCTTTTAGTTTCATATTTTGGTTTTGTGGTTTGGTTTCTTTTTTTTGTTTAAATCTTCCTTTAAGAGATGGATGATGGTTTATTATATTTCCAAACAACAAGCACTTAAAACATGACTCACATAACAACAACAAAAAGAGCAATGATAACATGATGGAGTTTGATAGATACAAGACAATCATTTGTACCACGGTTGGTTTGGAAAGGCAAAGCAAACCCATGCACATTTCGGTGGTCTTTAGCTCAGGAGTTCCATTTGCCTGTGCATATAAAGCACTGCACAGCAGGCTCCCCTCTGAAAGGGCAAATTCAGCAAGCCTTCTGCTTTACAAACTGCACATCCCGGAACACCTTGGAAGGAAAGAGCATTTTCTCCAGGATTTGGGCTTCTAGCATTCACCTGCGAGGCTGGCAGCACTTCGGGTGCTCAGAGCACTTCGCAAACAATAGTTAAACCTCTTTTGTTTGTGAGATTAAAATAAATACCTAGCCCGTGTAGCACAATGCGTGACGAAAGGGAAAAGCAGCCTCTGGTTTCAGCTGCAATCAAATATTTAGCTGGAAAAGTGAGACGGGCGAGTCTGCAGCAACGGCAAGGCACAGCGAGATGAAAACCCTGCTGAGTTGCAATAGATGTGCTTGTTTTATGCAGGAGTTTGTGCAATTCCTGTGCCGTGGTTGATAGAGACCTCGTAATTGCCAGTGACCTTGGTTAATCACGGCTGGCACCTGGCTGCTTCTCCCCTTTGAGCATTTTCCAGCAGATTTTGTAGGGTTGTAATTAAAATTAGCAAATTAATTGTATGTTAACCTTGTGGTAATTTAAGAAGCTATTATGTTTTCGTTCCTCTATGAAGCTCAAGGGTTTGGGGTTTGTATTCTTTCTTTCTTTCTTTCCTTTTTTAGTTTTTTAAAACTCTTGGGCAGTTTTCAGCTGGGTACCTTATCAACTAAAGCAAATCTCAAATTATTTCTTAATATTCACCACTTCCACCCATGAAGATATTTTTTATGGGCAACCAGCACATTTAAAATAGGCACTAAACCTGCTCTAGAGTAGAGTGTCCCTGCCCATGGCAGGGGGGTTGGAACTGGATGATCACTGTGGTCCTTTCATAGAATCACATAATCAACCAGGTTGAAAAAGACCTCCAAGATCATCCAGTCCAACCTAGCACCCAGCCCTAGCCAGTCAACCAGACCATGGCACTAAGTGACCCAGCCAGGCTTTGCTTCAACACCTCCAGGCACAGCGACTCCACCACCTCCCTGGGCAGCCCATTCCAATGCCAATCACTCTCTCTGCCAACAACGTCCTCCTAACATCCAGCCTAGACCTCCCCTGGCACAGCTTGAGACTGTGTCCCCTTGTTCTGTTGCTGGTTGCCTGGGAGAAGAGACCAACCCCCACCTGGCTACAATGGCTTCCAACCCCTAACTGATTCTGTGATTCTAAGATGCAGACTGGATGTGAGGAGGAAGTTGTTGAGCATGAGAGTGGTGAGAGCCTGGAATGGGTTGCCCAGGGAGGTGGTTGAGACCCCATCCCAGGAGGTGTTTAAGGCCAGGCTGGATGAGGCTGTGGGCAGCCTGCTCTAGAGTAGGGTGTCCCTGCCCATGGCAGGGGGTTGGAACTGGCTGATCCTTGTGGTCCCTTCCAACCCTGACTGATTCTATGATTCCAACTTGTGCATGCCAAACACACGCATTTGGGGGATAACAGGTTCTGACACAGCACTGAGTTTTGCAAGGATCAAAGTCAAACTCTCTCATGATCCTGATGCAAGACTGGGGTAAGGTTATTAGGTAACCACAGAGCATAGCTTTTATCTCAATTTAGGGAATACACAGACCAACGTGGTCTCACGGACTGCAGTGGCATCCTGTTGATGTACACTGAATTGATTTGAATGAAGCATCCTTCAATACAATTCCATTTTCTCACATCTCACAAAGCAGTATCACAGGAAAGCTCAATTTTTCCTCATTTGAGTAACAATATTTGCTCCTGTTGAAATAGAGCTGAGAAACCTAAACAAATCCCTTTTCCAGCTTGGTGCTCACCTTCAGTCACGAATAAAGCAAGTTATCTACACAACAGGGTTATAACCACTGCTTGCTTCTAGATTCATTCAGCTTCCATCTAACAATGAAGTCAATGCTTTAATGCTTTAAAATCTGTCACTGCTGCCACCTTTTCTGTGCTTTTTATTTTGTAGAAGCTAATTTTGGTGTTAAAACGCTGCACAAATCTAGCTGTCCATCAACGAGTGCTGCTTGCAAACTCAGACACTTTCAATTCATTAAGGCAAATGGAATTTCTAACCATGATCTTTTCACATGTCAAGGCTGATGGAACAAGTTTAATCCTATTTGGAAAGCGAATGACTTCACCATCGCAGGTCAACTGCAAATGGATCCTTTCTTCTCATTCCCAGTGATGAATCAGGGAATGTTCCTGTTTAAGGCTTGCTTCCTTGGGTCAGACCTGTTCTGGACCTCTGTCCATTCCATTTTACATTTTTAATTCACAAAAATCAATACAGTTTCCCTGAAGTTCATTTCTAAACCTATGCCCTTTCGAAAGCCTATTGGATTTCAGCCTAGGGTGCAGGACACTGACTGCGTGGTAGATGACTTCTAGAAAGCTTGTGGGCTGGGACACCAAATCTAGGCAGCAGATGACTTCATGGGAGAAGGAGAGTATCAGACCCTGTAGATTGCATCAAAAAGTTAAACAATACATAAAGCTACCTCAAGACTGGATGGCTTTGCTGTGGCAGTGCCTTAACTGGCTATAGCTTCTGTCCACTGATGCTTAGGGAGACACAAACCAACTTCTTCAATCAGGAGAGTCTAGAGAATGGGAATTGCTTTCAGTTGCATAGATTCTTCTTTTACTTTGCTCTCCTCCTGAACTCAGTGGAGTGCCACCAGCCAGGGAGAAAGAAAAGGAGGTGTTGTATGGGCTGCTGTGGGAAAATCTGCCACAAAAGACATCACTGAGGCAGGAATAACTAGTAAAAGAGAAAAAAAATTCCAAGCTCTGCTCCCTACCTCTACAGCTCTCTCATCAGAGCTATTTCTAGCTCACAGGAGGTGCCCTGCTCCTCTCTAGGTTAAGCCCAGCAATCTTCCTTGCTCCCAAGTCCAGCCTTCTACTGCGTGTCTGCGTGCATGCTGGATATGGGCTGGAGTGATGGCGTGGGGAGGAGAACAGCAAAGCAACCCTTTTGCAGCAACACATCAGTAGCAGTGCCACATGACACAGTGTGTATAGAGAGCTGTAGCAACAGGGAAAACCACCAGCAGCTTCTCCGAGACATCGCAGCTTCTTATTGCCGTGTTTTAAATCAGGTAGCTAAAGACTACAAGGGGAGAAAATATTATGATTGGGTCTGCAAACTTCTCCTGTGATCCTCTGCCTCATGTGTAAATACATCTCTGCAGGTATAGCAAAATATTAGGGATCTGTTTTAGAAGTTCAGAACGATTTAAAGTGTTTGTAATACCAAGAGAAAACTGCAACTAACAGCTTTATAAAACGGAGCGGCAGGTACTGTGACATTGCTTAGTTCACTTGATAGATGATTTCCATCTGGGTGTAGTGTAGCTATTGAAAGTACTTTCTTTTTTTTGTGTGGAGGGTTTTTTTCTGCCAGGGAAGCTGTTATATATAATGGCTACTTCAGGGAATTAGAATCAATTCACCTTTCCTCATCATTGCTTTGCCATCTTTAGATCCTAGCACTGTATCTGCATACTTGCCTCAGGATTAGTGTCTTTCTATCCAAGTCTGTGTTGGGATTTTGCTATAAAATTGGACATCTATATGCACTATTTGTGTGTGTGTTGTGTGTGCAGATGCTTCTCAGAACACGGTAGATAGATCCTCTTCATAAAAGTTATGCTAAACTGAAATGAAGGTGTATATCTCTGACCTGAGAGGGAAAGCAGTACAGAACTTATAATCATTCTTCAAAGGAGCACAGAAAAAAACTGTTCAAAAATTGGGTGGACATTTTTTTTGCTGTGTTCTTGTGCTTTAGGTCTTGCCTATGCTCAGGGCTGCTGGTAGCAGGGCTGCTGGTAGCAGGGCTCCTGGCTCTGCCTTCCCCCAGCACCGTGGCATCCCACCATGGATGGAGGAGCCTGGGTCTTTGCGAGCACATCTGTGTCTTGTTATCCCACATGGCTAAGCCATGCTCACAGGAGTCAGAGCAAGCACATTCACCGACTGACAAATGAGTATGGGCTTTCTGCATGCCTGCTATGGTGAGCCAGCAGTGTGCCCAGGTGGCCAAGAGAGCCAATGGCATCCTGGGCTGCATCAGGAGCAGTGTGGCCAGTAGGACAAGGGAGGTTATTCTTCTCCTGTACTCAGCACTGGCCAGGCCACACCTTGAGTGCCGTGTCCAGTTCTGGGCTCTTCAATTCAAGAGAGATGTTGAGGTGCTGGAAGGTGTCCAGAGAAGGGCAACAAGGTTGGGGAGGGGCCTGGAACACAAACCCTACAAGGGTAGGCTGAGGGAGCTGAGGTTATTTAGCCTAGAGAAGAGGAGGCTCAGGGCAGACCTCACTGCTATCTACAACTACCTGAAGGGAGGCTGTAGCCTGGTGGGGGTTGGTCTCTTCTGCCAGGCAACCAGCAACAGAACAAGGGGTAGCCAGCCAGTCCAGAGCAGAGTGCTTGTGAGCAGTGGCCAATTTAATATTTCCTTGGGAACTGACCATTTTCCATACCCATAATTTGCCTCTGCAGTCTTTGGCTAAATATCTGCATTACCTTTGCCTTAAACGTGCTACTTTCTGTTCCTAGCTGTAATTCAACACGAGACCCAGAGGAACTATTTTTGCAGTGTTTCCCTTCAAGCCTCTCGCAATGTCCCTGTAAAAGGAGAGTCTGTACAGACCGTTCCATTGCCTGCTTCTGCTCCACTCAGTTATTTAACTGTCATTAGGACAGAATTGTTAATGGATCTGGCAACACTCCTCTGTAATGGCTTTGCAAAGCCTCTAAAATGGCACATTTCTGTATTGCAGAATAAAAAAGGCACCAGTTGGTTTTGAATAAGCTCTTGCAGGATGTTAATCCTGTCCTTTAAGGACAGGTCTGTAATTTTTACTTTTAGCATCCCAACTTCTTGCATTATTCATCAAGGTATTTATGCAGACAAGATAAATAGCATAATTTACCTCCAAATAAAACACAATGGCTTCAGAACCCAGCAAAAAAAAAAAGAAAGAGTAAAATTAAAATAATTCAATCTTTTCTAATGCTCCATCACATTTAAGTCACTGTGTGATAATACTGAAAGGAAAACTGTTCAGTGTCATGTAATAGCTAGCAATCTACACTTTCAATGAGACAGAAGGGGTTTATTATAAAAGTGTCTGTTCATCAAACTCCTACTGTGCTCTTTTTCATGCAAAACACAAAAAAACCCAGAAGATCCTTAACCCTCTGTTGATCAGGAGACCTCTAAGAGGAACAGCACACACCAGCAAGAAGTGATCAAGCAGGTCTCAAGCTTCCCGAATTAAAACTGCACCCTGACAGTTAGCTCTGTTAGTTCCAGAGCACTGCAGCTTTGTTTGCTGCCTTGGAGTAATTTTTCTTCAGCACTAACCCACCAGAAGCAAGGTCTAAGTTCTATGCAAAACAGAGCCTTTGCTCATCTTCTGCTCTCACATGAGCCTCACTTCCAGGAGACAGCAGCAGCAAGAAAGGGATGCTGCTGACAGCACTGTGCAAACAGCTTCCCTGCTGCAAAGGCCTCATTTGACTACTTCAAACAAACCTTGAAAGCAAAGACAACTACTTGGGATGAGCAGAGATGAAAAATCCTCTCTCTAAAGAAAAAAACCCACCCCAACAAAAACAAACCAAGCCATCTCCTTACCTGCCTACCTTGATGCCAAAATCAGTTGAGGCAAGCAAATAACAATTCTGCTGTTTTACATAAACTTGTGCAAAGGTGCTGAATTTTATCCTTTAGTATCAACTTTTCTGCTGGCTCCACCAGCACATCTCTGCCTTAGCTCTGACAATACACTGCAGTTATCAAGAAGGGCCTGCATTTATTTTTAAACACCTGCAAAGCAGAGCTGAAACACATCAACAGCAGCCACCAGTAAAGTCTGCTGGATTTTCCCAGTTCAAAGCATGCTGACTCTGCCACCACTCTCCAGTCCAGCATGCCTGCAATACCTACAGCACTAGTACAGCCATCTAGCCACTAAACAAATGCTAACTTCGACTCATGGAATCATTCAGCTTGGAAAAGACCCCTGAGGTGATCAGGTCCAACCATTACCCCTACTCTACCCTGTTCACCACTGAACCATATCAATAAACACCACATCTAAACGACCTTCAAACACCTCTGGGGATGGTGACTCCACCACCTCCCCGGGCAGCCTGATCCACTGCCTCAACACTCAGATGGTGAAAAATATCCAGCCTGGACCTCCTCTGGTGCAGCTTGAGACTGTTCCCTCCTGTTTTGTCACTAATTACTTGTAAGAAGAGACCAGCACCTACCTTTCCACGTCATCCTTTCGGGTAGTTGTGGAAGGCGATAAGGTCTCCTCTCAGTCTCCTCTTCCTCGAACTCAACAGTCCCAATGCCCTCAGCTGTTCTCCTCAAACTTAACAGTCCCAGGGCTCTCAGCTGTTCTCCATCAGACTCATTCTCTCACCCTTCACCAGCTTAGCTGCTCTTCATCGCACCTGCTCCAGCCCCTCAACGCCTTTTAGACGAACACAGCTAACACTAATTAAGTTAGATTTGAGTAATGACTCTTGGCTGTGCCTCAACGTCCTGAGGTCAGATCATCCTCAAGATTACAGAGGTACAAAAAATCAGGAAGGCCAGGAAAGACATCTGTCTGAGCCCTTCCTATTGACATTTTTAATCATCAATTTCTGGTCTTATAGATTTAAGTGTCTTGGGTCATTAAGATTCCCCCTCTCTATAACCAAAGCCAGGAGCAGGCTCTGAAATAGTTGCTTGGGAAATGATTCCTTGACATTTAGCCTCTTTTTTTAATTACTTCCATTTTAACTCATTAGGAGATTTTGGGCAAACAATCAGCACCAAATAACATATTTCTCTCTCCTCAGCAGTCATGACTGTTTCCACAGACTGATTTTAATTGCATTAGATTTATATTGGCCTCTGCAGCTCCTTCTCAGGCAGGAATAGTACAGGCTTTGGGGCATTTGTCTGTTTCAGCACTAACCCACAAAGCTTCCAGCTTACTGAGGCAGTGAATACAGCTCCAATTTATAATCAACCCCACACAAACAGTTTAATGGCACTAAATGGCTTTCAGGTGTGCCCCCCCACTCACTGCAACTAAAGAGCAGCTGTAATATGCCTTACTGTGTAAGCCTGCATTGGTGTTATGTGTGGGAACCAAAGGAGGAGTCAGTTTTAGCCATCTGAAATTCCTGGGCAGCTTTTGCATGAGGAATGTAATAATGATAACTGCAATTACCATGAATTGGTTTAGGATGGAAGTGCTCAAGAAACAACTGGATGAGGCACTTAGTGCCATGGTCTGGTTGAATGGATAGGGCTGGGGGATAGGTTGGACTGGATGAGCTTGGAGGTCTCTTCCAACCTGGTTGATTCTATGAAGGGACCTCCAAGCTCATCCAGTTCCAACCCCCCACCATAGGCAGGGACCCCTCTCACTAGAACAGGTCACTCAAGGCCTCATCCAACCTGGCCTTGAATACCTCCAGGGAGGGAGCAGCCACAGCCTCCCTGGGCAACCTGTGCCAGTGTCTCACCACCCTCACTGCAAAGAGCTTCCTAACATCCAGTTTCAATCTCCCCTCTGCCACTTCAAACCCATTCCTCCTCATCCTCTCATTCCCAGACCTTGTCAATAGTCCCTCCCCAGCCTTCCTGTAGCCCCCTTCAGATACTGGAAGGCCACTCCAAGGTCTCCTCAGAGCCTTCTCCAGGCAGCAGAGCCTCAACTCTCTCAGCCTGTCCTCACAGCAGAGCTGCTGCAGCCTCTGAGCATCTCAGTGGCCTCCAGAACTGCACCCAGGACTGCAGGTGGGGTCTGAGGAGAGCAGAGAGGGCAGAATCCCCTCCATTGCCCTGTGCCCACACTGCTCCTGCTGAATAGTTTTTTTTTAATATATAGCATGTAATTTATCATTTTTAATACACACTCCAAGCTGATGTCTTTATCAGTTCAGTGCATGTCTCTCTCACTGCCTTCACATTTATCTATGCATGCCAAACCTGCAGAACACTTGGAGAACACAATCTAAAGGTCCTCAATGGTTCACATCAACATCACTTCTAAATACTGGAGCTGAAATAAGAGGGGTTTACTCCCACATTTACAGATTGCTGTAGGCAATAAGAATCATGGCCAAACTGCTCAGTGGAAGCATGTCAGGAATACACCAGGCAGGGGGAAGAACTATTTCAGATTCAGTATTGCATCTGAGCTTCTGTTACAAAGAGGATTTTAACTTTCACTCTTCAAGCCAGAAACAAACTGACTTTGTGAGCAGGTTAAGTTTCAAATGGAGGCAGAGACTTTCTGCTGAATTTGAGGCCTGTAGCCAACACATCTCTGAAATTCCATCACCCTGAAAAGAACAGAACCTGTAACCCAATGGTTATTGTATTTGGGATTTGGCCATGTCTTGGAAGACAAGAGCAGGCTTGGCACAGCTGGTTTGGAGGCAGCTGTGGGAACACCAAGCCCATCTGCAAACTCCAGCCCCTGCTGGACTGATGCTTTGCAACTGGAGGACAAAAGTTGATCTTGTTGCCTGCTGGCATCTTGTACCTGGTGGCAATATCCCACAGCTCTCCAGGAATGCTCCTCTGAATCATTCCTCAAGAATCATACCTGCTCACTTGTGCCAAAAATACCAGACCACTCCATCAGGACTCTGGATTTCCTACCTACTGAGGCAGAAGCACTGCCTAGTAGATCTCCATGCTATGTTAGGCCATGTGAATCAATCTGGCAGCATCTCTGCACAGAAACTCAACTGCACTCCACTAGAAATGTGCCACTGAATTACTCTATCTCACTTTCTGCAGCAAAATAGAGTCATATCAGGTGCAATTTACAGGTGAGATAACTAAGGCAGACTGATAAAGCAAACTGCCCAAAGTTGCCCAAAGCTAATGTTGAAGAAGCTCCTCAACCTTGTAATTCCAGCCTAGTGTCCTCTCATTCAGGTCACTATTTCTCTCTTCCCTCTAAGACAACCAGCAACAGAACAAGGGGACACAGTCTCAAGTTGTATAGGCTGGATGTTAGGAGGAAGTTCTTCACAGAGAGAGTGATTAGCATTGGAATGGGCTGCCCAGGGAGGTGGTGGAGTCACCATCCCTGGAGGTGTTCAAGAAATGACTGGATGAGGCACTTGGTGCCATGGTTTAGTTGACTGGATAGGGCTGGGTCTCTTCCAACCTGGTTGATTCTATGATTCTATGTTCTCAAATACCCAGGATGAAGCAAGAGCAATCTGTGCTGCCCCCTCAGAACTCATGAACATGGGCTTTACTTTGGAAGGATGTTCAGTATCTTCATCCTTGGTTACTAATTCAATTAAATTGTGATCCTGGAGTCATCTCTGCATATATTATACAGGAGCAGCTATTCAGAATATTAGATCTGAGCACTAGCATCAAATGAGAGAACAAGATCAACAGGAGAGGTCTATGGTGTCAACAGACTGTAATCAGTGAAGCCCCCAGCACACACAGGTACACTTTTACATGGCTACAATTATCTAGAGTTAAAAAACAACGTTTCAAATCCATCCTTAACAGCACAGTATTCCTGGGCACCAAGCTGGTTTAAGCCATTCAAAGTGTAACTGCTCTAAGTCCAGATCCATTTCATTTATAATCACTGGCAAGAGCATGCTAAAAACATCTTACAGCTTGCAGAATCATGTGTCAGAAAACCTCTGTGCCAAAATACACTTGAGAGCTGATGTCAAGGTTCATGCATTAACCAGCTGATGGGGGCCAACAAGCTGGAAAGCAGCTTGGCAGAAAAGGAGCTGGGGCTCCTGGTGGATGCCAGGGTTGAAGGCAAATGAAATCTTTGGCTCTATTAGGCAAAGTGTTGTTAGCAGATTGAGGGAGGTGATCCTTGCCCTCTCTTCAGTGCTGGGGAGGTGCAAGTGGAGTGCTGGGTCCAGTTCTTATCTCCCCAGCACAAGAGGGGTGTGGTCATACTGAGAAGAGTTCAACAAAGACCCTCAAGGCTGAGGATATGGAGTATGTCACATAGGAGATGGGTTGAGAGCAATAGGATCCTCTAGGCTAGAGAGGAGAAGGCTCAGAATATTACCAACACACATAAATATCTGAAGGGAAGCTGCAGAGAGGGCAGAGCCAGGCTCTTTCCAGCAGTGCCCAGTGCCAGAATCACCAGCACCACAAGCAGTGGGCACCAACTGAGGGACAGAATGTTCTGTCTCAACATCAGGACACAGTTTCTCGGCGTGAGGGTGACCGAGCACTGGCACTGTTTGCCAGGGGACTTAGTGGAGTCTCCATTCTCAGAGATCCAAAAGCCATCTGGACATGTTCTTGGCAACAGGCATGGTTGGGCAAGAGGACATCCAGAGGTCCCTTCCAACCTCAACCATCCTGTCAGCCTGTGATCCTGTCTCATAAGGAATTCTCACTCCAACACATTCTGCTAAACTGGATCCAGGCTGCAAATTGGTTTACCAGAGCTGCCAGTGACTACCAGCAGTCTCTACCCAACTCACCAGCTGTCTGCAGTCCAGTGCTCTGCTCAAAAAGAATCCTTTAGATGACACTGGCTCGTTGTATGAAAGCTTCACTGATGAGCCTCAGCATTATTATCCACTGATAGCAACCTGCTTCATGCACAGCCTTTAGGTACAAAGCATAACCAACTCTGTCTACCACTTGAGATGCTAAAGTTCAACACCAAGAAGCCCCAGCAATAGCCTATTATCTTATCTAGCACACCCTAGGACAGAGAATGAATGCTCACTACCATACATGCCTTGGTGATTTGCTTCAACCTCCACTTCACTGGGAAGATTACACCACAGCCCAACAGTCCGCAGCGTTAGGAGCTCCTTTTGATTAGTTTGAGCCTTTAGATGTGGCTCAGACACAACACCACTTGTCAAAACAATTTCACTGCTAACAGGAGGCAGCAGCTGATGAGGAAATGCTAAAAAGTACCTTTTCTCCACTGTGGCTGGGGTGGGTGAGTGTTGGTCATGCTCCTTGAGGTTCCCAGGCATGGTACTGTGCCATAGGGTAAGGGGAGCAAAGAGAAACTGTAGGTTTAAATTAGTGTGCCTGCCTGCCCTGTAGCACCCCTGAGAGTTTAATAATAATGGGAAATATCCTCAACTAGTGGTGGTGGGGTTGGGTTTTTTTTTTCTAATCTTGAAATGATTAACAGCTTCAGAAATGCATTTCCATTCACACAGTAATAAACTCTCCCAAAGAAACCAATCTCCAAACAAGCAGTGTAAAAGGAGCTCTTGAGATCGTAAGTGGAGTGATGTAAACCTCTCTGCATCCTTGATTAGGGGAGAAAACAGTTCAGGAAGTGCTGATCACTTTGGTGCATACTTTTTGAGAAGATATGAACACTGTTTGGTAAAGATGATGGCACTGGTGGTGGGTACCCCACACAGCATACGTGGGGACTGACTGCTTTCCTTCCAGGAAGGAAGCTCATCCACCCTGGGATGAGCTCATCCACCCTGGGAAACAAGAAAGGTATGCAAGAGACCCCAGACCTGCCAAACAAGAGACTGTAAGGGCTGCTTAAGAACAGAAATCATCATCATAGAATGGCCTAGGTTGGAAGGCACCTCAGACATCATCTACTCCAACCTCCCCACCTTGGCAGGGACGCCTTGCAACTAGACTTGGCTGTTCAAGGTCTCACCCACAGCATCCCTCCTACTGAAGAGCTCTTCCTAAGATCCAGTCTAAACCTACTCTCATTCAGCTTAAAACCACTCCCCCTTGTCCTGTCCCTCATGAAAATTCTCTCTGTGGCCTTCCTCTAGGATGCCTTCAGGTATTAGAAGGCAGTTCTAAGGTCCCCCTGGAGTCTTCTCCTCCAGGCTGAACAAGCCCAGGTCCCTTAGCCTGTCCTCACAGCAGAGGTGTCCCAGAACTTGGGATCATCTTTGTGGCCCTCCTCTGGACCCAATCCATCAGGTCCATGTCCCTCTTCTGCTGGGAACACCAGGACTGGAGACAGTACTCGAGGTGAGGGTCTCACAAGAGCACATTAAAGGGGAAGAAACCTCTCTTGCCCTGCTGGCCACACTCCTCTTGATGCAGTCTAAGATAAGATTGGCCTTCAGGGCCGTGTAAATCTTGGAACTGTAAACACTTCTATGTATAGAATCATAGAATCCACCAGGTTGGAAGAGATCTCCAAGCTCATCCAGTGTCCAACCTATTCCCCAGCCCTAGCCAGTCATCCAGACCATGGCACTAAGTGCCTCATCCAGGCTTTGCTTCAACACCTCCAGGCACAGCGCCTCCACCACCTCCCTGGGCAGCCCATTCCAATGCCAATCACTCTCTCTGACAACAACTTCCTCCTAACATCCAGCCTAGACCTGCCCTAGCACAACTTGAGACTGTGTCCCCTTGTTCTGTTGCTGGGTGCCTGGCAGCAGAGCCCAACCCCACCTGGCTACAGCCTCCCTGCAGGCAGCTGCAGACAGCAATGAGCTCTGCCCTGAGCCTCCTCTTCTGCAGGCTGCGCACCCCCAGCTCCCTCAGCCTCTCCTCACAGGGCTGTGCTCCAGGCCCCTCCCCAGCCTTGCTGCCCTTCTCTGGACACCTTCCAGCACCTCAACATCTCTCTTGAATTGAGAAGCCCAGAACTGGACACAGCACTCAAGGTGTGGCCTGACCAGTGCTGAGTACAGGGCAAGAAGAACCTCCCTTATCCTGCTGCCCACACTGCTCCTGATGCAGCCCAGGATGCCATTGGCTCTGCTGCCCACCTGGGCACACTGCTGCCTCATCTTCAGCTACTCTCTACCAGCACCCCCAGATCTTTTCAATCAAGTTAGAAAATTCAGAATTCTTAGTCTACATTAAAATAAAATATGAAATAATCACAGATCTTAAAGCCCAAAGCTCTTAAAATGAACTTCCCATTTTACAGGCAGTGCTAAGCATAACTAAAGGGGATGAAGTATAGCAGCAGGTACAAAAGCACAGTGTGGCATCCAGTAAACACTTCCAGGTGAAAAGCTCCACAAAGACTGAGGACTAAAAACTTCAGTCATTATTGTCACCCTTCTGCTTAAACACTGCACTGAGCTTTTCCAAGTAAATAAGCAATGACTCTTCCCTGAGCAGAAAATGTGCACTGTGAAAGCACACACACTCTCTCTCCTCTTTCTCTCTCTCTCCCTCTTTCTCATTTTTTAATTAAGACTGAATTTTTAACTTCACTAAACCATTAGTGGCAGACTTTGATCAGGCCCCCAGTTTTCCCAGCCTGGGTGCTGCTTCAGACATCAATAATTCCAATTAAACCAACCCTGAGATATGACTACATCATTTCACTAAGCAATTAAAAATGGGCAACTGAAGTAAGTAGAAAATCCTGAAAGAAAAGCCAGGGGACTCATCAAATGTTAATAGTGAGAATAATAATAATAAATACTTTGCACTTCTGTATCCTCTTTCATCCTGTGATCTCAAAATGCTTCTTAAGCTTTATGTAATGTTAATATACTTGCTTAAAAAAATGGTAGAAATACAAAACTAAAGCAAAACCAACCAAACAAAAAGCCTTTGTTGATCTGGTTCTCTGGCAGAGGTTTGATTGTTTGGGGTGAAGATCCAGTCACCACTGCTTGTTCCACAAATAAAACTACCACTCCTTCAAAACCACATTTCATTGAATCACCAAATGGTCTGGGTTGGAAGGGAGCTCCAAAGCTCAGCCAGTCCAACCCCATGCAGTCAGCAGGGACAGCCTCCAGCTTGCTCACAGCCTGGTCCTGCTTGACCTTGAAGATCTTCAGGGATGGGATCTCAACTACTTCTCTGGACAACCTGTTGCAGTGTTCCAGCACCCTTATGGTGCAGAACTTGCTCCTAACATCCAGTCTCAATCTATTCTCCCTCTAATCTCAAACCATTGTCCCTCATCCTGTCCCTGCAGGCTTTTGCAAACAGTCCCTCTGCAGCCTTCTTGTAGTCCCTTCAGGTACTGGCAGGCTGCTGTTAGGTGTCCCCAGAGCCCTCTCTTCTCCAGGCTGAACAACCTCAGCTTCCTCAGCCAGTCCTCCTAGCAGAGGTGCTTCAGTCCCCCGATCATCATCACGTCCCTCCTCTAGACTCTTTCCATAATGTCCATATCCTTGTGTTGAAGGCTCAAGAGCTGGCTGCAGTACTCCAGTGTCCAAACTGGTGCCTCTCATATCAATGAATGTAACTGTTTTTTAGCAGCATCCTCACAGTTAGGAGTTTCTCACAGCAGGTGATTCTCCTGGTGGATACCACAAGGTAATTTACTCTCTTCAAATGCACTAACCTAACACAAGTGCTCTGCAAAAGCTTACCTGCAGAAGCTGGCACATAAAGCTGGGCTTTATTGCACTAGAAGGAGCATTCTGAACTCTCTAGAATCTCAGACAGCTACAGGATCTAAATATTAGTGCTTGGAGTTTCTGAGCAGTTGCAAAGACTGTAAATCTCCCCAGATGAGTAAATTGAGGATTAGAAACAACAACTACCTGCTCCTAGCTTGATCCTCCTATCAGTACAGCCCTGGCTTCAGAAGTTCCTCCTCCTGGGTCAGCTACAGCTGGCCATGGGGTGGGCTGTCTCCCTCTGCTTTTCTCCAAGCAGCTCTCTCCTCTGTGTCCAGAGCAGGTGCTTTAAAACCCTGTTTGGTGCTTGCTCCTCCTTTCTCTGCTTGCTGCTCAGTGGACACTGGCCTCCTGTTCAGATGGGCCCTCTTGAGACACCTTTCCACTAGCAGCAATAACAGCTGCATCAGACCACATCAGCAGTGAGGATGGGCTCCAGAGGAGCAGGGTGAGGTCGTTTGCTCAGCAAGCTGATGATGAATTAGAGGAGATCATCTTCAGGGCAGTGCTGTTTGTCTGGCATGCAGGCAAGTAAGCTACTGGGGCTCTTTTATCCACTTTAATGGTCCAGTGGGAGACATCAAATGCAGAAAACAGTTTGAAAGATATGAAAACAGTGCTTCCAACAATGCTTTAAGAGAGATATAGTTTACAATAAGCTCTTGCCTGCTTTTATTGCTCTTTTATACATTTTTATACCTTCCTGCTTTCTTTCTCTTCCTCCCCTCTCTCTCCTCCCTCCCTTTTGACTGTTCTTTGGTTGCTCTATTCCAGAAAAGCACTCCTAAGAGGACAGGCTGAGAGAGCTGGGGCTGTTCAGGCTGGAGAACAGAAGGATCTGGAGAAACCTAACAAAGGTCTTCCAGTGCTTGAAGGGAGCCTACAAGCAGGCTGCAGAGGGACTGCTTCCAAGGCTTGCAGTGATAGGACAAGGGGCAGTGGTTTGAAATTAGAGTTGGAGTGAGTCCAGAGGAGACCACCAAGATGCTCAGAGGGCTGCAGCAGCTCTGCTATGAGGACAGGCACAAGAGCTGGGGCTCTGCAGCCTGGAGAAGAGAAGGCTCTGAGATCTTGGAGTGGCCTTCCAGTATCTAGAACAGGTTGCCCAGGGAGGTTGTGAATATCAAAGATCACATTGGGTGATTCTGTGCTCCATGATCTCTCTGGAAGTGTCCAAGACCAGGCTGGATGAGGCCTTGAGTGACCTGTTCCAGTGGGAGGTGTCCCTGCCTATGGCAGGGGGTTGGAGCTGGCTGAGCTTTGAGCTCCCTTCCAACCTAAACCATTCTATAATGAGCAGATTTAGATTAGATGTCAGGAACAAGTGGTGAAACACTGCAACAGGTTGCCCAGGGAGGTAGCTGAGGCCCCATCCCTGGAGATACTCAAGATCAGACTGGAGGAGGCTGTGAGCAACCTGCTCTAATGGAGGATGTCCCTGCTGACTGCAGGAGGGTTGAGCTGGACTGGAGGTTACCTCCAACCCAAACCATTCTCATACTCTTTCACAAGCCAAGCAACCTGCACATGTTCTGCTGGCAAACATGTGAACAAGCTTTGCATGTTCCTGCACAAGCCACTGAGCACTTGAACCTTGTTTGAATTCTTCTCTTTTAAAGCACCTCCACAACAGAGTTTTTGACCCAAACACTGGTAGAGCATTTCTGCATTTCTGAGATGGGACTAGAATCTTCTGAACTGCTTTAATAGCTTTCATATTTTATAACCTCCCTCATCAAAGTTTAAATTTTTACCTTCATTTATATTGCTTTTAGTCAAAAATGCCTCTTGTAAAGGTGTTAGAATTACACCAAAGGCATAAGCTAAGAATTGGGCTTCCTGGGGAGAACTGATTATTGACATATTTATTTTGCAGGCTAACTGTGACTCTTAATGACAAAATACATAAGAATCAACACATAAAAATTGCTTCCTCCATTAAAAACCAGCAAAACAGTAAACAGTGAACAAGAAATCACTTTCCCAATTGCTGCCAGCCCTGGAGCTACCTACAGCAGCTATTTCATGGCATACAGTTATGCAGGCGAGGACAAAGAGAGAGTGTCCTTGACCACAGACATTAGATTTGCTTTGTGAAGTGTAATTTTCCACAGAGGAATTTTTCAAGACCCCAACCCTGCCTGTGTCAATACCATAGGCCATGCTGCAGTGAAAAATAGTTCAGCTTCCCACCTCACAGCTGCTGTGCTTCCACCTTAGCAGAGCAACTGCAAAGCTACTGCATCCCCTCACACTTCAACACAGATGGTGAAGGGCCTGGAAAACAAACCCTAGGAGGAGAGGCTGAGGGAGCTGGGGGTGTTTAGCCTAGAGAAGAGGAGGCTCAGGGCAGAGCTCATTGCTGTCTACAACTACCTGAAGGGAGGCTGTAGCCAGGTGGGGTTGGGCTCTTCTCCCAGGCACCCAGCAACAGAACAAGGGGACACAGTCTCAAGTTGTGCTGGGGGAGGTCTAGGCTGGATGTTAGGAGGAATTTGTTGGCAGAGAGAGTGATTGGCATTGGAATGGGCTGCCCAGGGAGGTGGTGGAGTCACTGTGCCTGGAGGTGTTCAAGAAAAGCCTGGATGGGGCACTCAGTGCCATGGTCTGGTTGACTGGACAGGGCTGGGTGCTAGGTTGGACTGGATGAGCTTGGAGGTCTCTTCAAATCTGGTTGATTCTGTGATTCATGGACTGCTTTGCATGAAGCTATCAGGAAGGAGACATGATGGCACAGCTGGAGCACCAGCTTCCAAATATCTGGTGACTTGAATGTGTCCAGAGCAGGGCATCAAGGCTGGTGAGGGAGCTGGAGCACAGCCCTGTGAGGAGTGGCTGAGGGAGCTGGGGGTGTGCAGCCTGGGGAAGAGAAGGTTCAGGGGAGACCTTATTGCTGTCTGCAACTACCTGAAAGGAGTTGTAGCCAGGCAGGGATGGGTCTCTTCTGCCAGGCACCCAGTGACAGAACAAGAGGAAGCAGTCTCAAACTGCACCAGGGCAGGTTTAGACTGGACATCAGGAAGAAATTGTTCATGGGATGAGTGATTGGCATTGGAACAGCCTGCCCGGGGAGGTGGTGGTGTCACCATCCCTGGAGGTGTTTAAGAGGAGGCTAATTCCATGAATTAGTTAATTAGAAGAATTAGGTGATAAGTTAGACTTAATGATCCCAGAGGTCTATTCCAACCTGATTAATTCTGTGACTCTGGGATAGTTTAAAAATCAAGGTGGAAAACTTAACCACAAATGAAACTTCCATCTTGTTTTTGTCATTTTTTACCTGCCACAAAGTCTGTCCTGCTCATTGCAAAGGAAGAGATCAGCACTTAGACCAAAGCATCACCTGGCTGTGTTGCACTGAAACGCAGGAGCCAAACTGGTTCACTGCAGCAGTAATATGAGAAATGCTTTGATGCACACATGTGCATGTAAAGAGCTTTAGTCATTAGTAGCTACCCATAATGTTTTAGAAATAGATTACCCAAAGTGTGAGTTCACATTATGAAATGTCAGTGGAAGTGACCCCTTCCATTACACTGCTGCTCTTGACATGTTATTAAGCAAGATGGAAATCAACACTAAAGCAACCTCTTGAGATGCAGGCATTTGCTGTGCAAAGGTATTTGGTGCATCCATCAGAGAATGTTGTGCAAGGGACCAGTGGCAGGCCCAAAGAATACCACTCAGGTGCCCTCTGATTAAATTAGAGTCAAAGGACATGCACTGGAGTCAAAGGACAAAGGACATGCACATCCTGAGCCAAACATCAGTGACCACCAGGAAAAGTATATAAAGAACTGGCCCAGAGCCTGTCCCCAGACACGACCATCACTGAGATCTTCTGCCTTTGGTAAACAGTGTCTCCACCAGTTAACATCAAACCACAGCATGGTTTGGGTTGAAAGGGACCTTTAAAGGTCACCTACTCCAACCTCCCTGCAGTGAGCAGGGACATCTTTAACTAGGTCAGGCTGCTCATGGCTGATACTCTCCTGGCACAACCTCTACTGCTCAAGCCTGCTACCATTTCAAGATGTGTACTTACAAAAGCTTACAGAAACCCATGGGTCCCAACTGCCTCAGTGGACTGCAGACACCTGTCTCTTGGCACAACCTCTGCTCCCCAGCACAGGAAGAGCTCCTGCATGTATAAGGGAAGAGAGCATGCTCCTCCTGGAGCACTGTACTTGTTGCCAGCCCTTCCCAGCTCTGGAAGGCAGTGAGCCCTGCCACTGCACTCAGGGACAGCACATGCATTCGACTCCAGTGGGATGCAGAGAAGGAAGTCGAAGCCTTCACCTGTTCAGCAGCCAGCCTCACCTCTCAGGAGAGCAATTATCCACCCTGCTCAGCCAGGTAGCACTGCAAGCTCTTTTTCTGTGTGTGTGCACCATGCTAGAAAGCCAATCTCAGGCTGCACACTAGCAGTCCTGAAAACGTCATTAAAAATAAATCCAACCTCATAATAATTATCCTGATTTTTTACTACTGCTCCATAGTTCCAATACAACAGCTACAAGCAAGGGGGAGCAGAGACAGTGGCATCTTGGCCTGCATCAGGAACAGTGTGGCCAGCAGGATAAGGGAGGTTATTCTGCCCCTGTACTCCTCAGCACTGTTCATGCCATACCTTGAACACTGTGCCCAATTTTGGGCCTCTGAATTCAAGAGAGATGTTGAGGTGCTGGAAGGTGTCCAGAGAAGGGCAACAAGGCTGGAGAGGGGCCTGGAGCACAGCCCTGTGAGGAGAGGCTGAGGGAGCTGGGGGTGTGCAGCCTGCAGCAGAGGAGGCTCAGGGCAGAGCTCATTGCTGTCTGCAGCTGCCTGCAGGGAGGCTGTAGCCAGGTGGGGTTGGGCTCTTCTGCCAGGCAGCCAGCACCAGAACAAGGGGACACAGCCTCAGGCTGTGCTAGGGGAGGTCTAGGCTGGATGTTGTTAGGAAGTTGTTGTCAGAGAGAGTGATTGGCATTGGAATGGGCTGCCCAGGGAGGTGGTGGAGTCACTGTGCCTGGAGGAGTTGAAGCCAAGCCTGGCTGGGGCACTTAGTGCCATGGTCTGGTTGATTGGGCAGGGCTGGGTGCTAGGTTGGGCTGGATGAGCTTGGAGGTCTCTTCCAACCTGGTTGATTCTGTGATCTGCACAGAGGAGGCAGCTCTGAAACAGTGGAGAAACACAGACCATGTTGCCAGTTGCTCCTTTTAGCTCAGAAGAGTTTTTGTCACTCCCAAGAAAAGTGAAGGAAACTTCCATGTGCAGTTAGCCCCTTGGACTGCTCAGACTCACCTTCATTGCCATCATGAGTCACAGCTTATCTGTCTCTTTTTAGCAAAACACCATGTATTCTTCCTTTGACTTTAGAAGACCCCTTCAGCAGCACAGACCATAAATTTCTGCCTCTTAACCAGCATAATGTTGTTATTTTCTTTTTTCCTCTGCTGCTTTAGAGCTTATCTCTAAGGCTTGTGGTCAGCATTGATATAATTGCCTACCAATTGCTGCATTGATAATGAGGGAGGATTTACTGATATTCCTTAGCCAGAGGGCAGCAGAACAGTTGTCTGCTTCAAAAGCTTATTGAGAATATATTTGAAGAGTATCACAGAATCACAGAATGTTAGGGGATGGAAGGAGCCCTCAGAGATCAAGTCCAACCCCCCTGCCAAAGCAGGGGCAGGCTGCACAGGAATGCATCCAGGCAAGTTTTGAAAGTCTCCAGAGAAGGAGACTCCACAACCTCTCTGGACAGCCTGATCCAGGGCTCTGTTGCCCTCACCATACAGAATTGATTCCTTATGTTGAGGTAGAACCTCCTTTGATCCAGCTTGTGCCTGTTGTTCCTGGTCCTGTCATTGGGCACCAGCACAAAGAGCCTGGCACCTTCATCTTGACACCCAGCCCTCAGACACTTAAGGACATTGATAAGGTCCCCTCTCAGCCTTCTCTTCTCCAGACTAAACAGCTCCAGGGCTCTCAGTCTTTCTTGACAGGAGAGCTAAGATCAGGAAAGGTCTAATTCATGCTCTGCAGCACTGACTCTCAAATGCTGCCTTCTCCTACATCAAAAAGCTTTAATAAATCCTACAGTCCAGCCCTGCCTTCTGAGAAGCCATTTGAAGTTTTATTTCATGAGGACTTTCAGCTTCCATCTTTTTCTTGGTGTATATTCCTCCAGAGCACAGTCTGCAGCCCTAGTGCCCACACACAGCATTTTAGTGTACTGTGTTCTTGGAAAGAGAATTTGGGCAGTTGTTACTTGTTACTGTTTCTCCAGTTTCTACTATGATTAAATGGCTAAACAGAATGGACTACATTTAAATGGCTTAACACTGTGGACTAAAACTAAAGGGCTTAACACTATGGACTGTAACTAAAGGGCTTAACACTATGGACTATAACTAAAGGGCTTAACACTATGGGCTATGATTAAATGGGTTAGTACCAATCTATGCACTGGTAGCAGTGGCAGAGCACAGAAAGCCAAGTGAGCTACCAAGCACAAACAGCAATGCAGAAAATGAAATCCCCACTCCTGAAGTGTTTCCAAACCTCTTTTCAGACTCACAACATAGTCCAAAGCACATCAAAACTTCGTTTTCAGCACACTGCCATCTCCTCTGAAAGCAAATTCCACCTTCTTAGGCACATCAACAACTGGAGTTAAGTCATTCACTCAAGTTTGAGGTGCTTGCCATGATATATGCTCCACAGACAGAGAAAAACGAGCCTGGAGAAATGAGGGGAGCACTTCCAGTCACTTAAGTTAGTGGCCTAGTCAGGACTAAAATCTATAGTCTATGAATTTATCTCCTGACAGGACCCATTAAATTACACCCCTGCATGCAGCAACACTTCCTAAGCCTGACAGTTTGGATCCCACTTAATATTTAATCTACAACTTGAAAGTGTATTAAGCAGCCTGAACAAAATATGCAAGGCAGAGAGGACTGGCCAATTGCACAGCTAGAAAATAGAGCAATTTTCATTCCTGCTATTTGGTACTAAATGGAATGTCTTGTCTTTCCCAGATATACATCATCTCCTATTTGCATTATAATTAAACTACCTGACGCTTCCCCTGAGTCACAAAAGCACTTTAGGGTGCAGCTTTTTGGCCCTTTATCTTAGGAGAAGCAAAATAGATTGGAGCAAGGTGGTCAGGGCAAGAAAACCAGAAGAAAATGAAAACACTAGGTGAAATTACACAAAGTGTGTGGGAAATGATCCCAGTTCAGGGCAGTCTATCATTACAAAGATAGATTTCCATCTAGTGATACTTCTAATAAAGAAGAAATCCTTGCTCTAAAATGAGCCTAATAGGAAACCTTTGTTTAAAGGCTGCTCCGTGACTCCCTCCTTCAGCTCCAACAGCAGCAAGCTAAGCCACCTACAAAGCAAGAAGGATGCTTCCAAATAACAGGGAACATCCTTCCACTTCTTCCCTCCCTCACTAGCTCACTGGGATTTTGCAGCTTAAAAACTTAGAGAAAACAAAACATAAGCAAGCAAAACAAACAAACCAAACTCCCACAAAAGCAAACCAAACCACCACAACAAAGAAAGGCAAAGAGAAAAGCCCTGCAGAGCTTCAGCCCTAGCTGCTGGCTGTGCTACTCATCTGCTGGGTGATGATGGCCACATTCAGTTATTTGCATGTATAGTCCCCCAAAGACTCTTTGGGGATGGGGAGAGGCTGAGCCAGAGTGAAATAGGAGCATCACTCCCAGTTGTCAGGAAGCACCTAAGGGACAGGGAGAGATAAGCAGTGAGAGAAACACAGACAGGAAGTCATCCCTGGATTAAACAGTTATTGCTCCTGGAAGCCAACAGAGTCACCTAACCACTCCCCTGGGAAACTATGTCCATGATCATCAACCTTGCAAATCAGTCTTGACTGGTTTCTGCAGTCTGGACACCAACATCAGGAGACCTTACAACAGACTCTCTTGCAGACCCTTCTCTGGGAGGAGAGAGATGTGTCTCAAGCACAGGGAGCCAGCCTGTCTCAAAAATCTAGGGTGAAAGATGCCATTAGCCCCTCTGCAAGCCATGTACACCCACAAACAGAAATGCTCTGCCTCATGTCTCCAACAAAGAGCAGCAGTGACTGTTGGCCAAGAGCCCATCCCCAAGGCTGGGTTCTTGGAGTGCTCTGGCTTAGTGCCTTTGGCCTCAGTGAAGCTTGTTTGGGGGTTTTAATTACAGAGGCTTTGGCACAGGGCTGGGCATCCTTGACAACTGTGATACATACAGAGGGAGAAGTTACAGCCTTTAGGGCATTTTAGCCCTAAAGTGTTTACAGACATCTACTTACATCATTTAATGGGGTGCCTCACAGTAAGACACCACATTTTACCTTGTCACAGCCCCATTACAAGTGACTAAACTACCTTGGGGACCTAGGCTCTTCCACCTGTGCCATCTCAGCACACTGCCCAGCAGAAATGCAGTACCTCTGCCCCTACAGCTCCTGGAAGAGTGAAGAGCTAAAGAAAAATGAGAGAGAGAGAGAGAGAGAGAGCTGGAGAGGGTAATTTCTTGACAGAGTTGCCTTGGACTTCATATTTTCAGCAAAGAAAGGGCACAATTCTGGTTGCTACAAATGACACAGCTTGGGAAAGCAGAGCTAATGGCAAGGAATACTGGAATTTCATTCTGAAAGAAGAGGCCTAAGAGAAGCTGAATGAAAAGTAATGATATGAAGTGCCTTGTGATTCTGCTTGAGAGCCTAGTAATAAGCATTTCTGCTAAAAGATGGGAAATTATCAGTGAGAAATGACTGGGGAGGATAAAGACCATATAAATCAATCAGAGGATCCCAGGATAAGGAGGATTAGCTTTGCCAAAAAAGGCTAAAGCTCTCTAGAATTGCTCAACAGAAGCATTTGTAACAGAAACACAGAAGTATTAATGCCATAAAACAAGGCAGAGTGACACTTATCTCAATACAATCTTCTTCAATTTTGCTCAAAATGAAAAAAACCCACAACAAACAGCCAAACAGAGCTGCTGGGGCACAGCACTGAATCCCTCCCTCCTCTGTGAAGTGCTCCTCGCTCATCTCACCCAGCGCATTCAAAGGCAAGAGCAGATATTATTCCTTTGTGTAAGCTCATCAGCAGCAGATATTAAATGATTCTTTCCTTTCATTCAAGATAAAGGATGACAAGTGGCTGAGCACCACTGCAAGTCAGTATTAACTGCCTAGGCTGAAAAGCAGCAGAAGGTTCCCAGCTGTGAGATCAGCAATGTCTGGAATAACTTTGCAGGCTGAGGAGCAAGACAATCATTACTGAAAATAAATTTTAGGTCAGATATGAGAGATTCAGAAGATTCTAGAATCATAGAGCCATAGAATCATACAACCACAGAACAGCTTGGGTTGGAAGTGAACTCCAAAGGTCAAGTCCAACTCCCTTACAGGCAGCAGGGACATCCTCTGCTAGAGCAGCTTGCTCACAGCCTTCTCCTGCATCACTTCGAATATCTCCAGGGATGGGGCCTCACCTGCCTCTCTGAGCAATCTACTGCAGTGTTTCACCACCCTCATGGTGCAGAACTTGTTCCTAACATCCAGTCTAAATCTGCTCTCCTCTAATCTCAAACCACTGCCCTCATCCTCTCTCTGCAGGCCTTTGCAATCAGTCCCTCTGCAGCCTTCTTGTAGCCCCTTTTGGGTACTGGCAGGCTTCTGTTAGATCTCCCCAGATGCTTCTTATCTCCAGCCTGCGCCCCAGGATGATGTGGTAAAGTAACCCATTGTGACATGCAGCTTGAAATGCCACAGGCTTCATTATTTTGTTCAGAATAATTGCTAGCATATTGCAAAATCCTAAAGAAGACTGCACAGCTTCTGTTGGATACTGCAGGGCAAACCTTGGGATCCACTTGCCCTTCCCTGTGCAAGCAGAACTTGCCCAGTTTGCATTCCAATTCCGTTGTGTTCGCTATCAAGAACTGCCCACCACACCCTGAGAGCTCTCCTGCATTCCTAGCCCAGCAGCACTGCATACAAAGCATGGGTGGGCTCCTCTGAGCCAGGAAAAGGCAGCAAGGACATGGGGAGGGAAAGCTGTTGATGTTCCAGTGTCTGCTTCCCCAAAATGCTTGATACCCTTGAAACTTCTCCTACAACACCCCTGGGAATCAGGCAGGACTGGCTATGTTCCTGGCCTCTATCAGGAGCAGTGTGGCCGGCAGGACAAGGGAGGTTGTTCTGCCCCTGTATTCAACACTGCTCAGGCCACACCTTGAGTGCTTTGTCCAGTTCTGGGCTCCTTAATTCAAGAGAGATGTTGAGGTAGGCAATGAGAAGGGCAATGAAGCCGGTGAGGGGTCTGGAGCACAGCCCTGTGAGGAGAGGCTGAGGGAGCTGTGGGGGGTGCAGCCTGCAGCAGAGGAGGCTCAGGGCAGACCTCATTGCTGTCTACAACTACCTGAAGGGAGGCTGTAGCCAGGTAGGGGTTAGGCTCAAGTTGTGCCAGGGCAGGTCTAGGCTGGATGTTAGGAGGAAGTCATTGGCAGAGAGAGTGATTGGCATTGGAATGGGCTGCCCAGGGAGGTGGTGGAGTCACCATCCCTGGAGGTGTTGAAGAAAAGCCTGGCTGGGGCACTTAGTGCCATGGTCTGGTTGATTGGCTAGGGCTGGGTGCTAGGTTGGCCTGGATGATCTTGCAGGTCTCTTCCAACCTGCTTGATTCCATGACTCTATTCTATATATAAACCACAGAGCTTCCCAAGAACTCTTTTCCCCTTCACATAAGATCCAGTATATGGCAAGAGCTAATTTAAAAACATTACAATTTCGTGTTCCAATGTGCAATTAAGAAGAGAAATGAAGATTGAGATTAGCAATGGCAGAAGATCTCTAAACTTTATATTACACAATTAACATTTTAAGTAGAGCGGGTCAGAATAACGAGGCTTTTTACTGCCTTGCAACACTGGAAAGCAAAACAATCCTGCTTTGGGTCAAATAATGCTTCATTTGTTTTTTTAGCATTAATTTAATGTTTTTCAAGGCTTTGCAAAAGCCATTTCAGGTTTACAGGGGGATGTGATGCTACTCCTAAGCTTCCAGACACGGGACCTTTACCCCGGGAACAGCCATACATGCAATCTTGGTGTGTTGTTAATTAAGCTCTGTGTGTGTGCAGAGAGAATGAAGGTAGTTGTGCTGGCAAAACTCAACACTTTGTTTACCCAAGCACAGGCCCCTCTGACTACTGAACTGAGTGGAAGTTAGAGGCTCAGGGTTACAAACGATCATCTGGTAATGCTCATTACGAGGCCTGCTAAGCAGCAATGTCACACTGAGCTGTTTTGATTTGCCTAGCAGCAAATGGGTAAAGTATGCAGCCAATTTCCAGGAGATTAAAGGAGATGGCAGAGGGGAGTCATTCTGCTCAGTCTGCTCTACCTGCACCATGGCTACTGGACCAACTCCTCTTCTCTGACCACTCTCACGAGGAGAACTATGCAGCAGAAGGAGACCTGGAGCAGGCCATGACCTGAGGATGATGCTAAACCAGTACAAAATCAAAGCCATTGCCAGCTTGGAAGGAATGAAGGAATGGGCTGCGTACCCTTCCCTGCTGCTCAGCACTCCTGCCAGGTCTTAGCTGCAGGAGTACGTCCACCAAAGAGCAGACAATGAACTTAAGGGCAGTTCTGGGCCAAGTGAAGATCCAGAGCAGAGGATAACAAGAATGAGAGGTCTAGAAAACATGATTGCAAGGGAATACTGAGTGGGGAGGGAGGTTAGCTTTCCACACAGATTATACACATTGCCAATATGAAAACAGGGCTGAATTCTGCAGAAGACCAAAGTAGTATGCTTAAATTGTAAGAAAAGATATGTTGGGTGTCAAAAAGTGCTTGTGAAGTTAGAGAGGCACACAGACAGGCTGTCTAGGACAGCTGTGTAACCTCCACCCAGGAAGATTTAACATGCAACCTCCACCCAGGAAGATTTAACAGGCAACCTCCACCTAGGAAGATTTAACATTCAACCTCCACCCAGGAAGATTTAACAGGCAACCTCCACCCAGGAAGATTTAGCATGCAACCTCCACCCAGGAAGATTTAACAGGCAACCTCCACCCAGGAAGATTTAACATGCAACCTCCACCCAGGAAGATTTAACAGGCAACCTCCACCCAGGAAGATTTAACAGGCAACCTCCACCCAGGAAGATTTAACAGGCAACCTCCACCCAGGAAGATTTAACATGCAACCTCCACCCAGGAAGATTTAACAGGCAACCTCCACCCAGGAAGATTTAGCATGCAACCTCCACCCAGGAAGATTTAACATGCAACCTCCACCCAGGAAGATTTAACAGGCAACCTCCACCCAGGAAGATTTAACAGGCAACCTCCACCCAGGAAGATTTAACAGGCAACCTCCACCCAGGAAGATTTAACATGCAACCTCCACCCAGGAAGATTTAACAGGCAACCTCCACCCAGGAAGATTTAGCATGCAACCTCCACCCAGGAAGATTTAACATGCAACCTCCACCCAGGAAGATTTAACAGGCAACCTCCACCCAGGAAGATTTAACATGTAACCTCCACCCAGGAAGATTTAGCATGCAACCTCCACCCAGGAAGATTTAACAGGCAACCTCCACCCAGGAAGATTTAACAGGCAACCTCCACCCAGGAAGATTTAGCATGCAACCTCCACCCAGGAAGATTTAACAGGCAACCTCCACCCAGGAAGATTTAACATGTAACCTCCACCCAGGAAGATTTAACATGTAACCTCCACCCAGGAAGATTTAGCATGCAACCTCCACCCAGGAAGATTTAACAGGCAACCTCCACCCAGGAAGATTTAACATGTAACCTCCACCCAGGAAGATTTAGCATGCAACCTCCACCCAGGAAGATTTAACATGCAACCTCCACCCAGGAAGATTTAGCATGCAACCTCCACCCAGGAAGATTTAGCATGCAACCTCCACCCAGGATGATTTAACATGCAACCTCCACCCAGGAAGATTTAACATGTAACCTCCACCCAGGAAGATTTAACATGCAACCTCCACCCAGGAAGATTTAACATGTAACCTCCACCCAGGAAGATTTAACAGGCAACCTCCACCCAGGAAGATTTAACAGGCAACCTCCACCCAGGAAGATTTAACAGGCAACCTCCACCCAGGAAGATTTAACATGTAACCTCCACCCAGGAAGATTTAACATACAACCTCCACCCAGGAAGATTTAACATACAACCTCCACCCAGGATGATATAACAGGCAACCTCCACCCAGGAAGATTTAACATGCAACCTCCACCCAGGAAGATTTAACAGGCAACCTCCACCCAGGAAGATTTAACATGTAACCTCCACCCAGGAAGATTTAACATACAACCTCCACCCAGGATGATATAACAGGCAACCTCCACCCAGGAAGATTTAACAGGCAACCTCCACCCAGGAATATTTAGCATGCAACCTCCACCCAGGAAGATTTAGCATGCTACACAGATGCATGAAGAAAAAGGACAGCTCATCCCAAAGCAGGTCAAAAAGATCTAAGATCACATCTAAGCTTATTTTCCATCAGTCCAATTGTACCTTTCAATCAGCACTCTCGATCCTAAGCAATTCTTTTGTCTCAGGTTTTACTTATTCAAGTACTGACTTACAAAATCAGGGAGCAAAACAATATTCATTTCTCTATGCCTCTTGTTAGAAGGAAGTTCTTCACAGAGAGTGATTGGCATTGGAATGGGCTGCCTAGGGAGGTGGTGGAGTCACCATCCCTAGAGGTGTTCAAGAAAAGCCTGGATGAGGCACTTGGTGCCATGGTCTGGTTGACTGGCCAGGGCTGGGGGATAGGTTGGACTGGATGAGCTTGGAGGTCTCTTCCAACCTCTTTGATTCTATGATTCTTTCATCACTTCAGAGTTCTGCTAAACGCAGCTAACTGGGGGGAAGAAGAAGAGGCGACACAGATTCCTGACATCAGAACATGACACTGAAGGAAAGGAGGAGTCAAATGCCCCAGATATTGTGTTTAAAATTCTTTCTGGCTCATTAAAAGACACATTTATATGTTTAATATATTCTACTAGGAACTTAAGCACAGTTTGGTGTTTGTGAAAGACCTCCTAATCCTCTTAGCTTGCCTTTGTTAGCAGCCAACCACATCCACGCAGCAGAATTCTTTCTTTTTTGAGTTTTTCCCTTGGCTCTCCCACAGTGTCTCACAGATCACAGAGTGCCTGGGATTTTGCTGAAGAACATCTCATTAGTGAGTTTTACCTCACACCACTAGAGCCTGCCAGCTCCCAAGAACCAGGATCGAACAACCTCTTGAGCAGAGCATGACATTTCTCTTCAGCCAGGTCCACAGATGAAGTATTGCACACAGTGTCAAGGAGAAACACCAAGAGAAGGATGAAAGAAAAATGAAGTCAGAGTTCCCAAGAAAACTCACTCTGCTATAATCTGTTACTGCCAACTAACTCAAGAAAAGTTACTGTAGTATAAAACCGGTTGAAGACAGAAGAAAAGCAAATCTCACTCCTCAAAGGCAGCCACAGATTTGAATCATAGAATCAACCAGGTTGGAAGTGACCTCCAAGATCAGCCAGTCCAACTTAGCACACAGCCCTAGCCAGTGAACGAGACCATGGCACTAAGTGCCTCAGCCAGGATTTGCTCAAACACCTCCAGGCACAGCTACTCCACCACCTCCCTGGGCAGCCCATTCCAATGCCAATCACTCTCTCTGCCAACAACTTCCTCCTAACATCCAGCCTATATCTCCCCCTACACAACTTGAGACTCTGTCCCCTTGTTCTGTTGCTGCTTGTCTGGCAGCAGAGCCCAACCCCACCTGGCTACAGCCTCCCTTCATGTAGTTGTAGACAGCAATGAGCTCTGCCCTGCAGGCTGCACACCCCCAGCTCCCTCAGCCTCTCCTCATAGGGTTTGTGTCCCAGGCCTTTCACCAGCCTTGCTGCCCTTCCCTGGACACCTTCCAGCACCTCAACATTTGATTGTACTTTGAAGGCAATTATCTGCATTCTGTACCTGGTAAATATCACTTTTAGGAGCGTTAGATGCCAAGAGCCACAAGGCATACATACAGAAATCACATTACAAGATATTGGAAGACATCACCATGACATTTTCACTGAAGAACTCGACAGCTCTGTTATTGTCTATGAATGGTGTCTGCTAACTCCTAGCTAACATCTGATCCTTCATTAAAATAACACCAGCATCTTCCACTTAGAGTTTTTATGACTTGCCAAAAACACTTTGGACTTTAGCTTAGTGAGGCAGTACTGTGGGTGGAAAGAAACACAAGCTCTTGCACTTTGGAGCTCAAAAGGAGGAAAGTTCAACCATAAACCTAGCCAACACACAGGCACAGCCTGGCAAAAACTGATGAACAAGGCCACCCCCACTCATCACACACATTTCTCAACTGCTAGAAAGCAGCTTGGGGCTTGGAGTGATATTATAAAGGTGCTGTTAAGCCTGAGCTTCTACAAATACAGCACAAGGGGTAATGGGTGTAAACTGGCATCAAACTAGAAGTTAGGAAAGGGTTCTTTGCAGTGAGGGTGGGGAGACACTGGCACAGGTTGCCCAGGGAGGTGTGGCTGCTCCCTCCCTGGAGGTGTTCAAGGCCAGGTTGGATGAGGCCTTGAGTGACCTGTTCTAGTGGGAAGTGTCCCTGCCTATGGCGGGGGGTTGGAACTGGATGATCCTTGAGCTCTCTTCCAACCTAAACCATTCCATGATTCTGTGATTTTGGCTGGAAGAGACCTTTCACATCATTGTGTCCAACCATCAACCCAGGACAGCACAGCCAAAGTTGGACTGGATGATCTTGGAGGTCTCTTCCAACCTGGTTGATTCTATGATTCTAAGACCACCACCAGACCATTTCCCTCAGCATTAAATCTAAATGGCTGTTGAATATCTCCCCAGGAAGCCTGTTCCAGGGCTTGACAACCTTCTGGGTGAAGACATTTTTCCTTAGCTGGTGGATTCCCACAGCAGCAGCAGTGCACCTCCATGGAGGTTAGCTGCAGAGAGGAGCAAAGCAGGAAGAGTGCCCCCCCTGGAGCAGCTCCAAATCCCACAGATTGGCTCTCTGCACAGCAAGGAAGTCCATCCTTTTGAGGTATCACCTCCTAGCTGCACTGGCTTCACATCAGGCTGGGACAAAATTCAGTATAAGCCCAGCCTGAAGCAGAACCAGTCACTTGGGCTGCTCCTAGAAAAGAAGAAGCACTGCTTTGTTCTAGCCATCAAAACGTAGCAGTGGTTGGGATACCAGAAGGTGGTGTCTCAAAAATCAATACATTTTCTTCTTTTATTAGAGAGGTAAAAAACAGTCAAGTCTATGTTTTGAACTTTTATACCAGGGAAAGAAAAAAGGGCTCTCAGGCAGGGACCTTGAATGTCAAGTGATTTTTATGGCTATGTAATGGAGCCTGAAAAGCAGAGGCTTTTAATAGAAGTGTCAGTCACAGCCTGTAACTACTCCCATGCAAAATTATGGCATTGGACTCTGTTAAAGGAACACACAAATGACAGTAGGTGGCTCATCAGCAGGTCACCAGGACCAAGAAACTTCCTCCAGGACCCTCCATCATTCCCAGCATTCAACCCTCCGACTGCTCCTGAAGTCAACTGAACATGCTAGGTCAGGGCAGTCCTAAATATCAGTACAGGCTGGGGGATGAGGTGACAGAAAGCAGCCCTGTGGAAAAGGACTTGAGAGTTCTGGTGGATGAGCTCAAATGGCCACAATGAGAAGCGGGACATGAGCCTGCAATGGGCACTTGCAGCCCAGAAGGCCAAGGACAGCCATCAAAAGCAGTGTGGCCAGAGATGGAGAGAGGGGATCCTGCCACATTACTGTCATGAGACCTCCCCTGCAGTACTGTGTCCAGCTTTGGAGCCAGACAGGAAGGACATGGACCTGATGGAGTGGGTCCAGAGAAGGGCCACAAAGATGGTCAGGAGGCTGGAGCACCTCCTCTATAGGGATAGGCTGAGAGAGCTGGGGCTGTTCAGCCTGGAGAAGAGAAGGCTCCAGGGACAGCTAACAGCAGCCTGCCAGTCCCTGAAGGGGGCTACAAGAAGACTGCAGAGAGACTGTTTGCAAAGGCCTGCAGGGACAGCATGAGGGGAAATGGCCTGAAACTAGAGGACATTGAGATTGGATGTGAGGAGCAAGTTCTGCACCATGAGAGTGCAGGAATGCTGGGACAGGTTGCACAGGGAGGTAGTTGAGGGCCCATCCCTGGAGATAATCAAGGTCAAGCAGGACAAGGCTGTGAGCAGCTGCTCTGGCAGAGGATGTCCCTGCTGACTGCACGGGGGTTGGACTGGACGAGCTTTGGAGGTCCCTTCCAGCACAAACTGTTTTATGATTCCACACTGCAAGCTAAGGTGGTGCATGGACTCACTTCAATCACTTCTCAACGGGATGTGGTTCTCCCTTCCCCTCTTCTCACATGCACAGTACTACCCAATCCCCTAAAAAGCATGACAAATGGCCTGTGAAGGTCAGTCATTACAGTCCTCTCAGAAAGGAGATTAATAACCCCAAAGCCTTGTCAAATGAACACGCTGGGGGGTCAGTCCTTTCAATTGAAAACTAATAATTGCCTTTTAATTACGAGGCATTTCCTAAGAAATTCCTTTATGTGGAAGAACAATGCTCTTGGATGGATTAATCGAGGGAGTTCTATCACATTACTCCACGTTCACTTTGCCAAGGGAATTACATTTTTCTGCAGCCCATACATAACCCTAAGTGACAGTTAAAACCCCCTGACTTTCCCCAGAACTCTGGAGATCAAAGGACTGTGAAGGTCAGGCTTTCACTGATTGTTTCTGTGGGCATGCTTAAATTCTGCAAGAGCAAAATCTGATGTAGGGCACCTTGTGGAGATGTTAATTTTGAACAAAAGTAATGGTACTGCTGCAGATGGGTTTGGAACACACCAGAAAAAAACCAACCCAAAGCAACCCAAATTCTTATAAGCAAATACCAAAAAAACACTGCACAAAATCAGCCTTCTTTAGCAAGCCTCAGACCTAGCCAGACCTGTGGAACCTGCAAGCTTTGCAGCCTGCCCAGGAAGCAGCTCTGCCCTTCCCCATCACTTGCTCTGCCAAACTCAGCCAGGGACTGCCAGCTTGCTGAAGCCTGCATGGCACTCTGGAGCAGAAGCAGGGCAGGCCTGGGAACAAAACTTTGGCTAGGCAGTGGCTGCATGTGCTGCACTAAGCAACACTTCTGTGGATTTCTCAAGTTAAAAGCATGCAGGTAACAAACCAAACAGTGACAAAATGCACTTGCCAAGTCTCTTCTGTTATTAGAATACTAAATATCCTACCACCCAGCTAAACTTCCCATGCTGACTGTGATTTTCTAAGGGAGCATTTGTCCAGCACTGGAGTAGATGAGGTCTGACCAGAGTGATTTTCCCACCACTCATGTCCCTCCAGACTACTTCTTCCACAGCTTGTCCATTCTGAGCTGCCATCACAGTTGGCTTTCCTTCAAATCTGCAGGTCAGACAGATACAGAATGTACAACTGCACACCTCGTTGTCCTGGCAGGCTAACAGGCCTGTTAGATGTCCTGGCTTGCCCCACCCTTCTGCTGATGGGGGAAGGAAAGGTGGGAGGAAAACAAAGGCTTGGGCCATTATGTCCCCTCCCAAAGTGATAAACAGGTACCCACAGGTGCTTGCTAAGGTGAGCAAAACCTGGTGTCACCTAATATGGTCAGCTTTGCAGATGCCATTCTGATTGGTGAATCTCTGTGGCCAAAGCAGCCTTTGCACTCGGGCAAGGGTCAGAAATTGAGCTAAGTTGCAAGCAGTTGTGCTGCTTCTGCCATGCTGCCTCTGCCTCTGTGTATGCTGCTCTGCCTCACTGCTCTTGGACAACAGGTGCTGCTCTGCCTCATGCTTCAGACCAGCTTAGCCCTAATACTTTGGGCTTGAACTACCTGGAAACTTAAGTGCTCAAGTTTCCAAGGAGAAGGCATTAAGTTCCCCATGACATGCTGAGAAGTGCCACTGACTCTGCACATCTCAAGAGCTCCTGCCTGCACCTCTGCAGACCTGCATGCCAAAATGAACCAGGATCAGATCAGAGATCCTCTGCCTCTTTCCCAGCACCCTGCTAGAGCCTGGGAAGATCTAGAAGGCTTTCAACAGCTATCAAGACACTGAGCAGTTCCAACACTGCCACAAAGGAGCCAGGACTATCTTGAAATTCCTGCTCTACTCCACTGCAGTGAGTAGCACAGACTTTCCCTGGGGCTCTAGGATGTCTTTTAAGTGGGGTTAAGCCATTTTGTGGCTTAAACCTTTCCAATTCTCTGATTCTCCTGAATGAATTACTTGCTTATAAGCATCCTTGTGAAGATTTTCCTGACCAGATTAGAACCCAAATGTAACTGCTTTGAGAGAGTTTGTGGGCAGGGCTTTTTGGAAATAAAATCACATATTTTATGATCCCTGCCTTGTTAATTGCCCCAACTCCATCACTTGTGTAAGGCAGTATCCTTGCTTTAGCTCTCCTGGTGCCCAAGTGTTTTGCTTAGCCTTCACCAGAATGCAGTGCCTCCCAAAACCAGCAAAACACAGGGTGACAGAAACAAGCTTAAACCACCCCATGTGCTCTGGGGGAGAAAAATACTGAAAACCAACTCCATCCACAGCTGCTATGAATGATTACAGTAGTAATAACTGAATAACAACATTCCAGCTCCCCAAACAGTCTCATTCAAAGCACCAGGAGAAATGATCTGGTGTTAAGGAGATGAGAAATGGCTCCTGATTAGCACAACCAGCTCTCTTGTATCTCTGTGCTTGACTATTAAGACCAAATAAAGAGAGTCTTCCAGGAGATATATATAAACTTGTGGGGTTTATGCATATAAATCTACATATAGATAGAGATTCTTCCATATATCTGAGATTCTTCTCCTTCTGGAAAGAGCTACAACTGACATTGATACTATATTTTGACACAGCAAAACCCTGCCTTCTCTTTGGAAAGAAAGGAATTCATCTGGAATGTTAATCAACAAGGAGGAGAGTGCTCTCTGAAACTCAGGACCTATAATCTCCTTGAAATGCCTATCCTTTTTCATTACTTCTCTGTTACATGGTCTCAGAGTAGACAAGGAAAGATCAACAGACAACCTGGGGCAGCAAGGGAAGCAGGCAATAATCTTGTTTTCTGCAAAGGATCAAAACAAGCTTTGAGAAAAGTAACCCTGGGTTTTATTTTCTCATAGAAGAAATGCATTTGTTTCCCAGCGTGCTTGAGCAGCAGGAGATCTATGAGCAACCAACAAAAATGTGTACCTCAAGCCCAAAAGAGCCATAACTCATTTTAGTCACAGAGCATGAGAAGCTTTCTTCCCAGAGCAGCCTCTTCCCACCCTTCCAGACTCCTCACTGCATTTTAAGAGCAGGCACACAGGACACTTATCTAATTAGTATTTGCTGAAGTGCGTGGAGCATTCCCTGAGCGTTATATGGATTTGAAACAATCTGAGGCTCAAGTTCAGATGTCTGTCAAAGTTAAAAATACCTAAGTTAAGGTCTCCCTCTCTTTCTCCTATGCTGATTCGTACAGACAAGTTCTGTAAGATAAGACAAAGAAATCCACCGTTGAGCTGCAGAGATTAACAACACTCAAGGACAGAGGAGACAGGCAAGAGAAGCAAAAATAACTCAAATGCCCTGGCTCACCAAGAGTGACTCACATAAAATCAAACACAAGCATCAGTAAATAAGAGTCCTCATTGCAACATCCTTCATCATAGAATCAACCAGGTTGCAAGAGACCTCCAAGATCATCCAGCCCAACCTATGCCCCAGCCCTATCCAGTGAACCAGACCATGGCACTAAGTGCTTCACCCAGGCTTTTCTTGAACACCCCCAGGGATGGTGACTCCACCACCTCCCTGGGCAGCCCATTCCAATGCCAATCACTCTCTCTGCCAGTAACTTCCTCCTAACATCCAGCCTAGACCTCCCCTGGCACATCTTGAGACTCTGTCCCCTTGTTCTGTTGCTGGCTGCCTGGGAGAAGAGACCAACCCCACCTGGCTACAGCCTCCCTTCAGGTAGTTGCAGACAGCAATGAGCTCTGCCCTGAGCCTCCTCTGCTGCAGGCTGCACACCCCCAGCTCCCTCAGCCTCTCCTCATAGGGTTTGTGTTCCAGGCCCTTCACCAGCATCATTGCCCTTCTCTGGACACCTTCCAGCACCTCAATATCTCTCTTGAATTGAGGAGCCCAGAACTGGACACAGCACTCAAGGTGTGGCCTGACCAGTGCTGAGTACAGGGGCAGAATAACCTCCCTCATCCTACTGGCCACACTGCTCCTGATGCAGGCCAGGATGCCATTGGCTCTCTTGGCCACCTGGGCACACTGCTGCCTCATCTTTACCCTACTATCTACCAGTACCCCCAGGTCCCTTTCTTCCTGGCTGCTCTCAGCCACTCTGTCCCTTCCATCATGGTTGAAGCTTGTCAATCACAGATGAAGCTGCTTCCTTTTATCAGTTACACACCAACACTTTCAACCATCTTTCCTAAACATGGAGGAAGCATCTGTCTTCTTTCTGCTTGGGGCAAATCAGCCTTTTCTCATCTGCAGAAGAGTGAGCCACAATGAAGATTACGTTCTTGTCAGCAGCTTGCAGAGCCACATCTAGCTCCAACAGCCTCCTCTCAGTAAACAGCACAAATCAAGGCTACCACAGCCACAAAATCCACAGTTTTCAGTGCTACAAACACCACTCTTGCAGAGAAGCTGACTGCCATCCGATTTATGAGATGCTGTTTCCAGATATGCCCTGCAAAACCTAAAACAGTTGCAGGAAGAAACAGGGGTAGGAATTAAGAGACCTTTGTTGACAAAGCAAATCACAGTCTCTTTGCAATTATGGGACCATTTTTCACCTTCTACTCACAGAAGAAAGGAGGAGGAGGCAAAGAAAGAACAATTGTAGTCCATAGCTCATACCAAAGGGTTTTGTATAATCCATCTTTCAGCATAGTTTTTCTTTCAATCCACAAGGAAGAAAAGAAAGGAGAAAATGAAATCAATAAAGCAGCTAACTGTATGAAGTTGAGTGAGTTTAAGTGGAAGCCAGGAAAAGAAACATCACATGAAGGGTGCAAGAGCTCTTCATTTGCCATTGCTTTAGCAGAAGACAGATGATGATTTCGGAGGAGTAGCTGCCACAGGACACATGGAGGTGAACAATCTTGTTTCAAAGAACTGAAACCATAAGAACAGTTTCAAAGAGCTCTTCCTCAGACTTCCAGCAGTCAATGCACTGATACATCCCCTAAACTTCCTTCCTCAAGGCCTCCTGGTATGAGTTAGGACCAGATGCTAACATCTATCAATCGCACAACCAAACAGGGGATAAAAAGCAGCACATGTTGCTGAAGAAACATGTCCCACAGTCTTGTGGTAGGCCTAAACAGGCCAAAATAGGCTTATCCACGTCCTGGCTTGCCCAGACATGTTTTTCTGCCCTTCTCCTTCTGCTATGGGGTGAAGCAACCACGGGAAAGAGGACAAAGAACCTGGAACCACTGAGTCTAAGGACTCTGGCTTGCCCAGACCTGTTTTGCTCCTGGTTACATACTGTGGTGAACAAGGTACATACACTTGGCTTTTGCCTGCCTCTTGCAAGGCCTATGTTTGTCCCAGATTTGGGTTAAACAAACATATGGCTTCACCTAATATGGTCAAGCTTGGCTAGCTGCCACTCTGATTGGTTACTCTGTGTCCAAAGGCCCATTAGTCTTGGGCTGTATTGATAAAAGAGATAAGCAGGTAACACAATGTGCTGTGCCCTTGCCCTTGTGCTCGTGCTTGCTTGCCTGCTGCCATTGCTCTCTGCTTCTGGCAGTCTTTGGCCTCACTACCTTACTGCATCCTGAACTGCCTGCCTCCAGTTTACCAAGAACAGGCTCTAAATGCCTCTGTGCAATCAGCCTGCACAGCCAGCCTGACATTGAGCCCAGACTGCTCACCGCAAGACGTCCTGCCCACGCCTGAAAGTCTCCTACCAAGATGGGAAGTCTTGGAGGTACACAGATCAGCCAGAGGAGTCCTGAGAAGGTCAAAGATCATCTGCCTCCTTTCCCCAGCAGCCTGTGAAGCCTGACAAGAATCAGAAGCAGCTGACAAGACACCAATAGGACCTCTGCAAGTGTTTGGGTGCTGTTCGAAGCTGTAGTTAGCCCTGCGAGTTGGGAGATTAATATCTGTCAATAAATACTTAATGCCTCTTATAATTCACTAATTGCCTTTTGCCATAAACAGAAAGGAGCTTCCTTGAGCCCATCTAATGGGCAAACAGTATATTGACCACAAGAACCATCTCTTCTAGTTTAACTAATGTTTATGTTTTTGCTAGTCATTTCCTAACTGTTCTAGACCCTATGCTACCATCTGTGTCACATTTCCATGACTGTTGCAGAAGAACCTGATTATTATTGAAATCAGTGCTTGGGGGGGGTGAGACTCCTGAATATCAAAATGAATAAACAATATTCATTTGGGGAAAATATCATCTCACATTAGTAAATTACCCCTCCATTACACCCAGCTGCAATTGCAAGAAAACACTCCTCTACTCTCACTGCTATTCTGCATGAGGAGGCTGCTCTGGTTTTATCTCCACTCTCTTTCATAGGCACACAGAGATCCAGACCAAACTGGGCCTCCATAAACATAAGGAACAACAATGAACATGCCTGAATTTTGCTGCCCTTAACACAGTGTTTCTCATCTACATGTTTGATTGAAGTGAGCAAGCTGAGGAAGTGTGGGATGGAAGAGTGGACAGTGAGGAGGGTTAGGAACTGGTTTCAAGATAGAATTCAGAGGGTGGTGATCAATGGTGCCAGGTCCAGCTGGAGAGCTGTGACAAGTGGTGTCCCCCAGGGATCAGTGCTGGGGGCCAGTCCTGTTCAACATCTTCATCAATGCCATTGATGAGGGCACAGACAGAGTCTGCTCAGCAAGTTTGCTGACCATGCCAAGCTTGGAGGCTTGGCTGAGACAGCCAAAGGCTGTGCTGCCATCCAGAGAGACCTGGACAGACTGAGAGCTGGGCCCAGAGGAACCAGATGAAGTTCAACAAGGACAGGTGCAGAGTCCTGCATCTGGGGAGAAATAACAAACTCCACCAGTACAGGCTGGGAGGTGATCTGCTGGAGAGCAGCCCTGTGGAGAGGGACCTGGGGGTCCTGGTGGCTAATAAGTTACCCATGGCACAGCAATGTACCCTGTGGCCAAGGAGGCCAATGGGATCCCGGGGTGTATTAGGAGGAACGTGTCCAGCAGATCAAGGGAGGTTCTCCTCCCCCTCTACTCTGCCCTGGTGAGACCTCATCTTGAGTACTGTGTTCAGTTTTGGGCTCCCCAGTTGAACAGGGACAGGGATCTGCTGAAGGGGGTCCAGTGGAGGACTAGGAGGATGATGAGGTGACTGGAGGACATGGTTTATGAGGAGAGGCTGAGGGACCTGGGGCTGCTTAGCCTGGAGAAAAGAAGACTTAGAGGGGATTTGATAAATGTTTATAAGTATCTGAAGGCTGCCAGGAGTGGGGGGGGGGGAAAGGCTCTGCTCACTGCTCCCTGGGATAGGGCAAGGAGCAATGGGTGTAAGTTGCAGCAAAAGAGGTTCTGCCCCAACACAAGGGGGAACTTTTTTACTGTAAGGGTCCCAGAGCACAGGGACAGGCTCCCCAGAGAGGTTGTGGAGTCTCCTTCTCTGGAGCCTTTCAAGGCCTGTCTGGATGTGTTCCTCTGTGATCTGTGTTAGATAGGATTGTCCTGCTCTGGCAGGCAGTTGGACTGGATGATCTCCTTGGGTCCCTTCCAACCCCTAATATCCTGTGAGGCTGTGACTGAGCAACCAATGAAGACACTTCCCTATCAGTATGGTGGAAACAAGAGGGCAGAAGATCATCACAACTGTTTTGCTCTGGAGAGAAGTCACTGCATTCACAATCCAACAGCTTGCTTCCCCCTCTGCCCGTGGATGGGTGATTCATGAGCACAGATGCACATTCCAGCCTTGCTTCAGACAGCTCAGACTGAGCAGCATTATCAGTGAGCTGCATCCAGCTTTGTCCCCATGGACAAAACCAATCAGATGTGGCATGAAATTGTGTCAAGGAAGTCTGATGGCTCAAGTAACAAAAGCCTTATGCAAGGTGTGCACCTGCCACTTGTCTGCATTATATTGAGCCCTTATCACTGCTGTGTGGACTCTGCTGTCAGAAACTTCAGTTCTACTCAAAATGTTAAAAAGGCTCAGAACAGTGAAGAATAAAGGCAGTAAAACCAGGCATCTGTCTGCACTCTCTGAAATAAGAGATGGAAACCAGTGCAGGACTCCTCCCCCAGAAGAATTTTGGGCCAACAAGACCAGAGTGTTTCCTGTGCAAAAGTGCTCTGCTTTCAGAAGTTTGGAAAAGCACTTTTAGAAGAGAGTTTAATATCAGAAACAATACACAGCATTTGAAGCACACCAAAACATGTCAAGAGCCCATTACATTGGGTAAGAAAGTCTGCCAAAACAGCCTGAAGTGAATGAAAAGGCCACTGGAAGGAAATACACATCTTTTGATTCCCCAACCTCGAGCACTCGCTGCAGAACTACCTTCAGCAACATACTCCCCTCTCGGTTTTAGTGCAAGCAATGTGGTTAGTCTAACACGAGAGCCTAAAATGCCACATAAAGATAGGCACACCTGGAATTAGAGGCTTTTGTTCTGAGATTATTTGCTCTGACACTGAAGTCCTGCCAGCTTCATTATTCATAGACTTCTGATGTAAGCAGGTTGCAGCAATAAAGACACCAAAAGGAAAGGCAAGTCGCAGGCTGCTGCTTATAACTGCCTCTGAGTGAGGGACCTGTGAGAATCATATTCAATAACATAAATTGCATTACAGTGTAAACAAAATTTAACCCGGGTGAAATGATTGTATTAAATAAACATGACAGGGCAGAAATGTTTTCTGTAAAGATATAGCTCTATAATATATTCATAGCCAGCAGCATTAGGACAGTTCCACACCAGCAGACAATTTCTCATTTTTAAACCCCTTGGTAAAACAAATAATTACATCTCCTCATTGATTTCTAGAGCAAAGCCTCTCCTTTTAAACAGTAATAAGCCATGTTTTATACCAAAGCCTGAATTACAGCAAGAAGTCAAATAGATGTGTGTGTGGGGGGGGGGTGTTCAGAATCCAGAATATTTTTATAGCATCATTCACTTGATAACTCTTAGATGTTTACACCAGATGCTTACAGTCTGCACCCAAGTTTGCAGTGCATCATTTTAGAGCTCCTCACAGTCAGTGCTGTGGCACTTTCAGTATCACTGCTCAGTACAAACGAGCAATGGAAGCGGAAGTTTGATCTATGAAGCACCACAGGGATAGAATTACCTATGCCACATTATCTACCCACATGACCGAGTCATCCTTCTAACCAACAATTCAACAGCATCTTCATTCTTTTCACCTCTTTGTTATCACTCTTCAAGCTCCGCTGCCACCCTCCTCAGCTCCAAAGAGAAGGACTTCACAGATCCTTCTAAAGCCAGCCTGCCTCTTTAGCCATTCATGCCATCACCTAAAGGGATTTTACATCCTCACTATCTACATCTGGGCAACATCATAAATCACAGAGAGAAGGTTAAATAGGTAACTAGAAACCATTATGCACCGTATCAGCACATTGTTTTCTTCTGGAGATGACTTTTAACAGCCATAAAAGTGCTCGTAGAGAAACAATATTTTGGGAAAGTCCAACCAGTCTTTAAAAAATCATGATGCTGAGTGTGCAGCTCATGGTGCCGACTCTGAAACCAATGCAGCCAGAGGACCAGATGAACAAGACCCTGAGTTCTCTTTCTCTCACTTATTTTGACTCTATGGTGCATCCCTGATGTCCCTGGTCAGCCATCCTCCCCACCTAAGTCATGCTAAATGTATATGCATGCACGAATCAATGGCACAGACAAACCCCAGACATGCAATGATGAGAACAGGAAATTTATTCCACTTCTTCACTATGATCTAAGGATCCCTCCCCACAAAGGCTTCTCAGACTCATCCGTGTCAATGCCCAGATCCAGGATCTCTTGCTTCAGCACAGGTATCCACTGCTAGAAAACACAAGTGGGTAGCTGTAGCATTTTGTTTGTACTGATCTCCACCAAGCAGATGTATAGGAAAATCACAAATTGTGGTTTTGAATTAGTAACACTCAACTTGGACACCAAAATCCTTGTTTGCTGAAAACAAGCAATGACCTACACCCCACAGTACACAGAGAATCCTACATTAGTCTTGAAAGCATATTTTAGAAGCATTTCTATTTACACTGAATTTAGATTAGATTATCTCACTTTGAAATTAATTTCTGGAAGTGACAGAATGCTCACAACAACACTGGGTGGTTTTTGAGAAGGAAAGAGAAGGGAAACAAATGAGAACTCACGAATCCTGTGACTAATCTGCCAACATTTCCAAGCAATGTTTGCGCTCCTTTCTGGGGAGTTCTAACAGCCACATCCCCTCAGTCAAGTGCAAGCTCTATTATAAATCACAGAATCAAGCAGGTTGGAAGAGAGCTCCAAGATAATCCATTCCAACCTAGCATCCAGCCCTAGCCAATCAACCAGACCATGGCACTAAGTGCCTCAGCCAGGCTTTGCTCAAACACCTCCAGGGATGGTGACTCCACCACCCCCCTGGGCAGCCCATTCCAATGTCAATCACTCTCTCTGACAACAACTTCCTCCTAACATCCAGCCTATATCTCCCCCTACACAACTTGAGACTGTTTCCCCTTGTTCTGTTGCTGGTTGTCTGGGAGAAGAGCTTAACCCCAGCTGGCTACAGCCTCCCTTCAGGTAGTTGTAGACAGCAATGAGGTCACCCCTGAGCCTCCTCCTCTCCAGGCTAAACACCCCCAGCTCATACATTACACAGCCACAATATAGATGAGGTCAACTAAAGGGCTTGCTTGCAACTCTCTTTCTGAAAGCAGGAGGAATCACGCACAGCCAAGTCAGTCCTTAACAACAGAGAAAGCAATTCCTCTTTCCACTACAAACTTTTTTTTTCAGGAGGCTTTACCTTGGCTTTGAAAAAAACCCAGAGAAGCAGAAAATCTGCCTGGCTGTCTCAAGGCAGCTGTGCCCTTGGAGATGGTCTCGCCAGGTTCTCAGGATCTTTACTCACAGAAGGGAACACACAACTTGTGATGACTTTACACCAGGTCTTTGCTCACCCCGTGCCTCACAGTGGTGTCTTGGAACAGTTGCAAGGAATTTCATAAGCCATCTCTAATCTCCATCCTTTCCAGCTGACACATTCATTAACAGCTGATTCCCTAGAGAAAATAAGCTCTACGTCCATAAATCACCACGGTCTCTCCTATTAGCGCTCTTTTATATGGTACAACAAAAAAATGATGCTGCTGTAATTTAACAACATGATCATTGAGTCACATCGTTGGCTGACCTGCTCAAAATTGGAATCCTCTGCTAAAGTCTGCTTGAAATAAGTAATTTATCAATGTATGATTCTTGTTTATAGACCTGACATGGAATTGGAAACACCATCTAGTCCTGGCTGATGCAAGGCACTTCCTAAAATACACTCTGTGCTCCCTCCTCAGTTGACTTTCAGGAATATCAATTTGGGGGGGTTATTTTTCCCTTCCTCTATCCTCCTCTATACTGTAAAGACAAACCAACGATGCTCCAAACATACTTAATGATGATGCTTTCCTATGTACTCTAGAGAAAAGATGCTCTGTGCTAAGCAAACTTCTGCCACCTACCTTGTGGCAGCATTCCCAAACAGTACCAATATTCACACAATGTGCCAAGATATTTGATAAGCACAAGACAGCAAGGCTGGAATTAGACCTTGCATTCCTGGTTTTGCTTCTGTGCTTACATTCCTCAACAAGCATAACTTATTTTAATTTGGTTTAAATTAGATAAGAGCAGATTTAGAGTTGATGTCAGGAACAAATCTTTCCCTGAGCGTGGTGCAACACTGCTGCCAGGGAGGTAGCTGAGGCTTCATCCCTGGAGATATTGAAGGTCAGGCTCAACAAGGCTGCTTATTCATTCACTGGAACAATCTGAACTTTGAGGATCAAACAACAGCTTCTTCCTGAGCCCAGACACCTAGAAGCATCTATTGCCTGTGGTTTGGTTGACATGCTGGAGGGAAAGGATCCATCCAGAGGGACTTGGTCCTAATTATAACCTCATGAAGTTCAACAGGGCCAAGTCCTACTCCCAAGTCAGGGCAATCCCAAGCACAAATCCAGGCTAGGCAAGGAGTGGCTCAAGAGCAGTCTGGAGAAGAAGGGCTTGGGGGTGTCAGTTAATGAAAAAACTCGCTGTTAAGCCTGCAATGGTCACTGGCAGCCCAGAAGGCAGCTGTGTGTTGGGCTGCAGCCAAAGGGAGAGGATTCTGCCCTTCTTCTCTGCTTTGCTGAGACCCCACCTGGAGTATTGTGTCCAGTTCTGGGGCTCCCAAGCACAAGAAGGACATGGAGCTGCTGGAGCAGGTCCAGAGGAGAACCACAAAGATGAACAGAGGGCTCAAGCACCTCCTCTATAGGGACAGGCTGAGAGAGCTGGGGCTGTTCACTTGTTCAGGGAGACCTTAGAGCATCCTTCTGGTACCTGAAGGGGGCTGCATGAAAGCCAGGAAGGGACTTTTCCCAAGGCCTTGTCAGGACAGGATGAGAAGGAATGGATTGAAGCTTAAGGAGGGCAGATTTAGATTGGAGGTTAGGAAGGAATTGCTTACAGAACAAGTTGCCCAGGGATGTTATGGATGCTCCCTCCCTGGAAGTGTCAAAGCCAGGGTGGATGAGGCCTTGATCAACCCCCTCTAGAGGAAGGTGTCTGATGATCTTTAAGGTCGCTCCAACCTAAACCATTCTATGAACGTTTGGATGCCAGATAAATGACTCATCTGTTCTGAATAAAGTGTTCCTTCCAAACTGGTGTTATGAATGCATGTGGCCACTCTATATTCCTTCTATTAATGATGTTTTATGGATTAATTTATCCTTGGCTGGTGTTTTCAGCCACCTGCTTCTACACTGAGCTGTACTTTACATCATTGCTAGACAATTGAAATCAATATGACCGCTCGCGGTGCAAGACAACGCAGTGGGGTAAAGACTGACAAAGCCTTTTATGACTCCCTTGGATAAATGAGGTCTTTATAAAATCACTTGTCACTAAATTGAACAGGTCAAGATTCTCAGCCTGTTTCAACACAGCTAACAGTGGAAACAAAAAGGTTATAGAAACCAGGAAGGCTTTATACAATGTTTACAATGGATAGGGCTAGGGGATAGGTTGGACTGGATGATCTTGGAGGTCTCTTCCAACCTGGTTGATTCTGTTCTATATTCTATTCTAATGTATGTTGGGTGTTACATTGTGGTTCAGCTATGGTCAGCCCCTTAGAATCATAGAATCAACCAGGTTGGAAGAGACCTCCAAGATCATCCAGTCCAGCCTAGCACCCAGCCCTAGCCAGTCAACCAGACCATGGCACTAAGTGCCCCAGCCAGGCTTTGCTTCAACACCTCCAGGGATGGTGACTCCACCACCTCCCTGGGCAGCCCATTCCAATGCCAATCACTCTCTCTGACAACAACTTCCTCCTAACATCCAGCCTATAATTTCCCCGGCACAACTTAGGTACTGTGATTTATATTCACAAGTGATGCATTCTAACAGAGAAAAGGGAAAGAAAACTAAGGAATTACTTCTCAGTTTGGCTGAACCTTTTTCTTCATGTCTCAGAAATGCTCTCTGTTCCTTCAGTGGAAAACCAAAATTTGTTTTCGCTCCTACAAGCTTTGAGTGGCATAAAATTATTCCCCTAATTCTTCCCTCATTTCACAACTCCATTGGGCTGACAACAACTGCCTGTAACCTTTGGGCCTGGCATTTAATTGACAGTAACACAGACACGAGAGAAACAGGAGCTCTGGCGACGCGATTATGCCAGAGATAACTTTCTGCTGCTGCATTCAATTCAGCACTTGTGAAAAATCACATCCACTGCAATGAAGTGAGGTGTCTTCCTCTTCTCCAAGAGACCCAGCAGAGCAGCAATGTCAGCTGAATTACATTTCCCATTTTGGATGTTCTCTATCCCTGGAAGAATCCCCTCCGAAGGAGCTACTGCAATCTGTTCTTTGCCTTTTATTTTTTTTTTACAGTGAAGCAGTTCACTGTTGAGACTTATTCAGCAAATGGACTACTAAGCCACCAATTTCACTTGGCTGATTGGAGCAAGAAGATACGATAATGGATTCAACACACCAGTTAATTTATTTAACGTCCCATAAGGAAACTGTTCCTAGTACCAGGACAGCCTACAGCATTAACAAAGTGCTAATGTCTTCTGGTAGCGGCTGGACCAGCCAGTAGTGGATTGCTTCCCTCTTATCTGCTTTTGTATTTAATTCTGTTCACACTTGTAAGCTATATGTCATGGGGGGGTCCAAAAAGAACCCCCCCCCCCCCAGTCAAAGCAGTGAGACAGACATTAGGTTATCAGGAAATTCTGGTCCTTACTGATCAGATTCTTGTTTTCTCTGTGACCTACCACCCTCCATCTATGCATGCATCTTGCTCAGTAATGACTACACCTCATAAAGCCTGCTGAGAGAAGAAGGGGGAGGGAGATTGAAAGGTAAATGGAAGCTTTCCTCAGATCAAAACAGATGGCTCAGCCATCTCAAAAGGGGGGCCTCAGGAACAGCTAGGCATTATCACACTGTAGCTGACTGCCTAGCCTATATATGATTAATAGGGACTGCTGAGGGAGTTGTTGCTGCTGCCAGCACATGTCTGAAACCACTTCAGCTTCAAACTCTATGAAAGTTGGAGGAGGAACAAGGTTTTAGATGAGAAAATTGAAGACATTCTCTGAGGTACAAACTAAATCTCTACTTTCTCTGTGCAGTTAACAGAAAGAATCGTAACAGTTCTGTGTTGGACATGCCAAGGGTGCAAAACAAAACAAGGGGGAAGACAAAAATAGGTCTTAGCTGGCAACAAAAGTCTAATCCACACCCAGCAGGTTCTACTCTGCTGAGTTTTAGCTGGTTTGCTAGTTATGATGTGCTGGGTTGTTTGTAGACATGTCCACTATGAAGAGAAGACTCTAGGTAGATGATGTACTTCCTGAAGCAGAGCAGATACATCACTGTCGTAGAATCAGCCTGATTGGAAGAGACCTCCAAGCTCATCCAGTCCAACCTATCACCCAGCCCTAGCCAAGCAACTAGACCATGGCACTAAGTGCCCTCATCCAGCCATCAAACAAACAGCACTCATGTATCACCTGATACAGAAGAAGCCTTAGAAGGTAAAAAGAAAGTTTGCAAGGTTCTACACTGGCAAAACTTTCTATATACTTCCTTCTCTGCACACATACATGAGCATAATGCTAAAGAAAGACTTGGCTTGAATTTCAATGCAGCAGATTTTGCAGTGCCATCTCCCTCTGGTTGTCTCTTTACTGTGATGCTGTAAAACAACAACTCAGTTCTGCAGACTTGAAAATCCAGAAGTGCTACTCTGACAAAACCAGATACTTTAAAAACATAATAATAAATCAAAATCAGTGCAACTGTAGATTCACAGAGGCTCCCTCAGTCAATAAAGGGTCACACTCTCTTCAGCCAGGCTTTACTCAGAGTTTCACCCCGACTCCTGCAGCAAGCGAATGGGGTTAGTTATCCTCATGGCACATAAACTGCAATCCACCTAAGTCATGTAAGAAAGTGAGCTGTGCCATTTTAGTTGCCATCCAAGGATTAAATGAACAGGGACATGATTTCTCCCTCAGAATGTCAGCCCAGTGAAAGCAAGTGGAGGTGGCTATGCCTTTGTGATGAATTCCTATCAACATGGGAAAAGAGCCTGCTGATTACACTCACTTTTTTTTCCCCCCTGTTGCATTACTTCTACCAACTTGAAGTGTTCTTTCCACACCATAATTTTTCAGGTGGAAAGGGGGAAAAATCTTAAATTAAAACAGACAGAATGTAGCAAAAGTGACCTTTTTTTTTTCTTCCCCCAGAATGAAATACACAATAACCTCTACAGCAAGTTGTTTTGCTCCACTACCTTCACTTGTCACATTATTTCTCCGAAGAAATTGTTTTCTGATGCTGGTTCTGATGACTGAGGCACATTTTCTCTCACTACACCTTGATTAACTTCAATGAGATCGCTCAGGAAATGTGTTAGCACTCACTGTGCTGAACTGCAGCAGAAATGTGGCTCTGCATAGTCCCATTCTCAGCTGTACACATGTTCTAAAGAGACTGAATTCCCCACCCAGTTCCAACAGGAGCTTACTCCTACATTTAGGTTTGTACCATAGATCAATGAGATGGAAAAGGCAAATTTATCCTTAGTAACTGCAACTAACACAGCTTGTTCCACATTAAAAACCCCACTCTAAATGCTCTTTCATTTCACTAGAGCCATGTATTTTTCATTTCACCTAATTCAATTGCACCAGATCCTAAGGCTTCCACTCAGGTGAAATTCCCATTGAAGCCAAGAGGATTTCTGCCTTTAAAAATGTAAGTAGCTCTCTGTGGCTGCTCTGCACATCTTGGGTTATATTTCTAGGTTATCAGCAAGCTTAAATATTCATGGTTGATTCTCCAGTCTGGAGCAGGCTATTAATAAGAAGGAGTAAGGTGGCAAAGAGCTTATTAAACTCATAATGTCTCCTAAACACTGCCTGTAGTTGGACAGACTGAGGTCATCTTTATTTAATATTTAGTTCTCTATCTAAGATGGCCTTGGTATTCCTCCTCAGAATTTGTCTGGGTTTCAGTGCTGCAGGCATCTGCCTGGAAGAACCTAAAAAGGGGGTCAGAATGTCTTGACAAGCCAGGTTATGAAATTAGCATCACTGCACTGCACTCCAAGCAGACTCATTGGGGTTCTCTTCTTAATTAACCACGGTGAAGTGAGACGTGGTTTGCAGTTAATTCCTGATGGAGCAGGCACTCCAAAGCAACTGTCTTCTCTGCACCACTCACAGCACAGAAATGCTTCATATATGGAAATGTCTTAGTTGCAAAAGGGAAATTTCATTACCATATGGACAGCTCTACTTGCTCAAATACAAATATTTGCTCACCTTTCGGAGTGCTTTGTAGCTCTGTTTTCTTTAACGCGTTCAGTGGTGATTCTGCCGCTTGGAACAGGCTTAAATCTGCTTGCCTGAGTCCTCAGAATGCAAGAGGAGGGTGAAGCAGATAGGGCTGGAATACCATGTCCAGTTCTGGGCCCCTCAGTTCAAGAAGGACCTCAGGAAACTGCAGGAAGGAGTCCAGTGCAGAGCTGCAAAGCACTGCAGGCAGTGGAACAGCTCCCTGTGAGGCCAGGCTGAGAGAGCTGGAGCTTGGAGCAGGGGAGCCTGAGGGGTGACCTCATTCATGGTGATAAAGGTGTGCAGGGTAGTGTTGGGAGGACTGAGCCAGGCTCTGCTCAGGGATGGCCAAAGACAGGACAAGGGGCACTGGGGGCAAGCCTGAAGCAGAGGAGGTGGCACAGAGAATGCCAGAAAAATTTCCCCAGGAGGGTGAGAGTCCTGGAGCAGGCTGCCCAGAGGGGCTGTGGAGTCTCCTTCTCTGGAAACATTCAAAACCTGCCTGGATGGGCTCCTGTGGGACCTATTCTAGGTGATCCCCTTCCAACTCCTAGCATTCTGCCATTCTGTGATTGCACAGAAGGTGTGGGAGATGCTCCTGGTGACAAACTGGATGAAAACTGGGTGGGTGCAATCCCAAGTACAACTCCAGGCTGGGTGGGGAATGGCTGAGAGCAGCCCTGAGGGAAAGGACCTGGTGAGGAAAAGCTCAACATGAGCCTGCAGTGTGAGTGCAGCCCAGACAGCAACTGTGTTATGTTGGAGCCAGTGCAGAGGAGGCCACCAAGATGCTGAGAGGGCTGCAGCAGCTCTGCTAGGAGGACAGGCTGAGAGAGTTGGAGCTCTGCAGCCTGGGGATGAGAAGGCTCTGAGGGGTCCTTGGAGTGGCCTTCCAGCATCTGAAGGGCGCTCCAGGAGGGCTTGGGAGGGACTATTGACAAAGTCTTGCAAAGACAGGACAAGGAGTAATGGGTTTAAACTGTCAAAGAGGAGACTTAAACTGGATGTTAGAAAGCTCTTTGCAGTGAGGGTGGTGAGACACTGGCACAGGTTGCCCAGGGAGGCTGTGGATGACAGAAGAACAGAATGTGATCGAATGTGAACTCCCTGGAGGTGTTCAAAGCCAGGCTGGATGAGGCCCTGAGCAACCTGTACTAGTGGGAGGAGTCCCTGCCTATGACAGGGGGTTGGAAGTGGCTGAGCTTTGAGGTCCTTTCCAACCTAAACCATTCTATGATTCTATAAAACTCAGTCAGGGGCAGAGCACTGCAGGAAAGGGCTGAAGCAGCCTGGCCCCCAGCAGGGAGCAAATTCCAGCACCTCGGTTTGAGGCTGTGGCACCAATTTCAGCTCTGCAGGCTGCAGGCTGTCAGAAGTTGAAAAGGAATGCAGGGATTTCTATTTAGAGCTTCAGAGTTTACTGCTGCTTAGTTTACCTGTCTCTTTCCAGACATGATGTTCCTCCTGTAGTACATAATTAGGACTTATGGATGAATAAACTCTAACATACTGTGTACCAGCAGCTGAAACAAAGGAACCAGGAGCAAACCAATCTCCCTTTCCCACAGTGATTTCCAGGTGCTAAGCAGAAGGCAGAGAGGCTCTGCCATTTTTTACCTCCTTAGCATCTTTAACAAGGCCAAGTGCAGGGTTCTGCACTTTGGCCACAACAACCCCGAGCAGTGCTACAGGCTGGGGCCAGAGTGGCTGAGGGCAGCCAGGCAGAGAGGGACCTGGGGGTGTTAGTAGACAGTAGCTAAACAAGACATCAGTGTGCCCAGGTGGCCAAGAAGGTTGATGGCATCCTGACTGGATCAGGAATGATGTGACCAGCAGGACCAGGGAAATCCTTTTGCCCCTGTATCCAGTGCTGGTCAGGCCACATCTTGAGAGCTGTGTCCAGTTGAGATACCGGAAGGTGTCCAGAGAAGGGCAACGAAGATGGTGAGGGGCCTGGAGCACAGCCCTGTGAGGAGAGGCTGAGGGAGCTGGGGGTGTGCAGCCTGGAGAAGAGGAGGCTTAGGGCAGACCTCATTGCTGTCTACAACTACCTGAAGGGAGGCTGTAGCCAGGTGGGGTTGGGCTCTTCTGCCAGACAACCATGGACAGAACAAGAGGACACAGCCTCAAGCTGCACCAGGGCAGGTTTAGGCTGGATGTTGGGAAGAAGTTCTACACAGAAAGAGTGATTGGCATTGGGCTGGAATGGGCTGCCCAGGGGGGTGGTGGAGTCCCCACCCTGGAGGTGTTTAAGGGGAGGCTGGATGAGGCACTTGGTGCCATGGGTTAGTTAATTAGAAGTGTTAGGTGACATCTTGGACTCTGTGATCTCAGAGGTCTTTTCCAACCTGGTTAATCCTGTGATTCTGTGTCCTTCTCTCACCTAGGAACCACAGACACCTTCTTTTGCCTGCCTTCACAGCCTGCCCTGTGCTCTGCATCTCACAAACCCCAGGAGCATGCCTGTGCTCGCAGCGCTGCACGCAGCCTGGGGAAGCTCACGGTGCCCTTCAGCCATGCATCCCTGCCAGCAGATGACCAGCTGCCCTGCACAAAGCCATGCCACAGCAGAGGGGGCAACTGAGGAACTGCTGCCGTGGCCAACAGGCACCCAAGGAGCAGGGCATGCAGCACGCCCAGACGCAGGGCAACACAAGGATGCTCTCTTTACTCTTCCCTTTGCTTTGTGCTGCAGGTTACTCCAGGCCAGAGAGTGGCTGCCTGCACCCTCTGACTGCCACACACAGCAAGTGACATCGGACTGCAGAAACCTGGGGGCTCACGGAACATGGTGAGGGGAAGGCTGCTCACAGAGGTGCTCCACCTGGTACAGCTCTTGTAAGCACTCAACTGAAGGGTGCTTTATACTCCTGCCTCACCCTAGACTTCACAGCTTGTGTAGCCCTGTTCTGTGAAGGGCCTTTTGAAACCTCACCTGTGGCAGGAGACGTTGCTCATGTAGAACTTGGCTGGCTGAATCGTTAGGTTCTGATGTGCTAAAGAGCTGCTTTGCTCCACGAAAGCTATGGGGCTTAGTCCTCACCACATCCAAATGTCCATTTTTAATACACAGTCAGCTCCCCCCACCCTGCTGCAAGACCTACTCATCTCTAACTGCAGAGCAACTGCTAAGTAGCTTTGAAAGAGATTGAACACAGGTTACCACCCAACACTGCGGCAGGGTACCTGAAGCTAAAGGAGGTGGCATCATTTTGTTGGGAGTTTCTCCTTCTGTTGACTGCTTCTTCATCAGTGGAGCTCTGGGTAGATGAGGCAGGGCAAGCAGTACAAGAATGAGTCCAGACTGCTTCTGCTGTGGTCAGCTGTGAGGATGAGTGAGTGGTGTTCATGGATGGGGAGAATTGACTTTGAGGAGACCTTGGAGTGGCCTTCCAGTATCTCAAGGGGACCTATAGGAAGGCTGGGGAGGGACTGCAGGCAAGGTCTTGTAATGACAGGATGAGGAGTAATAGGTTTAAACTGGCAGAGGGGAGATTCAAATTAGACATTAGGAAAGGGTTCTTGACAGTGAGGGTGGTGAGACACTGGCACAGCTTACCCAGGAAGGTTGTGGAGCACAGAATCACCCAATGTGATCTTTGATCTTTGATCACATTGGGTGATTCTGTGTTTCACAACCTCCCTGGAGGTGTTCAAGGCCAGGTTGGATGAGGCCTTGAGCAACCTAGTGGGAGGTGCCCCTGCCTATGGCAGAGGGTTGGAACTGGCTGAGTTTTGAGGTCCCTTCCAACCTAACCCATTCTGATTCTGTGACTTGGTTTTGTGGTTGGCAATGCAAGACAGAAAACCTTTTTCTCTTCCACTTGGAGCTACTTGTTGATTTGCAGACAGATGTCCCCTTGATCCTCAGAGGCAGTTTAATCAGATTTTTCTACTAGATCTTCTTTGATCTATTCCCTGATATCTTTACAAATGGCAGCTTAGTTTCTTCTAGCACATTAAGACATCATCCCTTGCCAGGTTGCAACAGGCACCGGTGGGGCAAAGGCTGTAAACAGCTTGGCAGCAAATGGAGCAGGGTAACCTCAGCCACCTGGAGCAGCTGGGTCTGTCACAGCCTCAGGAGTGTCATATCAACCACAACCACCCTGCTCTGGAATCAGCCAGGCATGGCTCACTTCACCCCTCCTATCTCACACCACACTGGCTTTGCCTTACCTTGAAATGAGAGGGCTTTAGAGGCAATCTCATGCAAAGCCTTGTGCCCACAGCTGCAGAGCTGGTTTGTTCCCCAAATAAACCTTGCTCTGTATCTTACAAAAGATCTGAGCTAGAGAAAGGTAGGGACTTCTGACATTTAGCTTACTGTGCTCACTGGAAAAAAATCTTTCTCTGCTTTGTTTTGTTTGCTCTTTTTTTTTTTCAACCATGCTCCTCAACTGAAATGTCTTTGCTAGCTACACACCCAAAGACTGACCCAGCTCAGGAAGCAAAGAATTAACTTGTGGACATACAGGTCTCACTACTTTTTTCTCTCTAGGGTCTAAAGTAATACAGACTGTAAAGAGCTTCACTGGAAGGACTGTAGAAGACAACAGATTCCCAATGAAGCCATCAAAGAGATAAATACACAAAGCAGCACACTCGTGGGATTCACAGAATAGTTGAGGTTAGAAGGGACCCTAAAGGCCATCTAGTTCCAACCCCCTTGCCATGGCCAGGGACACCTTCTGCTAGACCCAGCTGCCCAAGGCCTTATGTAACCTGGCCTTGAACACCTCTAGAGAGGGAACATCCCTAAGCTGGATGTTAGGAACAAGTTCTGCACCACGAGGGTGTAGGAACATTGCAATAGGTTGCCCAAGGAGGCTCCTTACCTGGAGATATTCAAGGTCAGTTTCAACAAGGCTCTGAGCAACCTGATCTAGTGGAGGATGTCCCTGCTGACTGCAGGGGGGTTGGACTGGATGGCCTTTGGAGGTCCCTTGCAACTCAAACCATTCTGATTCTATGACTTTGTATCACTTAGGAGCTGTCCTGATCCAGGGGAGAAAAGTTGTGGTGCAAATGCCATTCGGAGGTGATGCCACATCACTGCCAAAAGCCCTTCTACAGCTTTTGGAAAAACACTGCACTCCTTCAGCTGAAGTTTCTGCCACTGTTGGCCACCATCCCAGAGCTGTACAGCAGGTGGGGTTTGTTTCTCTAGCCTGTACCAAGGACTGTACCACACAAAGGTATGTGTTGAAGCAAAGCTGTAGTGTCTAGGCACTCGGTCACAGCATGGACTGTCCTGCCTATCTCATGTTCACCACTTCCTCAGTGGCAGTAGTGACTGATTTTCCAGAAACACATTAAAAAGGCAAACCCTGTCTGCAAAAATCATAGAATCAACCAGGTTGGAAGAGACCTCCAAGCTCATCCAGTCCAACCTATCACTCAGCCCTATCCAGTCAACCAGACCATGGCACTGAGTGCCTCATCCAATCTTTTCTTGAAGACCCCCAGGGACGGTGCCTCCACCACCTCCCTGGGCAGCCCATTCCAATGGGAAATCACTCTCTCTGGGAAGAACTTCCTCCTAATATCCAGCCTATACCTACCCCGGGTAGCATTAAAACTCCTCTGACCTGTGGCTCTTCCACAGAGAAAGAAAAAACAGCTCAAGAATAAATGGACCTCAATATATGTTTTAACATTGCAAAGATTCAAGATGGAGAACACATAACCGGATGGAAAATTAGGGCACCTGAGTCCACCCTTAATAGAATCATAGAAGCAACCAGGTTGGAAGAGACCTCCAAAATCATCCAGTCCAACCTAGCACCCAGCTCTATCCAGTCAACCAGACCATGGCACTATGTGCCCCATCCAGGCTTTGCTTGAACACCTCCAGGGATGGTGACTCCACCACCTCCCTGGGCAGCCCATTCCAATGCCAGTCACTCTCTCTGCCAACAGCTCTCACAGCCTCCTGTGTTTGCATCCCTCTCTGCACACACTCTCAGAAGCCTTTAGCAAGGATCCCTACCAAGGATGCACCCAGGCTTAAGTCAGCAGTGTTCCCTCCAGCTAAGGGTGCTTATCTGTCAGGCAGGGACACACTGGAACCACACAGCAACGTCAGCAAAAATATAACATCAATCTTTCCAGCACAGGTATCTCAATTGTGTTAAATATGATCATAAATGGTAATGATCACAGAGATGATTGATTTCAGCCCTGACCAGCCAGACACAAAAGAAAAAAAACAGATTAGGAGATAGAATCAGATCCTAAAGAGAAAAAGACAACGACTCTGCAAGAAGCACTGAGCTTAAAGAAACAGCATCATCAAGAATGAATGGAGGGAGGGATTACTTGACAGTATCTCTGGATATCAATTTGCAGTTCACCTTCAAAAAAGGAAAGGCAGCCCATAACTGCTGTGATGATTCCACATTTCAAGCAAAGCAACTGGCAAGAGATAATTCTTCTTAGCAGCCTGTTGAATTATGTATTTGTACATAAGCCTTAAATGTGTATTTTAATTTCACCTGAGTAAATTACCAACATAAATCCTACCCTTCTCAAATACCTCTGAATTTTTAATTAACCTAATATCATCATTTCAACCTGGCAGTCAGAAGCAGTGAGTAACACATGATTCATACCCAGCAGTAAGCACACCTGGTCTTTGACAACGTTTCTAATTACTGCTTCATTTTTACCCTTACATGATGCTGAAGCCAATTTGGGTCACAATGTTTTCAGCCAGTGATGAGTCCTTTCAGCTCACAAATACTGTTAGAAGGAATTGCTGGCTGGTGGGTTTGAAGGACATTTGGAAATGCATTGTGGTGAGTAGAATACATTACCACAACACATCATTTTCTTTCTGATATGCATCAGTTCATCATCAGCTTTCATCAGACAAGACTGTACCAGGGACACTGAAGCCTTGATTTAAAGTAATGTGCCAGCACTCTGTAGTCTTTGGTCTGTGGCACAATGATGGAGGGAGTGTTACCATAGCATAGAATGATAGAATCAACCAGGTTGGAAGAGACCTCCAAGATCAGCCAGTCCAACCTAGCACCCAGCCCTATCAAGTCAACCAGACCATGGCACTAAGTGCCTCAGCCAGGCTTTTCTTGAACACCTCCAGGGATGGCAACTCCAGCACCTCCCTGGGCAGCCCATTCCAATGGTCAATAGAACAAAGTGCCTCCTTCAACATCACAGACAACAGGAGGGAAAACCTCAGCCAAACAAGCATGGGTTTTGAACACTTGAGATGTTCTCTAAACACACTGCAGCAACCTACAGGGAGACTGCAGGGGAAGTCTTCACTGGTCCTGACAGCTCTACATCTTCAAGGAGTACAAACTTCAGTGCAACATAGGAAGTTTCATCCGAACATGAGGAGAAGCTTCTTTACTTAGAGGGTGACAGAGAGCACTGAACAGGCTGCCCAGAGAGGTGGTAGAGTCTCCAGCTCTGGAGTTATTGAAAGCCCCCTTGGATGCTGTCCTGTGCAACATGCTTTAGGGGAACCTAGCAGGGGGGCTGGAACAGATGATCTTCAGAGGTCACTTCCAACCCATATCATTCTGTGATCCTGTGAGCATGCAGGGAAGCAAAGGGAAGCCTGCTTCAAGTGCAGCTCATCCCCTCTGTACTCTGAGCATTCAGGTTTTCCTGGGCACGCACCTTCAGAAGGCTGAAGCTGTTCCCACAGAGATCTGATAATCCCTTAGCCTCTGAAACACACACCCAGCATGACATGTATCTGTTGGAGTTTTCAAAACCTCTGACCACTGAAATGTGACAACTTCTCCTACTCCAAGCCCTGTTCATTCTCAAACCAACCTGCACAGTTGCCCAATGTTACCAGCACTAGCTCAGTCTGTAGGCCACTGGTAAATCCTGTGCATCTTCAAAGGGAAAAACCCACAACTGCTTTCTGGTTCAAGCTGTATAGATCTTACAGACAAGACCTAGCTCCTTCTGACACCTACCTCTAAATGTCTTGAAACACTAAGAGCAGCACAGCTGCCATGTTTCCTTTACTTGCTGCACTAACTCCTTTTTTAGATCACAGCAATACAACAGACATGAAAAACAGAGGAGCCAACAACAGTTGTGTGGCCCATTTATCAATTTTAAACCTTCACTTCAAGGCTTTATAGACTTGGTGTTCCAGTTATGAAAGTCCCCTTGCAGTTACAAGGGAAAAAAGGAAGGGGGGAAAAAGGCAGCTTTAAGATCCTGGGGTGAAAGAATCATTTGCAGTGGAGCTGAGAGGTGGCCTAAAGCCACTGGACCCTGGGTAGGCAGGGCACCTTTGGGCAAGGCAGCTGCTGGGTTTGCAGCACACACACACAGAGTACATTGCTGGCATCCTGCACCCCTCTGAGTGGATTTTTCCCCTCTAAATTACAGATCTTTTCCAAAGGAATTAGCAGATTCTACATGGGATAGGATTAACTAGCAGGAAGGATTAGAGGCTGAGGAGCTCTGGTAGATGGGGCTCTGAGGCAAGAACTTCTTGCAGTACTTCCTGATGCTTGCTGCTAAATGTCAGGAGGCTTGGGAGCTTTTTTCTACTTAAATAACCCAAAGGCTACAGGAAAGGAAAAAAAAAAGATGCAGGACTCAAATTTACTCAGGATGATCTGAAAATATTAACATCCCAGCTCATTCCTGAATACTTAGAAACAATGCTGACAACTATTAACTGTGGCATTTTGGTACACAGTGATTTGAGCACACCCACAAAAAGCTCCAACAGTCTTCAGAAGCTGCTCAAAGAAGATTTGCTGACAGCTGGGCTTAAAGCTACTTAGCTTTACACTAGAACAGCCACGTAATAAACAGACCCTGCTCCAGACAAAGCAACAATCTCCTGGAACAAGTGGTTCCAGTGATCCAACTCAGCCTTTAACAGCTATTTCTGGGGGTTGGGGGATTTCCTTAAAATCCTCATCAGTTATCACCTTACCCATAGCAGCATCGTGCAACCTGCAGGAACAATCCACTGTATTTCCACCAGTGAAGGGCAAAATGTCTAACAAACAAGTAACACCCAAACCCTCTGTCGTTAGTTAAATGAAATGCAAACTCAGGAAACATCAATCAAAATAAAATGCTGCATCTGCTGTCCAAAGAGCCTAATCAGAGCCCCACATGGAGCCCATCGTTCTCATTTAAGGCAGAGAAGGAGCCAGATCTTCATGAAACAAGCAGAGGGCTGAGGCTATGGGGCTGGCAGAAGCACAGCTTGAAACAGAAGAAGCCTGTGCAAAGGCAGAATGAAATCATCAGCAGTGAGATAGATTTGAACAGGTGATTCTGTGAAAACTGATGGCCTGAGGGACTGAAACCAAATCTTAAGAATTCAATAACTTCAAATGAAAAACAAGGATCCAAATTCCAGTCTACCTGGGGGTGCTGGTAGATAGTAGGGTAAAGATGAGCCAGCAGTGTGCCCAAGTGGCTAAGACAGCCAATGGCATCCTGGCCAGGATCAGGAGCAGTGTGACCAGCAGGACAAGGGAGGTTATTCTGCCCCTGTGCTCAGCCCTGCTCAGGCCACACCTTGAGTGCTGTGACCAGTTCTGGGCTTCTGAATTGAAGAGATGTTGAGGTGCTGGAAGGTGTCCAGAGAAGGGCAGCAAGGCTGTGAGGGGCCTGGAGCAGAGCCCTGTGAGGAGAGGCTGAGGGAGCTGGGGGGGTGCAGCCTGCAGCAGAGGAGGCTCAGTGCAGAGCTCATTGCTGTCTGCAGCTACCTGCAGGGAGGCTGTAGCCAGGTGGGGTTGGGCTCTGCTGCCAGGCAAGCAGCAACAGAACAAGGGGACACAGTCTCAAGTTGTGCCAGGGCAGGTCTAGGCTGGATGTTAGGAGGAAGTTGTTGGCAGAGAGAGTGATTGGCATTGGAATGGGCTGCCCAGGGAGGTGGTGGAGTGGCTGTGCCTGGAGATGTTGAAGCCAAGCCTGGCTGGGGCACTTGGTGCCATGGTCTGGTTGATTGGCCAGGGCTGGGTGCTAGGTTGGGCTGGATGATCTTGGAGGTCTCTTCCAACCTGCCTGATTCTACGACAATTTGCACAACAGACTCAGGAAAAAAGCAGAAGGTAACCTGGAGATTCCACCACAGGAAATTGGTGGAGTAAAATAGTTTTGATTTGCCCTCCCTTCTGACTGACTAAAAGTGTCACTGGAAGCAGATGCATCCCTGCCTAAAACTTTCAGTTAGCAAAAAGCAGCTATGGAGCAGTCATATCTTCAAGGGAGAGACCATAACAAACAGAATGAGTGAATGCACAGTAATGATGTCTTACTTCAGCATGGCCTATTTCCCATTACCACAGAAGATGTGCTTCAGCAAAGCTTTACCTTTCTCACAATGACTTCCTGTGAATCCAGAAGGGCAGACACATTTGTTAGGGGCCACACAAGTTCCACCATATCTGCATCCTTCTTCACAGAATGCTGAAAAAGAAGAGAAATGTGTGGATAACTTTTTTCTTCCCCCCTTTCTTTTCATTTGTTATACATTTGCAAGGTACTAGAGAGCATCTAAATTCTGAGTTGTTAACAGAATTCAACATCTTAAAAGTCGGTCCCCCTGCAAACAAAAAGAGCTGTAACTCACTTAAATGACACAAGGAAAAATCTGGGACTACACCACAGGCAAATCACCTCACCAATAAAAGATTAATAACCATCTGGTGGAAGAGAGGGGAAAGTACAATGTACAGTTTTAATGGGGATGATCTCCCAATTCTACTCCACAGGAGTATTTCAATCACAATGCTCTGGTGATCCACAGAAAACAGGCAGCACAGATTCATCACAGGACTGTCAGGGTTGGAAGGCACCTCAAAAACCAAAGAATCATAGGATCTGCCAGGCTGGAAGAGAGCTCCAAGCTCAGCCAGGCCAACCTAGCACCCAGCCCTGCCCAATCAACCAGACCATGGCACCAAGTGCCCCAGCCAGGCTTTGCTTGCACATCTCCAGGCACAGCCACTCCACCACCTCCCTGGGCAGCCCATTCCAATGCCAATCACTCTCTCTGACAACAACTTCCTCCTAACATCCAGCCTAGACCTGCCCTGGCACAACTTGAGATTGTCTCCTTCTGTCACTGGTTGCCTGGGAGAAAAGATCAACCCCACCTGGCTACAGCCTCCCTTCAGGTAGTTGTAGAAAGGATCATCCAGTTCCAATACCCCTGCCATGAGCAGGGACACATCACACTAGATCAGGCTGTCCAGAGCCTCATCCAGCCTGGCCTTACAAACCTCCAGGGATGGGGTCTTCACCACCTTCCTGGGCAACAGTGTCTCACCACCCTTATGGTGAAGAGCTTCTTCCTAACATCCATTGCTATGTGACCTCCTAAAAAGTCCCTCCCCAGCTTTCTTGTAGCCCCCTTCAGATACTGGAAGGCCACAATAAGGTCTCCTCAGAGCCTTCTCCTCTCCAGACTGAACAACCCCAAGTCTCAGACTGTCTCCATAGGAGAGGTGTCCAGTCCTCTGATCACCCTCGTGAGCCTCCTCTGGACACTCCCCAGCATGTCCATCTCTCTCCAGTAACAGGGACTCCAGAGGAAGCCAACACCCCTTACTGACAGAGCAGCACACAAGTCCTTGAGAAGTGCATTTGTGCAGCAACTGGGATCTGAAACTACTGATATATCTCACAGCCTTTCCTGCAAGCACTTTGTCATCTTCCTCTTGCTACTAGCAGGTTCAGCAGGATGCCTGCTATCTGTGCAAGGGGTGTGCTTGCAGTTGAGTGTTAGTCTTCTTCCTTCCTTTCTCTTATGTGCACAAAGGCAGTGGAAGTGAGGTGAGAAGAGGAAAGGAAAACTGCAAGCATCAGGCCATGGTCTACTCAGTCCTGTTAACTCAGAGCTTTGCTAAGGGTACCAGCAGGCCCTACCCACTACACACTCCCCACCCTCTCATAGACATCTGTTGAGCTGTACAAGTTACTCAGTGGCTTTGACTGCACTTGTGAGGGAAGTTACAATTAATATTTCAGCAGCAGCTCTCTGCATCTAAACTAATAACAGAACTGCAAAGTGTTTCCTGCGAGCTAAAATCACAGATGGGAGTGCTGGCAAAGAGATGTTACAAATGCTGTGAAAAGGCTTAAAGTGCCAGATAACAGAAGAAATGCTTGAGATTTATTTTCCTGGTGCACTAAAAGGGAAAATAAAGTGAATAAAGTGCTAGGCATTAAAAAGAACCTTTTGCAATTGTTAACCACTTAGAGGCAAAAAAGGACATCATATCTTGGACTGAACTGATAGATGGCTCTGCCTCGCTCTAAAGACATCATCTGTAGCACACAGCATTGTTTTATGGAGGGGGACCATGCTGAAGTGGTTTAGGGAAGATGACAGCAGGTCATAAATGCTCCTGCACCTAGTGCAAGGCAGTGGTGTGGAGAAAGAACATCCAGGACTACTCCCTGCTCATCTATGCACACACTTCATGCAGGAGCCTTCCAAAATAAATCATTGTGACCTTTCAGTATCTTTAGGGGGCTTACAAGAAAGCTGGGGAGGGGCTTTTTAGGCTGTCAGGTAGTGATAGGACTGGGGGGGAATGGAACAAAGCTGGAAATGGGGAGATTCAGACTGGATGTTAGGAAGAAGTTCTTCACCATGAGGGTGGTGAGAGCCTGGAATGGGTTGCCCAGGGAGGTGGTGGAAGCCTCATCCCTAGAGCCAAGCTAGATGAGGCCCCAGACAGCCCAATCTAGTGTGAGGTGTCCCTGCCCATGGCAGGGGGGTTGGAACTGGATGATCCTTTGAGCTTCCTTCCAACCCTGACTGATCTACCATTCTCTGTCTGGTTTGAAAGCAGCCAGTTTCTCCTAGTCTCTGCTGTTGCTACTTAGGAGTAGTATCTTGCAATACTCTGCATAAAGATCTGTAGCAGAGGCTACCTGTGCAACAAGCTGAAAGTACCAGCATGAGACAAAGCTGCCAAACACATGGAAACCATGATGAGAGCCAAAAGGTGCCTTCTGGAGCTCCCAAAAGAGCCTTTGCTTATTTCTACTCTCAGCCATGCCATGAAGGTGCAAGTTACACCCTTCAGCTGTATTTTCTCTGGTTTGAAATTGAGAGTAGGCAGTGACATTTGTGATGTAGTAACACACTGCTGCATGACATGAGAAGAGCTAGAACTTGTGGGAGACTACACAGGGCATAAAAAGGAAAAGATTGGCTAAATAGCAAATAGTTTATCCACAATATGTGCCATTTTGCATTGGAAAAGAACTACTTGGGTTTGTTTTCTACAGCACGTGGACTGGAAGTTGGTAGGGCTGACAGAAACAGGCAGACAAGACAGCTTCAGTTAAGGCTCTCCCTTTCTTTGGCACCCAAGCCAGTGCTATCAGCTTACTACTGTGAAATATCTGCTTCAAGCAATAAATCCTACTCCCAAGGCTGCACAGTAAGGTGGTGTTTTCTTCTGTTTTAAGATTAAGGTTTATGAGACAGGGCTGGTCATGTAAAAGATTTTCCCATTAGTGCAAAAACTGTGTTATGTCAGCACAGCAGCCAGGTCTTGACATCTACAGGCACAGCCAAGCATGACATTCACATCTGGGAGTGAAAGACTAGGGTGCCTGCCATGGCTCAGAACTCTGTCTTTCAATTCCTTCCTCAGATCCATAGCAAAACACACCTCCTGCATGTGTATCCTAATCTGCTAGCACTTGAGAGAGTGATTGGCATTGGAATGGGCTGCCCAGGGAGGTGGTGGAGTCACCATCCCTGGAGGTGTTGAAGCCAAGCCTGGCTGGGGCACTTAGTGCCATGGTCTGGTTGACTGGCCAGGGCTGGGTGCTAGGTTGGACTGGCTGAGCTTGGAGGTCTCTTCCAACCTGGTTAATTCTATGATTCTATGATTCCTTACAGAGCACTTGGAAATTCCTTTGTCCTTCATGCATCACATCTTAGCAACTTAAAAACCCCAACAACATCAGTGCAGGGACACCCTGAGGAGGCTCCTGTGAGAAGGGATTCTGTACTGCCCAGTGCATGAGGAGTCAGCCAGGCACTAGCTTGTTATGAGGATGTAGGAGGAGAAAGGTGAGGATGAAGCTGGGCGATGGAATCATAAACTCAACCAGGCTGGAAGAGACCTCCAAGACCATCTAGTCTCACTCAGCTCTATCCAATCAACCAGACCACAGCACTAAGTGCCCCATCCAGGCTTCTCTTGAACACCTCCAAGGATGGTGACTCCACCACCCCCCTGAGCAGCCCATTCCAATGGCCAGAAGGAAAGAATTCAGCTCTCCTTTTCAGGTTTTACAGAAGCTGAAAAGTCCTCTGCAGTGCAGCCCAACTGCACTTGCCTTTGTGGCTCAGGGTTTGGTGGATTTGAGGGAGGTGGCTCATTCCTACATTTTCATGAGAGACAAGAAAATCCCAAGGAAGAGTGCCAGAAATCTCCTGCTCTTCTCTTGATGGTCCTTCAACAAACCCTCCAGATCCTGCACTGTAGCCTTGAGGGAAGCAGGAACATCAAACCCACAAGTCTCTGAATACAGCTACAAAATCAAACCTGTCTAAAGGCTACTGCTGTCCTTAGCAGCTAGAAAAGGAGCTCTCTGTATTAGATGCAATACTAGTAGCACTACTCTGAATTTTAAGACTGCCCAATACATCTAATAATAGGAACTCAGTTTCAAATGGTAGCAATTTCACTAAATTTCCCTTATTTGAGCTATTTTATCTAATAGTTCTGCCTCTGGCTGAAGCTTTTTAGGACATTTTATCAAAATCCATTCATTCCCAACAATGAGACTTTGCCTTCACACCCTTAGCAGAAGACATTAATTAAGGAAAATCTTTACATCACTTCTGTACCTGTGCCTTCTGGATAAGAGCACCCAACAGGGAGCAGCTTGGGGACTGAATAGCAAATCCACTTGAGTGCCCACACACTCAGGAAAGTGCCTGCTTTGCTGCTTATGCTTTGTTACACACCTTATGGGCTGCAGGGTCTAGCCTTCCACTGTGGTTTAGACCCTTCAAACTTAAACCTCTATTTGAGGAGGAGTGGGCACATAAGGACCTACCAGTCCCATGAGACTAAGCAGTTGTAAACCTTGACTGCAGACTCCCTCCTCAGAGAAAGCTACCCAGGAAAGATAAATCATGGCTGGATCATATTTTGCTAATGTATTCCCATAAATAGAGTCTCTGGAATGATTTGCAGGCTAGCAGCCCTGTTAAAAAGGAGAATGGTTACTGAATTTGCAATAAAAGTTTTAGCAGGAAAATTAAGTGAAGATGCCATTAGGGTGAAGTCTTCGAGGGTTAACCTCCACCGTTAGGAGTCTTACTCCATATGTAAAAGAAACTGAATCAATTGACTTCAGGAAGCCTCTGCCAAAGTCAACAGATCTCTAATGCTAACAGATTTCTTCCTCCAAAATAAAAGCCTTTATCATATAAAGACCTTCCTGATATGCACCTCTTCAGGTAGGCTCCCGACCCAAAACATAAACCACAGCTTCTCCTGGCCACTACCTCAGCAAGCATCATTCTCTCTTGACAACACTTCTGTTCACCTTCTAAGCGAGCAGGGGACTGCTACACGTGGCAGCCTAAGAGACTAAGTCACATTAGCTTCTCTCATACTTTTGAATCATAGAATCAAACAGGTTAGAAGAGAGCTCCAAGCTCAGCCAGCCCAACCTAGCACCCAGACCTAGCCAGTCAACCAGACCATGGCACTAAGTGCCCCAGACAGGCTTTGCTTCAACACCTCCAGGGATGGTGACTCCACCACCTCCTTGGGCAGCCCATTCCAATGCCAATCACTCTCTCTGACAACAACTTCCTCCTAACATCCAGCCTAGACCTGCCCTGGCACAACTTGAGACTCTGTCCCCTTGTTCTGTTGCTGCTTGCCTGGGAGAAGAGCCCAACCCCACCTGGCTACAACCTCCCTTCAGGTAGTTGTAAGACAACAATGAAATGCCTGGTAGCTCCACCCTTGTTCCTGCTGCTCCTGCTTTACCACGTATTCATCCCACAGTGGACAACCCCTTCCTGAATCTATCTCCATCCACTGCCATCAGTCTGGTTGTATCTTTCTGTATCTTGTTTCCCTTCTCTATACCTCTTTGTAACTCCCCTACCTTAAATAAAAGGTATTTATTGTTCAAGTGTTTTCTTTTAACTCCCAAATGGAAGCAAGAGCCTTCTTTGAGTGTTTTACCCCTTTCCTCTCTACATCAAATTCCTTTCTTTCCAAAAGAAAATGTCCCTTTTCCTTTCTCCCCTGCTGGATGTTAGGAGGAAGTTCTTCACAGAGAGAGTGATTGGCATTGGAATGGGCTGCCCAGGGGGGTGGTGGAGTCACCATCCCTGGAGGTGTTCAAGAAAAGCCTGGATGAGGCACTTAGTGCCATGGTCTGGTTGACTGGATAGGGCTGGGGAATAGGTTGGACTGGAAGAGCTTGGAGGTCTCTTCCAACGTGGTTGATTCTGTGTGAAAAGAGAGGGGGTGGGGGGAAGGTATCCTATTACTGTATTGGTTCTGTTAGCTATATTTTGAGTCTCTGGGAAGCTTAAACTGGAAGCAATCGAGGCACAGAGTGCCTGGGTAAACAAAACCCTCCAGCTTTGGGAGAGCTGGGCTAGCTGAACCACATGAGCAATTTGCTAATCAATTGATGGAAAGAGCACGGTTTCATTAGCTGATTGAATTTACTCAGCCAAGTACGCACAAGGTCACAACTGATAACAATCCAACTGTGTGAGCCAGCTACCCCAATAATCAGATGGCAACCAGTTGCTGAGATAGGTTTAGAGGAGAGCTGAGAAAGGAAGGAGAAAGCACACAAATAAAATAAGGGGGCAGCGGAGGTTTTGCTCTTTCTCTCCGTCCTCGAGTGTGACGCTATCATCTATAAGAGTGCACAGCTCTTTGTGGTTCAGTGAGCTACATCCCTCGGATAGGGGGTGCAGCTTATTTGATATGAAGTCTGCCAAATGCCACCCGAGCCCTGCTACAGCTGGCTGGAGTCAGAGAAGGACAAATCTGTCAGGAGTGAACTTTGGGCAAAAGAATCATCCTGGAAAGTTTTCATCCCACTTGTCAGAGTAGGAGAGGGGAACGCAGGTCAGTCTGGCAGGCAGGAGGCAAACACATCTGAGACTGGAAGACAAATCCTTAGCTGGGCAAGTGATCACCTTTGTGAGTGGCTTCCAACCTAATTTATAGTTCAGGTTTTATGTATGGTGTGTATGAGGGTTAGTTGAGTCCAGGAAGAGCCTATAAAATCTCAGGTTGCCTAACAAGTGATTGCCATCTACAACTACCTTAAGGGAGGTTGTAGCCAGGGGGAGGTTGCTCTCTTCTCTCAGGTGGCCAGCACCAGAACAAGAGGACACAGCCTCAAGCTATGCCAGGGGAAATTTAGGCTGGAGGTGAGGAGAAAGTTCTTCACTGAGAGAGTCATTGGACACTGGAATGGGCTGCCCGGGGAGGTGGTGGAGTCGCCGTCCCTGGAGCTGTTCAAGGCAGGATTGGATGTGGCACTTGGTGCCATGGTCTAGCCTTGAGCTCTGTGGTAACAGGTTGGACTTGATGATCTGTGAGGTCTCTCCCAACCTTGGTGATACTGTGACACTGTGATTGTAAAGTACTGTTCCAAATGTATATCTCTAGAGGGTTTGCATATAAGAGGTGCTTTATAAATGTAATTAGCATACTGGCTGTGCAGTGCAGTGACAGTTCCAAACCCTGGTAGAACAAAACTACTGCTTAGAGATCAGTCTGAGCAAAGATCAGTGAGCTCAGAATTAAGGTTTGGAGATGAGCTGTTTTTTCCAAAGCACTCAGAAAAGTGCAAAGGAAATTACTTCAGACTCAGGAGGCAATGCAGAGGGAGAGTGAAGAAGGGAAAAGAGCCAGACAGAAAAGTACCTGGAAGGATGATAAAGAATAATTAATACATCAGTAATCATGATGTTAGAGAGATCAGACACAGCCACAGACACTGTATGTGAGTTTGTATGTGTGCATATATTTGCATGCTATGCACTTAGCCAAGTGAGGAGCCTGTACTGCAATTCATTGCTAGCCAATTTTAGCTGATGTGGCAGAGGATCTTTTTAAGTACCCAGTCCTCTCTTACACAGCACTTGCAAAATCAGGGGAAATTTGAAAGGTTGAGCTCATGCTGGACATGAGCCAACAGTGTGCACTTGCAGCCCAGAAGGCAAATGGCAGCCTGGGCTGCATCAAAAGCAGTGTGGCCAGAGGTGGAGAGAGCAAATTCTGCTCCTCTGTTCTGCTCTGGTGAAACCTCACCTGTGCTAATGTGTCCAGCTCCAGTGTCCCCAACACAGCAAGGACATGGATGTGATGCTCCCCTGAGGAGATCCACGAAAATGATCAGGGGGCTGGAGCAGCTCTGCTACAAGGACAGGCTAAAGGAGCTGGGGATGTTTAGCCTGGACAAGAGAAGGCTCCAGACAGAGGCCTTCTGTACCTGAACGGGCTACAAGAAGGCTGCAGAGGGACTGTTTGCAAAGGCCTGCAGTGATAGGACAAGGGACAACGGTTTGAAATGAGTGCAGATTGAGACTGGATGTTAGGAACAAGTTCTGCACCATGAGGATGCTGTAACACTGCAACAGGTTGCACAAGGAGGTAGCTGAGGCCCCCTCCCTGGAGATATTCAAGGCCAGGATGCCATTGGCTCTCTTGGCCACCTGGGCACACTGCTGGCTCATCTTCAGCCTACTATCTATCAGTACCCCCAGGTCCCTTTCTTCCTGGCTGCTCTCAGCCACTCTGTCCCCAGCCTGTAGTGCAGCTTGGGGTTGTTGTGGCCAAAGTGCAGAACCCTGTACTTGGCCTTGTCAAATCTCATCCCATTGGCCTCTGCCCACCTATCCATCCTGTCCAGGTCCCTCTGCAGGGCTCTGCTACCTTCCAACAGCTCCACACCTGCTCCTAGCTTGGTGTCATCTGCAAACTTTGTATTAGCCCAATGATGGAACTTACTCTCAAATACGCAACCTCTGCACCTCCATCAATACATTTTCTCCTGAAAAAAACAGCCCCAACAATGCTACCTCCTGCACAAACAAGCTGCATTTCATTAACTTCACTTGGAAAGCACACTGCATGGACAGAAACTGGCCATTCCACTTGCCTGCTCAAAAGGCACAGATGAAACACTTGCTGATGTCAAGCCTGCTTTATAGCTCTGAGGACAGATAAGTGACAGTTTGCTGAAACGTGCATGAAAAAGATCAATAGAAGCACTGAGAGACAAAAGTAATATAATCAAATTTGTCCTGTGATACATTACACTTTCAAAAGCATCTCTGCCATCCCCAGATGAAGCCACTCTAAATATTCTCACTGCCATTTTACTGCCCTGCTTCCTCAAGCCTAAGCTCTTCAATATTTTTAGCACACCATTTTAAGTCAGCTGCAGCTGTCTGCCTAGGAACCTAACACTGCACACAAGCAAGCCAGGGCTCAATGCTTCTTCCCAAACCCAACCAAACATTCCTCACTCAAAAAGTCAACAGTTAGCACTATCAAACCAAACTAAATTTACTTCTGAGGTGGCAGGTTCTGCAGAGCCCGCTGATGGATGCATGGCAAAGTCATTCTCTTGTAATCCCAGGGTCTCCTCTGGGGGACATAGAGGTATTCCTGTGGGGTTTTTAAATGTATTTACCAGCAAAGTCATAGAGGAAAAAAAATCCTCAATTCAAGAGAGATGTTGAGGTGATGGAAGGTGTCCAGAGAAGGGCAGCAAGGCTGGGGAGGGGCCTGGGGCACAGCCCTGTGAGGAGAGGCTGAGGGAGCTGGGGGTGTGCAGCCTGCAGAAGGGGAGGCTCAGGGGTGACCTCATTGCTGTCTACAACTACCTGAAAGAAGGTTGTAGCCAGGTGGGGTTGGGCTCTTCTCCCAGGCAAGCAGCAACAGAACAAGGGGACACAGTCTCAAGTTGTGCCAGGGCAGGTCTAGGCTGTATGTTAGGAGGAAGTTCTTCACACAGAGAGTGATTGGCATTGGAATGGGCTGCCCAGGGAGGTGGTGGAGTCACCGTGCCTGGAGATGTTGAAGCCAAGCCTGGCTGGGGCACTTAGTGCCATGGTCTGGTTGACTGGCTAGGGCTGGGTGCTAGGTTGGACTGGATGAGCTTGGAGGTTTCTTCCAACCTGGTTGATTCTATGATCCTATGACATATCACTGGGGTTTGACTTTGCATTGCATCCCTCTGCTTATCATGCTCCCATTCTCTTTCATTTGGTGGTTTGTTTGGGTTCTGTTGTTTTTAATTACAAATGGGTATGGAGCAATTTCTCTTCAGAAACATAACAGGCAGATTAAAGCGTCGGGTGTTTTAAATTCACCTGAGTTATCAAAACAAATCAGGAGAGAAAAAACACTTCACTGAAAAACCTGTAATCATCACAAAGCCAGAAAGGGAGGATGTGGAACTCCTGACCTGCTTCCACTTAGCTGCAGTGCTGTGGCTCACAGTTTCTTTAGAAATCAGTTACACTTAATCAGTCTTAATTTAAGGATAAAGAAGCATCTTCCAGAAGCACAATAGAAACATTCTCCCTTGCCTGATCTATTATTACAACTTTAGAAAGACCTTGATTCCAATGCCATCAAACTCATGGGGGGAAAAAAAGCCTGAATTCAATGAAGAGGAGATACAATCTCAGGCCTGTTTGACCTCAGTACTGTAGAGGAAGATGCAGACACAGAGAAATAGTTTTCTAGCCACGTTTCGCAGTTCTTTGATCCCAGCCTTCAACTCCACACAAATGCGCTTCGCAGATGCGCTCAGCACAAGACTAGCTGGATTCTCCCCTCATCTAAGGGGTGTTCAGGCCTTAAATTCACTCTTCCTGCCTTGCCCTGTAGCACTGATAGGCACCTTCACAGAGAAAAGTGAGTCTTATTTACCTGTACGTAACATACTGCCTCAGTTTGAAAGATTTGCTCTGTGTCGCTTAATGTGGCGCATTGAGAAGAGTGTGTCCAGCAGATCAAGGGAGGTTGTCCTCCCATTCTACTCTGTCCTAGGGAGGCCCCACTTGGAATACTGCATCCAGTGCTGGGCCACCCAATTCAAGAGGGACAGGGATCTGGCTGGAGAAAGTCCAAAGGAGGGCTACAAGGATGCTGAAGGGAGTGGAGCACTTCCTGATAAAGAAAGGCTGAGAGCCCTGTGGCTGCTTAGTCTGCAGAGAAGAAGGCTGAGAAGGGATCTGATCAATGTCTGTAAGTATCTGAGGGCTGGGGGTCAGGAAGGAAGGGGCAGGCTCTGCTCACTTGTGCCCTGGGATAGGAAAGGGGCAATGGATGGAAACTACAGCACAGGAAGTTCCACCTCAACATGAAGAAGAACTTCTTGACTGTAAGGGTCCCAGAATACTGGAACAGGCTTCCCAAAGAGGCTGTGGAGTCTCCTTCTTTGGAGACTTTCCAGCCCTGTCTGGATGTGTTTCTGTGTGACCTGAGCTAGATTCTGTGGTCCTGCTCTGGCAGGAGGGCTGGACTCAAAGACCTCCAGAGGTCCCTTCCAGCCCCTAACATCCTGTAACGAAAAGCTACCTAGCATCCTCCAAGAAACCACATGTCATTAAAAACACCAGAACGATGAATAAGCTGTCCAAAACCAAACAAAAAAAAGAAGCCTGGAACATTACTAAACCCTAATGTTGTGCTGATTCTGTGTGTGAGGAACACAAGGTGTCGAAGTTGTGTAAGAGCTTTGAGAAAGCACTTTCAGTGGCGGCTGGAAGCGAGTGTGCTGCTTGCCTGCAGTCACAGCCTCTGGAGTGTTGCATTCAGCAGCTTTCCTTTGGAAGGTTGCTGTTACCTTATTGCAAGCATGACAATTGGAAAGGAAAATAAATCTTCCTTTTGATAGCTGCACAAAAAAATGCAAGAGTAAATCAAGGAATTATTGATAGCATTTAGCTACCTGAAGGTGACATTGCTGGGAGGGAGAAGAAGCAAGCTGGAAATAAAATGGTAGTGGGATTTTTTTTGATCTGGTTGAAGGTTGTGTAATGACAAATAACTTCCAAAGACATTAAGAGACCTTAAGTAGTGCATCTTTAAGCAAGCACACCAAAATTTAGGTTTCTTTCTTGTCTCGATGTTACACTTAGGATACGCTGCAAGTAAGGGCTACAGCAGCCTCTCTGAAAACCCTAACAGCGTTTTGCAGCACCTTTTAAATCATTCTGCCAAGATTCTCCAGCCAAAACAAAAAGCTTGTTCTAAGCACGATTACATTCTATTGACCAACACCAGAAGGATGGGGATTGTCAGTCCAAGGGATCAGAGCCCTCTGACTACACAACAGGAATGACTTCAGTACTGAAGAATCATAGAATCAACCAGGTTGGAAGAGAGCTCCAAGCTCAGCCAGCCCAACCTAGCACCCAGCCCTAGCCAGTCAACCAGACCATGGCACTAAGTGCCTCATCCAGGCTTTTCTTGAACACCTCCAGGGATGGTGACTCCACCACCTCCCCGGGCAGCCCATTCCAATGGGAAATCACTCTCTCTGTGAAGGATTTCCTCCTAACATCCAGCCTAGCTCACCCACAACACCTGTCCAGCCCTCACTCTTTATTGAGGGAGATGCCATGTTTGATAGAGACCTTTCCCCGTTAAGGAACGGAATTAAGAGTTAATCTCAACTTACAGAATCTAGTTTACCTTGCAGCCTGTAACAGATAAGTCTGAATTCACAACAGACACTGCCAAGAAGGCAATCAGGAGATGAAAAGCCCTGTATCCCATCAGCAATGCCCCAGAGTGTTCTTTCTCATTCAAATCAAGTTCAGAGAAGGGAAAGAATAACACAGAAAACAATGAAGAGGGGTTGGAGAGATGGGGAAGAGATTGGAGCACACTGCTAAAACACAGCACATTAAATAATGCATTCTCTTAAGTCTAGGGAACTTTTCCACTCTTCTATACTCCTGACCTTGGCATTTGTTGGATGAAAAGGAGAACACAAACAGCTATTAATAGGACACAATTAGTCGCAGTTCTTATCTGCATTTTAAATTAAAAAGCTTTTCAGTAGCTAAAATATTACCACAAAAGCAGAGTCTTTAAGAAAAACGGGGGGGGGGGGGGGGGGGGGGGGGGGGGGGGGGAAGAAAAGTAAGAAAGAGGCAGATGTTTAGCAATTATTTTCAATTTCCCAGCAGCAAAATCCATGTCCTTCCCACGCTGAGGGCTCTGGAGTGGCTCCAGAGAACAGCCACACATATGATCAGCAGCTGGAGTAGCTCTGCTGTTAGGGCTGGTTGAGGGAGCTGGGGTGGTTCAGCCTGGAGAAGAGAAGGCTCCAGGCAGACCTAACAGCAGCCTGCCAGCACCTGAAAGGGCTACAAGAAGGCTGCAGAGGGACTGTGTGCCAAGGCCTGCAGGGACAGGACCAGGGGCAATGGTTTGAAATGAGAGCAGAGCAGATTGAGATTGGATGTTAGGAACAAGTTCTGCACCATGAGCGTGCTGGAACACTGCAACAGGTTACCCAAGGAGGTAGTTGAGGTCTCATCCCTCGAGATACTCAAGGTCAGGCTTGGGAAGACTCTAAGCAAGCTGCTGTAGTGGAGGATGTCCCTGCTGACTGCAGGGGGGTTGGACTGGATGACTTTTAGAGGACTCCTCCAACCAAACATCTGTGACTCTGTGGTTCCGCGATTCCATGTTCACCTCAACATCTGTATTTACACAAAACAACCTCAGCAACCAGGTTTTATCTTGAAGTGCAAGGCTCATCCAGAAGAGAATACATTGAAAGGTTTTCACTTACGTGAGAGAGCCACCAGATTTTTCAAGAGAGAAAAAAAGGAGCCCTGAAAAGTGAGATTGCTCCCAGCGCTACACAGACATTTCAGTCTGAACGCAGAGACTGCTTTTGCTCAAGGTGGTGTGACAGCAGGTGTGATATGCATCACCATCACCCTTATAATCATCATAATGTGCTGCTTTCACATAAATCCTTTCATCTCAAGCTTTTACACATTATGAACAATTAAGCCTTACAACCCCCCAGCGAGGAAGAGGCATTAAGAACCCGAACCTGCCAGGCAGTTCTTCAGAGCAGACTTAACTACAGAAACACAGATTAATAAAGAACACATTTAACAAGTAAGAGCAGAAAAGCAAATACAATCTGTCTGTGCATAATCTTTGACTGTGCCAAGAGCCTTTCAAAAACCCAAGGGGCCATACCCTTGGCTCCTGTCAATTAGTAAACCTATATCAATTTACACTGGGACTAAAAATTTACCCCTTCAATTCTTAAGCTACAAGACTCTAAGGAGCACATCTCTGTTACTGCTTCCAAGGCCAGACTGATGACTTGTATGCCCACACACACAGGTAATCACAGAGTTGTCAGGGTCGGAAGGGACCTCAAGGATCATCTAGTTCCAACCTCTCTGCTATGGACAGGGACACTTTCCACTAGACCAGGTTGCCCAGATCCAGCCTGGGCCTTAAAAATATCCAGGGATGAGGCTTCCACAACCTCCCTGGGCAACCTGTTCCAGTGTCTCACCACCCTTACAGTGAAGAACTTCTTCCTAACATCCAATCTGAATCTCCTCTCATCTAGCTTGGATCCATTCCCTCTAGTCCCATCACTACCTGACACCCTACAAAGTTCCTGTCCCTCCCCAGCTTTCTTGTAGGCCCCCTTCAGATACTGGAAGGCCAAGCAAACATTCTAGTGCTAGAGAGCAAGCACAACACTCTGCTGTGTTCTCTGTAGGGAACTCTGGGGGTAGCATAAGGAAAGATAAAGGGAAGATGAAACATGGATCCTCAACTGCTTCTCACAGAGCAATGCCACTTTGGCCACAAGTCTCATCTTTGCCATTGGAATGGGCTGCCCAGGGAGGTGGTGGAGTCACCATCCCTGAAAGAGTTCAAGAAAAGCCTGGATGAGGCATTTAGTGCCATGGCAGATGACTGGATAAGGCTGGGTGCTAGGTTGGACTGGATGATCTTGGAGGTCTCTTCCAACCTGTTGATTCTATGATCAGCATATTTTGCTGTACAGGCCCCATCATGGTGTCATGTGGGATATGGAGGTGCTGGAAGGTGTCCAGAGAAGGGCCACGGGGATGAGCAGAGGGCTGGAGCTGCTCTGCTATGAGGACAGACTGAGGGTGTTGGGGCTGTTCAGTCTGGAGAAGAGAAGGCTCGAGGTGACCCTGTTGTGGCCTTTCAGTATCTTAAGGGGGCTAAAAGAAAGTTGGGGAGGAACTGGATAGGACTGAGGGGAATGGAACAAAGGTAGAAATGGGTAGATTCAGACTGGATGTTAGGAAGAAGTTCCTCACGATGAGGGTGGTGAGACCCTGGAACAAGTTACCCAGGGAGGTGGTGGAAGCCTCCTCCCTGGAGGTGTTTAAGGCCAGTCTGGATGAGGCTGTGGACAGCCTGAGCTAGTGTGAGGTGTCCTTGCCCACTACAGGGGTGTTGAACCTGGATGATTCTTGTGGCCCCTTCCAACCCTGACAGATTCTATGATTCACAGGCTTCAACAACTCAAAGCAATGAAAACTCTCACGAGTGTGCCTCAAGGTGCTGGGACTTTTCAACTGTGCCCTACTTAAAAGTTGGCATTGTCTGGCCAAGAATTTTAGTCACAAAACTCTGCAGACAGCATTTGTTTGCCTCACAGCCTGACAACAGCACTTCAGCAACACCACAGAGCATATGCCACATCCATTTTGTTAGCACTTGGGATTCATTTAGAATGATAAGGTTCAACATAAACATGAAATATCCTTCTCATGCTTTAGGCTGCCACCAGCACGTGGAACATTCCTAACGCAGAGGCAATAAAGCACCACAAATGGCAGCTGCAACCCTCCCGTCGAGTACAGTGCATGCCCCTAATGGAATATGTTTCCCAAACAGATTTCCCACACCACCTTCTTACAGTAGCACTTTACAATGTTTCATTTGCAAAAAAAAACTGTCTGCAAGAACTCTTGCTAGAATGCTTGGCTCGTTTTACAGTGCATAAAATGCACTGCTCTTAACAGCTGTATCACTTCCCTGAGCTCATGACTAAACTGCTTCATAGCCATTAAATGCTGCGTGGGAAACAGGCAAAGCTGTGGTGTTAATGCCTGTTGTAGCACACACTTCTGCTTGCTCAGAACATCACTCTGCCCTGCAGAACAGCAAACAGCTTGGCCAGCTCTTAGCAGACTTGATCATGTACATAGAACAGAATAGAATCAACCAGGTAGGAAGAGACCTCCAAGATCATCCAGTCCAACCTAGCACCCAGCCCTAGCCAGTCAACCAGACCATGGCACTAAGTGCCTCATCCAGGCTTTGCTTGAACACCTCCAGGGGGTGTGCAGCCTGCAGAAGAGGAGGCTCATGGCAGACCTCATTGCTGTCTACAACTACCTGAAGGGAGGCTGTAGCCAGGTGGGGTTGGGCTCTTCTCCCAGGCAACCAGCAACAGAACAAGGGGACACAGTCTCAAGCTGTGCCAGGGGAGGTCTAGGCTGGATGTTAGGAGGAAGTTATTCACAAAGAGAGTGATTGGCATTGGAATGGGCTGCCCAGGGAGGTGGTGGAGTTGCCGTCCCTGGAGGTGTTGAATCTAAGCCTGGCTGGGGCACTTAGTGCCATGATCTAGTTGACTGGGTAGGGCTGGGTGCTAGGTTGGACTGGATGAGCTTGGAGGTCTCTGCCAACCTGGTCAATTTTATGACTCTAAATGATGCTAGAAGAGCACACACTTGGCAAAGCAATAGCAGAAATCTTTAGTACTCATGCCTGTGTAAAAATGTCACTCATTGGGTATGACAAATATAGCAATGCTGCACCATGACTCAGAAAATCATCATAAATATAATGCACTGTAGGTTATTCTGTCATGTAATATCCAGCCTTCATCACTCTCCATGGAAATCAGAGCACACTAAGCATAACTGGAAATGACAGCTTGCTTCACACCAAAGCATACTTCTCACACCAAGGACAAGCCAGAGATGGGTAGCATGGAGGCACATACCAGACACAACAGTTTTACTTACTGTGAAGACATTGTTGCTTTCAATTCCACGTGTGCTAAGCTGAAAACATACCTAATAATGCTGGGCAGAAAATAAAACTAGAGCAGCAGCACCACAAGTCCTTCAATATTCTACTGCCTCACCATGCTAACTCTGGCAGGGCAAAGGAACCTTTTGAAGCCACTTCCCCTTTCAAGTGAAAATAACAGGAATACCTTGGAAATCTTAGAATGGCTGAGGACATAAATCACTTCTGTTTAAAGATACTTTTTGAGGGAAAGAAAGTTTGGCCTTTAAAAAAAACCCCAAAAGTGTGGCTTCACTGAGCAGCCATCAAGTGGTCATCTCTACAGCAAATCACAGAATCATAGAATCAACCAGGTTGGAAGAGACCTCCAAGATCATCCAGACCAACCTAGCACCCAGCCCTAGCCAGTCAACTAGACCATGGCACTGAGTGCCTTATCCAGTCTTTTCTGATCACAGAACACAAGTGACAAAGCAAGTCAAATTGTGGAGAAAAGATGCTGAAATGAGTCAAACTGTGGAGAGAAGATGCTCAAATGAGTCAAACTGTGGAGAGAAGATGCTCAAATGAGTCAAACTGTGGAGAGAAGATGCTCAAACGAGTCAAACTGTGGAGAAAAGAGGCTGTCTGAAACTTTATGCACCCTATTGTTATGTTGTTTCTGTCTTCCCCTAGAAAATCTCTCAGTGAAATTACTGAGTATGTTCTACACTGTGTTGTGGCTGGAGACAGATCTCTCAGCGCATGGGTAACCAGTCATTAACAGCAGCCAGCTACGGCTGCAGCTAAAGTAGTAACACAGATGTATACTGCAGGGGAGCAGCAGAACAATGCTGAGAACAGCCCAGGTCCTGGCCTGCACCAAAATCAGTGTGCCCAGCAGGAGGAGGGTGATGATTCTCCCCTCTACTCTCATCAAACCCCACCCGCAGCACTGCACCCAGTTCTGGTGCCTGCAACACAAGAAGGATGTAGAACTGCTGAAGTGGGTCCAGAGAAGAGTCAGGAAGACAATCAGAAAGCTGGACCACCTCCCCACAGGGACAGGCTGTGAGAGTTGGGGCTGCTCAGCCTAGAGAAGATAAAGCTCTAGAGAGACCTTAAGAGCAGCCAGGTACTAAAAGAGCTTAAGGGAAGTAACAGACATCAGTGCCAAATCTTCACAGAGAGAACTCCACTGCCCGGGAGCGCAGAGCCCCAAGGGTTTGTACTTGTTCTCCTCGGAGAGGCAGCTCAGTCTCAAGTCATCTATTTACCCCCAGGGCAGTGCACAGCCACGGGGCAAGCTTCCTCATGGCTGTAGCAAGCTGTCACAGCTCTCCACAACCAGCCTTTTCAGCTGTGGTCTGTACGGCACATTACCAGCACAGTCATTCTCCGGGGCTGGCAAAACATCAGAAACCAGGGGCTAAGGCAAAGATGGAGCCTTTGGTACAGGGGAGTTTACACCTGGAGTGAACAGCAGGATCTTGATGGTTTTCCATTTAAAAGCCACCTCTGTTTTTTCATCGTCCACAACCCCATTTACTTAATTGGCCAAGATCAGGGCATTTAAATACTCGTTTAAGACATTAAGAAGCTGAACAAAGCTAGTTAGAGAAGAATTGACTTTTGCTGTTTCCAAAAGAAGCAGAAAGGAATAAGAAGCTTCTGCATCAGTCATACTCGAGGGAATTCAGCCCAGGTTGTTCACCTATTGCTTTGTATTTTGTTATTGTTGGATAAATCAACAAATCCAGCCTCACAATACAATTTTTACAGTGACTTATACCTACTTTTATCTATATTGTGCCACTGAGGAAGTACTTCAGTGAAATGGGAATATTTCTCAGAGCTGCATATGAAGTTTGGTGAAGGAAATGAGATTACAAGACTCATCATGTGCAAACTTGTAAGTAATCTGCATCAAACCAAAAATGTTGTGACAGACCAGAAGGAAGACAAATAAACAAGGTGTCCCCTGGGAACAATGAACACTCAAAACATCCAGGCAAAGTGTGATACTATTCACTCACGTAAAAGCAAAAAGATCATGGTGCAGTAATGCAATGTGACAACCTCCAAAATAATTTTGCATCAAAGATAAATAGAAGTAGTTCCTCCAAGCTGCATCATCTCAGTCATAGACTCTGCCTGCTCAAACTCACACGCTGCACCTTGGCGCTTCAGTAGTGTGGATGTGCGATGGTTTGGGAGTTACCTGCCCCACACACGCAGTGAAATCACCCAGACTAGGCTCAGCTGGCTGGAAGTTAAGGAATGAAGAAGCTGTTTTTATAGCTTAGCACAAATTACAAGCAGATATATATACACAAATATTGGCATATCTATACAAGTTAAAAGCAAGACAGAAACATGAAACCCCTCCCAAAACAATCAGGCTGCCAGGAGGCTGCCGACCCAAACCTCCTGGTGAAGAGCCTGGAACACAAACCCCATGAGGAGAGGCTGAGGGAGCTGGGGGTGTGCAGACTGCAGAAGAGGAGGCTCAGGGCAGAGCTCATTGCTGTCTACAACTACCTGAAGGGAGGCTGTAGCCAGGTGGGGTTGGGCTCTTCTCCCAGGCAACCAGCAATAGAACAAGGGGACACAGTCTCAAGTTGTGCCGGAGGAAGTATAGGCTGGATGTTAGGAGGAAGTTGTTGTCAGAGAGAGTGATTGGCATTGGAATGGGCTGCCCAGGGAGGTGGTGGAGTCCCCATCCCTGGAGGTGTTGAAGAAAAGCCTGGATGAGGCACTTAGTGCCATGGTCTGGTTGATTGCTGTGTGCTAGGTTGGGCTGGATGATCTTGGAGGTCTCTTCCAACCTGGTTGATTCTATGATTCCTCCCCCATTCTCCCTCTTTCCCTCCCTTCAGAAGTAACCAGATAAATCTCCATATATCTAACATGATAAATCTGGAGAGATCTGAGGTGAGATGTCAAAAAGACAACAAGAAGGTCAGGGGAAATAAAGGGTTAGGTCAGAATACAGTTAAGGCAGATAGAGCCACACACACAGACCGCCAGGGAGAAGGAGCAGAACTGAGAACTAAGAAGTGTGTGAGGAGTGTCTTATCTATATTTTGACTAGTAGTGTTTCTCAGCAGAAGAATGAGTGATACAGAGTACTCTTGGGGTTTTTTTCTTTCTTCTCACAGCTAAGGATTTGATTTCTCTCTGTAAAATATCCCAATTAGCTTCAAACCAGCACAGTAGGTCCCAAACACGATTGCAGCGAGCTTTATATTGAGAACTACAATGCTGCTGAGCAGAGGGCAGGAAGAGTTGTTACTCAGACCTGAAACAATACTAAATGCATCCTTTGGTATTTGAAAAGTCTTCTCATAAAATTCATGGCTCACATTTGTCTTTTATAGCAAGCACCTCTCTAAAATAGAAGTGAAACGTGGAAATGTAGAAGACTTCTGACTCCCTTTTATGACATCCAGCAGGTCGCATAGATCCAGCAAAGCTGGAATCTAACCTATCAGCATTCTGATTATGTGTGGGGCAGGATCAGGCAGCATAGCTTTGAAGAGGCTGCCTTCACTGCTGTCCTGAGCCCAGCACGTTTTAACCTCCAAGAAGAAAATGTAAAGATGCTTACTGACAAGAAGAAAGCTGAATGCAACCTCAACTAGTTTGTAACTGCAAAGCTGAATGCAACCTCAACTGGTTTATAACTGCAGTGACATCACATTGGGATGCCTTTCCTTGCAGTTTTGTAGCACTATGTTGTTTTTTTTTCCCCTTTCATCTTTTTTGCTGAACGTTCTGTGGCTCTGCCTCTATTGTTATTAACTTGTGTGTATTGTTAAGTGCAGACTTCATGAGAACATGTAGACTGGGGGAAGAACTAGAACTGGCTTGAGAAGTCATTGGAGGGGAAGAAAAAATGATCCACTAAAGTTACCCAGCAAGGAACTTCCCTTTCCACTTGGCCAGCCTCTGAGATTTACCATTTGGACTGATCAGAGTCTTTGGAGGAACTCCAGATTCTTTAATACACTGAAAACCCATCCTGTTGTTTCTCTTGTTTTAAATAGGCAGAGGCAAATAGTGCATTATCATCAAGTGCACTAATTGATCCAAATGCAGTGTAAACTAAATTAATGGGGCTGGAAATGCTGGAAAAATTAAACACAGCATTCTTAATAAAGCTGAAAATAGCTTAATAAAGCTGAAAATAGGATCCAAGCATCCTAAGGCATGTTTATTTCTGTTTAAATAGATGTCTTCCTCTAGACTGTTATCAGCTCAGCAGGAGCCTTTCAAGGGAGGCATTTTTCTCATTCTGTGCATTTAAAGTTAGGTCTCTATGAAGTTCAGCCTGCACCTAAAAGCTGCTGCCAATCCACATAAAAACTGTAATGATGATATCCTGAGAGCAAGGCAGCTGCAATACAGGGCTGCAAATCCAGACTAAAGCTTTCTCCCAAAGATGGAAGCCTCCTGACCTGTCTTCCAGCCTCGCAGAAGGAAGGGTGCACCAAAAGGGCCAAGAAGGAATCAATCCTCATTAGAAAGATTTTCCTTTATGTAAATGGACTGTGGAAGCCCTTGGCTGGCAGCAAGGCAGTGATTCAGGTGTCACAACAAACAGGGCTGAACAGTGCACTGCCTGCTGAGTACACTCTAAATGAGATGTGAAGACAGAAGGCACCCCAGAGCCAAAGGAGAGCTGGCTGAGAGGGCTCTCTGAATAGAATCAGCCAGGTTGGAAGAGAGCTCCAAGCTCATCCAGTCCAACCTTGCACCCAGCCCTAGCCAATCAACCAGACCATGGCACTAAGTGCCTCATTCAGGCTTTGCTTCAACACCTCCAGGGATGGGGACTCCACCACCTCCCTGGGCAGCCCATTCCAATGCCAATCACTCTCTCTGCCAACAACTTCCTCCTAACATCCAGCCTAGACCTCCCCTGGTACAACGTGAGACTGTGTCCCCTTGTTTCTGGTTGCCTGGGAGAAAAGATCAACCCCACCTGGCTACAGCCTCCCTTCAGGTAGTTGTAGACTGATCAGTCTTGAAGCTTTGCACAAACTCCATGCAAGGGAAGGAACAGTAGTATTGTATTTCTCTTTCCCAAAAGTTTCTGGAAGCCATGCAAAGCAGAACAGAGCAAGGAGAGAATGAAGCAAATGAAACAAAAACAAGCAAAACAAGTTGGGATGTGCAAAAGTGTAGCAGAAGCAGAAACTAGAAATGTATGTAGAAACATGAGAGCACCCCTAGATACTTTAGATCTGATTGACAACCAGTCACCAGAAAAAAGGGAGTACTGTTGGCTGCACAGGAATTCTGGCCAGATCTTTCCTATTTCAATTTTAAAAACCAGAAGAGAAGTGCCTGCTGACTTCAAAAGGCAGAGGGATCCGAAACAGAAGAACTAACCTGCAGCACAGCACAGAAATCCAAGGAAAAAGAAGGTGTTTTTGGAAAAGCCATCCTGTATAAAGTCACTGTGTCATCACAGGTGTGACAGCAAGTCTGAAAGCAGATTCTGATGCCAGGAAGGTGAATACAACTAATACAAATCACCAGCCCTGATGCAGTCTTGAATTATGATTTTCAACTTACAAATCATGAAAGAATTTCACCTGTAAAATTCAGAGTAAAGATCCCACCTCACTGTTTCCAGCACTTACAAACAGATCATTCACTCCAGTGGCAACAGCTTACACAGGCTTGATATTAGGAGGAAGTTGTTGCCAGAGAGAGTGATTGGCATTGGAATGGGCTGCCCAGGGAAGGGGTGGAGTCTCTGTCCCTGGAGGTGCTGAAGCAAAGCCTGGATGGGGCACTTAGTGCCATGGTCTGGCTGACTGGCTAGGGCTGGGTGCTAGGTTGGACTGGCTGAGCTTGGAGGTCTCTTCCAACCTGGTTGATTCATTGATTCTATGTACATGAACTTCACCAAGTGCCAGTGCAGATGCACCAGGAGTAATGGAAAAAGAACATCCTGCAGGTCTGGTGCAAATAAGAAATATCATCTCAAATGACTCAAACTCCAATGACTGCTCACCCAAACAAGCATCTGAGTTGGCAGCTCGGTCTAAGGCATAAAGCCTTCAAGCCCAGAAGGCTATTACATGCTGATGTCTTCACCACTGATGCCACTGGCACGTCCCCAACACAGATACAGAACAGTTTAGTTACAGCTTGGCCTTTTGCACATTTGTTGATGGTCACAGATGCAAGGGGTGGCAATCTGAGTGGTACAGTCCTGCAATAAAGCTAACATCATATATTTCTAATATGCATCACAGCTTTTCCCCAAAGCCTCCTGAAGCTTTGCTATTTACATGTTGTCACTGATGGACAAAATTTAACCTCTAAATTAAGTTTTGAGAGTGTTATGAACAATGAGATATGTAAGTTGGAAAGCAAAATCTCATCTACAGGAATCTGCAGCCCAGCTTATTCTCTCCCAGAAGAACCTGGAGTGCTCTGCACAGTTCTGGAGCCCCCAGCACAAGAAGGACATGGAACTGTTAGGGTGAGTCCAGAGAAGGCCATGAAGATGCTCAGAGGCTGCAGCAGCTCTGCTAGGAGGACAGGCTACAAGAGTTAGGGGTCTGCAGCCTGGAGAAAAGAAGGCTTCAAGGAGACCTTCAAGTGGCCTTTCAGTTTCTGAAGGGGGCTACAGGAAGGCTGGGGAGGGACTATTGACAAGGTCTTGTAATGACAGAAGGAGGAGTAATGGGTTTAAACTGGCAGAGGAGAGATTCAAACTAGATGTTAAGAAAGGTTCTTTGCAGTGAGGGTGGTGAGACACTGGCACAGGTTGCCCAGGGAGGCTGTGGCTGCTCCCTCCCTGGAGGTGTTCAAGGCCAGGCTGGATGAGGCTTTGAGCAACCTGCTCTAGTGGAGATGTCCCTGCCTATGGCAGGGGTTGGAACTGGATAAACTTTGAGGTCCCTTCCAATCTAAATCATTCTGATTCTATGATTATGAGCCACTAGAGAAGAATCATTGCAAGAAGAAAGGCTTGCACAGAAACCTTCTGGGTATGGACTCTTTAAGGTCACACCTAGACTAGGCTTGCCTTCCTGCCACAGCACATAACACAACCTGTTGGTAACCAGGAGGCCAACTGGTACATGAAGTCACCTATCCACAGGCAGCCCTGTGGATAGAAGGTGGCACAGAGCATGACACCTTTGACTGTTCAAAGGCTGTCTTGTCAGTGCCAAAATACACAAGTCTGAGAGGAATTAAACTGAGGAATTAACCAGGAGCCAATTCTCTTCATCCTGGATAATAAGAAATGGTCTCTAATATACTGAAATTAAAACCAAAACAGAACAAAAAAAACCCCAACCTTACTGTAAGATGAACTTTAATGAAGCTGAACAAAAGGCACAGTGAGAGAAGGCAGAGCACAACTGGTACAGACCTGGCCTTGTATCCCAACAGAACCTTCTCAGAGTAGGGAAGCACTCAAAAATCACTGCTCAAACACTTCTCACTAGTCTGCTCTACCAGAACCTCTTCTGCTACTTCCACTCTGAGGTTACTTCAGCAGGCCAGACTTTCCAACAGGGACTGCCCTCACTTAAAGGAGGATTTCCTTTCCTCCAGGACTCAGTTCTGAACAAGCTCATTGCACACTGTCAGCAGAAGCACGAAACAGGAGTCTGGCTGCAGAAGTGATTCCAACCCTGGAAGATTTAGGATATGAAAAGAGGCTGAGTCCCATTCCTCCTTGGCAGGCATGACAACATATTAAGCCTGCAAAAGGCCACCTAAATAACAAGCTCCCACTGAAAAGATACTACAAGCAGGGAAGAAGGAAGAAGAAACAACTCTGTCACCGTACACAACCATATTTTGGTCAGCATGCATAACTCTTCCTTGAAAGTCTTTACATGTGGTTAGCAGCAGCCAGACAGCAGAATGAGAGGCAGGAAACTATCCTCAGTTTCATAACAGGGGTGCAAATCATAGAATGTGGACAATTTCCATTCAGCCATCCAGGCATGAAGAAGACTCTGGCAGCCATCACCACGATCCCTCAAACCTGCAAATTGTAAACTTGCAAATAGTGCAAAGCCAAAAGTACAACTAACCCACAGAAACTACTTCTGTCATGAACCAGTCCTCCTAACTTTGCCAAAGCCATGCTTGCCATCCTCTGGAGATAGATCTGAGACTTAAACCCTCATGGTCCAAGCACCTGCAGGGGTAAAATGTGACTGTTTCAGTTCCAAACTCATGACCTCCTTAAAGTGTTGGTGGTAGGGAAGAAGAGAGGAGATATTGGGAGGCATTACTACACTCTCTACAGGCAAGGGCCAATTCTCTTTTGCCCCCTGGCTCAGCCCTGCTTTGTTTGTTGCTTGCCTGCCCATCTGCTTGCGAGCACCACGCACTCAAGTGCTCCCATCCCTCCTGCCTCTGCAAGGCAGACACTGCAAGCATTGCTCCCAGCTGCCTGTTCAGAGCACTGACTGGAACCGGACAGAGGAGAAGGGCCACGGCTTAGCCAGGCTCTCAGACAAGAGCGATGCATTCATTCTCCTGAAGCACTGAGTGCAGCTCTTCCAGAGGAAGCTGGAATCCGCTTTATGAACCCGAGTGCAGCTGCAGAGCACGTCGCTGGCTTTGGGGACTTGTGCACGATAATGCTGTGCCGCTCTGCCGCAGCAACCTCCCGTTTAGCCACTTCCCAGTCTTTCGTTGCAGCAGACATTCATTTACATCTATTTTACATGAACTAAATTTGGCATTAACTGTAGCAGACCAGATGCTTAAATGATACAAGAGCTGACTGCAGTGCTCGTGGTTATTTACCGCTCTGGCTGGAGCTGTATTGATTTCTAACCCTTTCCAAACTGCTGGTGAGATCTGACTTTTTGTTCATGAACTTCTTGCATGAATTTCATTTCTGCTCATTCAGGTCAGGTCACTGACTTTGATTTCTGGTTTTAGCTTCTCTTTACATAGTTCAGAGTAAACATAGCCACGGACTAGCACCAGTTTAACCTAAACAGGCAGTATTTTTTTTTCAGGTAAGCACAGGATGGGTGCAGAGGATCTTTGGTTGGCTCTTTAAGCTCTGCCTCGGGCCACTTTTCCTTCCTTCTCTCTTTAAAGCTTGGTGCACAGGACATTGCCTGAGTCTACTGGACTTCAGCAGTAGATCATAGAATTAACCAGGTTGGAAGAGACCTCCAACCTTATCCAGTCCAACCTAGCACCCAGCCCTACCCAGTCAACTAGACCATGGCACCAAGTGCCTCACCCAGGCTTTTCTTGACTGGTGACTCCACCACCTCCCTGGGCAGCCCATTCCAATGCCAATCACTCTCTCTGCCAACAACTTCCTAACAACATCCAGCCTAGACCTCCCCCAGCACAACTTGAGACTCTGTCCCCTTGTTCTGTTGCTGGTTGTCTGGGAAAAGAGCCCAACCCCACCTGGCTACAGCCTCCCTTCAGGTAGTTTTAGACAGCAATGAGGTCTGCCCTGAGCATCCTCTTCTCCAGGTTGCACACCCCCAGCTCCCTCAGCCTCTCCTCATAGGCTTTGTATGGTGAAGTGAGGCTTTTTCATTGAGAGTTTTCTTTCAATGAAAGAACAGAAAAAGCATTTTCTGTTTTTTTTCCCTTGCCATTTGACAGATCTGTTTACAAACCAGGATCCGTGCGTGAACCTCAGACACATGAACGATAACAACCATGTAGAAGAGCAAGACAAATCAGCACCTTCAACCACAGCTACCATCGATCACATCTAAGCTGAGACATGAACATATTTCAAGGGAAGAGTCAGATTTGGGTGGCATGTCCTCATTTCTACCTCATCCACACACAGTTATTTTTGCCACAAAAACAAACCTTCTGTTTCTTTAAACTTCCAGTTTCTGCCAAAAAGAAGAGGCAAAAGCTCCCCTCCCTTCACTTACTGCTTCCCCCAAATAGTTTCATTCACATTTTTAGTTCCACACAGTTAACTGGTAGGGTAGATTTCTTAATAATCCAACCATTAGACATAACTTGGAGATCTTTCCCTTTTTGAGCCTTTTCATTGGAATGCACAGCCCATCTTTTCGACCTCTTTTCAACACCCTCAAATTGCACAGCTCACCGAAAATGAGCCTGTTGCCTTGCACCTCCTCATCAGCAAAAGGCCCTGAACTAGTAAAGACATGCTAAATTAGGACTGTCAGAAAACTGCTTCTTCCCTAAGTTTGGAATCATGCTCATGGGCTGGTAGCTATTTGGCAGTGTCCTGATCTGGCAGACCAGCCACCCCACCACCTTATTTGTCACCAAGTAGAAAACATCGGGTACCAGCCATGGAGAACTTGCGTGTGCAGGGCTGGACCCAATCATGGTGCTTATGAATGTGACCAGAGATCCTTCCCATCCCCAAAGCACCTCAACTACTGCCACCAAGCAAGGACAGTACCACAGCTAGTTTCACTCCCCCTGTGGTGCCAAGGGACACAGCTGGGCCTGTGGGCCAGAGGAGAAGCTTGGTGTAAGACAAATTATAGAATCATAGAATCAACCAGGTTGGAAGAGACCTCCAAGATCATCCAGGCCAACCTAGCACCCAGCCCTAGCCAGTCAACCAGACCATGGCACTAAGCACCCCATCCAGGTTTTGCTTCAACACCTCCAGGGATTGTGACTCCACCACCACCCTGGGCAGCTCATTCCAACGGCAGATCACTCTCTCTGTGAAGAACTTCCTCCTGCAGGTGATGTCCCAGCCATCTTCCAGGTGTGCACAGAAGTAGCAAACCACTAAGACCTTACCCAGAACCATTTTTCCTAAGTATCAGCATGGTGACTTTCAGTGATAACCACCCTCTCCACTTCATACACAGACACCTTCTCTAACTTTCAAGCAGAAGTTGCTCTTCAACATTTCATATCATTTGCTCTTGTGAAAACAGTGTCCTTTAAAGTTGATCTTATTCAACACAGTAGCAGCTCAGCCTCACTACCTGGTCGAGCAACAGACCAATGCCACCTCACTTTCTGTGTTACTTCAAAATGAGAAGTCCCAGCCATACAGAAAAGCTCCCTGTAATCAGCTTCTAGGAGTTCCTAGGCTGCTAGAGCATTTCAGGTGGGTGATTGCTGTAATCCATAGGGTCACCTAACTCTTCCTGGAGAAGAACTCTGGGTGAAAGTCTTACAACCCCCACAAGTCATCATTAATATGTTAATTGTTGAGATTAATGAGGCCTTTTTGGTATTTTGAGTGGCTACCTAGCATGTTACCTACTAACGTTCACACTGTGCTGTTGGCACTACCTTCTTACCAACTAACAACCTGCAACAAATCCAGACCCATCCTCACTAATTCGGTGCAAAGATGCCTCCTGAATTTCAAAGACATGAATGAGGCCCACAGCAGCTGTGGCACTCTTACTGCTGCTGGAAGAACCATAGAATGGTTTAGATTAGGAGGGACCTCAAAGATGATCCAGTTCTAACCCCCCCACCATAGGCAGGGACACCTCACACTAGAAGAGGTGGCTCAAGAAGCACTCTGTATCTTGGTTCATGGAAGCATCAGCACGCCCAGGAAGCATTCTGCATTTAGAGAGCACTCAGACTTCCAAAGAGCAGCAATTTCCCAGCCCTCAGCAGACTTGGCTCAGTGGTCATTCCACCAACCACAACATGGAGCTTCACCCAAAGACAAGTGCTCACAACACAACAAATGTCAGAAATCAGGATGCCTGCAACACCTTCTGGGACTCAGGCTGCTCAAATCTAAGCAGCAGACACTGAGCATATGTGGGTTTGCAATGCCAAATGTAAAGAGCTTTTATTTGGGGCAGCCACAAACAGATCTGCAAACCACTCTATGTCACTGCAAGTCCCTGCCTCAACATTCAGGAGCACTCAAAGCTCCCTCTTGTTTGTTTTATGCAGAAGCTGCAGGAATGAGGGAGCCTGCTGAGTGCAAAGTTGTCTTTCTAGAGCACCCTTTGTTGGAAGAGGCTGCTTTTTAAGATTGCTGTCATGCTGCTGATAGACAACAGAAGTCCACCCTTCTTTTTCAATTCCATGTGCAATTTACCAGCAACTAAAAAAAAATGCTGCAGTCCTTCCTCCCCCACAGAAAAATCAATCTTTCCAATTCATGTGCAGCAGCATGCAGTGGTATCTAAATAAACTTCAAGGCAAAGAACTCTGCTCATTGGAAAATCTGATAAAAACTCAATTCTTTGGATTTTATAATCTACAATAAACATAGCTGCTAACATGTCACACTGCCATCATGGATGGCTAAGCAAAACAGGTGCTGCAAAAAACAGGAGAGAAAGGGATAGGTCAACTTGACAGGTCCAACAGACTGAGCAGTAGTTCTAACCCAGAAAGGGGTAGCTCAGCCTGAAAGGTCCATTAGACTGAGCAGTGGTTCTAATCCAGGAAAGAGGTAGCTCAGCCTGAAAGGTCCAACAGACTGAGCAGTAGTTCTAATCCAGGAAAGAGGTAGCTCAGCCTGAAAGGTCCAACAGACTGAGCAGTAGTTCTAATCCAGGAAAGAGGTAGCTCAGCTTGAAAGGTCCAGTCTAAGCAGCAGTTCTAATGCAGGAGGAAAATATAACCCCCAAAAAAACTTTAAAGAAACACCCCTCCTCCCCCAGGCAGTCATAATAAGGTAATATAGAACTGATACAACTCCAGATCTATCTTTATGTTCATTCTACCAACTGACCCATTAACAACATCTTCAGGTAAGGTGCTGTTTTATCTGCCCATGACTTGCAGATCATAAAAAGAAACAGCAGAAAGATCTGTAAACATGTCCAGGAGCCAGATGTTACAAATGGGAATCATTTCCCCAGCAACACAGTATTATTGCCAGAAAGCTGTGAGTTATGGGTGGGAGAGAGGACAAAGTTTTAACCTTGCCCTACCCCATTCAAATCACTGTAGGGTACACAGACCATGGTTTTAAGAACAAAACACTTGGTGTACTACAGAGGGTGGTGCTGCCACCACCATGTCCAAGATCTTCCACCCTTTTCTCTGCTTGAAAGACACAATTTTGCTACGTAAGGCAACCAATAATTCATTACTCCCCATTTACAGTTACATCTAGAGTTTACAGATCTTGGCTCTACTTATTTGTCAGAAGTCATCTACAAAACCATGCCTGTGCCTCCAAACAATAATCTTTCATTTCCACATGCCTGCCTGCAGGCCCTCCAACCATGCACAAGCAGACACTCCATGCCTACACCACACCCAAAGGGAGCTTCTGGACAGCACAAAACTATTGAATCACTGCCACCCACTCAGGGGGACCTCACTTTTGCTCTCAGGTATTTATTCTCTTCCCATATGTTCTTACAGCATGGAGGCTTTAAACTCATCACAAGTTTCATCAGCATATTGCCTCTATGGAGTATATTAAACTACTCTTAGGCACATGCAATTAAGGATGGTGTTTCATGACCCCAGTGAGATGAACATACTGAAAGTAACAGTGCAGAGATTCAGTAGCAGCAGAGAGAGATCCCTGGAGCCCAGGCCATCAGGGCTTACCAGTTCCCCCCAGTAGTGCACAGGTCTCTTCTACATGTTTCAGACAACCAAAGCAAGCCCCTCACGACCTTACAAGCACATCAGCCATGACTCATAACCTGCTTATAGTTTGTATTTGCTTGCCTGCACTGCACTTCAGCTTCCTGCCCAACTCCATGAGTAGCACTGATGCAGCTAAAGCACTTAGAGCCCACCTCAGGCTCCATTCCTGGATCCTTCAACTGAATGAATGTTCACCTATGTTCAACTCCAAATCCTAGCCTATGCTAAATACAGACCTTCTGTCACTGGAAGGTTGGAAATGGGAAAAAGAACAAGTGGAACCTAATTCACATGAGGAGTTATTACCCCTGTGTCGTTTCCTTCCGGACTCTGAGGAGGAATGAACATGTTGTACCACAACACAGAAAACAAAAGCAGCACTTGAGAGAGAAAATCTGCTGAGACATAAACCAAACCCCAGGGAGATATATCCCACCAGTCTAAGCACCACAGATGAGTGAGCTGAGCTGTCAAGACAGAGAGAACTGCTGAAACGGTCTGCATCTATCACCACCGCCAGCCACATCTCAGCGGTGGATCACTCGCCTTCAGCACAGATTAAAACATAAGAAGCAACTTTGAGGCTGATCACTTCAAGTTCATCTTGTAGTGAGTATCATTTTAATTACTATAGTTTGTTAGTGCTTTCATCAACATAAGCATTTCCCTTCATCCTTTTCTTTTCTAATTGGTGTGCTTTGAATTGCCTCCTTTATCTCCCACATCACCTTACTTGGCAATACTCCTAAACCTGAAATCACGCTGCAAAAACCCAGCAGAACAATTCTTTCATCCACTGCTGAGAGAGACATAGATCTCTGCAGCTCATCAAGGCTGAGCAGCAACAGGAATTTCCTCAGCACACCTGGAGAGCACATTCGCATGATTCTAAATGCTCTCCATATTGACTCTCGGATGCTTATGCTTGGCATCAAAGAGAGGTCACTTAGTGTGACCCCACGACAGCAGAGAGCAGGCTGAGCTGCTCCATATGGAATCACACAGATGCTGGCTGGAGTTCTGCCAAGAAGACCAGCTCTCTACACTACTGGAATTCATTTGGCTTCTAACAGATACTTGGAGCCCATCTACTTCCCACCTGCTCTACTTCTACATGGTTGTGTTCTTTTCTCAGCGTGGCAGAACGCAGACAAAAGTAGTTTCTTCTCATTCGTGGTCTGCCCAGACTGTAAGATTTAGAAGTTTTGCTTCTTGAATTCATACATTTAATTAAAAAGTGTTAAAATACCAGACTCCCAGACATAATTAAACCTAATACACTGCTCCAGATCAGAAACTCTAATTAAGTTTCAGTATTTCCTATTGCTAATAATCACTCAGTCAGCAAATACCACTGACGAGTTCCTTCCCCCACTTGCCTTTCTGCCTCTAAGGCATTGCTGCCCCAATACTTAATTGGAAATTAAACATTTTCTGACTGTACAAGCTGGCCACACTTGTACTCTTATTTAAAGTTCACAATTAGAGATGCTTCTAATGTTGGAAAAGAAATAATCAGCATAAGACAAAAATGTCTTTAAGCGTGTAAGAACTGACATTCTGTGACCAACTTTTAGTGGCAAAGAACTCTGAAGTGTAAGATTTCAACCAGAATACTCACAAGTGTCTTGCTCTCACTCTTCCACATCTACAACCATGTCCCTGGAGGTGTTGAAGCAAAGCCTGTATGAGGCACTTAGTGCCATGGTCTAGTTGATTGGATAGGGCTGGGGGATAGGTTGGACTGGATGATCTTGGAGGTCTCTTCCAACCTGGTTAATTCTATGATTCTATACAACCATGTATCACTGGACAGGCTAAAAAGGCTTGCTAAAGCCTTAGAAGAAGTGTTGAACTGTCCCCATGAACAAATGTCACTGTCCACATAAATGTGAGTAACCAGCAACCTCAGCAGCCTCCACCTTCTGCATGTGTTATAAACGAGGGTGTTACTGGCTGGGCAGCTGGAATAATTTCCCTTCAATTAGAAGCATTTTCATCCTTGGACAGCAGAGTCAGTCTGCAGAGGAGAGAAGTGCTTAACTGGCTCAGCTAAGTGGAGATAAATGCTGCTTTTGCAGTACATTGAAGTCACCAGTGAGACACATGAATGCAACTTGTGTCACTTCAGAGCTATCAGTCCTGCCGAGCATCTCAGCACTGTGGCGCGCTGCAAATGAGCAGGGGCAAGAAACAGCAGAGCACAGGTATTCTGTAGGTGATGTGAACAAATTCCTAATGAAGATACTGAGGTGTAACAGCTTAAGTTTCAAATACTATCTGTCAAATGAAATCTGCAAGGCAAGAACAGGCTACCTGCCCCCTTAGATATCACAGAATCAACCATGTTGGAAGAGATCTCCAAGCTCATCCAGTCCAACCTAGCACCCAGCCCTGGCCAATCAACCAGACCATGGCACTGAGTGCCTCATCCAGGCTTTGCTTCAACACCTCCAGGCACAGCGACTCCACCACCTCCCTGGGCAGCCCATTCCAATGCCAATCACTCTCTCTGCCAACAACAACTTCTTAACATCCAGCCTAGATCTCCCCCAGCATAACCTGAGACTGTGTCCCCTTGTTCTGTTGCTGCTTGCCTGGGAGAAGAGCCCAACCCCACCTGGCTACAGTCTCATGTGCCTAGCATGTCTACCTAAAACAGATGGCAGCCTGACTAGACCTGTCTGGTGTGACCTAGGAGACAATGTAGAAGGTTCACCACGGTGACAGTGCCAGAAGCAAGCAGTAAGGTTTAACCAAGAAAGCAGTAAGGTTTAACAGCGAAGTAACTCTATTCAGATGCAAATGCAGCATGCCACATTAAGCTCAGCCACATTCCACAGCAGAGTTTATTCATGCTGAAGGCCACAGTATTTCAACCCGACTGCTGGAACACAGCAATATAAAAGGTTTTGAAGCCTGTACAAAAAAAATCACAGTTCAGAGCTTAGAAACACAGCCGTTAAAGCACCTGAAGTTACATTTCAAGACTTATATCATGCTCCTGTTTAATGTGCAATCTTCAGTTTTAAGTACTTGGCACAAAGAAACACTGCTCACAGATTTCCACCGTTTACCTTTATCAGTGACAGTTAATTACACTTGTTTTCATGCGAGTGATTTCACGCATTAGGTAGAATTCACTGTATCACTAGGTGGAACTCTCCCCAGGAGACTTCCAGGCCAATAGGAACAGTAATGTAATACATAAAGAAAAAGAAAGAGAAGGCAGATAGGGAAAGATCCAAAAAAGCACTCCCATGCCCCAAATGCACTGTGACAGAAGGTAGACAGTGACATCTGAAAATGTCCTTCAGCACTGCTCCCCAGCTCAGCTCTGCAGCCCCAGGAGAGAGAGGTTTTACACAGAAACCTCGACAGGAGGAGCAGGGAATCTACTTGAAAGAGTCCAACCGAGGGCTACAAAGCTGATGAAGGGGCTGGACCGCATGCCCTGGGAGAAGGGGCTGAGGGACCTGGGGCCTTTCAGCCTGGTGAAGAAAAGACTTAGAGGGGATCTAATCAATATGTATAAATAGCTGAGGGCTGGGTGTCAAGAGGGAGGAGGTAAACTCTTCTCAGTTGTGCCCTGGCACAGTACAAGGGGTAATGGAGGTAAACTCTTCTCAGTTGTGCCCTGGCACAGTACAAGGGGTAATGGGTATAAACTACAGCACAGGAAGCTCCACTGCCACAGGCTGATTACCACTGGTAATAGGGTAAGAGAGGGGGAGAAGGCTTAACATAAGCAAGTTCCAACCCAGTTTATTGCACCCCAAGCATGGGCTCATATACCTTCTATCAGAAGGCTACACAACAGGGTTACAAATCATGTTGGACTCTGGCTGGCTACATACACTTGCGTTAGGACTACGTTAGGCTCACACACTGATTAGCACAGACACTCTTCATATTCTCTCAGCAACACCTACAGTGTGTCTGAGCAGAGACAGGAGAGACCCACAGACTCCAGCCTCACATTTGTTTATATCTGTTACACCATTCTCTAAGGTCATTCCAACTTTCCACTTCATCTCTACTCAGCACTTACTGAGCTCAGGCACTCTCACCTGTCCAAGGCTTATGTTCCACTGTGTAATTGTCCAACAGCTGTACCACAGTCAGACAATTCCATACAATCACTGCATTCAATATGACTATATCCAACACTCCACCTCAACATGAGGAAGAGCTTCTTGACTGTAAGGATCCCAGAGCACTGGAATAGACTCCCCAGAGAGGTTATGGAGCCTCCTTCTCTGGAGACTTTCAAGACTTGTCTGGACATGTTCCTGTGCAACCTGTGCTAGATTCTATGGTCCTGCTCTGGCAGGGGGCTGGACTTGATGATGCGTGGAGGTCGCTTCCAACCCCTAACATCCTGTGATCCTTTGGCACACAATGAGGTGCTGTCAGCTGGACTAAGCACAAAACAAGCTGCCTCAGCCTGTAGGGGCTCCCAGCCTCACTGTCCCCATGCCCAAGTGTCCCAAGAGCCTGCCAGGGAGCCCCAAGGAAAGCACCGATTTCCTTAAAGAGCCTCCAGGCTGAGGCTTCACAGCTCTGTGTGAATCAAGGCGAGGGGGCAATACCATCAGCAATGCCCTGTGCCACTGCCTGCTTCTGAAGCACTTATCCAGGAGCTGGGTAAGAATGAAGGTTAGCTCCTCTTTGCTCTAGGAGAGATCCAGAGCTGCATTTCATTCCCAAAGAAGTACTGTGTCAGGGAAAGCAAGAGAGGTTTCCCATTTTTCTCTCTCATCCCAAACTGAACACTTGGGAAACGTGGAACAGAAATTCAAGTGCAAGGATGCATAATTGCCTGTGCTAGATGTTACAGCAGGCAGGCATGAGATGGGAAGTGTATTGCCTGCCCTCTACTCCAGCTGTGTGCAGGTGCTTTTTCATTTCCTGCTTTCACTTGATGAACATTTCATGCAATGGGTACAAATACTCAGTGGATGAAACCTTAACATCTGAGCTATTTCTGAATTCCACTGCTTTTACAGCAGTAAAAGAATAAATAAATGATGGGGCACTCAACATCACTTGGTAATAACCATTAGCAACCACTTATGGATTCCCACTCATTTTTATTTTGGCTCTGCTGCTCTGTGATACCACTGAAAATTAGTTTCTAAACCTTCCTCTAAGCCCAGTCTATCTGCTAAGGATTCCAAGAGAAGCAATAGGTGGCTTTGGCTACTCATTTTTTTCCTTCAGATATAGGGAATTCATCATAGAATCACAGAGAGGCTCAAGTTGGAAGGGACCTCAGAGATCATCTCCTCCAGCCTCCCCACCATGGGCAGGGACACCTCTCAACTAGACTTGGCTGCCCAAGACCTCATCCAACCTGGCTTTGAACACTGCCAAGGAGGAGGCATCCACACTCTTCCTGGGCAGCCTATTCAGGGTCTCACCACCCTTGTACTGAAGAACTTCTTTTTAAGATCCAGTCTAAACCTACTCTCTCCCTCAGCTTCAAACCATTCCCCCTTGCGTTGTCTCTAGGCCCCCTTATGAAGAGTCCCTTTGCAACTTTCCTGTGGGATCCCTCCAGGTATTGGCAGGCAACTCTAAGGTCCCCCTGGAGCCTTCTCCAGGCTGAACACCTGCAGTTCCCTCAGCCTATCCTCAGAGCAGAGGTATTCCAGCCCTTGGTTCATCTTTGTGGCCTCTTCTGGACTCATTCCAGCAGCTCTGTGTCCTGCCCCTTGTGCTGATACCGACAGCACAAGGCAAAGTCCTGCTCTCTGTGTTGATGCTAACCTGTGTGGTGCTAAGGCAGCAGAGAATATTAGGCATGGAACTAAAAATCTAAGTGCCCAATTATGTAAGGAGTCTCACTGGAGCCAATCACTTGCTTTTAGTTAGACACACACCTTGCTCAGCCAGGTCTAAAACGACCACATTAAGGCTTTGCCCTCTCAGAAGGCTGTGCTGTGTGCATGGGACCGATTCCATCGTCTCGGTCTTTTCCTGGGCAGCAACGCGTGGCCTGGCAATGTCAAACTACTGCTCCCTTGGTTCTGCTCAGAGGCAGGAAATCAGAGGTGTCAGGAAAGCAATGCAAGCATGTGCCTCAGTAATAAAAGTGGCATACTAATGAGCATCTCTAAACCACTATAATTAGCACAGGGGAATGGATATTGCCTGCTTAAACTCGGCAAGGTTCCTGTAGCTCTGCACCCAACTGCTGTTTTATTCTGTCCCAGGGCTTTCTGCTCGCAGCAGCTCCTCTGCAAAGCCACCAGGCACTCTCAAATCACATGCTCTGGGGAATGGGCAGATACATTTTAATAGTGCAAGTGACAACTGAAAACAGTTATTGAATCTGTTTTAGCAGCGGCAGCAAATGCATCCCATAATCTACGGGAGACATCCACGTATACCCTTGAGGCTACACTATAATTAACAGGCTAGAGAGGAAGATGGCTAAGATGGGTGTGCACAAAGGTATAGCTGTGCATTGCTTTTTACCTTTTGTAGCAGAGGTAGAGGTGTGAATTTTACATCATTTGACCGTTTCAAACCCTGCTGGATGTGCCTGTGTAGGATGTAACCTTCAAATAAATAGCCAGGTTTGAATTTCAAACCCCCAGCCTGACAATTCCCATCTTTAGGCAGATAACCAACATTTCAAGTGAAAAAAAGAGAGAGAGAGAGAGAAGTGCCAGCACCATCAAGGTGACACACTAAGATGCTGGCATATTTATTGGCAGGATAACAACATAGGTCACGCAGCTCTGGCCCCTCAGGAATACCTACATAAAACTCCTTGGTTTTATCACACACACTTGGTTCATTTTTACTCTTGGATGACTGAATTTTAAATCACATTGATAAGCAGGACCCTTTCAATTCCCACCTGTACTTAGTTTACTTGAACTTGTAATTCCCTCTGCAGGTAATGTTTTCTAAGCTATTTTAATTCACATTCTTCTTGCAGCCCGTGGACTGAATTCACCTAATAACTCATTTTGATCATACAATCTTTGAGGCACTATTTATTTGCTTTAGTAGGTTCTGGAATATATTCTTTTGCACTGCAACGTTTCTTTCAAGTGCCATTCACAGCACACTCTTTAAGCTTGCCATTACTCTTGTGCTTAGCATAAGCTTGCTGAGCACAGCCACATTTACTATTTTTCATAGAATGGGTTAGGTTGGAAGGGACCTCAAAGCTCAGCCAGTTCCAACCCCCTGCCATAGGCAGGGACACCTCCCACTAGAACAGGTTGCTCAAAGACTCATCCAACCTGGCCTTGAACACCTCCAGGGAGGGAGCAGCCACAACCTCCCTGGGCAACCTGTGCCAGTGTCTCACCACCCTCACTGCAAAGAACCCTTTCCTAACATCTCGTTGGAATCTCCTCTCTGCCACTTTAAACCCATTGCTCCTCGACCTGTCATTACAAGACCTTGTCAATAGTCCCTCCCCAGCCTTCCTGTAGCCCTCTTCAGATACTGGAAGGCCACTCCAAGGTCTCCTCCAAGCCTTCTCTTCTCCAGGCTGCACAGCCCCAACTCTCTCAGTCTGTCCTCAGAGCAGAGCTGCTGCAGCCCTCTCAGCATCCCTGTGCCCTCCTCTGGACTGGCTCCAACAGTTCCATGTCCTGCTTGCGTTGGGGGCTCCAGAACTGCACCCAGGACTGCAGGTGGGGTCTGAGGAGAGCAGAGCCAAGGGGCAGAATCCCCTCCCTTGCCCTGTGCCCACACTGCTCTTGCTGCAGCCCAGCACAGGGTTGCTGTCTGGGCTGCACTCACACTGCAGGCTCCTGTTGAGGTTTTCATCAGCCCAGACCCCCAGGTCCTTTTCGTCAGGGCTGCTCTCAGCCATTCCCCACCCAGCCTGGAGTTGTGCTTGGGATTGCACCCAAGTTGCAGGACCTTACACTTGGCCTTGTTCAATGCCATGAGATTGGCCTGGGCACAGCTCTGCAGCCTGTGCAGGTCCCTCTGGATGGATCCCTGCCCTCTAGCAAGCCGACTGTGCCACACAGCTTGGTGCCCTCTGCAGACTTGCTGAGGGTGCACTGATTGCTCTGTCCATAATAAACACTGAATACCTACTTTCAGGACTTCACCTGCCCCCTGATTGATGTGTCTGTACCTTGCACTGAACGAGGCAGAAGGTCCAAAAAAGCTCACACCACCTGTGATTTATCAGCAAGGACTGCACTGGTAGGGGCTGTATTTCAGCAGTGGATGCAAGTGACAAGATTGAATGGGTGACCCAAATTTTCCACATCCCTGAGTGCCTGAGTTTGGAGCCAACATTTCTTTCAGTTTGCTTTCTCAGGCAGTTTTAAAATACTTTTGATAGTGTCTGTGGAGAAATCACAGCCCTGTGGTTTAGAAACAGACCTGTCAGCCTGGGAACAGCGTCTGAATCCTGGATCAGGCATTGACTCCCTGTGTCACATCTGACAAATCACTTCATGGTTTTAATCTTGGCTTACTCTAGGGTGAAAAATTCATGGAAAAGGGAGGCTGAAAGAAGCTTTCTGGCTGGAGACTCTTCCACTGCTATGGTAAAGAACATCTCCACAACCCCCCTTTGAAAGTCTCAGTGACCCCTTGGTACAAGTGAAAAATACATAAAGAAATGGCTGATATTATCCTTACCCAAACGGGATGGCTCTGACACCCACCTCAGCCAGAGAAGAGAATAATGTATCACTGAGGTCACTGCAGGGAGCCTACCAGCCCAGCATCCTCTCTTTGCAGCTCATAATGAACATCGAGAGGAAGAACAAGGCAAGGATTTGGTGACGCTTCCTAAGGATTCCACATGGCCTTTCAGGAACTGTGCACCCACAGGCTGGGAAATCCTCCTGCTGTGCAGCAGCTTCTCCCATCCATCTGGCCTCCTCCCCACCCTGTGACCAAGGCTCCTTCAGATGCATTATGTGCTGGATGAGAAAACCCTTCCCTCCAGACGGAGCTGAAAGCACACCAACAGCACCACTGCCAAAAGCAGTAACTGTAATGTTCTTCTTTTACAGATGGGCACGAAATGTATATGCAGTTTTCAATGGTGTTTGGTTATGCTCTACAAGAAGTAGAAAGGATTTCATGGTTTTGGCATCCTCTTGCCTTGTAATGTGCCTGTTCCACATACATTAACCCTGAAACGGCTGCACACTGTAACTGGCTTCACAAGAGAGAGCTCTGTGCTGCTGGTGCTGTTGTGCTCCTGCTGCAGCAGAGTCAAGCCCACACTGCAACAGGCTTTGTGCAGTGACAGATTTCAAGATGCTCTGACTGAACTGATTTTTCCCACCCACCATGGAAAAAAATAAGTACTCTGTTCCAAATAATTGCATGGCAAGCTCCCAGGGCAGGCTGGTAGAGTCACAGATCTAATAGCCTGGGTTTCACACATCACAAGGATTACGAGTTCAAGGCAGACAGCACTGCAGACTAAATGACTGACCACAGTGAATGTTGATCTACTGTCAAAAGAAAGCAGTAGAGCATAACAAACTAGATCTTTGAATGGAGGGTGTGTTTGAGGCCCTCATCACTGAAAGTTTTGTTCACATTTGAGACTTCAAAACTACAGGAGGAAAGGAAAAAGTACTAATTTGGGTAGCATAAATGAGCCATTCTTATAGCATTAGAAAGCTGCTTCACAATTCTCCTCAGGGCCAGGAGGATGCTCAGAGGGCTGGAGCACCTCTCCTAAGAGGACAGACTGAAAGAGTTGAGGCTGTTCAGTCTGGAGAAGAGGAGGCTCCCAGCTGACCTTCTTGTGGCCTTCCAGGATCTGAAGGGTGCCTACAAAAAAGCTGGGGAGAGACTTGTCAGGATGTCAGGGAGTGACAGGACTGGGGAGGATGGAGCAAAGCTGGACCTGGGGAGATTCAGACTGGAGGTGAGGAGAAAGCTGTTCAGCATGAGAGTGGTGAGAGCCTGGAATGGGTTGCCCAGGGAGGTGGTTGAGGCTCTGTCCCTGGAGGTGTTTCAGGCCAGGCTGGATGCTGCTCTGGCCAGCCTGATCTAGGGTAGGGTGTCCCTGCCCATGGCAGGGGAGTTGGAATTAGATGCTCCTTGTGGTCCCTTCCAACCCTGATTCTATGATTCTACTCTATGCTTTCAGGAGATGCTGGGCTGGGGTCCTCAAGGAGTTCTGTGACACACCTGCTGCAAATGGGAAGAGTATCCTGACTGAGACATCTCCAAGTGTGTAAAAGATACACAACATAGATGGGGCACACATGAAATCTAAAGCAAAAGCTACAACAGTTGCTCTGGACTGGCTCCCTTCAGCAGGCACAAATCAGCACTGCGCTCTTTACATCAGCTGCAACTCTGAAGCCGTGAGACAATCTGTGACAGCAGAGAGATCAGGATTTGGATTCTGACAAGTTACATCAATCATGGTTTTTAAATGATCTATTTCCATAACTGATGTGCATTCTAAATCATCTTGAACAGTCTCATACACAGAACAGGATCCAATCAGCAGGAAAAACAGAGAGCCTTTAAAGAGGCTGCAAGATGGAGCTGCATAGTGGGGGATGTGTACAACTCAGCTCTTAATACCAGAATCATTACACCTCAATTTCAACACCTCACATGGCAATGATGTGTAAAGGACTAAAAAACCCCCAAATCATCACAAATCATCTCCATTTCAAAGGTATTTTAAATCACTCCATTCCAAAACCCAAGCAAGAATAACATCAGAATTGAAGGCTCTTAACAGGTATGTGGCATACAGGCACAGGGAGCTTACCTAACTCAAAGCCTAAACACAAAGGTAGCAATTATAATGTGCCACATTTGATACCTATCACGAACAAAAAGACAAAGATTCTTGCCTTACAACTTCAGCTTTTCAGTTTTATTCATTCATACTTAGGGCTATAGAAAATGTACTGGATTCAATCACACTTGGTTGACCCTGAGTCCAATCATGGCAATTTTAGGATGAAAAACCACCTGCAGGGATTCTGTTTGCACTGTTGTCCAACTGTATCTATACTCAAATTTACTAAATCACTTGCACACAGAATGCTTCACCCAAAAAGTGACTATCCAATATCTTACCCTTGCCATAGCATTTTCCACACTTAACTGCTTCAGCAGTGATTGATTCCCTAACTATTAGGTATAAAAACGCCCCAGAAAGATCAAGACTGAGGATCAGAATCTCAACACTAGTCAGAACTCCCATATTTTGTTCCTGAGGCTTGTGAACATTCCACTGAAACAGCAATTAAAGCTGTGTTAAGGCAAAGAAACAACTCAAAGCCTTACAGCCACAAAAATTGAAGGTCACAGGGAAAAACCTGTTTGTTGCTTTCCACTTGTGTCTGGCACTACTCACAACACACTGCAATGCTCCATAAAGGCTTTCAACTCCACCTCCAGACAACACAGGTACATGCCAAAGCCATAAACCCAAGTGGCAGTTAGTCACCTTACAGTGATCTGATGTGCTTTAACATCAAGATATCAGCAGGTCTGACTGTCCCACATTGCTGGCATTTAAAGTTAATCTACCTTAGCATTGCTGATGTCAGTGTAGAAGGGACATGCAAAAAGCAGAAAGCCCAGCACAGAAATCAGCAAAGAGACTGCCTTTTCTTCACCCCTTCTAAGGACAGCCTTGAGTGGAATTTCAGAACAGATGACAATTTCTTTGTCTTTAGTAACTTACTAGGCCATCACCCTACTGCCATCACACTGGAAAATACACATCTGTCAGATTATTAAATAGGCTTCAGACTAAGAATCACATTTAGAAGCTCCCACACGGAGACAAAGAAGAAAATTGCAATAACTTGCAGTCATCAGGGCTCCAAGGCCTCTCTCCATGATGCTGCTTTCCAGCAGGACAACCTCTAGTGTGTACTGGTGCCTGGTGTTACTCTTGTTCAAGTGCAGGACTCTGCATTTATCCTTATTAAACTCCACAAGGTTCCTTTTTGCCCAGTTCTCAGCCTGTCCAGATCTGGATCCCACCCATAGGAAGTAAGTCCCACCTATGATCTATCTATGTATTGATAACCATGTATTTATGAACATGGTCTTGTCTTCATCTCCACTTCTCCTTCCATTTTCACACCACCTCAAGTGTGGCAGTATCTACTTTAACGCAGAAGAGCATTTGGCCTCACTCTGCACCCTTTTCCAACACCTTCCTTTGTGACAGTTCCCACATCTAGTATGACACAATTCTGTCCCTAATTGCATAGTCCAGGCTACCAGATTGGGAGGAAAGCAGTTCCTTCTGCATGACATTTATTTTCCTCCTCAAGAAGCATGACAGCCTGATTAGACAAGATACCACTAAATGTTTGCTTTTCCTCCTCAACATCTGCTTTGTGTTTCTATTCCTAAATCCCCAGCAACTACAGCATTCACATCCAGGTTATTTCTGGCCTTTGCATTGCTCCAGACTTCTCACCAAAATGCAAACAGCACAAATTCCTGCCAGAGTCCTTTCCCTGTATTTACCAGCAGTTCACCATGCAATTCCATTTCTCTTGCACACCTCTTCCCTAAAATGCAAGTTGCAGCATTCTGGGCTTGATCTATAAAGCCTATCACAGTAAAGCCAAAGAGGTAGATGGCTCTGATTTTGTCTTTACAACGTTGTTAAAACAGACTGGAGAAGCAGGCACAAAGCCAGTCACAGAATCGCACAGAACCACTGAGTTATTGAGGCTGCAACAGACCTCTGAGATCATCAAGTCCAGCCTACGACCTAGCACCACCACATCAACCACATCATGGCACCGAGTGCCACATCAAATCTTTCCTTAAACACCTCCAGAGGCAGCGACTCCACCACCTCCCTGGGCAGCCCATTCCAATGCCAATCACTCTCTCTGCCAACAACTTCCTCCTCACACCCAGCCTATCCCTCCCCTGATCAATATGTGCTTATCAGCTCTTTCTTGGAACACAGCTCTTATGTTCAGTGCTCTCCAGTGTTAATTTTACCCTAGCAATGATGATCTGGGATCAGAAAGTTTTCACAGAAGGTTTATGGAACCAGATGGCATAATGGGAAGTGTTGGTTCCCATTTGTTTATAGCTTTCATTAGAGGGAATGCCCTGCCTCTTGCAGAGTGCTGGGAACACTCCTGTCTGCCTCCTGTTACTCTTACAGGAAAGTGAGATACTTGCCCAGCTCTGGAGCTGCACTGAATTAGCTTTTCATTGACTTGAGACTGTGTCCCCTTGTTCTGTTGCTGGCAGCCTGGCAGCAGAGTCCAACCCCACCTGGCTACAGCCTCCCTTCAGGTAGCTGCAGGCAGCAATGAGCTCTGCCCTGAGCCTCTTCTGCTGCAGGCTGCACCCCCCCAGCTCCCTCAGCCTCTCCTCACGGGGCTGTGTTCCAGGCCCCTCACCAGCTTTGTCACCCTTCTCTGCACACATTCCAGTATTTTAACATCTCTCTTGATCTGAGTAGCCCAGAACTGGACACAGCACTCAAGCCGTGGCCTGACCAGTGTGTAGTCCATACTTAATCCTGACCTGTTCACACCTCTTGTGCTAGCCCTCACACTTGTGCAAGGAAACCACTGTGACTGCTTAGTGATAATATGTCACTGTTAAACCTGGTGAAAAAGAAGAGGCAAAAGTGATGCTTCTGGGACTACCACAGGCAGAAGAACAACATCATCTTCATGTTACAAGTCCAAACCTCAGGTGACCACAGAACCACAGGCTGAGGAACTCAGACCACTGCTCTACAACTGCTCATTATTCCCTAAAATGCAGACAATTGTAATATTAAAGTGGTTTGCAGTAGCAACAGTTACACTCAGTGCCAGATTATTCTCATCCCTAGTGACTTGAATTATTAGACCACAAACCCCTTTCCTTAATCTCCAGGTTTCCTTGCAATTCGTGCTTCAGAATATAAGAACACATTTTATTTCCTCTATTCCCATGTTCAGCTGTCTCAAAAAGACAACTCACGTGTTCAACTCAGGGCAAACTGAAAAAGATGTGCAATAGAAACCCAGGTTGTAGGTGAAATATCTACAGAACTTTGAGGGTCAAAATGTCACTGCATCTCTTCAATACAATTTCATTGCTTCAACATTACTACACTAGGAAGTATACAGCAGGAGTTTCACCCTGGGTTTTTGGCATATTAAACCACAAAAGACAAGGATGATGAGGGGACTGGAGCACTGCCAGGTGAGGAGAGGCTGAAGGACCTGGGGATTTTTAGTCTGGAGAAGAATAGACAGAGAGGGGATTTAATAAATGTCTATAAATGTCTGAGGGCTGGGGGTCAGGAGAGGGGGGACAGGCTCTGCTCACTGCTCCCTGGGATAGGACAAGGAGTAATGGATGGAAGCTGCAGCACAGGAGGTTCCACCTCAACACAAGGGCGCACTTCTTTCGTGTAAGGGTCCCAGAGCACTGGAACAGGCTCCACAGAGAGGTTGGGGACTCTCCTCTGGAGCCTTTCAAGGCCTGTCTGGATGTGTTCCTGTGTGACCTGAGCTAGATTGTATGGTCCTCCTCTGGCAGGGGGGTTGGACTCAATCACTTCGTGTCCCTTCCAACTCCTAACATCCTGTGAGCCCCATACAAAGACACCCAGTCACATTTTAAAAGCCAAGGTGACAGCACATACCATCCTAGTATTCCCCAAAAGCATCCTTCTTGCCAAGAAGTGATGCACAAATCAACTCCCACCACCTCCGTGCACACTCCCTTGGCCAGATGATCTTACAGCAAGTCACTGCCAGCATCCAGCCAGGCCCAGTTCCCACAGTGTAGGTGACTAACAGGAAATCTGAGTAGAGTTTGCCACTTCTAGGGTGCTTCTGGAGCACCAGACTTACGTCGGCAGATGGTCCCATTCCCCACGTAGCCAGGTTTGCAGGTGCAGCTATGGCCCCTGACAGTGTTGGTGCAGATTGCGTTCTCATCGCAGTGGTGCTCGCCGCTGCCACACTCATCGTGCTCTGTGAGGGGATAAAACACAGAGCAATAGGAAAAAGAATTACAAGACAGACAGCAAACTTTTCAGTGTACTGATGTGACACTTGAAACCCAGGGGGGGGTAACGAGGTGGCCACAACGGCTGAAAGCAGGGAGTCTGGTGTGAGAGTCAGCTAAGGTCTGCTTCAGTTAGAGTCACAGAATCAAAAGCTTTGCCAAGAGGAGCTTGCACACGCAGGGCACTGCAATGGGAACATGGCAGAGGCTTTCTGTGACCTAATGGAGCAGGTCACTCTGTGCTGTGTGCCCAGCATGAACCCTGTGGGCACCAGCATGCTCCACCTGCTGCTGGGGTACTGGGAGGCTTATGGCACATCACAGAATCCATCAGGTTGGAAGAGACCTCCAACCCCATCCAGTCCAACCTAGCACCCAGCCCTAGCCAATCAACCAGACCATGGCACTAAGTGCCTCACCCAGGCTTGGCTTCAACACCTCCAAGAACAGTGACTCCACCACTTCCCTGGGCAGCCCATTCCAATGCCAATCACTCTCTCTGCCAACTTCCTCCTAACATCCAGCCTAGACCTCCTCTGGCACAACTTCAGACTTTGTCCCCTTCTTCTGTTGTGGTTGCCCGGCAGAAGAACCCAACTCCACCTGGCTACAGCCTCCCTTCAGGCAGCTGCAGACAGCAATGAGCTCTGCCCTGAGCCTCCTCTGCTGCACTCTGCACACCCCCAGCTCCCTCAGCCTCTCCTCACAGGGCTGTGCTCCAGGCCTCTCACCAGCCTTGCTGCCCTTTTATGGACATGTTCCAGCACCTCAGCACCTCTCTTCGATTGAGAAGCCCAGAACTGGACACAGCACTCAAGGTGTGGCCTGACCAGTGCTCAGTACAGAAGCAGAATAACCTCCCTTGTCCTGCTGGTCACACTGTTCCTGATCCAGGCCAGGATGCCATTAGCTCTCTTGGCCACCTGGGCACACTGCTGCCTCATCTTCAGCTACTATCTACAAGCACTCCCGGCTCCCTCTCTGTCTGGCTGCTTTCCAGCCACTCTGCCCCCAGCCTGCAGCAATGTTTTGTGTTGTTGTGGCCAAAGTGTAGAACCCTGCACTTAGCCTTGTTAAATCTTATCCCAGAACCCAACAACAACTTCTGTGAAAAACAACCTTTACATCACTGTCCAAGAGGAATAAGCAGAAATACAAGGTAAGTTAACAGAAGAGACCTTCAAATACACAGCTCAGTTGCCACAGCCACACTCAATGCATGCTGACCCAACTGTACCAGCATGTAAGAACACTGCATGGTTTTAGAGCATCACTCATGCCATACAACCCCAGGGAGGCTCTCCTGACAAATGGACTGCATTGTGCTTTCATACAGCAAACTCTGCTGCCACAGAGCCTAATTTGCTGTAGCTCCTGCACTTCACTCTCCTGCTACATTTTGTTCTAGTAAATCACCAGTTGGAGGTGGCAAGCTACCTGACACTTCAAGTTTCTCCTTTCTTCCTGCAATTTCTTGAGCTTCCCTCATCCAGTAGGATGGCAAAAAGAAAACCTGAACACTTCTCTTCTGGTGGATTTACAGTTCTGTTCAGAGGAATCAAGAGGATACAATGAAGTTTCTTCAAATCACACAAAGGACAACAGTTAACTCAATACCAGACTCTGGATCCTTTCTCCATAGTCTTAATCCATGTAACTGCAATCATAAGGCTGAAGGTAAAAGGAATCCCCTTCTGGAGAGAAGGATTTGCTTAAATACATCAGTGAGTAAGTGGGATTGAATTTAGCTTCCAGCAGTCCACAGAGAGAAGCAGCACCTCTAAAACAAGAGCAAAAATGCTCCTTTTTCACACACTTGGAATTAAGCCCTTTGGAAGAGGCCCTCCAGCGAGAGAAACTGCATCAAGAGCTTCAGCAGGCTCAAGTTAACCTCTGCAATGCCCTCACTTTTCCACAGCACAGAACGAGGTGCTGATTTCAAGGTAGCTGGAGACAGAGGGAGATCTGAATGGTGGATCCCGAAGAACACTCCAAATGAAGTACTCCTGGAGCTCCGTTGATAACTGCTTCCAGAAGCACGGATCCAGCGTGTTTTGTGTTTGTCAAACACATCTGGCAGCCAAGTGCCGAGGAGCGCAGCCGCCTGCTTTGAAAGCGCATCAAAGCCGCCCAGCACTCCTCGCTCTGCTTTCACACTCACGCACTCAAACGTGCCTGCCTTCAGCTGATAAATGCGAGCTTGCATTTATGATTGCAGTTTATGCTGGTCCCCAGCTCTGCTTACTTATTTGCTTCAGCTCCTTGCCAGTTTTAAGACACTGTATGTAATCTGAACGCTCGACTGCCTGTTCTTTGCTTTGTCTTGTTAGAATCATAGAATCAACCAGGTTGGAAGAGACCTCCAAGATCACCCAGTCCAACCTAGCACCCAGCCCTGGCCAGTCAACCAGACCATGGCACTAAGTGCCTCATCCAGGCTTTGCTTCAACACCTCCAGGGATGGTGCCTCCTCCACCACCTCCCTGGGCAGCCCATTCCAATGCCAATCACTCTCTCTGCCAACAACTTCCTCCTAACATCCAGCCTAGACCTGCCCTGGCACAGCTTCAGACTGTGTCCCCTTCTTCTGTTGCTGCTTGTGTGGCAGCAGAGCCCAACCCCACCTGGCTACAGCCTCTCTTCAGGTAGTTGTAGACAGCAATAAAGTCACCTCTGAGCCTCCTCTTCTCTAGGCTAAACAACCCCAGCTCCCTCAGCCTCTCCTCACAGGGTTTGTGTTCCAGGCCCCTCACCAGCTTTGTTGCCCTTCTCTGGACACCCTCCAGCACCTCAACATCTCTCTTCAATTCAGGAGCCCAGAACTGGACACAGCACTCAAGGTGTGGCCTGAGCAGTGCTGAGTACAGGGGCAGAAGAACCTCCCTGGTCCTGCTGGCCACACTGTTCCTGATGCAGGCCAGGATGCCATTGGCTCTCTTGGCCACCTGGGCACACTGCTGGCTCATCTTCAGCTACTATCCACCAGTACCCCCAGGTCCCTTTCTTCCTGGCTGCTCTCAGCCACTCTGTCCCCAGCCTGTAACACCGCCTGGGGTTGTTGTGGCCAAAGTGCAGAAACTCTTAACAGCCTGGTTCTTGCCACTCTGGTCTCAGGGTGCTGAAACTGCTGGCACAGAAAGCTGCCCTGCACAGAAGTGCTTAGCAGGCAGCTGAAGTTGAGGGGCGCTTTCTTTAAAGAGACACCTTCTCCATAAGAAACCTATGTCCAGGGACATCTCTCTCTGCTCTTACTACTTCTCCCATTGGCTTTCATATTCAGACTGCAAGGAGAGCGCCTTGGTGGCAGGCTCATGTACACACAAGAACATTCCCAATCAAACAATCATCAAAATCAGTTGATTAGCATCTCAGTGCTCCAAGAACAAACAGCAGATTTCCCAGTGGCAGCACTGGTGCTTTGCCAAAATACACACGAGAGCAGAGCTCTGCCATGCCGCCTGTGACAGTGGAAATCGTTGTGTTTACCACTCCTGCAGATGTGCAGATGCTGGCAATATTGGGAGAGTTGGCACTGGCAAAGCTTCTTTCCCACAGTCATGCTTAAAACAGCATTTTTTCCCAAGATGAGATAATTGAAAGAGTTAGCAGCAGATCTGAGGAGGGGAGCCTGCCTTTCCTGAGCCATCCTGGCGCTGCTGCCACAAGGGGGACTAAGGGAACCTCATCTGCATGAGGAATCCTAAGATTTCTTAGCAGCAATCTGGCTGCAATGGTGGGAACTTTAAATCGAGCTTTCCCTGGTGTAGAGATGTCTGCAGATGATGTTGCTGCAGGCCTGTTAAGAAGGAGAAAGCATTGATTTTCTGTCGAGGTACAAAAATCTTTTAGTCCAGATGGAAAAACCCTTAAGGTTCTGTCAGCAAGTAGTTATCTTGGGTTTCCTTCTCCCTCACAAGAGCCCATCCTTTGGAACACTTGGGTTCAGATGGGACGTGAGCACGGCAAGCAGGCTCAGGTTTTGCTTACTCAGGAAAGTGATTATGACTTTGCAAAGAACAGCACTTTCTTCAAAGTCTCCTGTTCAAGCACATCAGACAGAACCTGGATTTGCTTTAATGCTATGCTAAATGCTGTCTGACTAGAATCACAGAATGTCAGGGGCTGGAAGGGATCTCAAAAGCTCATCCAGTCCAACCGCCCTGCCAGAGCAGGATCACCTAGACCAGATCACACAGGAACACATCCAGATGGGTTTTGAACATCTCCAGAGAGGGAGACTCCACAGCCCCCCTGGGCAGCCTGTTCCAGTGCTCTGACACCCTCATAGGGAAAAAATTCCTCCTCATGTTTACATGGAACTTCCTATGCCTCAGCTTCCACCCACTGCCCCTTGTGCTGTCACTGGCATCACCCAGCAGAGCCTGGCTCCAGCCTCCTGGCACTCACCCTGCACATAGTGATAAACAGGGATGATTTAAAATCATAAACAGCAATCAAAGACTGGAAGAGTTTCACTGGCAAGAAATTACCTCTCCTTTTACAGCAGCACCTCTGTTGTGTGCCCCTGAAATCACAACATGTATCAAAGGAGAATGTCCTGTATGCAGGCACTAAACAACACTCCAGTTCTAAAGAACTTGGGCCTTTAAAAGCAGATCTCTGCTGGAAACTTCTGTTGGAAAAAGCTGTCACTGGGAAGTCAACTCTGCTTAACTTCTTGCCTCAAGCAACTGAAACTGCATCAACCTGAACAGAAGTCCACTGACTGATAGCAGCACAGGTCTGGGGATGCTGCTTCTCTGTGGGCAGCGTTTCGTGACGGCAGCTGAAGACAAGCATTGTAGTTGTCTTGGCTTGGCTCACAGGCAGCCTACTCAATATTACATGGCCTTAGAGAGATAACAATCACATCAAAAGCCAAGTTCATTCACCAGAAAACAGTTTAGTTGTATATTCTGTAGTAAGAAGCCCCAGTGCATTCTTCAGACCACAGAAAGCCACCTAACAGCAAAGCACAGGCTGGTCTGTAAGAACACTGCTATCTCCTTTTTCCTGCAATCACAGACACAGGCAGGGTGCCAAAGCCCCTCAGGGTCACCAGCCCAACCTAGAACCCTGCTCTACAAGATTCACCTTAAACCATAGCTCTGAGCACCACATCCAAACCACCCTTAAACACAGCCAGGCTGGGTGACTCCACCACCTCCCTGGGCAGCTCATTCCAGTGCCTGACCACTCTCTCCATGAAAAACTTTTTCCTTATGTCCAATCTAAACCTCCCCTGTCTCAACTAATTCCTTCCCAGACAAGGAACTAGTTACAGCATGATGGGAAAACAGGGAGCATTTCCTATTAGAATCACAGAAGGGTTTAGGTTGGAAGGGACCTCAAAGCTCAGCCAGTTCCAACCCCCTGCCATAGGCAGGGACACCTCCCACTAGAACAGGTTGCTCAAGGCCTCATCCAACCTGGCCTTGAACACCTCCAGGGAGGGAGCAGCCACAACCTCCCTGGGCAACCTGTGCCAGTGTCTCCCCACCCTCACTGCAAAGAGCCCTTTCCTAACATCTAGTTTCAATCTCCTCTCTGCCACTTTAAACCCATTCCTCCTTGTCCTGTCATTACAAGTCCTTGTCAATAGTCCCTCCCCAGCCCTCCTGTAGAATCATAGAATGGTTTAGGTTGAAAGAGACCTCAAAGACCATCCAGTTCCAAGCCCCCCTCCATAGATGGGGACACCTCCCACTAGAATAGTTCCCCTTCAGATACTGGAAGGCTTCTGTAAGGTTTCCTCAAAGCTTTCTCTTCTCCAAGATGAAGAGGCCAACTCTTGTAGCTTGTCCTCATAGCAGAGGTGCTGCAGCCCTCTGAGCATCTTCAATAAGATGAAAACAAGAATCTGCTGAGCTAAGCACAGTTACCAGACCAGCACACCACAGCCCCCCAGTGCCTCACACAGTTCTAAAGCCCATAATGGATTTCAAACTTATGGTTTCCAAAAGGTGTATGACATTGGCTGTATTTTGTAGCAAGAGCTCAAACGCTTTCATCTTTATTTTCCTTAAATTTGCATGTTCCTCACAAAAGGGCCAACACTGGAATGCCATTCCTGGATACATCCCATGCATACCACAGCTGCTCTCACTTCTCATTGCAAGAAAAGGCCTCAATCTGAACCTGCTTACAAGATGGAAACAATTTTCTTATAGTAAGGATTTTCTTCCATTAGTTCCTCAAAGCCTCGATGCTTTAATAATAAAACATTCCTCTATCAAGAACACTGTGCAAAGATTCTGACTTCTTATTACTTGCTTTTGCAGCACTGAAAGGAAATCTAAGTTGCTCTCTGAATTGTTGAGATGATAGCCTGCTTCTGGGATACGTAACCACACTGGCAGCAGGGCTCCCATACAGCAAGCTACCTAGAATAGAGAGACAAGTCCCTGATGGAATAACAAGGTCATCAGATTCTACCATTGTTTAGTAACACAAAGGCCACTTGTACAGAATACATACCCTAGTGGAAAATTAATTAGCTATCTGCTAACAGTTAAGCAATGGCCTTTGAAAACTCAGCAATGAGAAAGCCAAAGACTCTTTAAAAGAAGCAGGGCTTTGTTTCAGGGCATTAGGATTTAGATGTCTATGTAATAACTAAGGCTTTAAAAATGGGAGGTTACAAAAAAAACCCCTGAATTTAGGAAGAATTGCAGACTTAGTGGAAACAGGATTTCAGCTCCTGAGAAATTCTGTTAAAACAAAAGGCTGGATAAAAGCAGGCCTTTTTCTGAACACACAAGAAGAATTCCCCCACCACCCAAAAATCCAGGGCAATTAGAAACAGGACACACACTGCGAATGAGGAATTACACTGCAGATGGCAGGCTGGTGGAAGGTAACAGCCAGTCGTAAATGCAGACAACTCCCAGCCCCTGCTCACCATCATTAAAGGAACAAAGCAAAGTTTGTCTGTGGCCATTCTCAACTTCAGTTATCCACACTCAGCCTGCCCACTCCCAAAAGGAAGGAGGAAGAAGGAGAAAGGCAGAGAAAGAAAAATAAAACTCCACTGTTTCTTGACAAGGATATGGAATAATAGAATCAACCAGGCTGGAAGAGACCTCCAACCCCATCCAGTCCAACCTAGCACCCAGCCCTAGCCAGTCAACCAGACCATGGCACTAAATGTCTCCTCCAGTCTTTTCTTGAACACCCCCAGGTATGGTGACTCCACCCCTTCCCTGGGCAGCCCATTCCAATGCCAATCACTCTCTCTGTGAAGAACTTCCTTCTAACATCCATATGCTGCAGCTTTACACTTACAGGTAGCTAAACATACAAATCTGTGCGGAAGAATCAGATTTGCTGAGGGTTTAATAAGAAACTAAAATGCTACTGTAGTTTACACTGCCACAGAGAGTTTCTGGTGGTAAACATTAACTTTAGGGTACATAGAATCAACCAGGTTGGAAGAGAGCTCCAAGATCACCCAGTCCAACCTATCACCCAGCCCTGCTCAATCAGCTAGACCAAGGCATTCTAAAGGAGTAGACATATGCTATTCTTAGGCAACTAGGAAAAAACAGTGGGCTCTGATTTGAATATAAAACCTGGAATGTGCATGCAGTTGCAGAACAAAATTGCTCAAATGTTCCATTTTTAATTGTCAACTAAACTTCTTCCCTTTGCTTTCTGGCACCTGGTGAGATTTCAGTCACATGTGGCTATCCAGATCAAGTTTATAAAATGACCCATGCTTCTTCTTCTTCTCACTCTATTTTGCTCTGGTTTATTCTAACAAGTTAATCTACCTAGAAATGACTAGAAACCAATGTATCAAAATAGTAAGATTCATGTTCCCAAGCTGCCATTGAGAGAGAATCTTTGAGATGTGTCTCAGGGGCTCCATTTCTGCTTTAATTATTAGTTGGTTTAGTTTAGATTTTCACACCACAATGAAATCTTTTAGTATTTCATTAGAAGATCACAAGCAGAATTTAATCTTATTCATGTATTTAATACATCCCAGAACTAACCTGATGCATGGATATATCTAGCAGCAAGTGGACTAAAACTACTGTCATCTTTAAGAGGCCAGCATGGAAAGGAGGCAGCAATGACAGCAGCACATGAGTTGGAATGATTTCAACTTCCAATGAGAAAAGACCTCACCATGCATACCCTCTGCACCACTGATTCTTTACTTCCCTTCAGCAAGAGGCAGAAAGCAGAGATGAATGCAAAGGTCTATATTCTATTCCAGTATACAGAGACTTCATTAGTTATTGCCAAATCATTAATCTTAGTAATGATGCTCATTCTCACAAACCCTATGAGTTCCACTCCTATGATACATATGGACAGAAGTAAGAAGAACCATGGATGACAAAAGATAGACTACCAAAAAGGACAGAAAGTTCTCCAGAGTGATTTGTGTTTCACAAACTCATGTTTTCATAAGGAGCTTCTCTTCGACCTTAATTGAACACACAGAAACCTGAAGTCTGTGGCATTGAAACTATTTTTGAATAGCCTAGGAAGAAGCACTTGCTGTTAATTTCAGATCCTCTATGCTCTTTGGTATTCAGCTCAGCTTACACTTACTTTCAGTCTTGGCCTTTACTCAGTCCTGTTAAAAACATTTTTCATATTATACTCCAGAGTCTGTGAATAAACTCAAGACATAAAGTAAAAGTCAAGTTTCATTTGAGATTAATACGACATCAAATACACTTTAATTTTCCTTCTGTATCAGCACAAGGCCTTTTGCTGGCAGCTATTCCTACCATAGAGATCCTAAAGAGCACCTGTGCAAACATGCATGCCATCTAGCCTTTCCTGCAGTCAGGAATCCTGCTCTGCCACATCCTCTCTTCCAGTGAAGGTCTCCAAGTCGCCTTCTCATTTTATGAGATGCTTTGCTGCAGATCTGTGGACCTCTTTCTGAAAACCAGATTATTCCTGTTTGGATGGAGCATTCTCTGGTTGTCTAATGCTGACAAGCATGGAATGCTAGGATGAAGGGCAAGGGTTTGAAATCAGGGATGCATAGATTTAGATTGGATGTCAGGAACAAGCTCTGCTCCTTGACGGTGGTGAAACACTGGAACAGGTTCCCATGGCTGAAGATACTCAAGGTAAGGCTTGAGAAGACTCTGAGCAAGCTGCCCTATTGGAGGATGTCCCTGCTGACTGCAAGAGGTTTGGACTAGATTACCTTTGGAGGTCCCTCCCAGCCCAAGCCATTCTATGATGTATCCATTCATTCATTCAAGGCAGCCAGAAGAAATCCCAGATATCAGAGATGCCACAGCATGGCCTGGAGGGGTACTGGTCAGAACTGGAAGCTCATTCTCTTCTGGTACCTTCTCAGAGGGACAATACCTCACACCATTCATGCTGTCATGCTGGAAGTACAATGCATGCCAATGTTGTTTTATTAGAACATGCTAAACACAGTGGTAGTCTTGGTTATTAGTATGGGATAACAAACTTTTCCTACAATCCCTGCCCTTTCTACCAAGGAGTTACAGTTCATGGCTTTGGACTGCAATGAGGCAAGTTGATGGTGTGTGTTGATTTGTATATTTATAAACCACTAGTTACTGGTGTATGTTGATTTGTATATTTGTAAACCACTAGTTACTGGTGTATGTTGATTTGTATATTTATAAACCACTAGTTACTGGTGTATGTTGATTTGTATATTTGTAAACCACTAGTTACTGGTGTATGTTGATTTGTATATTTGTAAACCACTAGTTACTGGTGCATGTTGATTTGTGTATTTGTAAACCACTAGTTACTGGTGCATGTTGATTTGTATATTTGTAAACCACTAGTTACTGGTGCGTGTTGATTTGTATATTTGTAAACCACTAGTTACTGGTGCATGTTGATTTGTATATTTGTAAACCACTAGTTACTGGTGTATGTTGATTTGTATATTTATAAACCACTAGTTACTGGTGTATGTTGATTTGTATATTTATAAACCACTAGTTACTGGTGTATGTTGATTTGTATATTTGTAAACCACTAGTTACTGGTGCATGTTGATTTGTATATTTGTAAACCACTAGTTACTGGTCTATGTTGATTTGTATATTTGTAAACCACTAGTTACTGGTCTATGTTGATTTGTATATTTATAAACCACTAGTTACTGGTGTATGTTGATTTGTATATTTGTAAACCACTAGTTACTGGTGTATGTTGATTTGTATATTTGTAAACCACTAGTTACTCCAAATTCCTCTAAGTAGTTATTGCTTTTCTTGACATAGTTACAAAGCAGAGAGCAAAATACAGCCTTCAGCTCAATGGGATCTACCACACTGGGAGCAACTATACAGTGCCAGCTAGGCTTGGAGCAGTGATGTTAATACTGATACAAGAAGGGGAAGAAGAACAACCACCAAGCCCCAGGAACAACCTTTGAAGTTCTCAGCTCCTCTACATCACAGGACAGTGACTGAGGAAAATAAAGGAATCACACACAATGGCACAATGTGGGAAACTGAGACAGTCTGACAGCTGCCAATGCCTCATAAAAAGTTTTCAGGAGAGAGGCCTCTTACCCTTACATTTTAACACTGAGCTTTATTTTGCCTCTGCGCTGTTAAAAGCTCAATATGGTCCAAGGACCTGAACTGCATGAGAAAACAAACTTCAAAGCAATATGCACTGATTTATTTCTATAGTAATATAGAACACTCTAAAAAGACATGCTGCTTTTTATCTATGCAACTGTGAAAGCTGCATGCTTTATGAAGTTGATATCAGCACCTCGTCTTTCAGGCACTTTTCAATTCAGCAACAGCTGCAAGCTTGACTTTGCAGAAATCCCCAAATCACCAACACAAGAAGTATCAAATAAGCCTCAGGATGTAATTTTTAGCCAGCATTTCCTCGTGGCTTGACAAACTTCTATGGGGATATAAGTTCAAAACAGTTTTGGACTTCAGCAGTCCATTGATGCTTTAACTTTCACAAACAAAGAGAAAAAGCAATCTATAGCCCATTCCAAACTCACACCAAAGCCTACTGGTGCTATTGCAGTGTAGGAAGGTGGAACTGTTTCTAAATGAGCCTGCCTGTGTGACAGATGTGTCAATCTGCTGATACAAGGACACATCAAATCACAGCTCAGGTTCTGCAGCAGGGTTCAAGCACAACGAGACAGGACAGCTCTCAGCGACGCATTGGGTGGTTTGCGGCGTGGGAGCTCTATCACAGGGGATAGGAAAGCCACAAAGACTCTGCTCCACTTTCTGTTTACAACCACAGACAGTCAAGCTATTAGGTTCCCCTCCAGACTTGGCACCTCTGTGTCACGTTCAAGTTTCTGATTAAGCAAAGGCTGCCAAGAGGGGGGACTCCAGGGCATTTCAAGCTTTTGACAGAGCTGAGATGGAGTGGCACTTCGTACGGCAGGCAAACAGACTGCTGGCCCAGCAGCAGCTCACCCAACAAAGCCACTCAGTGCTGACTGAGACTCTTACAAACAGATGTCTACAACCTGGCTTTTGAGACAGTGTTTAGGCATCTAAACTGCTGCATGTTCTGCTCTCAGAGTGCTGAGAACCTAACTTAGAATCATAGAATTAACCAGGTTGGAAGACACCTCCAAGCTCATCCAGTCCAACCTAGCACCCAGCCCTAGCCAGTCAACCAGACCATGGCACTAAGTGCCTCATCCAGTCTCTTCTTGAACAGGGATGGTGACTCCACCACCTCCCTGGGCAGCCCATTCCAATGCCAATCACTCTCTGTGTGAAGAACTTCCTAACAACATCCAGCCTAGACTTCCCCCAGCACAACATGAGACTGTGTCCCCTTGTTCTGTTGCTGGTTGTCTGGGAGCAGAGCCCAACCCCCACCCCCGGCTACAGCCTCCCTTCAGGTAGTTGCAGACAGCAATGAGCTCTGCCCTGAGCCTCCTCTGCTGCAGGCTGCACACCCCCAGCTCCCTCAGCCTCACACCCCCAGCTCCCTCAGCCTCTCCTCACAGGGCTGTACTCCAGGCCCCTCCCCAGCCTTGCTGCCCTTCTCTGGACACCTTCCAGTGCTGAGCACAGGGGCAGAATAACCTCCCTTGTCCTGCTGGTCACACTGCTCCTGATGCAGGCCAGGATGCCATTGGCTGTCTTGGCTACCTGGGCACACTGCTGCCTCATCTTCAGCTACTATCCACCAGTACCCACAGGTCCCTTTCTTCCTGGCTGCTTTCCAGCCACTCTGTCCCCAGCCTGTAGTGCTGCTTGGGGTTGTTGTGGCCAAAGTGCAGGACCCTGCAGTGCATTTCACTAGGAGAAAGGGCTCCCCAGCACAGAAAAGAGAGAGAGAAAAAGATAAAGCACTAAATTTACTCTTTTTTTTTTGTCTCTCCCATGTATTAGCCTTCAGTTTACTCCTTTAGCCTCACAAAAATACTGTGGAATGTTTACATGGAAAGAAGTGATCAGGAATTTTACTTCTCCAAAGGGTGCACCTTCAGCAGTAGATTTACTCTCAATACACAGAATCAACTTCTATTTTCAAGGAGGAATGGCAGTTAGTGCATCCTGATTTCCTCAGACATCAGTGTTTTACCCTGGAGGTACTCTACTGACAGAGTGATCACAGTAGACCCTACTTGTCTTATGAGATCTGACAAGATCACAATCTGAGTTCTTTTGGCTGCAACTTCACCTTCTTATATCAGCAAAATACTGCACAGCATGAAGACTCCACTGCTGAGACCAAAGGCAGATCAAACCAAATTTGTATGCTGTACCTGGTTCAGGCTTTCACAACAAACTTAGCTAAAGGGTAATGACAGCTCAAATTTACTTTGCATTTTCATCACTTCAGCAAAAATTAAGAAAAACTACTTAGATACACAAATCTATCAGCCACAAGACCACAAACACCACATGGTTGGTCGATGGATCAATCCAACAGGGATTGGGATTTTTTCCTTCTAACATACTTCTGCTCAAATGCATTAAAAAGTCACAGTCACAAAACCTGATAACAAAGAGTATATATTATTATCCAAGAAAAATAGGGATTTAAGTACAGGATTACCCAAGAAAAGTGACAATGCAAGAACAAATCATAGAATCAAGCAGGTTGGAAGGCACCCAGCAAGAGAACAAGGGGACACAGTCTCAAGTTGTGCCAGTACAGGTCTAGGCTGGATGTCAAGAGGAAGTTGCTGCCAGAGAGAGTGATTGGCATTGGAATGGGCTGCCCAGGGAGGTGGTGGAGTTGCTGTCCCTGGAGATGTTCAAGAAAAGCCTGGCTAGGGTTGGGTGCTAGGTTGGACTGGATGAACTTGGAGGTCTCTTCCAACTTGCTTGATTCTATGATGCTATGATACATGACTTGGACACTAAGCTACTTTTAGCACCTATTTTGTAAAGCCCTGCTTAGAGATGTGTTGTGTCAATGGAAAACTCATCTAATAGGATGGATTTGTTCACCAACAGACTAGAATGAGGAAGAGACTGGACGTGGGATATTTGCACCATTTGAAACTGAAAGGTAGGAACCTAGCTAAAACCTGACACTTATCACTGTCAGGTGAACATGACACACTGGAACACCACTGACATTGCAGAGTTGGCTTGCATGTCCCAGAGCCAGCAAATAATCAAGAGACTGTTTGAAAAGGCTTGCCTGTAATCACTTCATGAGACAAAGAGTGGCTGAAACCAGCCTGACAAAAACCCACTGGGAAAGTGATAAATGTAAACTTGCTGTCACAGGTTGAGTATCTGACAGATAATCACCATGAAATTATTGGGAGAAAGATGACAGGAGAACAGGAGTACATACTCAGACACCAGCCTCACAGAATGTCAAGAAATAGAAAAGATCAAAGGCTTTTATTATTTAAATGAAGCCATACTTTACACATCAAATAACATTCCTGCTTTAGATTATACCTCTGACCTCTGCAAAGGCATTCTGTGTCTGAATCATAGAATCATAAAATCAACCAGGTTGGATGAGACCTCCAAGGTCATCCAGTCCAACCTAGCACCCAGCCCTGTCCAGTCAACTAGACCATGGCACTAAGTGCCCCATCCAGTCTTCTCTTGAACATGTTCTGGGACGGCAACTCCACCACCTCCCTGGGCAGCCCATTCCAATGCCAATCACTCTCTCTGTGAAAAACTTCTGAATATCTCTATATAGACAGGAAAAAACAAGGTTCCAGCTCCCATGCTCTCCAGACAGAATGAAAGGAAGGGATACACCCTGGCATTTAGTGCCATGGTCTAGTTGAGTGGATAGGGCTGGGTGATAGATTGGATTGGGCTGGGTGACAGATTGAATGAGCTTGGAGGTCTCTTCCAGCCTGGTTGATGCTATGATTCTAAGTTTCACTTGCACATCATTTTGACAAAGACCATAATTCAGTCCTGTTAACATCTTTCATTTGAAGGGCTCAGACCCAATTACAATCATTAACAGTTGGTGTTTTGTGTCACTTCTATCACACAAGATAAGTGTCTGTAAACAACAGATACTACAGTTACAGGGAAGAGGTTGCCTGTCCAAAGCATCCCAGAGCCACATTGCACGAGTGCTGAAACCAGCACTAAATTATCATTACAGTCATTAAGTAACTTTTCCCTGCAGAAGACTATGGAGTTTTTTATTTCAGCTACTCCTCAGCAAACCTGCACACACAGACATGGTGATCAATTCCCTGGAGAAAATCTCCTGCCCTAAGCTCCCATACATACAGAGCAGATGTCAGCTAGGAGCCCTCCATCTAATCTCCATCTTACAGCAACACAAGCACAGACTCCTTAGGCATGACACTCACAAGCCCTCTGGTCCAACATAAAGAGATCAGTGAATCAAGATGTTAAAAATTAATAGCAATTTGAATAGTTAACTATTAATAATTTAATCTGGAAGGAGGAAAGAAAAAATATTTCTTTGATATTAATTTGACCTTGCATCATCCCAGGTGACTGCACAATGAAAATGGCAAATTAAAGGAATTAATGGAACAAAACAATTGCCTGCAACCACAAATGGGATTTCAATGGAATCCCTCATGCCACTGCAAACCAAGTGAGTCAGTCTGGAGGGGCACACCTCAGTGGGTTCACAGGCACTGCAGAAAATTAGTAGGATCAAAATGCATTGTGAATATTTAACAAGAAGCAAAAAAAGGTCAAGCAGGAACAATCTTAAAGCTCAAAAATTACACACATTCAATATTGATTCTTTTAATTCTGCTGTCAGGAGAAGAAAATCACAAAGAGCTCTTCTAGCTGATACATGTTGGGCATCCTAAAAAGTATGCACCCTGGGAAAGATGAAGGATACATCCCTAGTCCAAGTAGAGAGGGACCTGGGAGTGCTGGTTGACAAGCAACTGAACATGAGCCAGCAGTGTGCCCAGGTGGACAAGAGAGCCAATGGCATCCTGGCCTGGCTCAGGAGCAGTGTGGCCAGCAGGACCAAGGAAGTCCTTCTGTCCCTGTACTCAGCACTGCTCAGGCCACACCTTGAGTGCTGTGTCCAGTTCTGGGATCCTCAATTTAAGGAAGATGATGAGGTGCTGGACACATTCAAGAGAAGGGCAACAAGGCTGGTGATGGGGCTGGAGCAGAGCCCTACTAGGAGCAGCTGAGGGAGCTGGGGCTGTGCAGCCTGCAGAAGAGGAGGCTCAGGGGTGACCTCATTGCTGTCTGCAACTACCTGAAAGGAGATTGTAGCCAGATGGGGTCGATCTCTTCTGACAGGCACCCAGTGACAGAAGAAGACACAGCCTCAAGATGTGCCAGGGCAGGTTTAGGCTGGACATTAGGAAGAAATTCTTCACAGGAGTGACTGCCCATTGAAATGGGCTGCCTGGGGAGGTGGTGGAGTCCCCATCCCTGGAGGTGTTTAAGAGGAGGCTGGGTGTAGCACTTAGTGCCATGGCTTAGTTAATCAGAAGGGTTAGCTGATAGGTTGGACTCAACGATCCCAGAAGTCTCTTCCAACCTGGTTAATGTTGTGGTTCTGTGATTCCTGCCACCAGTGACCATACCCACGCTGGCAAAGCTGCTCTATTTCCAAAGCGCTTCCGAGAAGCAGCCAGGCAGAGCAGGGAGAAAAGTTCACCCTATGAGAGATCTGACTGACAACGCACAACACAGCCTGGAACGAAATCCTTGCTGCCAACAGGAATTGTGGCCAGGCATGGCCCTTTGCAAACAGCCTGACACAGCTAAGCAGATGCCTGCTGGGGGAGTGACAACGAAGGGGAACGCAAGGAGAAAAATAAGCATTTCCCTCCTTCTCTTTGCACCCAGAGAAGTGCCCAAATAAGCGTGGCAAAGCACTGGGGGGGAGTGTCTTAAAAATTGAGCCCATTTACCATGGGCAAATGACAGCTTAAGAAAAGCCTGCAGCTTCCCGTGGTAAAGCAGCAGCAGCTCCAGAAGGCATTCTCTAACACTGCCTTTCTGTGAAAGGTCTCTAGCCCAAGCACCCGTGGGAAGGTGAGGATTTGGACTGGATGAACCAACACTTAGCTACAGACCCAAAAAAAAAAACCCCACCACTTCCCATCTTTTATTTCTAACATAAAGAGTGACAATTTTTGGCTTCCAATCCTAATTTCCATTCTCCCTCTGAACAATTCCTGGGGAAGATTTATATTTCAGGCTGATTCTCTTTGAAAGACTTCCTTGGCAATATTGCAGCCTCTGACTTTGTGCTGTAAAGGTTTTCAAGAACCCTTTTCAAAAAGAAACATTTGTCATTCTGTGCTGCTGGCTGAGCACCATTTCTTGCTTGAAAAGGCACAATGCAGGTTGTCTAATAATAATAGAGCTATCAAAAGAGGATCATTAAGTGCAGCAGGATTTGCTAGCTCATCTTGGGACAGGCTTGTCTCATTTTCTCTGTAGGCTGGAAAGGGGGCATTACATCCCTGGTCAGTGCTGGCATGATGACCATTGGGCCAAGCAGAGAACCATAATAGGGTTACAAGTGATGATAAACAGCACTTAAAAGAACAAACCAACCTAACAAAAAAAAAACCCCAAGCAATCAACTAAAAGCTGAAAATGGAGTGGTCCTGAGCATGCAAAGGAGGAAACCTCATCACTCAAGATTTTTATAAGCTGCACACAGAAAGAGAAGGGGACATGGGAATAAGATATGAACTAGTTTCATTTCCCAGTAAGAAAAGATACAGGAGGACAAAGCCATGGAATATAATACAATAGAATGCAAACAACTTTAGATTCATGGAGAAAAAGAAAGGGGGGGTGGGGGGGGAGAAAAGGTGATAATAAGCAACAAATTTAACTCAGTACTAATAAAAAAGGGGAAGGGGGGAGAACAAAGAGGGGAAAATGTAATTTTGAGGCTCAGAAAGAATTATCTGGAATGAAAATGAGTTGAGATAGACAAGAGCAGAATATTGAACAGCATTTTCTGTAAAGCACACAAGTGTACACTTCAGAAAGTAACTGAAAACACCCAAAAAAGGCAAGAATGTGTCTTGAACAATGGCAACTCTGGCAAAGTCTGGAGAGATGGACCCAGGTGAACCTCATGAGGTTCAAAAAGACCAAGTGCAGGGGGTCCTGCCCCTGGCTCAGTATAATCTTCATTATCTATACAGGCTGGGGGATGAGGTGACAGAAAGCAGCCCTGTGCAAAAGGACTTGGGAGTTCTGGTGGATGAGAAGCTGGACATGAGCCTGCAATGGGCACTTTAAGCCAACACCAATGGCAGCCTGGACTGCATCAAAAGCAGAGTGGCCAGAGATGGAGAGAGGGATCCTGCCCCTTTGCTCTGCTCTGGGGAGACCTCACCTGCAGTGCTGTGCCCAACTCAGGAGCCCTCACCACAGGAAGGACATGGACCTGATGGAGTGAGGCCAGAGGAGGAACACAAGAATGTTTAGGGGGCTGGAACACCTCTGCTACAAGGACAGGCTGAGAGAGCTGAGGGTGTTCAACCTGGCAAGAGAAGGGTCGCGGGAGACCTAAGAGTGGCCTTTTGGTACCTGAAGTCAGACTACAGAAAGGCTGTAGAGGGACTGTTACAAAGGCCTGGAGAGGGGCAATGGTTTGAAATTAGGGATGCAGAGATTTAGATTGGATGTCATAAACAAGTTTTGCACCAAGAGGGTGGTGGAACACTGCAGCAGGTTGCCCAGAGAGGTAGTTGAGGCCCCATCCCTGGAGATATTCAGGGTCAAGCAGGACAAGGCTGTGAGCAAGCTGCTCTAGTGGAGGACATCCCTGCTGACACAGTGGGGTTGGACTGGATGACCTTTGGAGGTCCCTTCCAACCCAAACCATTCTATGATCCTATGATTTAGGAGCATCACAGCCTGCACAAATGTCAAGAAACTACAGGGGGAAAACCCAGATGTCATCATGATATGATGCCTGACATTGATATTTCACTAAGGCTAAAGGTTGCTGCCCTCTCCCTGTGGTTGTGTGCAGTCGAGGGGTTATCATTTAAAAACTGTTCCAGAGAGTTATGTGCAGTTCAGGGGTTACCATTTGGACTGCTACAGACAGATAATCACAGAGGGAAAAAAGAGAGAGAGTAGTTTACAGATATTCACAGCCAAACACCCCTGCAGTAAGATTTTCTGTGTGATTTATGCTTCGTTGTAAAATGAAGGTAAATGAGACACAACAACACTACAACATTCAATGCACTCTGACTTTGAAGGATCTTGAAGGACTCAGATGGAAATATCTTAGGACTGTAATGATCACCATTGCTGTTGCTAAGTGCTCCCTAGCTGTGATTCTCCTTTGACTGTTGTTTCTAACAGATTGCCTTAAATCACATCAAGTTCTCCTAATCTAATGAGATTAGATATTTCCTAACAACCTGACTGCCTTTCCAGACACAATTTTGCTTTTATCACCTTTTAAGTAATCACATTTGTATATTAAAGCCTAAAAGGCAAGGACAGTGAGAAGAATGTATTGTGGCCAATTTATGTTACACCAACAAACAGCTTTTGGAGGATTTAAACAGATAGCAGCAATTATCTTTCTCTTTGTGGAACATGAAAGTGATAAAAATGGCTCTTTTGTTTTTTAAAGATCACTATAATGTTCATCTATCTACTTAACTTCCTTCCTTGGAAGGTCTCATTTGTTTTCTTTGAAGGAAAAAAGATTTCAAAGATGATGATGATTACTTGGTACTTACAATTAACAGCAGCTATGACAAAGGTATGTGAAATGAGCAACAGGATGTAGGAAACTCTCTCACCCACAATAAAAAAGGTGAAATTAAAGGAAAAACAAAACAAAAACAAAATCAGAGTGGGCAAAGTCATTTGATAGAACAGATCTAACTGATATAAGACTTCAGAAGGTACTAAGTCAATTTATAGAACAGGTCTAACTGATATAAGACTTCAGAAAGTACTAAGTCATTTTATAGAACAGGTCTGACTGATAAAAGGCTTCAGAAGGTGCTAAGTCATTTTATAGAGCAGGTCTGACTGATAAAAGGCTTCAGAAGGTACTAAGTTGAGGGGCAATAATATTCAACAGTACCCCTTAGTGCACAAGAGCAGAGTGAACAGATTTGCTGGCTAGGATTTAATTATGAAACTATTGATTGCTACAGTTCAAGGCATAAAATGATCATTAGATGGAACCAAGGAAAGATATTCCCTCTATGATAGATTATAGTTGCAAGGAGGACTACATTTGCTCTGAAGCAACCAACTTTGCTGCCAGAGAATAAATAGTAGGCCAAGTGCAGGTCAAGATGCCAGGTTCTAATAAAAAGGCAATTAATTTTATCTTAAGAAAAGAGACAATAATAGATTTTAGACTGCTATCTGAAGAGATCTCAGGCAAGCCTTCCAGCTCACACCAATGTAATTACATGTTCTTTGTGAGTTCAGGGGACAGAAGCCCAAGTTTCTACTCAGTCTGGTTGGGGGAGGAAGGAGAGGGAAGTTTGTCTTCCTGCCTTTACCCAAGGCTAGCTGAGCCAGCACATGCAGCGGTAAAGGACTACTCAGATTCACTCAGGCTCTCAGCTCTCATCGAGACTCTGAACGCACAACTCCACACACCCCTTAGCTAACACAGGATAGGCAGGCAGTGTGGTCACCTACAAAGCTGAAGCATGCAAATAGAGACATCACTGGAAGCAAAAGGCCAGCATGCACACAACAGATGTGCATTATGATTTAGCAGAAGGCATGGGGGGGAGGGAGGAGAAAAAGGAACTTTCTGATTGCTCGCTTTAGAGAAGACCAAAGTGTTCAGTCTCACTAGATAAAGATTTAACAGAGTCAAAGAACAAAAATAGTTCTCTCTTCAGTGATTCTTCAAAACTTTCTCAACTTTTTACAGATGGTGAGATCCACTTTTTACAAAATTCCAACCCTTGCCTTACCACCTTTAGGATCTTTTCAATTTGATTCTAAGTCATAGAATCAACCAGGTCGGAAGAGACCTCCAAGATCATCCAGTCCAACCTAGCACCCAGCCCTATCAAGACAACTAGATCATCACTTGAAGCACAGTAAGCAAGTGGGCAGAAATCATTAAAGCTTTCATAATAGTTGAGAGGACTTTTGAGTTTTAGTCTCTGCAATGCTGGTCTTCAAGGGCTTACACAAGAGCATTGAGAAGCAGCCTAAGCCTGCCTGTGCAGAGCATTGGACCGATTCAGTGACTCTGTATTGCTATCAAGCTACCCTGTGTCATACATTTGGGGGTTGGTGTGATGGTTTGGGGGTTACCCCGCCCCTCCCACACTTTGAATTTGCCCCAGCTAACTCAGACGGCCTCTGGGAATATAGATGAAGCAATTTATTTACAGCTAGCAGAATTTACAAGCAGCTATTTACAATATATACAGTTATATACAATTATATACAGAAATATACAAAGGATAAACAATATGAAAGCACAACTCCCCTCCCAGAAACCTGAGTCCCCAGGAGGGGCTTTCAAACCACCCCAACACCTCCCCCCGGCCCTCTCAGCCTTACCCCAGTTCTCAGGAAGAAGAGAGGTGCAGCCAAGAGGTTAGGGAGCAAGGTTAGTAGGAGCAGGGTTAATGAGATGTGACCAGGTCTAAGGCAAAAGCAAGAGAGGAAACAAAATGGAGAAAAAGTCTTTCTTCTTCCCAGAGTTCTCAGCGAGACTGTGAGAGAAGTTGACATCAATTGTTTTTCATTTCACTGCCTGTTATCTAGTTCTGTTACCAAAACATTCTAGCTTGCTTCAAACTAGCACAGTTGGTCTCTTCTCCCAGGCAACCAGCAATAGAACAAGGGGACACAGTCTCAAGTTGTGCCAAGGGAAGTATAGGTTGGATGTTAGGAGGAAGTTCTTCACAGAGAGAGTGATTGGCATTGGAATGGGCTGCCCAGGGAGGTGGTGGAGTCACCAACCCTGGAGGTGTTCAAGAAATGCCTGGATGAGTCACTTAGTGCCACAGCTAGGGCTGGGTGCTAGGTTGGACTGGATGATCTTGGAGATCTCTTCCAACATGGTTGATTCTATGATACCCAGTAGGCAGCAGCCTGGATTTATTTTCCCTATGGTAATGCTTGTATCTTATCTTTACAATGCTTATTGCTAGAAGGTAGCATCTCATGGAACTGTGAATAGTCAGAGAGTGAAAAAACAGTCCCAAGATCTTCAGACCACCACTGCTTATATGGCAAATATGGGCTGCCCAGGGAGGTGGTGGAGTTGCTGTCCCTGGAAGTGTTCAAGAAAAGCCTGGATGAGGCACTTAGTGCCGTGGTCTGGTTGACTGGACAGGGCTGGGTGCTAGGTTGGACTGGATGATCTTGGAGCTCTCTTCCAACCTGGTTGATTCTATGAAATGTAGTTTCTGGGAAAAGGTGCATCTAATAGCAGGAATTAACACCAATAACGAATAGAAATAAACACTTGTGTAAATCTCACAGCTTACAAAGGGAACTGTACCTACATATTCCTCAGCCTTAACTGAATTACATACAAAACTCTTCCAAGATGATCACCCAAAGTGTTGTTTTCAGAAGACATAAAAGAAAAGATAAGGTCAGAAGACCTTTCTCTGCAGAGAATTATTGTGGTCATAGAGCTGTCAACAAGAAGAAATACAAGCAGGACTCATTAAAGAATCACTGGGAGAAGTCCTCCATGTTAGCAATTGAGGTTTTTTCCTTTTTTAACACTGTAAAAAAATTGTGGCTTTTTTCCCCCCTCCTTTTAATAAGCAACCTCTGCTCAGAAAGTAGCTTGCACTCAAATCTGGTTAGAGGAAAAAAAATGAAAGAGTCAGAGATATTAAAAGACTAAAATAATAATAGCCTGAGGTCCAGCTGTTTACAGAGTTAATGCCCTCAATCACTAAGCTAAACTTGCTTAATTTCTATTCCCTTGTAACAGACAGAAAGGAGAGGCAGGAAAGTTCATCAAAGCAGAGGCCAGAACAAATATAGTGTGGAGTCTTTCCAGAGATTTGCTGACAACTCACATTAATGTTCTCAAAGAGAAGGAACTTAACATTTTGCAGCAGATGCTTAATACTTTGCAGGCTCAGATCCAGCTTGACGAGTTTTGCATCTGACTGGAAAGCCAACGCATGCCTGCAGCAGCATCCAGTAGCAGCTCAGCACCTTGCAAAACCTTTTCAGTGACTTAATTCCTAAGACATAACCTGAGATACTTTACATGTTCTCTGTATTGGTATGTGACACAAATCATGAACAATTAAGAGCTGCCAATTAAATGGGAGGGACAGCTTGTTGTTGTGGTAGCTCTTTATCCTTAATCCATCTGCGGCTGGGAATGCTCTAGAACTGGGACATCCTACAGCACAGGATTCAAAACTGATCTCTTAATATCCTTCAAGAGCTGTCTGAGTGTACTCACATACCAAGCACAACAAGCACTTAACCTTAATGCAGCATTAGTTTTTATAGGTTTCAGTACTTGGCAAATGTGTTTTAAACTCAACATCTCAAGTTAAGGGTGTTAACAACACTAAGCTTTCCACTGGAAAACAGATTTGTACTGTAGAGGCAGCTAACCCATTGAAATAATGTAAGGAAATCATCTTTATGGACTTAGGGAGGGGGGAAAAAATCACCTAAGAGCTTCATATTTCAAAAGAAGCATGTGTTCATTTTGTCAGTGAATTAATTAGTCTCTTTCCTGCAGTGCAAAGCCAAAAATCCACACAGGCTAATAACTGCTCTTGGTCCCCAGACCAATTTATGGGTTCTGACAGGCAGTCAAATGGCACAGATGATTTGTAATAAATCAACAATCTCAGAGCAACAACTCAGAAGCAGCAGCAACTAAAGAGTGCAGAACCCAGTTTGAGAGTGGATGTAGTCTGAATTCCAGCAGCCTCTGGATGCTGGGGGTTTGCAGGCAACTTCCCTTCTAGCAGCCTCAGTGCTGTTACCTGATGACTTAGCCACATTGGGGTTTTTTTTCCATCTGAACTCATGTGCAAGGACAAATGAAAAATAAAAATCTCCTCCATGCTCATGTTACCAACTGAGTTTGTTCCAAGTCAAGAATTCTTCTCTGCTTATTGATCAAACAGACACAAAGGGCTGCAGCCTTGAAGAAGTGGCCTGACTGTACTACATGCAAGTACACGAGGGCTGGAGCACCTCCTGTGAGAAGAGACTGAGGATGTTGGGGCTGCTCAGTCTGGAGAGGAGAAGGCTCTCAGGTGACCTTAGTGTGACCTTTCGGTATCTTAAAGGGGGTACAGGGAAGCTGGAGAGGGACTTTTTAGACTATCAGGTAGTGATAGGACTGGGAGGAATGGAACAAAGCTAGAAGCATGTAGATTCAGATTGGATGTTAGGAAGAACTTCTTCACCATGAGGGTGGTGAGAGCCTGGAATGGGTTGCCCAGGGAGGTGGTGGAAGCCTTGTCTCTGGAGGTGTTTGAGGCCAGGCTGGATGAGGCTGTGGCCAGCCTGATCTAGTGTGAGGTGTCCCTGCCCATGCAGGGGGTTTGGAACTGGCTGATCCCTGTGGTCCCTTCCAGCCCTGGCTGATTTCTATGAACTGGAACTAGATGATCTGTGTGGTCCCTTCCAACCCTGACTGATTCTATAGTAAAGCACTCTTAATTTCTCCAACCTCACTGTAGCTTTTTGTTTCCAAAGTGCCTTAAAAAAAACCCAAACAAACCCCCCCAAAAAAACAGATCACATTCCAAATCCCATTAATGCCTTGGATTAGGTCTTTGCAGCTGACTTGATACAGCTTCTTCTGTTTCTGTGCAATAAAGAAGCCTCTTGCTGTCTGTACAAGTGTCATCAATAACGTTCAGCTGTGGATACTCCATCACTCAAAACTGGCCATAAGTTCTCACAGTCCAGATGGAAGGAGGCTGCTGTGTTGCCCTTAAGAACAGTTATTTCTGCTGCTTCTGGAAGCATCAACCACCAAAGACAGCATGCATGTTTATGTCTTCCACTCTGCCTGCTGCCCTGAGCAAACACTTCTGTAAGATATCTGCTACTGGCACAGGTTTTACAGCAGCTAACAATTTCCCTCAGCTGTCTTTTCTTCTTCTTTTTTATTTTCATCTGCTACTTCTTTATTTTATAATCCTAGCTCCTAGAGAGTAAGGATTAATTCCTGAGCACTAAGCTGGATGGGGCCGTGGGAGTAATGAGAGACACTGAACCTACTGACTTCCACACCTCAGTGAAATGTTCCTTGAAAAGCACACCCTAAGCTCAGAGCAGAAAAGTGATTTTCTCTGGGGATTCATCAGAGTCTCAGAAATGTGACATTCACTGCAGCTGATACCCAAGATGTGACTGTGTCCAGTTCTGGGCTCCCCAATTCAAGAGAGATGTTGAGGTACTGGACCGTGTCCAGAGAAGGGCAACAAGGCTGGTGAGGGGCCTGGAGCAGAGCCCTGTGGGGAGGGGCTGAGGGAGCTGGGGGGGTGCAGCCTGCAGAAGAGGAGGCTCAGGGCAGACCTCATTGCTGTCTGCAGCTACCTGGAGGGAGGCTGCAGCCAGGTGGGGTTGGTCTCTTCTGCCAGGCAACCAGCAACAAAACAAGGGGACAAAGTCTGAGAATGTGCCAGGGGAGGTCTAGGCTGGATGTGAGGAGGAAGTTCCTGGCAGAGAGAGTGATTGGCATTGGAATGGGCTGCCCAGGGAGGTAGTAGAGTGGCCGTGGCTGGAGGTGTTAAAGAAAAGCCTGGCTGGGGCACTCAGTGCCATGGTCTGGTTGATTGGCCAGGTCTGGGTGCTAGGTTGGACTGGATGAGGTTTGAGGTCTCTTCCAACCTGGTTGATTCTATGATATGCCATAAGCCTCCCAGTACCCCAGCAGCATTCATGCTGGGTTCATGCTGGGCACACAGCACAGAGAGACCTGCTCCATTAGGTCACAGAAAGCCTCTGCCATATTCCCATTGCAGTGCCCTGCATGTGCAAGCTCCTCTTGCCAAAGGTGGAAGCAACACCAGTGGTTGCACATGCAGAGTGCCTGCACAGGCACAAAGGCAAGGAGCACAGGGACCTACACAGAAGAGAAGACTGGACAGCAGAAGGTTAGGTGGACTCTACCTTCTTGCTTTTCCTCATTCAGTTATGCAGTGCATCCAGCCTCTCCAAAGCCAGGTCAGGTAACTATTTACCTTTCCAACCCACAATGACTCAGGAATCACTTAGAACTGATTTTGCATAATTCACCCTAGGGTTTGTGGGGCTGTAAGAATCATGTAAAGAGTGAAGTAAAAGACAGCATTTATTTAGCTGTCTTCTGGGCAGATACTACCAGCACATGCAAAAAACCAATAACATTTTATGTCGTGGTGGAATGTGATTACACTTGGAATGTCTTTGCTTTATTGCAAAGCCATATTTATGGCCTAATTAAGACACAGGGTGTAGTTCAGAATTGGATAGACACCAAGGGATTTATCTGAAAGCCACCTCCAAAGATCAGAGAGAGGCACAGAATCAGAGAATCAGTAGGGTTGGAAGGGACCACAAGGAGCATCTGCTTCCAACCCCCCTGCCATGGGCAGGGACACACTACCCTAGGTCAGACTGCCCACAGCCTCAGCCAGCCTGGCCTGAAACACGTCCAGGGATGGGGCCTCAACCACCTCCCTGGGCAACCCATTCCAGGCTCTCACCACTCTCACACTGCACAACTTCCTCCTCACAGCCAGTCTGAACCTACCCATCTCCAGCTTTGCTCCATTCCCCCCAGTCCTGTCACTCCCTGATAGCCTAAAAAGTCCCTCCCCAGGTATTTTGTAGGCTGGATGTTAGGAGGAAGTTTTTGGCAGAGAGAGTGATTGGCATTGGAATGGGCTGCCCAGGGAGGTGGTGGAGTTGCCTCCCCTGGAGGTGTTCAAGCAAAGCCTGGATGAGGCACTTAGTGCCATGGTCTGGTTGACTGGACAGGGCTGGGTGCTAGGTTGGACTGGAGGATCTTGGAGGTCTCTTCCAACCTGGTTGATTCTATGATTCACGGACCACATGTCTGCCTAAATATACAACTGTGCCATTCAGAGGCAAAATTCACAGTGCCAGGTATTCCACAGAACTCCACTCTCAACATGTCTGTCACTTGAAAGAAAAGAAAAACAAACCAGAAAAACCCAACCAAAACCCAACCAACCAAGCAAGGAAAACTCAAACCCAGCAACCAGCAACAGGCAAACCAAACACCAGCATGAAGGACACATGTTGGTAGATACTGCAAGCTTATACACATTGCATTTTGTGAAATAGAACATTAGCAGGGTAAACCAAATCCCTGAGAGTCTCAAAATAGAACCTTTCTTCACCATAAATAGGAAGTCCTTTACCCTTACAGGTCATTAAGCTGCCTCTCAGTGGCCATCCTCAGCCTTTGCTTGGCAGCCCTCTTTTCTGGCCCCTTCTGCTATCATCTGTTCTAGCACAAAGGCCTTCTCCAAAGCACCTGATTATCTCACTCTGATTATCCCACAGACTGCATTTTCTGAAGCTGAACTTTATTTGGTAGCTCTGAAGAGGAAAAGCAACTATCCAAGCACATCAAAACCACAATAGACTGTTCTAATGGGAGTACTATTAGCAAGAGTGTGTCACTCGTTTGCTTAGCTCTGTCCCACTTCTCTGACAATGAAGAGTGAGAGTTATTTCTGGGAGAGTCAGAAAAATCCCCAGTTTGAGCAATTATTACATGCAATCATGTAACTAAATAGGAAATCTCATACTGGAAGGCAAAAAGCCTACAGTAGAAAGCATGGAAATATTAACTACAAAGTGATAGATCAAAGCACCTCTCCCTCTCCCCCTCCATGTGCTATTCCCAAAGGCTCCATTTCTTAAGGACTAAGCAAGTCTGCTTGCCAGTGGCAGCTCCTCTACATGCTTTAAAATGACTTCACAAACATTTCAGAGAGGCAACACAGCCAGATTTCTGGTTAGTCACTGTTTACAAACCCAGAAAGCAATTGGGCAGAGCTAGCTTATCAGACACACAGGCACTCACTCCCACCTCAGTGCTCACAGACAGAACATCAAGGTCCTCCAAACCCAGAATGAGACAACCCCAAAGGACAGACCAGATCACACCTCCAAAGCAACAGAAGCTCTGGCCCATCCCCTAGTTCACATATTTCTGCAAGGGGGGAAAAAAAAACAAGTAAAAAGAAGAAAAGAGTGGGTTTGAAGTTGTCTGGAAAGCTGCAGAAGCAGCAAAGTGAGAACTGGCCTTTGTACAACGCATGTCTAAACAGGGCTTACACAAAACCCTGGCCACTTCAAACAAGTAACAGATGCCCATCACTTAACGTGGGTCCTGAGGTCCTTCCAGTACCCAAGAGTGGTCAGAAGGTGATTCTTTGATGGCTTGTACACAGTAATAGGCACTGGAGATCAATAGCTGCGCATAGAAGATCAGCTTTCACCCAGCCAGTATGCACAGATGTGTGAGATACTCAGCACAGCTATCACATAGGAGACCACAGCAAAGTCAGCACTGTTCATGCATTATTTCCCTGTCTGTAAAATGCACATTTAGGTTTGGAAAAAGCAAAACCCAAGCCCTGCAGAAGCCTTTGTCACACCTATTGCTCACTGTCAGAAAAGCCCATCAGAATTTCACAGGAAATTCTCCATTGAGAATCCCTTTGTTTCAGAAATAAAGGCTTCACCCTGGAAAATCTCCATCCAAGCAGCAGATGTGGCAGCAGAGCACTGCACATTGCACAGATCTGGCACTTGCTCCTTTCCAGGGGAGGCTCATCCACCCTGGCACACAGGTCTCAACCCACCACAGCACGTTAGTGATTTAAAGGGATTTAATCAGCCAGGTTGGAAGAGACCTCCAAGCTCATCCAGTCCAACCTAGCACCCAGCCCTAGCCAGTCAACCAGGCCATGGCACTAAGTGCCCCATCCAAGCTTTGCCTGAACACCTTCAGGGACAGCAACTCCACCACCTCCCTGGGCAGCACATTCCAATGCCTTGAGGAGCCCAGAGCTGGACACAGGGGCAGAGTAACCTCCCTTGTCCTGCTGGCCACACTGCTCCTGAGCCAGCCCGGGATGCCATTGGCTCTCCTGGCTACCTGGGCATACTACTGGCTCACTCACCATGGCACACTGCCTTTCAGGAGGACATCCCCAAGCTATACACTTGTCAAAGTCATCCTCACAACCTCAAGTTCCTGGCCTTTCCAGAAGACCAGGGGTTGCACCCCACTATCGACACTCCCACATTCCAACGGGGATGGGTTTCCCTTCTCCTGTGTGGGGATTTCTTTGGAAGCAATACAGATGTGTGCCCCATGCACTGTGCAGATGTTGGTGATGGCAGACTCCAGACACTGCACACCGTGAGGCACACAGGTGCAGGCTGGGGGAGCCTCTGAGCCTTTTCTCCTGTTTTGCAGCAGTAATGTGCTCATTATTACTGACCTCAGACAATCCATAGAACCAAAAGCAAACACTCCAAAGAGCCTGTATCAGGCCATTAGTCAGCTGCCTGACATTTCCTCTTTGTCTAGCTGAACAATGTGCTTGGACAGAAAGAGAGGAGAAAGCAGGGTGAACAGAGCTCCTGCCCAGCGCGGTCAGCATCGCGCCTGGCTAGCCAGCCTGTGGCAGCAGACACCCACACAGCCCAGCCCTCAGGGAACCAACATTACACCTGCCTGTCTGACTTGCCAACTCTCGTGTACAGTGCATCTCTTACCTGGGACCACTCTCATGGAATCATTAATGCTGGAAAAGACTTCTAAGATCATCAAGTCACAGAATCAACCAGGTTGAAAGAGACCTCCAAGACCATCCAGTCCAACCTAGCACCCAGCCCTAGCCAGTCATCTAGACCATGGCACTAAGTGCCTCATCCAGGCTTTTCTTGAACACCTCCAGGGATGGTGACTCCACCACCTCCCTGGGCAGCCTATTCCAATGCCAATCACTCTCTCTGTGAAGAACTTCCTCCTAACATCCACCCTATACCATCCAACCACTAAACCAGTACCACCATGTCCACAAAAGGAATCTGCTGCAAAACACCAGAGGTTTGAAGCACAGGTGAAGGGCTTCAACTGTGGCAAGGGGAGGTTTAATGTACCCATTAAGCAAATCTCTAAATGGCTAAGTAGTGGGGAAGGAGGGGAGGACACAGGACCATACTAAAAGAAGATTAAGGAAGTTCCCTCACTGAAGTTGTTTGGGTTTTTTAAAGAGCAGATCAAGCACAGGATTCTTCAGCACCTGTTGTGCTGGTGTGAGGCTAATTGGAATACTTTAATGAGAAAGATTCTAGGCTGTGAAAGGAAACAGTGGTGATAGATGCTTCACCCATAGGCTTGCTGAGATGTATAAAAACAAGGACACAAACATAGATAGCACAGTGAGTGTCTCTACCTGTCAGAGTTGGTGTCTGTGATTTCTTCCTGGGCTTCTGCAGCTCTGCCTGGATCTGTGTAACCCAACTAATCCTTCTGCTGCTAACCCCCCTTGCCGATCCTCTAAACTCACCCTGCACATAAGGCAAGCTCTGGAATAAGGTAGAGGAGTGGAAAGAAGGTGGAGGGGTGATTGGAGCCCCTCCTGGGCACTCTGATGTCTGGGAGGGCTGTTGTGCTTCTGTATCACTTTTAACTGCTCTATTGCTGTATACAGCTGTGAATACTTGTAATGTATTGTAAATCTCTGCTTGTATATTGTGCTGAGCTGGGAATGCAAAGCTTCATTCCTTAACTTCCAGCCTGCTGGGTCTAGTCTGGGTGAATTCATTGGTGGGGGCAGGGGAATAACTCCCAAGCCATCACATCCACACAGTTGGTCCACAAAGCTAGGAGGTATCCTGTGCTAGGAAGTCTGAGTCTATCTTGTCAAGGCACAAAGTCATTGGCTGCTGTTGGGGAGATGTTGTGTGATGCTGAGCAGGCCTGTACTGGGTTGCTTTGTTGCCTGGCCCCTGTGCTCTGAGGGCCTTGAGGAGAAGTGATGAGCCACATGCCCTTCTTGATGATTCTATAATTTAGTAGGAGTTGAATCCTATGTCTGAATAAATCAGAGTTCGTTACAAAGGATTTCTAGAAACAGCATAGAGGATTTTTTTTGGTGCTTGTTTGTACAAAGATGATGACAAAGTGGCTGTTAGAGCTCCTAAAGGATCAGAACTTGATTGAGTAAACTCTTTCCCAAAAGCAAGTTACGCTCCTGAAGGCATTAATACTACAGAAGCAGATGACTAAAACATGAGAGATTTTTGCTCCCAGCCACTGACATCGATCCTGAGGCTGCTGCACATTTTCAAGACATGTCTGCACAAGGATATGAGTGTGGTGGCTCTTATAGCATCTCTCATCTGCTTGTAGCAATTGCCAGATTAGGAATGAAGAGTTTGTGGGCCACAGAAATGGTTTTAGTCCTACTGTACCAAGGAGAAATCCTGCCATGAGCTCAGGACAAATAGTGACCAGTGTGGCACAGCCGACTTGCTAGAGGGCAGGGATCCATCCAGAGGGACCTGCACAGGCTGCAGAGCTGTGCCCAGGCCAATCTCATGGCATTCAAAAAGGCCAAGTGTAAGGTCCTACACCTGGGTGGGCACAATCCCAAGCACAACTCCAGGCTGGGTGGGGAATGGCTGAGGACAGCTCTGAGGAAAAGGACCTGGGGGTCTGGGCTGATGAAAAGCTCAACAGGAGCCTGCAGTGTGAGTGCAGCCCAGACACAACCCTGTGCTGGGCTGCAGCAAGGGCAGTGTGGGCACAGGGCAAGGGAGGGGATTCTGCCCCTTGGCTCTGCTCTCCTCAGACCCCACCTGCAGTCCTGGGGGCAGTTCTGGAACCCCCAACACAGGAAGGACATGGAAGTGTTGGAGCCAGTGCAGAGGAGGCCACCAAGATGCTTAGAGAGCTACAATAGCTATGCTAGGAGGACAGGCTACAAGAGTCGGGGCTGTACAGCCTGGAGAAGAGGCTTTGAGGAGACCTTAGAGTAGCTTTCCAGCATCTGAAGAGGAAGGCTGGGGAGGGACTATTGACAAGGTCTTGTAATGACAGGATGAAGAGGAATGAGTTTAAACTGGCAGAAGGGAGATTGAAACCAGATGCTAGGAAAGGGTCCTTTGCAGTGAGGGTGGTGAGACACTGGCATAGGTTGCCCAGGGAGGCTGTGGCTGCTCCCTCCCTGGAGGTGTTCAAGGCCAGGTTGGATGAGGCCTTGAGTGACCTGTTCTAGTGGGAGGTGTCCCTACCTATGGCAGGGGGTTGGAACTGAGTGAGCTTTGAGGTCACTTCCACCCTAAACCATTCCATGATCCGATGATGCTGAAAGGCTTGCCCTTGTTTGCTCTTTGGATAGCTTCATCAGTGAGTATTACATCAATGTTATTCTTTCTAAGCATGAGCTTAACACTTACTTTCTGCAGCAGCATGACCATGCATATGCAGAACAATTTGAAGTACTAAATTTCTGTGCTAACAGCATCCAGAGCAGCTGAGAAATCATGGGAACATGCTAATTATGCTCCAGCCAAGAAATACAACTACCAGCATGATTTGCGGTCAGCTCTTTAATTAATCTTACTATTAATAAAGTTACAGGAAATCAATGTGTCAAAAGGACTTGAAAGGATTACCAACTGCTCTGGACAAATTAGCAACACTTCCATGCCTAGAGCAGAGGGAAAGCACAAAGCTGTTTAATTAAACTATTTACCAGCGAGGAATTTAAATCACTACAAATATTCCATTTCCAGTACCTTTTTTAGCTGGGATTGAAGGCTCTTGGGGACAAAGTAACACACACAGCTTCCCAGAGGCATTCTTTTTACAGGAAGGGGCTTGAAAAATGTTGCAGTTAAACCCAGTAAATGAAGGTGAAGCGAGGAACAAAAGAATGTAAGATGGCATTTAGAATTAAGAGGCCTGGAGAATAACTCAGCTCCACATTAACAAAAGATGTTACAGAACTGCTTGGAATTGTTTGGCTTGGAAGGGACCTTTAAGATTATCGAGTCCAACCACCTGCCCAGCACTGCCAGGTCATCACTGAACCACGTCCCTCAGCGCCACATATCCACAGCCCCTCCATCCCTCTGGGGATAGGGACTCCACCACTGCCCTGGGCAGCCTTGGCCAGGGCTTAGCAACCAATTTGGTGAAGAAATTGTTCCTGAGCTAGTTTGAAGCTAGCTAGAATGGTTTGGTGAGAAGATAGATTACAGGCTGTGGAAGGAAAACAATGGTGATGTCTGCTTCCCTCACAGGTTTGCTGAGATGCATAAGAACAAAAATGCAAACATAGGTAAGGCACTCTTCTGCTGCTGGGGAGCTCTGAGCTGCATCTCTCTCTCTCTCTAACCTCACCCTCTGGTTTTCTTCTTTCCTAACCCACTTTGCTTCCTAACCCCCTGGCCAAACCTCCACTCTTCCTTGGGACTGGGGTAAGAGGGGCAGGGGGAAGGTGGAAGGGCAGTTGGGAGCCCCTCCTGGGGACTCAGGTTTCTGGGAGGGCTGCTGTGCTTCTGTATTACCTTTTACCTTGTCGATTTCTGTATATAGCTCTATACACTGTAAGTATCTGCTTGTATATTCTCCTAAGCTGTAAATATAAGCTTCATTCAATTTCCAGAGCCAGCTGAGTCTAGTCTGGGTGATTTTCAAAGTGGGGGAGAGCAGGTAACACCCAAACCATCACAGTTCTTAATGTCCAACCTAAACCTCCCCTGGTGCAATCTGAGGCCATTTCCTCTTGCCCTGTCACAGACAACTTCCCCAAGTGCATCCTCTGCACCCACTGCAACATGACAAGCAAGGTAACTGCCCTCAAAGGGTGGAAGAGATCCAGCCCTTAGAAAGTAATAACTTCTCAAAGGAGGGGGAAATGAGTTCTTCAGGATCTAAATGCATGCTTTTTATTCTGGAACCTGGATGCTCACTGCTGCAGATAGCAGAATGAGTGGACAGAGCCACAGGCTCCGGGAGCTCAATGAAACCAGAGTGAGTTTTAGTGCCCAGTTTAAACTGTTGCATTAAACTACCACACCCTCTGTGGAAGCACTCCATTGTATTGCTGGATTGACTCAGCACTCTTCCAGTCCTGCTTGTCCTGTAGAGCAAAGAAATGCTCTTAGAGGCAAGCACTACCCACTGGTGCACAGATCACCTGCTGCTGAGCTTGGCCAACAGCCCACCAGGGATCTGAAGCAAATGTGTCCAGATTTCACATCACCTAGAACTAAGCATTTCCCTTCACAGTTCTGGCAACAGAGAAGCTATCGACTGCAGTTCAGACAAAAGGATCCTACTTAACACAAGGAGCTAAGCCCTGCCTTGCCTCTTAGCACTTGACAAAGGACGTCAGGCAAGGCAAGACTAGCCTAAGAGCATTTCGTGCCTGCTGAGCTAATCCACAGAGAGGGACTCCCTTTCAGAGTGGCTTTAAGACTGATTTCCAAATAAATTGGAAGTGCCCAAGAGTTGCCCTCAAGATAGAGTGCAGAGAGAAGAGAAGCACACAAACCAAGACACAGCTTGTAGGACAACGGGCTGGCTGTCCTCCGTGTGTGAAGGACAGGCTGGCCTCTGAAGCAGCAAAGGCTTCAGAATGTCCCTATCACTATACTGGTGTCAACTGAAACCAGGAGAGTCCAGATCTGCCTGGGGTCCTCTCCCCCAGTCATAACCCATCGTGCTCAGCATCTGCTATCTCGCAGGATGGGGATGTCAGGGGTTGGAAGGGACCCAAAGAGATCATCAAGTCCAACCCCCCCTGCCAGAGCAGGACCATACAGTCTAGCTCAGGTCACACAGGAACACATCCAGACAGGCCTTGAACGAGTCCAGAGAAGGAGATTCCACAGCCTCTCTGGGGAGCCTGTGCCAGTGCTCTGGGACCCTTACAGTGAAGAAGTTCCCCCTTGTGTTGAGCTGGAACCTTCTATGCTGCAGCTTCCATCCACTGCTCCTTGTCCTATCCCAGGGAGCAGTGAGCAGAGCCTGTCCCCCTCTCCTGACCCCCAGCCCTCAGATATTGACAACCATTTATTAAAGTCTAGAATGACAGATAGAATCTAATCCACAACTGGTGACAGGACTATGATCCCCAGCTCAATTAATATTTTCATAGTGTTTTTTACCAATTATGTAATGCAAGGCAAGATCTTCACTAATGGCATCCTTTAGAACACCGAGATCTAAGAGGCCTCATCCTGAGAGCCATTTCATCACAGAGCTACCTTCACTGCTTCCTGGCCCAGATGTCTATCAACTCACCAGCTCCAGGCCACCTGTGAACATTACTGACCCTGCTGAATACTTCAGAAGTTCAGGTGCCACACCAAAAAAAAATTCATGTTGCTTTCTTAAATGCTAATGTAGGTCACCAAACAAAGAAAATAAAAGGGAGGAAGAACAATGAGGTCAGTAGATTAGAGTGCAGAAATGGCTCTGTCTTTCAAAGGGAGTCTGCATTATCAATTGGCTGCCCTAAAGCTTCTCTTCAGGTCTTTTTCAAGTGGCTCTGGATGAGAGGCCAGCAACCTGCCCTGTGAGACTGCTATTTCACTGCTGTCAGAGGTGCTGCTTTATTAGCATTATTACAGGGTCAACTCTGTCATCTTGAACCTGACAGCAAACTTCAGCAACTAAAAAATGAAGGCATCAATTTCAGTGATAGCAAACAATCTGAACACTTGCTCTGACCACGGCAGGGAAACCTGCAGCTGAGGTGCCTTTCACACACAGGGGATGGGAAGAAGGGCAGAGCAGAAGAGGGCTCCTGTTTCTCTCCCTTGAAACTGAGGTTTCTCAGAACTCTCTTTTTCTCTGCTTTAGGCACAGCTTTGCCAGTAACAGGCTGCAGAAGGGCTTGTTTTAAAGGGTGAAAACTGGAGGTTATTCCAGAAACCACACAGGAAAGAACTGAAAGAGTTTATGGGATAACCTGTCAAACTCATAGAACCAACCAACCTGGAAGAGAGCTCCAAGCTCATCCACTCCAACCTAGCACCCAGCCCTAGCCAGTCAACCAGACCATGGCACTAAGTGCCTCATCCAGGCTTTGCTTCAACACCTCCAGGGACAGTGACTCCACCACCTCCCTGGGCAGCCCATTCCAATGCCAATCACTCTCTCTGACAACAACTTCCTAACAACATCCAGCCTAGACCTGCCCTGGCACAGCTTCAGACTGTGTCCCCTTGTTCTACTGTTGCTTGCCTGGCAGCAAAGCCCAACCCCACCTGGCTACAGCCTCCCTTCAGGTAGTTGTAGCCAGCAATGAGCTCTGTCCTGAGCCTCCTCTTCTGCAGGCTGCACACCCCCAGCTCCCTCAGCCTCTCTCTGTGAAGAACTTCCTTCTAATCATCAAGTTTCCTCAGTTCATGTTCTCCATCCATACTGTAAATCAAATTAGCATATAAACTAGAGGCCAGCACTTCAAATCTGACTACTTCTAAACAATGTATTTCTGTGCAACCTCAATTTTCACACAGAGTTAAAGCACAGGTTGGTGTATTTCTCAAAATCCATACTGTTTCTGCAGTAGGAAGAGGCTTACTTTTTGCAAGTAACCTATTAGTATTTCAGTGACTCATTGTTTAGAGCAGCCAAAAGTAAATGAAATTCTGTGCTCATTATCACACAACATGAGAACTGAAAGCAGAGCCCAGTGTTCAAACGTGATGCAGAACTGGAGGCGAGTCCTTTCATGGAGGAAAAAAACAAAACATAGCTTGGTGCATAAAGAAGAGGTTGCTGCATTTAGGTCAAGCCCCATTCTGGCAGAAGCTGCTGCTGACATGTTCTGGCCATGACAAGTAGCCAGAGAGTTTCCCACACTGTTTCCTGAAAAGATGTCCCTAGGCCAAAATGGCCCAAATCATTTCCCTGGGGCAAAATGGTTCCATCCCCCAGGCTGGGGACAGAGTGGCTGAAAGCAGACAGGCAGAGAGGGACCTGGGGGTGCTGGAAGATTATAGCTGAAGATGAGGCAGCAGAACCAATGGCATCCTGGGCTGGATCAGGAACAATGTGGGCAGCAGGACCAGGGAAGTTATTTTAGCCTTATACTCAACAGTGGTCAGGCCACACCTTGAGTGTTGTGTCCAGTTTTGGGTTCCTCAATTCAAGAGAGATGTCAAGGTGCTGGAACATGTCCCTAAAAGGGCAGTCAGGCTGGGGAGGGGCCTGGAGCACAGCCCTGTGAGGAGAGGCTGAGGGAGCTGGGGGTGTGCAGACTGCAGCAGAGGAGGCTCAGGGCAGAGCTCATTGCTGTCTGCAACTACCTGAAGGGAGGCTGTAGCCAGGTGGGGTTGGGCTCTTCTGCCAGGCAAGCAGCAACAGAACAAGGGGACACAGCCTCAAGCTGTGCCAGGGGAGGTCTAGGCTGGATGTTAGGAGGAAGTTGTTGGCAGAGAGAGTGGTTGGCATTGGAATGGGCTGCCCAGGGAGGTGGTGGAGTGGCTGTCCCTAGAGGTGTTCAAGCAAAGCCTGGATGAGGCACTTAGTGCCATGGTCTGGTTGATAGGATAGGGCTGGGAGCTAGGTTGGACTGGATGAGGTTGGAGGTCTCTTCCAACCTGGCTTGTTCTATGATTCTAAAATACAAATGAAGATTCTTCATTTTGCAAAAGGGCCATGAGTAATACACACAAACAGTAATAAACTCTTGGCACTCTCATTTGGAAGCTCATTTTTAAGCTTTAGAGGCCAGGAATTTATCATGATCATCGTGAATGTCTTCAGAGAAAATGCCACCACTATGCAAAAAAAGCAAGAGAGCTGAGAGCTGTCTGCACTGCTTCCTCCTCAGATCAGCATGATATATGTAGTTATTATAGTTAACTTACAGCCCATTAAGATGAATCAACATTTGTTTGCTTGATTGAATGGCAGTGGGACACAGAAACTGTATATTGTAGTTTCAAACTACAGAAGCTCACACACATGCATTTTCACAGCAGAGAACTGAGGGAGCCCATCAGAAATGAGACTGCTGTTATCTACTTCATAACGCTTCAAAAAGCATGGAAATAAATAATGCCCTCCTGAAGTAAACTACCTAAACAGTTTGTTAGAAGAAAGCTACCCAAGAGAACTTATTTTTCAACAAGCAGGCAGGGGGAAAGCCTGTGGGAGTCAACACAATGCTTTAATTCAGTAGATTCCAGTAAATGAGAACATCTGGAGCAGCAAATTTTGCTGCCATTTCCGGAATGGACGAGTCTGTGATTTACCTGAGAACAGACAACCAACCTGTCAGTGTCACAGGAGCTGCCTGAAAGGAGCTTCCTAGTCGAGGGCAACTTTTCTTAATAAAACTGTCTTTCACTCCACGACTTCATTAACATTGAGAGCTCAGAGCTGCAGGAGCTGCTGTGCAGAAAACCACCATCGGAAGGCTGCGTGCTCGAATCACATCTGGGTCACCATTTGCCACAGGCTGGTTACCATTGGTAATAGGGTAATAAGAGAGGGGGAGAAAGGCTTGATACAAGCAAGTTCCAACCCAAATCCAATTCATTGCACCCCAAGCATGGGCTCACATACCTTCTATCAGAAGGCTACACAACAGGGTTACAAATCATGTTGGACTCTGGCTGGCTACATACACTTGCGTTAGGACTACGTTAGGCTCACACACTGATCAGCACAGACACTCTTCATACTTTCTCAGCAACACCTACAGTGTGTCTGAGCAGAGACAGGAGAAACCCACAGACTCCAGCCTCACATTTGTTTATATCTGTTACACCATTCTCTAAGGTCATTCCAACTTTCCACTTCATCTCTACTCAGCACTTACTGAGCTCAGGCACTCTCACCTGACAAGGCTTATGTTCCACTGTGTAATACTCCAACAGCTGTACCACAGTCAGACAATTCCATACAATCACTGCATTCAATATGACTATATCCAACAGTACCCTTCTTGGTGAACACAGGCTAAGCTTACTGCTAGGCTGACTAACCTGTCACCAAACACCATGGGGGGAACCTCAACACATCAGGTCTTCTGCTTATGGGAGACTCAATATTGAGTATATATTAAAATAGCCACTACTTAACTCTAAATCAAAGTTCACAACTTGATATAGTGGCAGACTTAATCCAGAATATCATTCATTCCTTAACTTTCAGCTGCTTGTGTTTAGTCTGGGTGAATTCACTGGGGGGGGGGGAGGTAACACCCAAACCACTGCACATGCAAAGAACTCAGCTCTAGTCAGACCACCAATCCACCTCAGCCTCTCAGACATGGCTCAGTGAGAAGATAATGCCTCATTTATTTTGTTTGAATAAAGAGACACAGATTTTACTAACTGAGTAACAGCTACAAGCAGTTTTTCCCCTTTGCTTGATGTACCTTGCTGCCAGCACGAGGCGGAACTATAGTTAAGTGTTTGCTGCCTGGGTCTTTTTTTTGTAACTGATATTCATCTTTTTAAGATGATGAGGGGAAGAGTCTGCATAAACACAATGCAAAGATACAAACTTGGGATCAGTGCTTCTATTGCACAGTACTTAAATATACAATTATTTTCAGACCTGACAGGCAATGAGTTTCTGCTCATCTGTGTTACATTCCTGCTGTGCTTCTTGACTGTGATGTCAATAAGGAAGACATTTTAGCAAGGTAATAAACCTGCAAGAAATAGTTCTCTCACTTAGAATCATAGAACACCTCCAGGGACGGTGACTCCTCCACCTCCCTGGGCAGCCCATTCCAATGCCAATCACTCTCCCTGACAACAACTTCCTAACAACATCCAGCCTAGACCTCTCCTGGCACAGCTTGAGGCTGTCCCCTTGTTCTGTTGCTGAGTGCCTGGGACAAGAGACCAGCCCAAACCTGCCTATGACTGCACTTCAGGTAGCTGCAGACAGCAATGAGCTCTGCCCTGAGCCTCCCCTTCTGCAGGCTGCACACCCCCAGCTCCCTCAGCTGCTCCTCACAGGGCTGTGCTCCAGGCCCCTCACCAGCCTTGGAGACCTTCTCTGGACACATTCCAGCACCTCAACATCTCTCTTCAATTGAGGGACCCAGAACTGGACACAGCACTCAAGGGGTGGCCTAAGCAGCCCAGGGACAGAATAACCTCCCTTGTCCTGCTGGCCACACTGACCCTGAGCCAGGCCAGGATGCCATTGGCTCTGCTGCCCACCAGGGCACACTGCTGCCTCATGTTCAGCTATAATATACCACCACCCCCAGCTCCCTCTCTGCCTGGCTGCTCTCAGCCACTCTGTCCCCAGCCTGTAGTGCTGCTTGGGGTTGTAGAACCTTGCACTTGACCTTGTTAAATCTCATCCCACTGACCTCTGCCCATCCAGCCAGCCTGTTCAGGTCCCTCTGCAGGGCTCTCCTCACCCTCCAACAGATCAAGACCTGCTCCTAGCTTGAAACTGGTCTGGAGTGGGCTGTTTTTTTTCTGTGCATAGACTTTCAACGAATGTTCATCCATTACTGTCAAGCAGCTTGTCTTGCTACTCCACACTTCCTCTGTAAATCACAAATACCCTGCTTTCTAAACCATTTGCATGCCTAATAATAGTGCCTTGCTGCAAGGCAAGGAACATTAGGAAATCAGCAGTGCATGTGTGGAAAGCCAGCAGCAGCTTCTCAGAAGCGCTTCTCCCGTCCCTGCGAAGGCCACTGCGGCACACAGCACACAGCACACACACTCAGGACTAAATCCAAGGGCTGAAGCATCTCTGGCATGGCAGGTTGTAAAAGAGCATCAAATGGTCCAAGTGCACTCAGAAGACACAGATGATACAGAAGCGACGGCGCTCTGGGCAGAATAGAAAGCAGCTCCCCGACAGCTATTCAGTATCAGCCTCTGTCAAGAGGTGGGCAGGACTTTCCTACAACACCTGATCTTAGCTACAAGACATGCTGGCACCACCAAAGTCAGCACTCCCCATGGCTTTCCCCAAGGGGACCATGTGCATTACAGCACTCCTGTGCCATCTTTCCACCTAAGAAAACAGCTCACCCCAACACAGTTCCAAACATGCTACTGTGTCAACCTGACTTATTGTCACTCCAGTACACCTGCCTGATATTCTCCTCCTTTGCCAGACAGGTACACCATCAAGAGATCCCTGAGACTGTCCTTTCTGGAGCATTGTGACTAAAAGATGTCTTCAGTTACCTCTAGTTGGGCAGAGTGTTCTGGCAGCTTCTCACAATTCTCCCAGAAATTTCCAGACAGGATTCCTTAAAAGCCTCTAGACAGAAATGAACCCTACCTGCTCTCCATGAAGAATCTTTGGAGCTCACTCTGCTGGCAGGCATTTGTTGTGCAGATCCTGGCTTGCCTTCACCCTTCTGCTGATAGGGGAAGCAACAGGTGGGAGGAAAACAAAGGCTTGGGCCATTATGACCCCTCCCAAAGCGATAAACAGGTACCCACAGGTGTTTAGGTGCTTGTTAGTGTCTTGCCCAAATAAGGGTGAGCAAGGCCTGGTTTCACCTAATATGGTCAGCTTTGCAGATGCCATTCTGATTGGTGAATCTCCGTGGCCAAAGGAGCCTTTGCACTCAGGCAAATGACAGAAATTGAGCTAAATTGCAAGCAGCTGTGCTGCTGCTGCTGCCTCAGTGTGCTGCTCTGCTCAGACAACATGCTCTGCCTCCCTGCTCTCAGCTTGGACAACATCTTCTGCTTTGCCTTGTGCTTCAGACCAGTTGAGCCCTGATTTTTTGGGCTTGAACCATCTGGAAACTTGAGCGCTTCAAGTTTGGCAGGAGAAGGCATTAAGTGCCTCACAACGTGGTGAGAAGTGCCACTGTCATTGTGCTTTCTGCACATGTGCAAGGGCTCCTGCCTGCACCTCTGCAAACCTCCCTGCCAAGAGGAACCAGGATCAGGTCAGAGATTTATTGTCACACTTGTCCTTTCTAAACAGCACGTGTCACAGTCCTGGAGATCTTAGTTCTCAGCATCAATAACAGCAGTTTCCAAACTACCTAATAAAGGACTGGGTGTGAGGACTTTACTCATTTTCAGCTTTGCTTTAAGTATGTGTCTCAGCTGTGTCCAGAACCTCCTCCTCCTGGATAATTTCTCATCTTTCCATTTGCTGGCCACTTTCAAACCACAAGTAACAAAATGTTATTTCTTCTCACTAGATGCATGAACTGATTTCAGCCTTTGCACCTCATGTGCAAGGCAATTGCAGGGCACAAAGGGACCACGTCACTATGAGAGCACAGAGGCACTGCAAACAGGGTGCTCAGAGAAGTCACAAAGGCTGCAACCCTGCAAGTGTTCAAAGCTGTGCTGGATGGGGCCTTGAGAACCTGTCTGTTAGAAGGTGTCCCTGCCCATAGCAAGAGGTTGATGACCATTCAGGTGGCCTTCAATCCAAACCACACTATGCCCTGATAGACAACAGCACTCGGTGTGTGCACCACACAGCTTCCAACTTAATCCTAAAGGGCCCACACGTGGGAAAGGAACCTCCTCATACCATGTTTACCTATCTCACTTGTGCCTGAATTTCTTTACCAACAGACAGCTAATATAGAATCGTGGAACCATAGAACAGTGTGGGTTGGAAGGGACCTCCAAAGGTCATCCAGTCCAACCCCAGTGTGGTCAGCAGGGACATCCTCCACTAGAGCAGGTTGCTCACAGCTTTGTCCAGCATTACCTTGAACACCTCCTGGAATGAATCCTCAGCTACCTTCCTACTCCAGTGTTCCACCACCCCCATGGAGCAGCTCTCCTATGAGGACAGACTGAAAGAGTTGTGGCTGTTCAGTCTGGAGAAGAGGAAGCTCCCAGGTGACCTTCTTGTGGCCTTCCAGTATCTAAAGGGGGCCTTCAAAAAAGCTGGGGAGGGACTTTTGAGGATATCAGGCAGTGACAAGACTGGGGGGAATGGAGCAAAGCTGGAGGTGGGGAGATTCAGCCTGGAGGTGAGGAGGATGTTCTTCACCATGAGAGTGGTGAGCGGCTGGAACGGGTTGCCCAGGGAGGTAGTTGAAGCCCCATGCCTGGAGGTGTTTAAGGCCAGGCTGGGTGAGGCTGTGGGCAGCCTGATCGAGGGTAGAGTATTCCTGCCCATAGCAGGGGGGTTGGAACTGGCTGCTCCTTGTGGTCCCTTCCAATCCTGACTGATTCTATGATTCATGGTAAAGAATCCCCTGCAGCCCAGTAGAATGAGAAGGAAAATCAGGTTATTGTCATCTGTTGTATTGAAACATGGGCTCAGAAGGAGCATACAGCTCAGGCTGTTTAGTTTGAGGAAGAGGAGGCAGAAGGAAGACCTCATTGCTGTCTACAGCTACTTGAAGGGACATTGTGGAGAGGCTGCTGCTGGTCTCTTCTCACAGCTAATAGGTGACACAACAAGGGGAATGGCCTCAAGCCAAGACTGGGGAGGTTTAGATTGGATGTTAGGAAAAAGTTTTTCATGGAGAAAGTGGTCAAGGACAGGAATGAGCTGCTCAGGGAGGTGGTGGAGTCACCCACCCTGGATGTGTTTAAGGGTCATCTGGATGTGCTGCTTAGGGATATGGTTTAAGGTGAATCTTGTTGAGTAGGGTTCTAGGTTGGACTTGGTGATCCTGAGGGGCTTTGCCAACCTGCCTGTTTCTGTGATTCTGTGACCTTGTCCCATGTGTGTTGTTGGGGAGGCTGACGACTCATTAGAAGCTAAGTAACAACCACAAGACAGCAAGAGTATAAGAGCTGCATTGCTGTATAGCTGAGAGCTCACCTGTACAGGAGAAATCATCCACACGGACATATCCTGCGACACAGTCACAGCGGTAGGATCCAGGCAAGTTAACGCACACGGTGTTGGCGTGACAATAATGCATCTTGGCAGCACACTCATCAATATCTGCAGGGAAGAACCACCAAGGAAAGTTACAGTCAGGCTTAATAAAAATCAATAACATGACACAATCTTAGAATAAGAGAAAATAAATTCCATTTTCAACTCCAAAGGCAATCTGGCTTAACTCTAGCATAAAGAACAAGATAAATTTAGTAGAAAAGTATTCCTTAAAGGAGAGCTAAAATTCCTGTATCATAGCAATGGGCTCCTTCTAGTGTTCTTCAGGAAACCTCATTCTTCTGTTTTTTTTAAACTCTGGAAAAGCCACACATACATTTAGGTATTTTCTGTGACAATGCCAAAAGATGAAAGCTGATACAGAGTTTTCAAACGTTAAACAGTGTCAGAAGTCTGCAGCATTGACAATCCTAACTCTGTCTCATCAACAAACCAAGGCATAACAATGGCACGGCAGCTCTTGACACAGTGGTGGCAGATGCAGTGCTGGCCAGGTGAGCCACAGCACAGTTTGTCAGGGCAATTGAGTAGATTCAGTTGCTGAGTTGATCAGCCACTACTCCAGCCCTCCAGGTTCACCCAAGTACTCTGACAGTGTCCTGTCCTTCAAAAACACCTAGGCTGCAGACATGACTGAACAGTGCTCTGCGCCGCTACCACACCCTGCACAAGCAGAAGTCTGAGCCAGTCACCTAAGCTCATCTTAATGCTGCTTTACATTATGCCAATGGGGAAAAGAAAACTACCAAGGAGCAGCAGAAACTTAACCCTGTTTCTCTGTTGGCTTCAGCAATCCCTACTGCTGCTGCAAATCCAAAATCCAAACCTGCTTTCAGAGCAGTGAATCAAACCTATCATTTACTTGCCTGTTTAAATATCCCAAAGCTCTGTGATATTGTAAACTGCAAAATCTTCCCCTCTCCTTCCCCACAAAAGCAGATATTAGATTGAAGCATTCTCTTTATTTTTTTTGCTCAGCAGGATAGATTTTCTGCTTAGCAGCACAGATTTTACATAAAGTAATTTCTGGTTTTCAAAAGATTAATTCTAGTGTTACATACGTCCACACAAAGGGAGATGAATCAGACGTGGCTTTTTCTCCCCTATTACTTTCCCCTTGCTAATGGCTGCTGGCTCTACAGAAAGGCATGCACTGACACCACAGCTGAACAGCTTCCCCAGCCAGTGTGGCAGAGTTGTGCTCGTCGCCCCACAGCGTGGTCTTTTACCACACAGAATCAACCGGGTTGGAAGAGACCTCCAACATTATCCAGTCCCACCTAGCACCCAGCCCTACTGAGGAGAGGATGAGTGAGCTGGGGTTGTTTAGCCTAGAGAAGAGGAGGCTCAGGGCAGAGCTCATTGCTGTCTTCAACTACCTGAAGGGAGGCTGTAGCCAGGTGGGGGTTGGGCTCTTCTCCCAGGCAACCAGCAACAGAACAAGGGGATGCAGTCTCAAGCTGTGCCGGGGGAAGTACAGGCTGAATGTTAGGAGGAAGTTGTTGGCAGAGAGAGTGATTGGCATTGGAATGGGCTGCCCAGGGAGGTGGTGGAGTCACCATCCCTGGAGGTGTTGAAGCAAAGCCTGGCTGAGGCACTTGGTGCCATGGTCTGGTTGATTGGCTAGGGCTGGGTGCTAGGTTGGACTGGATGATCTTGGAGCTCACTTCCAACCTGGTTGATTCTATGATTCTATCCAGTCAACTAGACCATGGCACTAAGTGCCTCATCCAGTCCTGCACAGCCACCTGTAGAGACCAGCAGCAGCCTCCCTTCTCCCTCAGCCCACGGTGTGCCTATGGAGACACAGTGGAAGAGCTATAAGGGGTTAGCTCCATGACATTTAACCCCAGAAGGTGACAGGGTTTAATTGTGCACATGCTGAGTTCTTGGCTGCCTAAATCAAGGTATCCTGCTTAACCTTCCTAAAACAAAGGAGCTGCAGTTGAGATACACCCACAGATTCCAGCCTCTGAAAATGAAACACATGCCAGTTATACTCACACTTGCTACACTACAGACATCTGTCCAGTAGGAACTACTTCGTGTTGGCCACCAAACAGCTGTCAGTTGGCAGCGATTCCTGACTGCTGCCAACTTAGGCTGAATTAGAAATGATGGCCTGGAGGCAAAAGACTTTGTGTAGCACTGCAAACACCTTGAACCACCTCGTTCCCACACTTCTGCTGTTTCTGTTGCAGTGCCACCTGACGAAATGAATTTTAAAAAGTCAGGAGCATCAAATCTGGGGAAGATAAAAGCCAAGAAAAATCCTCCCACATGTCTTGTTATCACACCACTGAGTGCTAGAGCCACTTGGGAAACACTCAGGTGTTGATGTGCATTCACACTGTTCTGCTTGCAGCCTCTTTTTAATAGGCTTTTGGAGCATAGCTTTGAGGAGTTTTCTCTTGCATAGCTAATAATTTGCTAGCATAAAAGGGAAAGGAACAAAAAGAAAGAAAGAATGTCAAAACAGCAACCAATTCACCTGAAAATTAACCTCATGCAGGCCCCTCTCTCTCAGGCTTCCTCGCTGAATCCACTGGACACATTTCTCCTCTTTCTCCCCGCAAAGGGAAGTGAGAGGATTAAAGGTGTCAGAGGTGAAGGAACTTGAACTTGGACTCGTTGCAAGGAAGGCTTGCCTCACCATAGCCCATAGAATCATAGAATCAACCAGGTTGGAAGAGACCTCCAAGATCATCCAGTCCAACCTAGCACCCAGCTCTAGACAATCAACCAGACCATGGCACCAAGTGCCTCATCCAGTCTTGTCTTGAACACCCCCAGGGATAGTGACTCCACCACCTCCCTGGGCAGCCCATTCCAATGACAATCACTCTCTCTGCCAACAACTTCCTCCTAACATCCAGCCTAGACTTCCCCCAGCACAACTTGACTTTTTGTTCTGTTGCTGGTTGTCTGGGAGAAGAGACCAACCCCACCTGGCTACAACCTCCCTTCAAGTAGCTGTAGACAGCAACCCAACACACCAGAAAAGCCAGGCAGAAAAAGAAAACTCACAACCCACATGAAAATATCACTGTGGGAGAACTGCTCCAAAGGAGACTGAGCACTGCAAGTGATGACTTGACTATAAATAGAGGAATTGAGAACAACTGACACTGGGCTGCTACAAAAGTCCCTGAGTCAGGAAGAAAAAGCCTGGACCTAACAAAGGAAGCAGAAGGAACAAAAGATCCCTCTCTTCAAACTTTGCTCATTTACCTAGCTCTCTTCTCAGTCTTCCTTGGTGCATTTTCCATAAACTTTTCCAGTCTTTCACATTTTCCTCCCCTTTGCAATATTTGGCTTCTTCTAAGACACACATTTCCTTTACAGAGAATAATACTCAAGAGGTCAAAACTGGCAGTAGCATTTTCTTATTAAAGCCTGTAGGGCAATGCTAAAGCTGTTGTTCTGGACCACAATTCTACAAACTCTTGTAAAAGGTTAGGTATTCATCACAAAAAGCTTTGGGGGTTTATTTAATATCATTTGAGTAAAATCCATGAAGCACACAGTGGTACACATCAGCTGGGTTGTAATGGAACTCAAATTGTGATTCATGCGTATGGATCGCTTGTCGCATCTGAAATATTAGAGCTCATCTTCTAGTGGTCTTTGGAGGTGCTAAAAATACATGATTTATGTGTCTCTCCAGGCTGGGGAAGTAGTTTGTTTTTCTTTTCAGAAGGTATATGTATGGTCTTTAAAATCAGACTTGACACAGCATAATGATCATTCACATATCACCAGCTTCCATCTGCATAAGGCAGATCTTTGCACAATGAAGACATTTGGGCTCCAGCTTTCCACAAGCTGACAGAATGACACAAAGTTTCCAAAACAGTGAAGCACAACAATGGGAGAACATAAGACCTGTCCTGGAATTTCAGTGCCCCTAAGCTCAGGTGAAGGTGAACATGTGCCTGACTCCATTGCCTCAGCAGCTCCATGTTCATTATATCTACTTTTTCTTCTCCGAGTCCTCCCTGACTCATAGGATCACAGAATTAACCAGGTTGGAAGAGACTTCTAGGATCATCCAGTCCAACCTAGCACCTAACCCTTCTAATTAACTAAACCAGGGCACTCTGGGCCTCATCCAGCCTCCTCTTCAACCTCTCCAAGGATGGCGACTCCATCACCTCCCCGGGCAGCCCATGCCAATGCCAATCACTCTTTCTCTGAAGATTTTCTTCCTAATGTCCATCCTTACTCTGCCCTGGCAGAGTCTGTCCTCTTCTGCTTATAACTTCTCTCCACTGCCAGACTCACTGCACTTCAGCTCTGCTTCATTTTGATTCAGTTTTCATTTACCCTCTTGTTGCCTGACTTCTTTCATGTGTCTGACATGTCCCATACCTGGGTTTTACCTTTAGCACAGGGTTGGTTTCGCAAACCCTGCACTACAACCCTAAGGGAGCCATAAAGCAGGAGTCAGCAGTTCCCTGTGAACTGGCAGCAGCTCAGCTTCCCCCAGTTGCCTAATAAGAGAAGACTAATTACTAGCTGCAAATGTTTAGGTTAGCCTTAAAACTGTTTACCAACTTGACTGTTTGATAGTAATGCATCACCAGGGCAGCAGTGCAAACACAAGCACCCTCACAGCCTCTCTGACTTTCAGAGACTGCTGTCCAGTCAGAGGCAATGAAACAACCCAAACCAAAAGCAGATAAGGCAAAGAAAAATTCCTCATTCAGTAAGAATAAAGACTGGATGAGGCACTTAGTGCCATGGTCTGGTTGACTGTCCAGGGCTGGGTGCTAGGTTGCACTGGATGAAACTTGGTGGGACGACAGACAGGACTGGGCTGTTATACTGGAGGGATATAACCTTTTCAGGAGAGATAGGCAAGGGAGAAGAGGAGGAGGGGTGGCCCTGTATATTAGAGAGTCACTCCATGCCATTGAGCTAGAAGTGAGGGATGAAGGGGTAGAGACCCTGTGGATTAAAATCAGAGGCAGGACTAATAAATCTGACATCCTGGTTGGAGTCTGTTACAGACCACCCAACCAGGATGAGGGAACAGATGAGATATTTTACAAACAGTTGGAGGCTGTCTCAAGATCTTCAGATCTTGTCCTTGTGGGTGACTTTAACCTGCCAGATATCTGCTGGGAACTTAATTCGGCAGAGAGGAGGCAGTCCAGGAGATTTCTGGAGTGCATGGAGGACAGCTTCATGACCCAACTGTTAAACGAGCCTACCAGGGGTCAAGCTCAGCTTGACCTGCTGCTCTCCAACAGAGAAGGGCTGGTAGGAGATGTGATAGTGGGAGGCTGCCTGGGGTGTAACGACCACGAGTTAGTGGAGTTTTCAATATACAGGGAGGTAGGGAGGCACTTCAACAAAACCTACACCTTGGACTTTAGGAGGGCAAACTTCAATTTGCTCAAGGAACTTATTTCCAATGTCCCCTGGGCAGCAGTTCTTGAGAACAAAGGGGTCCAGGATGGTTGGACTTACTTTAAACAGGAGCTCTTGAAGGCACAGGAACTGGCAGTTCCCACGTGCCGAAAGATGAGCCGCAGGGGGAGGCGACCAGCCTGGATGAGCAAAGAGCTCCTGAAGGAAGTGGGGGAGAAAAAGAGGGTGTATCGCCTCTGGAAGGAGGGGAAGGCTTCTCCTGATGTGTTTAAGGAGGTAGCCAGACTATGTAGGAGAAAAATTAGAGAGGCTAAGGCTCAGCTAGAACTTAGGCTGGCCACTTCCGTGAAAGTTAACAAAAAACACTTTTATAAATTTATCAATGCTAAAAGGAAGGGCAAGAAGAGCCTCCACTCCTTACTGGACTGGGAGGGGAACACTATAACTGATGATGAAGCAAAGGCAGAGGTCCTGAATGCCTTCTTCGCCTCAGTTTTCAACAGTAAGGAGAGAGGAGGAGGAGGCAAATGGCCTCTTAAACTGGGGGATGGGGTCGGGGAGCGGTGTGTTCCCCTGGAAATTCATGAGGAATTAGTTCAGGACCTGCTGAGCCACCTGGACACCCACAAGTCCATGGGACCAGATGGGATCCATCCCAGGGTGCTGAGAGAGCTGGCAGCTGAGCTGGCCAAGCCACTCTCCATCATTTTCCAGCAGTCCTGGCTCACCGGAGAGGTCCCAGGAGACTGGAAAATGGCCAACGTGGTCCCCATCCACAAAAAGGGTCGGATGGAGGAACCTGGGAACTACAGACCCGTCAGCCTGACCTCAGTGCCAGGGAAACTGATGGAGCAGGTTCTCTTGGGGCCAATAACTGCGCACCTGAGGGATGGCAAGGATCTCAGGTCCAGCCAGCATGGGTTTAGGAAGGGCAGATCCTGCCTTTCTAACCTGATCTCCTTCTATGATCAGGTGACCCGCTTGGTGGCTGTGGGGAGGCCTGTGGATGTGGTCTATCTGGACTTCAGCAAGGCCTTTGACACTGTCCCCCACAGCAAACTGCTGGCTAAGCTGTCAGCCTGCGGCTTGGATGGTAACACTCTGTGCTGGGTTAGGAACTGGCTGGAGGGCCGGACCCAGAGAGTGGTGGTGAATGGTGCCACATCCAGCTGGCAGCTGTCACTAGTGGTGTCCCTCAGGGATCAGTGCTGGGCCCCATCCTCTTTAACATCTTCATTGATGATCTGGATGAGGGCATGGAGTCAGTCATCAGCAAGTTTGCAGATGACACTAAGCTGGGGGCAGATGTGACTGAGCTGGAGGGCAGAAGGGCTCTGCAGCGGGACCTTGACCGCCTGTACAGATGGGTAGAGGCCAATGGGATGGGGTTCAATAGCTCCAAGTGCAGGGTGCTGCACTTTGGCCACAACAACCCCATGCAGAGATACAGGCTGGGGTCGGAGTGGCTGGAGAGCAGCCAGACAGAGAGGGATCTGGGGGTACTGATTGATACCCACCTGAACATGAGCCAGCAGTGTGCCCAGGTGGCCAAGAGAGCCAGTGGCATCCTGGCCTGCATCAGGAGTGGTGTGGTCAGCAGGAGCAGGGAGGTCATTCTGCCCCTGTACTCTGCACTGGTCAGACCACACCATGAGTACTGTGTTCAGTTCTGGGCCCCCCAGTTTAGGAAGGACATTGAGATGCTTGAGCGTGTCCAGAGAAGGGCGACGAGGCTGGTGAGAGGCCTCGAGCACAGCCCTACGAGGAGAGGCTTAGGGAGCTGGGGTTGTTTAGCCTGGAGAAGAGGAGGCTCAGGGGTGACCTTATTGCTGTCTACAACTACCTGAAGGGTGGTTGTGGCCAGGAGGAGGTTGCTCTCTTCTCTCAGGTGGCCAGCTCCAGAACAAGAGGACACAGCCTCAGGCTGCGCCAGGGGAAATTTCGGCTCGAGGTGAGGAGAAAGTTCTTCACTGAGAGAGTCATTGGGCACTGGAATGGGCTGCCTGGGGAGGTGGTGGAGTCGTCGTCCCTGGGGCAGTTCAAGGCAAGGTTGGATGTGGCACTTGGTGCCATGGTCTAGCCTTGGGCACTGTGGTAAAGGGTTGGACTTGATGATCTGTGAGGTTTCTTCCAACCTTGGTGATACTGTGATACTGTGATACTGTGATACTGTGATCTTGGAGGTCTCTTCCAACCTGGTTGATTCTATGATTCTATGGCTGCTGTTGAGTAACAAACCAGCTAAAAATGCCTTCATAAATTACACCTGGTGTAGCATCATCTGGGAATCCACAAGCAGTAAAATAATTATCAATATAATGCATAATAGAAACAAATATTTTAAACCACAGGGAGTTCCACCTCAGCATAAGGAGACATTTCTTTACTGTGAGGGTGATGGAGCCCTGGAGCAGGTTATGAGGTCTCCCACTCTAGAGGGAAAAAAGCCATCTGGGTGCATCCTTGTGCAGCCTGCCCTAGGTAATCCTGCTCTGGCAGAGGGGTTGGACTCAATGATCTCTGGAGGTCCCCTCCAGCCCCTAGCAGTCTGTGACTCCATTACACATTAGCAAACAGTCCACCCAGTAGCCATGCTGGAAAGTGACTGCTTCCTAAAATCTGCTCTGCTGAAATTTAGCCTTACACACCAAAATACTGCCTAGATACACGGTGAGCTCCTTCCCATGCTTGTTAATGCTTATAAAAATGCACAAGTCATTTGTCACTTTCCTTTGGTTACAACTTTCTGCCTTTAAAAACAAACCTGAGATTTCAACCAAACTAACCCAGCTTTTTCTGTAGTCCAAGTCTCCAACGACCTGCCCAAATTTGGAGCCAGAACACTTCAGCTACAGTCGTTTGGGTCATCAAAATCACAATCCTGCCAGGAAAGACAGCAGCAGACAGCAAAGCTATCTAGTGTCTCCCTAAGAGAGAAGATTTTCCTTTCATTATTCTACTAATCCTGTTGCTCTCGAAGGAAAACTCAAAATGTGCAGTTCTGCTCCCCCTGGTGCTTTCCATCATTACACTGGCAATTTATGATGCATTATTAAATGTTTTTTGGTGGGGGGAGAAGGGATGTTCCTGCAAGAGCCTTGAGGTCTCTCAGGATAAACCCAGTTTATTTAAATTGAACCTTGTAAAAGATCATTTAAATCAGTTAGACAGCAGCCACTGACACGGCAGCATGGAAGGAGACAGAAGGGCTGTGGTGCAGGTTTTTAAGAGAAAGGAGCTGTTTTCCTAACCCTAAGTGAATGGCTGCATTTGTTTGATAAGTACATTAACAGAAAATGTTCACAGAGTTATAAATATTACTCTTCTAAACACTGTTTGCAGCTCCAGCTCTTAGGGGTGGTTGATAACTTATTCATAAGGTATTTCTGACAGTCGCAAGTGAGTTACTTTCATAGCCACGCAGGCAGAATTCACAGATGATAATGTGGTTTGGAGAACACAGATTAAAAACGAGCACCAAAAGCAGAAAGAAGCATTTGGGGAAACAGGTTTTGGCCAACAGCAGCAGCAGCAGCCCACTCATTTGCAACTAGCAAACCCAAGATTCTTCTTCTATAGCGGCAGCCGCTGTGATGTTAGGACTCCACTGAAGCTCTGCAAGATTGCTTTATCCAGGATTATTCAAGGCCTTTCGTTTCTTCTCTCTAATTACTCTGTGAAAACACACTGATATTTGTATTTAGAATGCAGGGCAGCAGAATGGGCTGGCAAGCAGTGTGCCTGAGTGGGTGCAAAGGCTTTCCTTTAAAGATGCTGCCTCGTTTGCTCTTTCCCCAGGTGGCTGAGTAGAGTCTGCATCGTTCTCAGCCTGGCAGTCTGGCCAGCAAGATTCAGAACTCTCACACGAGTCAGTGCCACCATCCTTGCTCTCCAGATACTGCCTGGTCTCTTGGAGTCACTTCAAAGCAGATCAGTGTCTTTAAGGACACTCTGCTACGAGAGATCCGTGCCCCCTGAGGAACGTTCCTTACGCCCTCATGGACGTTAGGGCAGAGAGGTTCTCCAGCACCCCCAGGTATTTTTAACACAGCAATACCAGCAGCTACTCAACAAAGAGTTCTGTACTCCAGGGAAATAACCTGCTGTCTCCCAGGGAAAAAAAAAAAAGAAGGAAAGAACACTTTAATGTGCTGTATTAAGCCCTCTGAAGAGTAAAAGGTAAAAAGGGTAAGATGTGACTGCTGCTGATTATAACGAGACCACTTCAACTCAAACGCAGCTAATGCCAAACAAGCTGGTGCTGGCCCTACAGGAGTTGCAGGCTCTCTGAAATAGGCAGAAGTGAGCCCACAAGAGGAGAACTTCTTCCACTCTTCAGTTGAGAGCACGCAGGGGATCTCATGGGTTACAGAGCTGTGGCTGTAAGCCACAAGATCAGAGCTAGATGAAGCAGCTAAGATCTGAGCTACCTCTGTCTCTAGTTAAGAGTGAAACTCTTGACAGTACTGCTGAAGACACTGCAAGGGGCAAGAGCCAGATTCAGAGAGAGGTAAAGCATGAGCTGTAAAACAGAATGCCATGCAAATGTGATGACATCTTCTCCTATAAAAATGTGACCTTGGAAGTAAGCCTGTGTAGCTGTACACACCACAACAGGTTTCAGCTTGCTTTCTTCCATATTAATTTTGTCTCTCAAGCAGTTTGCTGGTCATTTTTACACACTGCATACACTAGATATCCTTTCACCCATAGCTCATACTTATTCCAAGTCAGGAAATTAACAAATCTATATATGTGCCTTTCTCAAAAGCCTTCCTAAAGCTTCACTCCCAAATATTTATTCTGGAATAAAGAAAAACTCCTGCAGATGTGATAAGCAGATGCTGAGGTACCCAAGATTCATCCTCGCACATGCAGGAAATGCCTGCATGGGTATAGCAACATGAAAACATTGCTTAACTCCTCCAGAGCAACTATGTTTGGCAGGTCATCAGAAATGAAACAGAACACAGATCATGAGATGCCACTGGCTCTTTCCATCCTGCAGCAGGCAACAGACTGTGGGAAAAAAATGATGACATTCCTTCCTAAGCATCCCATCCATCTTTCCCTAAAGCAGGAGACGTTTTGGGCATCCCCTAGCTGTTGAGAAGATGATGGTGAAAAAAAATGAGGCTCATCACAAAGCTTATGTGGGACAAATTCTTGCCACCATAGATGATTCGAAGAGCCAAACCATAAATTGTGAGCTCGACTGTCACAGTCTGTCAGCACAGCACACCTCTGGGCAACTGCAAGCTTTAAAGTTTGGAATCAGCAATTTGACACTTCTCTCCATTACAGCCTTGCCAAAACCTGGAGGATGACAACAAGGGTCTCATGTGCACCATGCTCCTCCAATCAATCCACACAGATCTGGAAAGTCTGCTCCCTTACAGGAATGCTGTCCAACAGTGCACTACAATTTGCCTATCTGCAACACAGAGAGAGATAACTGCTGCCCCCTGGCAACATCTCCTGCCAGAAACTATAGGGACAAGAGGAGGAATATCATACATATCATATAATACATACAGATAATATCATATAGTAAATCTAAGAGATAATAATACATCTAATATATAATAACATCTCTAATATATAATAATATATCTATTACATAGAATCATCCAGGTTGGAAGAGAGCTCCAAGATCATCCAGTTCAACCTATCCCCCAGCCCTAGACAATCAACCAGACCATGGTACTAAGTGCCTCATCCAGGCTTTGCCTCAACACCTCCAGAGACGGTGACTCCACCACCTCCCTGGGCAGCCCATTCCAATGCCAATCACTCTCTCTGGCAAGAACTCCTTCCTAACATCCAGCCTAGACCTCCCCTGGCATAACTTGAGTCTCTGTCCCCTTGTTCTATTGCTGGTTGCCTGAGAGAAGAGACCAACCCCACCTGGCTACAACCTCCCTTCAGGTAACTGCAGACAGCAATGAGCTCTGCCCTGAGTCTCCTCCAGGCTGCACACCCCCAGCTCCCTCAGCCTCTCCTCATAGGGCTAACTGGGCTGCTCTCCCTTAGTATTTAGTCCCAATCTTTAACCAATGTTTCTTCTGCAGAGGCTTTTTCTGCATGAGAATTCGTTCTAAATCTAATTACTTCATGCTTGGCCGTAAGACTTACCATTACACGAGTCCACAACAAATGCAATGTGCTACTACTGCTCCCAAATACAGCTCATTAGAAAACAAAGGAATATAATCACGTCCTTCTGCCAGAAACAGCTCTGCTCCCCAGACAGACTGTGTCTAGTCTCCTGATTCCATAACCGTGCTCCCAAAGCCCTGCTTGCTTTGGCTTTTGCTTTCACTTGAGAAAGAAACTCCTTTTAGATGTCAGGAGGCAGCGATGAAATGAGTACTGCTGCTGGCAAAGGAATGTCAGGTGTCTGGAACTGATTCACCTCCTCCTTGATCCTTACTTTAAATCTCTCTAAACACTCTCAGAGCAGCTTCTGTGGGGGGAAGAGGGGAAGCGGGGAGGGGAGCGGCGGTTTCCTCTCATCTCCCATTGACCGAGGCTAGGCGAGCAGTACCATCCCCCCACGTAACCACATTCACTTTCCTTCAGCTAACACTTCTCAATCCCTTCTGCCTGATTTTACTAACGGCTAAGGGTGAACAATGGATTACTGCATCAAAGGGAACAATTCCTTCTTCGTGCCACTACACTGAGAGCAATCACATTAACTACCTCATCGCTCCAGCAGCACAGGTCTCCTACCACCACCCACAATTTTCCCTTCACTCTTCTATTTTTATCCTTCATACTCTTACCAAGTTTGCCTCCTTCTACCCACGTCCTGCGATATTGACTGGCTTACTCTTTCAAATCCACACAGATGCTATCTTCAAATGATAAATTGTGGCAGGCTACCCATACAATTGATCTGGAATCCCTGTGCCCACAGCAACCTTTCACTGTGGCATTTTGGAGGACATTGTATCTCTTTGAAAAATTAAACGCTGATGAAAACTGCACGGGCTGGGGTTTAGGGGTCGGAGGTCGGGTTGTAGTTATGGTTTTGGAAGGGAGCTTCATCATGTGAAAATATAACAACAAAATCCCCTGGAGAATGCCAATTCCTGGGAAACGACCAGCCCTGCGTTGCATAATGACTTTTCACACACGCTGCCAGGATAAATGAGACACGTTCACGGCAAACAACCACACAGAATTAAGAGCCCATCATTTGCACACTAAAGTAACTTGTTCACTCAAGTGACCAATTCTGCAGCACAAAGCAGAGCACAGGTAATGGAAAAATACTGTGGCACGTTGATGAACACTGACTGTGCCCTATCTTATCATAGAATCAACCAGGTTGGAAGAGACCTCCAAGATCAGCCAGTCCTACCTAGCACCCAGCCCTAGCCAATCTGGCACTAAGTGCCCCAGCCAGGCTTTGCTTCAGCTCCTCCAGGGATAGTGACTCCACCAACTCCCTGGGCAGCCCATTCCAATGCCAATCACTCTCTCTGACAACAACTTCCTAACAACATCCAGCCTAGACCTCTCCTGGCACAACCTGAGACTGTGTCCCCTTCTTCTATTCCTGGTTGCCTGGCAGCAGAGACCAACCCCACCTGGCTACAGCCTCCCTTCAGGTAGTTGTAGCCAGCAATGAGCTCTCCCTGAGCCTCCTCTTCTGCAGGCTGCACACTCCTAGCTCTCCCAGCCTCTCCTCACAGGGCTATACCCTCACCATCTTCTTCACCCTTCTCCAGACACGTTGCAGTACCTCAACATCCCTCTTGAACTGAGGAGCCCAGACCTGGACACATCTTCTCTATTTATGGCCTTCACAACTTAGCTGCATTTTCCCACATGCTCTGCCTTTACATCCTTCCAAACATCCATTATTCATCTGCTTCCATCACATCTGCTTCCTCTGACTCTCTCTGCTGAAAAAACCCCATGGGAACGCTGAACTCAAAGTGGCAGGCTCACCACCATTGCTAAGTTGGCAGCTACACCTCTTCAACACCTCACAAGCAGAATCAAGTGGTCTCTCCTAGAACAGGATGTAATGATTTCATTGTCAGGGGGCCAGACTATTCCCTGTTAATCAGGTTCCATAGGGTGTTGGAGTCAAATTTCTTAATCTGAGGAGATAATTATAGATCACTGCAAAACAGTTTCTTCCCTAGCACCCTCCTCCTAAGGCATGCCAAACACCTCTCTTTGTTCTGCATCCTCACTACACAATCTAGGCTTATTCTTGGTGACTTTTACATTTAATTTAATCCATAGTGTTAAATTAAATAAGCAAACATCAGCAGAACCAAAACTCCTCATTTTAGATGTTCCAGGGTTGGTTTCCCCCCCCTATAAACATAACCTTAATTGACATAACTGAAAAATCTAAGATGCATTTTCTCATCCAAGCAAATCTGGTAATCAGGAGTGATTTATAGCTCTAGTTACTAGAAGAGGCATTTTCTGGTTTGGAGATTGCAGTGATACCACACTCCTTAGGCATAACCTGAGGTGAGCTAAACAAGAGGAACAGTAGAAGAGAGGGGGGAGAGAATCCAACAGATGATCACAGAAATATCTTTTCCCTGCCACTAATTTCTGTTTTAACACTTAGTATGAAAGTTTATGTTGCTTATTTTGCTTTTGGCCAAGAAGTTGGACTGGTGATTTCACAGCACACTGCCAGCATTCAGTCCCACTTTCAGTATGACCAAGATGGACTTTTACCAACTACAAGCAGTTCTCTGGAATCACAGCAAAACTCTCTGTGAAATGCAGGCCTCTTCAGCAGGGCAGTGACAGAAGCACTGCTGGGGTTAAGGTAACCCATGTGAAGGCTGAGAAGCAGCCTGGGCTCAGTGGGCTTGGACAAAACCTACTGCAGAGCGCATGTGTGCGTGGTACATGCTGCAGACGAGGGAGATCAACAAAGAGCTCACACTGAAAGAGCAGAAAGAAAAAGGGGACAGACTCCACAGTGGAGCAGGGCAAGAGTGGCAGGAGGAGAGAGTGGCAGAGACAACATGTGATGAACTGACCACAGCCCCCATTCCTCATCTCTTTGCACCTTCTAGGGATACAGAAGCTGGGAGTGAAGTTGAGCCCAGGAAGAAGGGAGGGGTGGGGGGAAGGTACTTTTCGGTCTGTTCTTACTTCTCATTATCCTTCTCTGACTTGATTGTCAATCAATTAAATTAATTTCCTCAAGTCAAGCCTATTTTGCCTACAATGGTAATTGCTAAGTGTTCTCTGTGTCCTTATCTCAACCCACAAGCTTTTAATTGCATTTTCTCCCCTCGTGTTGTTGAGGAGGGGGAATGACAGAGCAGCTTGGTGGGCACCTGGCAGTCAGCCAAGGTCAACACACTTCATTTACTTAGCATTTCAGACTAAGAATTTGATTTACTTTGGTCTGTGAAAAAAAAAAAGTAATCTGAGCAATTTTATCCCCATGTTTGATACCTTCCCCACGTTTGGTATCTCTCAAGTACTACAGGCTGGATGTTAGGAGGAAGTTGTTGGCAGAGAGAGTGATTGGCATTGGAATGGGCTGCCCAGGGAGGTGGTGGAGGCACCGTCCCTGGAGGTGTTGAAGCAAAGCCTGGATGAGGCACTGAGTGCCATGGTCTGGTTGACTGGATAGGGCTGGGGGATAGGTTGGAGTGGATGATCTTGGAGGTCTCTTCCAACCTGGTTGATTCTATGATTCTAAGAACAATGCTAAGAACTCTAACAGCAGAGAGATGAAGTTTTCATTAGTTAAGCAACACAGAAATTTTCATTACTTCAGCAATACAGAAACCCTCCCAAGCCCTAAAACCATCTCTGAACCCAAACTTTTTGAGGGAATCAGAGAATCAACCAGGTTGGAAGAGACCTCCAAGACAGGGATTTCATTTGCCATTCTGTTAAACAAAGGCAAGGTGCAACAACTGCATCTGTGTATAACATATGTCAGGGGGAAACTTGTCCTGCACAGGGCACATGCTGCTTTCTCACAAAGTATTGATATTCAAGATTAAAAAAGGAAACATATAGATATAGATATCTTAAGTCACACACATCCTTAGTGGGCACCTGGCAGTTAGCCAAGGTCAACCCACTTCATTTACTTACAATTTCAGACTTTTATTTACTTTTGCCTGTGAAAAAAAGTCATCTGAGCAATTGTAGCCCCAGGTTTGATATCTTCCCCATGTTTGATACCTCTCAAGTACTACAGAATGAAGAATGAGAGACCCAATTAAGATGGAAAAGCAAAATCATGATTTTTCAAGTTCCTACTCTACTTAAGTCCTGTAATAATGATGCTAATAACTCTAGCAGCAGATAGGTGAAATGTTCATTAGTTAAGCAGTGCTTTTCATTAGGGGAAGTGAGGTACAGAAACCCTCTTGAGTCATGAAACCAGCTTTGAACCCAACTGCCATCCTATTTGAGGGATTTCATTTGCCATTCTGTTAAAGCAAAGGCCAGGTGCAACTGCTGCATCTGTATACAATACATGTCAGGGAAAAACTTGTCCTGCACAGGGCACATGCTGCTTTCTCACAAAATACTGACATTCAAGACTCCAACAAGGAAAAAGAAGAAGGCTTTAAGTCATTCACCTCCTTCCAATAAAGAGCAGCTTCTTATCCTCCCACAGCACTGTCACAAACCCAAGTGTAAGCAAACACAACAGACTGCTCCAACCTGTGGTCTAGCAAAGCTTGAATGGTTCTACAGAAATTGCTACTTAAGAATCAGTTTCTATTCACTGGGCAGGTTTTCAGGAATCCTCACAGCTTTGTTCCTTAGTTCTATCTAGGAATCATAGAATGGTTTGGGTGGGAAGGGACCCCAAAGATCTATTCCAACCCTCCACCATAGGCAGGGACACCTTCCACTAGAACAGGTTGCTCAAGGACTCATCCAACCTGGCCTTGAACACTTCCAGGGAGGCTGTGGATGATAGAATCAGAGAATGTGATCTTTGATCACAACCTCCCTGGGCAACCTGTGCCAGTGTCTCACCACCCTCACTGCAAAGAACTTCCTCCTAACATCCAATTTAAATCTTCCCTTTGCAAGTTCAAACCCATTCCTCCTCATCCTGTCATTACAAGACCTTGCCAATACTACCTCCTCAGCTTTCCTGCAGCCCCCTTCAGAGCCTGCAAGGCCACTCCAAGGTCTCCTCAAAGCCTTCTCTTCTCCAGGCTGCAGAGCCCCAACTCTCTCAGCCTGTCCTCAGAGCAGAGCTGCTGCAGCCCTCTCAGCATCTTGGTGGCCTCCTCTTGCCTGGCTCCAACACTTCCATGTGCTGCTTGCGTTGGGGGCTCCAGAGCTGCACCCAGGACTGCAGGTGGGGTCTGAGGAGAGCAGAGCCAAGGGGCACAATCCCCTCCCTTGCCCTGTGCCCACACTGCCCTTGCTGCAGCCCAGCTCAGGGTTGTGTCTGGGCTGCACTCACACTGCAGGCTCCTGTTGAGGTTTTCATCAGCCCAGACCCCCAGGTCCTTTTCCTCAGGGCTGCTCTCAGTCATTCCCCACCCAGCCTGGAGCTGTGCTTGACATTGCTCCGATCTTCTCATTATAATGACAGAGACAGCCTTAATCACTTCTTTTATCTAGTCCACAATCCTGAACTCACAAAAAGCTGCTCTCAGTCTGTCCCTGCAGATATCTGAAGACAGTGATGTTCTTTCTCTCCCTTCAACCGAGCTATACATATCTAACTCAGGGTCTTGCCTCATAAATCAATTCCTACAGCCCCTTCATCCTTTCTGAATAGCTCTCTCTTTATTAATTTCAAATTATCTAACTGCAGATGTCATTTGCCTCAATGCCTCACGTGCTCTGAGCTCAGCTCCTGAATCTGCACAAAGCTTTGGGAAGGGTGGAATCACATGCTGCTTCAACCAGATTCTGGCAGAACACTTTCAGAGATGAAAATGAAGGCAAAAAGATTATACAGGAGTGGTGAAATCACTCTGGTTAAACTACTCTGAGGTTTACACAGTGCCAAAGGAGGACTGGTATGAATTCCTTACGTGTCACATGAGAAGGAATGATTCTAGGTATAGAAACCTGCCTGCTGTTTTTTCCAGCAGCTACTGGAATCCTGTACTCTTCTGAATCTCCCCAATAAATAAGTCTGCTCCAATCCAAGGAAGACACACAGAATCATAGACTGGTTTGGGTTGGAAGAGACCTCCAAAGGTCATCCAGTCCAACCCCATCACGGTCAGCAGGGACATCCTCCATTAGGGCAGCTTGCTCACAGCCTTGTCCAGCCTCACCTTTAGGATGTCCAGGGATGAAGCTTCAACTACCTCCCTGGGCAACCTGTTACAGTGTTCCAGCAGCCTCATGGTGCAGATCTTGCTCCTCACATCCAATCTAAAGCTGTTCTTCTCTCATCTCAAACCATTCTTCCTTACTGCCTTTGCCAACAGTCCCTCTGCAGCCTTTTTCTTAGCCCTCCTCAGGTATTGGAAGTTCACTATCAGGTGTCCCTGGACCCTTCTCTTCTCCAGGCTGAACAACCCCAGCTGCCTCAGCCTGTCCTCATAGCAGAGGTGTTCCAACCCCCCAAGCATCTTTGTGGCCCTCCTCTGGACCCACTCTGTCAGGTCCACATCCTTCCTGTGTTGAGGGCTCCAGAGCTGGACACAGCACTGCAGGTGAGCTCTCAGCAGAGCAGAGGGACAGAATCCCCTCTCTCCATCTCTGACCACATGCTTTTGATGCAGCTTAGGATGCCACTGGCCTTCTGGGCTGCAAGCTCAAGTCCAGAATTCCCAAGTCCTTTTCCAGAGGACTGCTTTCTATCACCTCCCCCTCCAGCCTATATTAATAATGAGGATTGTTCTGAACCAGGTGCAGGAGTTGGTCCAGTTCAACCTCATGAGGCTCAGCTGGGTCCACCTCTCCAGCTTGTCCAGGTTCTTGAATGTCCTTCTTAGACATTATGCCAAGGATAATGATGAGAGGATGTTCTCTCCGGCACAAGGACAAGACTCAGCTCAAGAGGTGTGCTAGAATACCTGCACACCAACTCTTCAGCAGATTAAACCCCCGAGATGGCCAAGGTCTGTACTGTTAAACAACTTGCTGCATGTGCACATAGCCATTCATAAGCAAAGTGAAAAATCCCCAGTTCCCTGAGGCAGGTGCAGGAGTGGCTCTGCTCCCTACATGCTGTGCTCATCGTATACAACAACATCATTCACACTCAGAAGCCCTGAAGTCTCTATCTGGCCATGGCAAGCAGAGGCACAGAATTAAAGGCACATCACATGCTGCCATTTTTTCAGCAATCAGTACCAAAGAATAAGCACTAGGACAAAGCAGATGAACATCCCAAAGCATCCCTCTTCAGTCACTCACAGGGAGCTTGCAAGAGCTGGCTAGGGAATACCAAGAGCACATCCAGAGATACTGTGTGATACTGTGTGATAACACTCCCCCACTCTGGAGTCCTGTGTGCAGTTCTGGAACTGTTTGAGCCAGTCCAGAGGAGGCCACCAAGATGCTCAGAGGGCTGCAGCAGCTCTGCTATGAGGATAGGCTGAGAGAGCTGGGGCTCTGCTGCCTGGAGAAGACTTAGAGGAAACCTTGGAGTGGCCTTGCAGTACCTGAAAGGAACCTACAGAAAGGCTGGGGAGGGACTATTGACAAGGACTTGTAATGACAGGCTGAGGAGGAATGGGTTTAAACTGGCAGAGGGGAGATTCAAACCAGGTGTTAGGAAAGGGTTCTTTGCAGTGAAGGTGGTGAGACACTGGCACAGGTTGCCCAAGGAGGTTGTGGCTGCTCCCTCCCTGGAGATGTTCAAGGCCAGGTTGGATGAGTCCTTGAGCAACCTGCTCTAGTGGGAGGTGTCCCTGCCTTTGGCAGGGGGTTGGAACTGGCTGAGCTCTGAGGTCCCTTCCAAGCTAAACCATTCTATGAGCTAAGATTCACATTTGGTTCTAGGTTGGTAAATTAATTTCTTGCAGTATCCCATATTAAAGCAGCCAATTAGCCACGTTGCTGATATGATAATAAACCAACACTTGACTAATTCAAGCACCTACTGATGGATGATCAGCTTGTTTCCCAGGTGACCACTGGGAATCACATTCCTCACCAAGTTTCTCTTAAGTACCAGCCAAGTTATGACTACCCTGAAAAAATAAATTCTTCCTCTCCTCATCTCTCTGTCATAGCTCTCTTTGATTTTTCTTTCCTCAGTCCTCTTGCTGTTCTCTCTGCTGGGAAAACTGCTCCTACTTTCTGAGTACGTATTTCACTGGCTTGGACTTCTTGCAGTGTTGCAATTTATCAATCTCACTTTAAATTGCCATTTTACCTACTGTCCGTGTAAATAAACACTGAGAGCTGACAGCTTACAACCAACCTAAAAATCCCAGACCTCTTCAAGGCATAAGGGAATTGGTTTGACAACAGCTATTGATGCCAGCTGATGTACAACATGAAGAAACAGGCATTACAGCTTAAAACAGTAGTCTCTCTGCTACTACTCTCTGCTAAACTTCTGGATCTGCCATGAACCACAGAAGGTTTATTTTTGACCCCAAAAGCACTGGGGACAGATATAATTTCATTAATTTCAGTACAGATGTTTTAAAGCAGATTTCTGTGTGAAAGTTAAAAAAAAAGAGCAGGAAGTTGAGGTGCTGGAAGGTGTTTGGAGAAGGGCAGCAAGGCTGGGGAGGGGCCTGGAGCACAGCCCTGTGAGGAGAGGCTGAGGGAGCTGGGGGTGTGCAGCCTGCAGCAGAGGAGGCTCAGGGCAGAGCTCATTGCTGGCTGCAGCTACCTGAAGGGAGGCTGTAGCCAGGTGGGGTTGGGCTCTGCTGCCAGGCAGCCAGCAACAGAACAAGGGGACACAGCCTCAAGTTGTGCCAGGGCAGGTTCAGGCTGGATGTTAGGAGGAGGTTGTTGGCAGAGAGAGTGATTGGCATTGGAATGGGCTGCCCAGGGAGGTGGTGAAGCAAAGCCTGGATGGGGCACCTAGTGCCATGGGCTGGGTGCTAGGTAGGACTGGCTGATCTTGGAGGTCTCTTCCAACCTGGGTGATTCTTTTGGCAAAAAAAACCACCAGAAACAGACAAAGTCAGGGAGGTGCCTCACAGAAACGAGCAGAAACTTAGGCTAACTCCTTTCAGTTTTGAGAGAGAGAGAAAAGGCAACTACACATGATCACAGAGCTCCTGCAGCAGTTAGTTTCTGACAATCTGCTGTTATCAGCTCAGGCTGCAAAAGCTGGGCTCAGAATCAGTCACTGTCCCTGAGCCTCAAACCTGGAGCTCACGGAGATGCACTAACCTGAGATCCCACAGGGGAGAGGGCAGCTTCTGAAACACAAGCAAGTGCTTCTTATGCCATAAAACTGTTTCTCAGCAATGAAAAGCCCTTTGGTAGAGTCTACCTGCCTCTGTGTTCAGATGTCATTTCCCCCTCAAGCCCCTGACAGAAGCAAGCTGCTCCATGTACAGAAACAGAGGGATGTCATAACGAGAAGATTCAACTGGGACCAGTCCTTCACACCCGCTCACTTCCACTACTGCTGTTACTCAGTGGACAGGGGCAGATGAGGGAGAATTTTCCTCTTCACAGCTGGCAAGCTCTTGAATTGTTGACATGTTAACCGCTTGTGTTTAAAATGCAGATTTGCTTTTCAAGCTTTCCCAGGCTGCAATTGTTTGAAATCAGTGCCACCATTCACGTCTTACAGTGAGAAGTCACTGCGAGGCAGCAGCAACAGCTTGCTTCATTTCTCCCACACAGCTCTTTTCTGGGGGCTGTAAGGTTCACAGCACACTGTAGCAGGTGATATTATAGCTGTGGCAGTGTGAAATAATCATAGAATCATAGGATCAACCAGGCTGGAAGAGACCTCCAAGATCCAGTCCAGCCTAGCACCCAGCCCTAGCCAGTCAACCAGACCATGGCACTAAGTGCCCCAGCCAGGCTTTGCTTCAACACCTCCAGGGACAGAGACTCCACCACCTCCCTGGGCAGCCCATTCCAATGCCAATCACTCTCTCTGCCAACAACTTCCTAACAACATCCAGCCTAGACCTCCCTGGCACAACTTGAGACTGTGTCCCCTTGTTCTGTTGCTGGTTGCCTGGCAGAAGAGACCATCCTCACCTGGCTACAGCCTCCCTTCAGGTAGTTGTAGACAGCAATGAGCTCTGCCCTGAGCCTCCTCTGCTGCAGGCTGCACACCCCCAGCTCCCTCAGCCTCACCTCATAGGGTTTGTGTTCCAGGCCTTTCCCCAGCTTTGTCACCCTCCTCTGGACACGTTCCAGTATCTCAACATCTCTCTTGAATTGAGGGGCCCAGAACTGGACACAGTTCATAAAATCAAACATGTTGGAAGAGATCTCCAAGATCATCCAGTCCAGCCTATCCCCCAGCCCCATCCAATCAACCAGACCATGGCACTAAGTGCCTCATCCAGGCTTTTCTTGAACACCTCCAGGGATGGTGACTCCACCACCTCTCTGGGCAGCCCATTCCAATGGCAAATCACTCTCTCTGTGAAGAACTTCCTTCTATTCTAAACCTATTTCTCCTTACCAGACAGTTATGATAAAAATACCCAATGAAAGGAAGAAAAAAAAAAAAAGGGAAAATGTTTATAGTAAAGGAAAAAAAAAAGAAGAACATTAAATCAAAAGGCAACACAAACACAACACCCAGAAAAGTGGAATAAATACAGGCACAATGAAAATGCAGTACATTCATTTCCTGCCATCCTGACATCCCCAGCTTGTACTGTTAAGAACAAAGAGCTTGTCAGTCATTGTCAGACTCCTAAATATTTTAAGAGAGCTTTCCAAAGACCACAGACACAACCTGGGTTTTCTCCCTGAGGAATGGATGCAGACAAATCTGGTACAAGAGCAAGCAGGGAATAAATCTGGGTTGGCTGGGGAATGCAGGACAGGCAGCTCTCCAGGACAACGGAGTTCACACAACCTGGGGTAATCTCTCTCCAATCAAAAAGAGCCAAGTCCAGCACCAGGAAGTATTTCCTGGGCTTTGGGAGGGCATTTACCAAAGATGGGTGGCTCTGCTTTATTTTTAGCAAGGAAGAGTTTCAGCTTACCAGAAAGCATTCCTGATTGTAGAACAAATGAAGGAGGCAGAGCTCAGCCACACAAATAGAACACTTTCTGGAGAGCCTGACATTTCTGAGATGACATCTCTCAGCCTGGCGTGGGACAAGTGCCACACACAGGAGAGCATGTGGAGAGCTCTCCAATCAGCAGACCATCCCAATCACAGCTTGGAGAAGCATCAATAGAGGCAGTATCAAAAGATCTTCCTGTTTGGGGTGGTGAGTTTACTCTCTTGGGATTGTTTTTCTTGGTTTACAGCACTTCTCAGGCACTTTCAACTCTTCATCCTATTTCCATCTATTTCTCAACATCTTGGCACTTGTTAATAACTCTAGAAACAGCTGAAACATTTGCTGCTGATTCACAGGAGCACAGGATGTTAAGGGTTGGAAGTGACCTCTGGAGATCTTCCAACTCCCCTGCCAGAGCAGGACCACAGAATCTACTGCAGGTCACACAGGAACACATGCAGATGGGTCAGGGAAGTCTCTAGAGAAGGAGACTCCACAGCCTTCTTGGGAGCCTGCTCCAGTGACCCTTACAGCCAAGAAGTTCTTCCTCATGTTGAGGTGGAACTTCCTGTGCTGTAGTTTCCATCCATTGCCCCTTGTCCTATCCCAGGGCACAAGTGAGCAGAAGCTGCCCCTGTCCTTCCTTCCTGACCCCCAGCTCTCAGATATTTATAGACATCGATCAGATCCCCTCTCAGCCTTCTTCTTTCCAGACTAAGCAGCCCCAGGGCTCTCAGCCTTTCCAGAGAAGGGCAATGAAGCTGGTGAGGGGCCTGGAGCACAGCCCTGTGAGGAGAGGCTGAGGGAGATGGGGGTGTGCAGCCTGCAGCAGAGGAGGCTCAGGGCAGACCATTCAAGCAAGGATTATTATTATTATTATTATTTAGAATTCAAAGTCTTTCTCCATGAATACAGTAGGCAGAACAAATGCATTAGCCTGCAGAAGAGAAGGCTCAGGGCAGAGCTCATTGCTCTCTACAACTACCTGAAGGGAGGCTGTAGCCAAGTGGGGTTGGTCTCTTCTCCCAGACAATCAGCAACAGAACAAGGGGACACAGTCTGAAGCTGTGCCAGGGCAGGTCTAGGCTGGATGTTAGGAGGAAGTTGTTGGCAGAGAGAGTGATTGGCATTGGAATGGGCTGCCCAGGGAGGTGGTGGAGTCACCATCCCTGGAGGTGTTGAAGCAAAGCCTGGATGAGGCACTTAGTGCCATGGTCTGGTTGCTTGGCTAGGGCTGGGTGCTAGGTTGGACTGGATCTTAGAGGTCTCTTCCAGCCTGGTTGATTGTGTGATTCATCAGGCACAATTCTGAAGAGTAACTTTAACAGCATCCAGAGGTATCAATGCCTATGCACATCCAAGGAGTCCCAACAGGCTTCACACAAGTAAACAAAAGTAATTCCAATACTCTGAAATATGTGACCAGCACTACCAAAGGAGTTGGGAGCCTGGCCTTCTCACGTCCCCAAACCACAACCCTGTAACAGCACACAGTATTCAGGCCACCTGTTAGCCATTATTCCTCTCTCAAAAGCAGGTTGGGTATTTTGTTTAGTCTCTCCAGTCCCTTGGGCATTACATTGCTTGCTACATCCAAATCTTTTTGATTAATCTTGACACTGATTTCTCACAAAGACAATCTTGAATTATGAATGGTCCCTTTCTTCCCTTCAATCTGCCTGCAAAGGTAATCTTCTATATTCCTCTCTTCTCCTGTGTTCTGACATAGATATGAGCATTGCTTAAAGGTGTAGGACCTCTGAATGTTAGAATGTGACTGTTTCTATTCCCTTGAGCAGGCCAAATCTAGGACACCTGGGCAATTTCTCTGATCAGTATTTCTCTTGAACACTTCCTTCCTTACATATTTCCTTTAGAAATACATTTTAAGATCTAAAGTTTGTCACTAACTTAGTCTTCAAAACACAGGTTAAGCAGAAGGACAATGGCAGATTTCCATACACAAATTCTTTGCAGCTGTGCCTGGGAAGCTGTCAGATTTCACAGCCTCAGACAGGAGAGTCAAAGCTCATCTTTGGGGGTTGGGCTCTGCTGCCAGGCAAGCAGCAACAGAACAAGGGGACACAGTCTCAAGTTGTGCCAGGACAAGTCTAGGCTGGATGTCAGGAGGAAGTTATTCACAAAGAGAGTGATTGGCATTGGAAAGGGCTGCCCAGGGAGGTGGTGGAGTCACTGTCCCAGGAGGTGTTCAAGAAAAGCCTGCATGAGACACTTGGTGCCATGGTCTGACTGGCTAGGGCTGGGAGCTAGGTTGGACTGGATGAGCTTGGAGGTTTCTTCCAACCTGGTTGATTCTATGATTCTATAATCTTGAAAACTTCCAAAAGCAAGGCAGAATGGATCTGGAATGAAACAGTGTGTTGAAACACCAGCATGCCATGCCTGCTCCACAGGAAATCCAGCTGCTGAGGTGCTGGGGATGAGCTCTCTCAGCCCAGCCATGCATTCAGCTTAACCCAACCAGTGGGTTCCTTTGCTTTTTGCCATACTTCTGCTGCAGGAATTGACACCTCATTTGCAGGTGGTGATTGCAATGGTGTTCAATGTGATTTACAAGAGGAAACAAAAAAGAATGATGCAGCTCAGCTGTGGAGTTCTTACACCCTGACTGGCCACAGCCTTCCACAGAAGCGATGGAATTGTAACCAGCACCACAATTTGCTTGACCGCAGAGCATTTCCCCCTCCCTCTAACACCCCAGCAAAGACTCCTCTGTGGCATTTGTTCTCACTTCACTTGTTGTCTCCTCTTTGTATTATGTGTTTTAGTGCTAAAATTATGTCCACTCTTCAAATACTGTCTCGGTTCTAATTTCAATTCCCAGAGGCTCAAATAAATTGGATAGAACCAAATAACAATTTTATAGAGTGCCCTTCCCTCTTCCCCCTTCTTTCCCAAAAGAAAGGAATTAGATGTGGAGAGAAAAAGGTAAGCACACCCACATCTTACTCCATTTGGAAGTTAAAAAGAAGAAAAGTTTAACAACAAATTAAAAAGGTATCTGAGGTAGGCAAGTTGCAAAGGTCTAGGGAAGGGAAAAACAAATACCAAATGTGTAGCTCCAACCTGATTTTGCTGGTGATGGCCACGTGGTGAAACCAAGAGAACCAGGAACAAGATGGTGGTGCTGGTAAGCAGGGAGCACACAGAGAGAGAGAAGTGGAAGTCCCCCTGCTTTTATGGATCTTTAGACAGCAAGGGGCAGTGGGCTAACCATCACCTGGTGGTGCTCAGATCCACCCCTGGGCAGGGGTCAAGAACACCTAGGGTCAGGTTCAAGGTTCCTCCCCCTGGAGTGTTAACCCTGTACACATACATCATAAGATGATCACAGAATGGTTTAGGTTGGAAGAGACTTTGAAGATCATCTAGCTCCAATCCCATTCCCACTAACACTATGTTGCTCAAGTCCTCACCCAACCATTCAACACCTGCCTGGATGGGGGCATCCACAACCTCCCTGGTAACCTGTTCCAGTGCCTCCTCACCCTCAACTGCAAAGAACTCCTTCCTAAGACTATGTTTTCCTTTCAAACTAGAGGTGGCTCAAAGAGGTTCTTCCCAATCTTCAGATTTTAAAAAATTCATAATCTCATTACTGATTTTTTTTCCCAAGTGAATTAAGGTGCAACAGGATTTGATTAACTACAGTTATAAATCTGGGACTAAAATGAAGGCAGTTCTAAATCAAATAAAATACCTTATTAAAACACACAACCTCAATTATTGATCAATCCCCCAAAAATGAAGACCAGAGCACTAAACAAAGTCTATGAAGCTGGGACCGATCCTGTCACCACATCCTAGTGACTGTGAGTAAACCAAGAGAGAAGAACAAACTGCAAGTATTGTCTTTTTCTCCTTTGTAAGAGCTGGTTTTGTGTGTGTGGCAGTTTGCCATTTTTTTAACCCATGATATGAAGTAGTCAGGTTTCCTCATTACCTCTGACCACAGCTGAGCCTCACTGGGCATGACATCAAGGATGAAGAATTCTAAAGCAGCTAATCCTGTAGGAAAGATGGCTAAAGGAAGAAATGGATCAAACACCTTTTGACATGTTAAATGATATACAATAAGGTTTGTATCATAGGATATCACAGAAGGTAGGGGTTGGAGGAGACCTCTAGAGATGAAGCCTAACCCTCCCGAGATGGAGCCCAACCCTCCCGAGATGGAGTCCAACCCTCCAGAGATGGAGCCCAACCCTCCAGAGATGGAGCCCAACCCTCCTGCCAAAGCAGGATAAATCAGACCACGAAAAAACCTTATTTATATAAATAAGTCTACAAAGAAAGGTGGGGGTTTAACAGGGCCAGCTCTGAATGCCAAAGAAAGTTGAACACAAATCACTGAACTCAATTGGAGTTGAAGAATACAGAGAAATAACTTCAATAAAAGGCTGAAAATACCTGGACTAAAAGTGGGGAAGACACAGCAAGGATGAAAAGCACTTCAAAGAAGATATCAGGAATAAGCAAAATAACTTAGAGGAAAAGAAAGGCTGATTAACAAGGTGAGCCTTGTCTCCTAAGTTAGGAATGCAGTAAAAATAGGGCCTGAGCTCAATCTTTCAAAGGCAAACAGAATGAACAGTGACAGGCTCTGTTTTACCTAAGCAGAGAATGAGGGAAACAAAGAGAGTGACTAGTTATGGATTCTTTTGTTCTCAGGCAGATTGAATGAAAAGCTAATTCAGTGCAGCTCCAGAGCTGGGCAAGTATCTCACTTTCCTGTAAGAGTAACAGGAGGCAGACAGGAGTGTTCCCAGCACTCTGCAAGAGGCAGGGCATTCCCTCTAATGAAAGCTATAAACAAATGGGAACCAACACTTCCCATTATGCCATCTGGTTCCATAGACCTTCTGTGAAAACTTTCTGATCCCAGATCATCATTGCTAGGGTAAAATTAACACTGGAGAGCACTGAACATAAGAGCTGTGTTCCAAGAAAGAGCTGATAAGCACATATTGATCAGGGGAGGGATAGGCTGGGTGTGAGGAGGAAGTTGTTGGCAGAGAGAGTGATTGGCATTGGAATGGGCTGCCCGGGGCGTGGTGGAGTCACCATCCCTGGAGGTGTTCAAGTAAAGCCTGGCTGGGGCACTTAGTGCCATGGTCTGGTTGACTGGCTAGGGCTGGGTGCTAGGTTGGACTGGATGAGCTTGGAGGTCTCTTCCAACCTGGTTGATTCTATGATTTTGATGCTAAATAGAGCAGTAATAGGTGGTAACAGAGAGCATGGAGACAGACATGAATGGAGGTAAAAAGAAATAAATTCTCATTGCAAGTAGATCACCTGAGAAAAATGTCTTCTTTCAGTGATACAGCTGACTACTTATGCAAGACAATATAACCCAGCTGAAACACTCAGATTTAAACTGAGTATCTGATAGTGCCCTGTAAGAAGTTTTTATTCAAAAGGCACATCATGAGGAATAATATACAGACAAATCATAGAATCAATCAGGTTGGAAGAGACCTCCAAGATCCAGTCCAACCTAGCACCCAGCCCTAGCCAAGCAACCAGACCATGGCACTAAGTGCCTCATCCAGGCTTTGCTTCAACACCTCCAGGGACAGTGACTCTACCACCTCCCTGGGCAGCCCATTCCAATGCCAATCACTCTCTCTGCCAACAACTTCCTAACAACATCCAGCCTAGACCTGCCCTGGCACAGCTTCAGACTGTGTCCCCTTGTTCTGTTGCTGGTTGCCTGGGAGAAGAGCCCAACCCCACCTGGCTACAGCCTCCCTTCAGGTAGTTGTAGACAGCAATGAGATCACCCCCAGGCCTCCTCTTTTCCAGGCTAAACAATCCCAGGCTAAAAATCACAATTCAGATAGAAAATTGTCTATGGAAGGTGCCACAAGAGTCTATACTGCAAGGGGGAAAAGGCAGTTCTTCAGATGGAGAAATGTTACTAATAGCATCTCTCGGGAAGCACTCTTGGGATTGATCCTGCTAAATATATTCCTTAGCAACCTTGGCTCAAGGACTAGATTATGAAATGCAAAGATGACAGAGTTATCAGCACGGCAAAGGACAAGACCATCGCACAGGAAGAATGAGGTGACCTTGCCAGCTGGAAAACTGAATGGGATGAAATATGAAAGGAAAAAAGTGCATCACTATGGAAAGATGAAGTCATCATCAGGATTTTTTTGCTTTAAATTGGAGCTTCAGCCACTGTAAGAAACAGAGCAGAAGAAAAGTTGGTTGATAGAATGATTATGAGGCACCAACATGTCGCAGCTGCATAAAGGCTGAATGAATTCCTGGGATGTGTAAGACACTTCAGCCAACTCAGAGAGGGACTGGTCAGATCTCATAGGAGATAGTGTGGAGATTCCTGACCACATTTGCAAAACAAACCCTGGACATGTGTCCAGAAAGGGTTCATGAAGGAACTCTGAGGATGGGAGAACAGCCTTCATGACATGAAGAAAAAGTTTTCCACAGAGAGAGTGGTCAGGCACCGGAATGAGCTGCTCAGGGAGGTGGTGGAGTCACTGACCCTGGATGTGTTTAAAGGTAGTTTGAATCTGGTGCTTAGGGCTATGGTTTAAGGTGAGGACCCTGGATGTGTTTAAAGGTAGCTTGAATCTGGTGTTTACAGCTATGGTTTAAGGTGAGTCTTGTAGAATAGGGTCATAGGTTGGACTTGGTGGTCCTGAGGGGCTTCTCCAACCTGAATGTTTCCGTGATTCCATGAAAAGAAGCAAGGAAACCTCAGCCCTTTGGCCTGGTTTAAGTCAGTTGAGTCCTGGCAAGCCAGTTACAACAAGGGGGATTCACCCCCTCCCCTCTGGGGAGACAAGGAGGGAAGGAGCAGAGAAGGTCAAAATGTCAGTTGGGATAAGGATAATTCACTGCTCTCTTGCAGGGCTATCAGATTATCCAGAGGGAAAACAAGAGGAAAACAAGAGAAAGGGAACCAGCCTGTGCAGCAGAGAGCTGCAAAACACCGCTGTCACCATGCAGGGAGCACAGCTGGAACAAAAGGGATGACCCCAGCCCAGAAAGGGTCGGAGGGGAGAAACACAAAAGCCACAACAGGAAACTTTACAAGCTGTAGAATGTGTTACAAGCCCCATAGGCTGTGGCCAGGCTCTTTCGTGTCACACAGTGAGCATGACCTGAGCATGGTACAGAATAGATGCTTCAGCTTGCTCTGTGGCTCTGTGCCACTGGGGAGGAGGCAGCCTCATTCTTGCATCCCCAGGCCCTTGTCCCTCCTAGAGGGGCCAGCCAGCTTAAACTACTACAGTCTTTCAGCTAAGTTAAAGCCTGAGAACAGATACAACTGTATTTTATTCTCATTACACATAATCTTACTATGTTTAGCTTTTCCTCGTGCTTAGCTCTAAATACAGAGAGTGGAAAAGGATTAAATGGCCACATGGAAGCTAAGTCTAATCCTTAAGGGCAAAGAAAAGCTTGAGCAGGACCCAGCACTGCCTGACAGCCTGTCACTGGCTGCACACAAAGTCAGGATCTGGCTTTCTGCTCCTCAGCCCAAGTGTCTACCTGCCAGCGACTGTGATAGCAAACACACACACCTGCAGATTTAGGCCTGAAGCTGGCTCCAAGTGGTAGCAAGGCAGGAGAACAAAACAACAGTCACTCCTATACACATAGATATAACATATACACACACAGAGTACCAAAAAGCATCTCACTGCAGGTGAAAAGTTCCTGAGCCCAGAATGGGAACCCCTCATCTTTACATGAGCTTTAGTTAATCAAAGCCCTGCATCAACAGCTTGGATTACATGGAGCAACAAAAGCCTTTCACACAGAAACATCTATTCCCTCTATGGCTAATATCAGATTTGTCTCAGTAACCTGTTCACCCATCAAGTGTCACCTCTTTGGCTAATGGCTCAGATCAAAGGAAAGAACACACCTCATAATGTACATAACCAACTGTGTAATGCTACTCAGTGGGGAAATATCCCTCCTGAAACACTGCAGTGATTACCTTATGCCTTGAAGCATGAGAGCTGATGACTTTATCTTACCTTTCATAACTACAAATGCTACTACTGCTCATAAAATTATCCAAGCACTTCAAAACTCCAGCCACAATATTTGATTTGATGACCCTCTGCACTGGGGACTAGCAGGAGCTCACTAGGCACTCACTGTCTGGCAAGTCGTTTGTTTTAAACTGCACTTTCACTTTCATACTGCAGAACGGGATTAGAATAACCTTCTGAGTAAGTTGCACTATAGCCTTCATAAAAAAACTGTGAGCAGCTAAATCAAACCTTGCTTAAGGGCTTGACTGTGACTTCGACTTATGCTACGTGTCATAATAAATCCACTCCCGCAGTAGATGCCAGCAGCTTCCCACTCGGAGCAGGTGCATTACAAGTGTGGAGAATGCACGGAGACAATATCCCACTTCCCCAGCTTCCCACCCCAGGGCCAGCACAACTCACAGTTTGCTGCACTGCCACCACTTCGCTGCTGCTTCCAGACCTTGCAAAGCAGGAACAAGGTCTCAGGGAGGAGGCTCCTGGGGCCGCACACCTCCTGCCATAAGCCTTAGCTACTCCTTTCAGCAGCACTTCTTGTTTAGTCTGAAGTGCCAAAAGGAATCAGAGAGCCATAAAATCATAGAATCATCCCCTGGCACAACTTGAGACTCTGTCCCCTTCTTCTGTTGCTGCTTGCCTGGCAGAAGAGCCCAACCCCACCTGGCTACAGCCTCCCTGCAGGCAGCTGCAGACAGCAATGAGCTCTGCCCTGAGCCTCCTCTGCTGCAGGCTGCACACCCCCAGCTCCCTCAGCCTCTCCTCACAGGGCTCTGCTCCAGGCCCCTCCCCAGCCTTGTTGCCCTTCTCTGGACACCTTCCAGTATCTCAACATCTCTCTTGAATTGAGCAGCCCAGAACTGGGTCAGCCTTAAGCCCTTTTGTCTTAATTCCATTTCCTTGGACGTTTAGGTATGAAGAGTAGCAACATCTTCATTTTCAAAAGAAACCCTCACATCTTTTCCTTTCCTTACTAAGGCAAAATACTAACCAACACTCTTGTCTGAAGAAAAAGCTTTTTTAAATGGGGAGGGGGGAGGGAAAGAGAGAGAATCCCAAACAAACACACACTACATTTTTTTTCAGGCAGCTCAGAAGATAAAAAGAATAAATCCAGACTCAGTTACTAAGCAGCAAGTAGCTCACTCACCCTCCTTACCCACCCTCCACACATACACACAAGCATGCACGCAGGCTCTTCTGCTTCACATCCCAGAACTTAGCAAGGGGAAAAGGACAGATTGCAAGCAAAATTAAAGCAGGGAGTCTCAACAAGCACATGAGATGCCTGAAAATTCATCTCTCTCCCTGAGATTATGTAAGCAAAGCCACTTGGCTCGATCACACTTGCATCTCAGTTACCAAAACAGCTTCTAAGAGGAAGGAAATCTTCGGGGGGGGAGGAGATGGGAGGGTTGTGTATAGACTGAATAAATACATTTTTAAAAGGTGAAGCTAACTCTGAAAAAGTAATGATGTTTTGAGGAAAGGAGAAATAGGCCATTTTACCCTCAAATCAAACCATTCCATGTAGAATATTCTGTAGAATAAAAAGGAGCATCTGCCAAAGCCACCATGGAGCCACCATTCCTTTGGCAGGAGTAATGTATTTAGGAGGTCGCTTGCTTAGCAAACTGCCATGGCAACCACAACAGCACCTGAGCTACAGCACTCTCCTGAGACACAAAACACCCTCCCGTGAGAAATAATTTTGCAAAGGGGCAACAGAGAAGATTTTCTTTTACAATATAAGTAACTTCAGTGGCTGTGGAGTTGCCAAACTCCAGAATCAGGCCCCTACTAACTCTTTTTCTTTACCCAACAACATCCTTCTCAAGCCCATCTTACTGCATCCTTTAAGGGAATCCAATCATTCTCCACTTCTCTATCTAAATAGGACAAGTATAGGACAAGGGAGGTTATTCTGCCCCTGTGCTCAGCACTGCTCAGGCCACACCTGGAGTGCTGTGTCCAGTTCTGGGCTCCTCAATTCAAGAGAGAAGTTGAGGTGCTGGAAGGTGTCCAGAGAAGGGCAGCAAGGCTGGGGAGGGGCCTGGAGCACAGCCCTGTGAGGAGAGGCTGAGGGAGCTGGGGGTGTGCAGCCTGCAGAAGAGGAGGCTCAGGGCAGAGCTCATTGCTGTCTACAACTACCTGAAGGGAGGCTGTAGCCAGGTGGGGTTGGGCTCTGCTGCCAGGCACCCAACAACAGAACAAGGGGACACAGCCTCAAGCTGTGCCAGGGGAGGTGTGGGCTGGATGTTGTTAGGAAGTTGTTGGCAGAGAGAGTGATTGGCATTGGAATGGGCTGCCCAGGGAGGTGGTGGAGTCTCTGTCCCTGGAGGTGTTGAAGCCAAGGCTGGCTGAGGCACTTGGTGCCATGGTCTGGTTGACTGGCCAGGGCTGGGTGCTAGGTTGGACTGGATGAGCTTGGAGCTCTCTTCCAACCTGGCTGATTCTATGATTCTAAGTATAGCACAAGTACAGGACAGCTCCAGGACAAGTATAGCATAACTCCATGATTCTTCCAAAAGCAATCAGTCATACCAGTTGCCATTTCATTTTCAAAAGCAGGGCAAAAGGGGGCCACAAAAGAATGGTCAAAAGACCCCTCAAGTTTCCAGCCAAGGCAGTGAGGCTCACTCCTTAAAACCCCAGGCAGGAGGGTGCATGTGCCTCACCTCCTGGCTGCAAATGCTGCTTCAACTGGAAAATCTTAAGCTGGTACCAAGAGTTCTTCTTGCAATTTAAAATATTATACCTAAAAATAGCCTAACTCAATCTGATTATCCAGGGAGAGAGGAAGGAAAGGAGAAAGGGAAATAGCAGCTATCGATCTCTGTGAATGCAAGAATGTTTTTATGCAACGGGGGGAAAAAAACAGAAATCCTGGAAATGGAGTTTTTGGCTGTAGAATTGGCCAGCAGTGCACATGCCTTAGCTCAGCTCCTTTCTGCAGCACACTGCATGCAGTGATTAAGTTTGGAGAAAAAAAGTGGTTCAAGACTCATGTTATTCTGAAAACTAACTTGATAAGACATTATTTCTGAGTCCATTCTGCCTCAATTCTCAGTTTTAGCAGAGTTTTATTATTGTATTATCTACTACCACCAGCAGAGGAGGAAGGGAGGGAGTTGAAAGACATCACTCTAAGCTTCCCTTCCCTTGCTTTTCCAGCTCTCCTTCTGTTCTCCAGGCTAAAGGAGGAAGAAATTACACAGATCATCTCAAGCAACAAAAGGGAAAATACTGAAGATAAACAAACTGCTGACAATGGCAGACACCAATTACTTTCTTTTTCTGCCACCAGAGAAGCTCTCAGTGCTTTTAACTCACAGCTTATGAATGTCACTGACTGACATTCAACTTCTGTGCTCCCAGCAGCCTCACTTGCAGTCATGCTAACATTTTCTTTGTTAAGCTTCTTCCCCCCACCTGCTTTTTAACCTTAACTTCCAGGCTTTGCCTGGTGATGCCATCCATATCAAAGGCAAACCAGAGTCCAAACCACATGATTAAACATTATCTGTAATCTCCACATCCCACTTTATTTTATAGGAGGGATCTGATTGTTTTGAAAAGGTGCCAAAGGCCTTGCTGAGGCCAAGGTAGACTACATCCTCTGGTTTCCCTGCATCTACCCATTCAGTTATGGCATCATAAAATGCTATCAGGTTACTCAAGCATGACTTCCCCTTGGTAAATCCATGCTGACTACTCCTGATAACCTTCTGTCACAAGTGCCTTGAGATGCCCTCCAGCAGGAGCCACTCCATCATTTTTCCAGGGGTGGAGGTGAGGGCTGCCTGGTCTGTAGTCCCCTGGAACCTCTTTCTTGCCCTTTTTGAAGACTGGAGTGCCACTGGCTCTGCTCCAGTCCTCTCCTGTCTGCCATCATTTGGCAAAGATGATGGAGAGTGGCAGAGCAACAACCTCAGCAAGTTCTCTCAGCACCCATGCATCTCATCAGGGCCCAGGGACTTGTGAATGTTTAAAGTGTGTAACTGATCCCTAGCCCAGTCTGCACTGACCAGTGGGGAGCACTCTCTCCTCCAGGCTTCCTCTCCTTCATCCATGGTCTGGACTCCACAGTAAAGACTGAAGCACAGAAGGCATTCAGCAGCTCTGCCTTCTCTGCACCCTCAGCTCTCAGGCTGCCTCCTCGCCCAGCACTGCCCCACACCTTCCCTGGGCTTCCTTTTGCTACTGATGCATTTGAAGCAGCCTTTCTTGTGCTGTTTTACTTCCTTTGCCAGCTTCAGTTCCCAGAGGGCTTTGGCCTTCCTTGTTGCCTTCCTGCGAGCCCTGACTACTCCTCTACAGTTCTCCCAAGTGACCAATCCCTTCTGCCATGAATTGTAGGATTTCTTCTTCCCTGAGATTTCCTTCAGGAGCTCCTTATACAACCATGCAGGTCTCCTAGCACAGCTACCTGGTTTTTCACTCAGGGGAACACACCTAGCTTGGGCAGCCCCAGCTCTTTCAGTCTGCCCTCATAGGAGAGAACCAACACCTCTAATGGATCAAATATTTCTTACTCTTTTCCACTGGGCTTCAACTTGCTTTAAAAACACCATTTCATATACTACTGGACACCTGCTATTGCCAGGTACCATACAGGAAAGATGATTCATGGACACAGTTTCCATTAACTAATACTCTTATCACTGTCTCAAAAACCTGCAGTTAAACAAACTGTTTCCTTTCAAGCATACTTTGGTATGCAGCTCCTGAACAAAGCACTCACCAATGCTTTGAATTTTTCATTTGGTTTATAAATGGAAAAAGCTTAAGCCACACAAGACAGTGGAGCACCACTCTGAGGTGGTGCAAGAAACCACACTTAAAATCAACTCCTTTTTAAGCATTCTGAACTACATTCACATGTAGCCAAACTTCTGTTCAATGTGCAACTGTGCTACCTGCCTCACACTTTACTCCAAGTGCATCTGCAGTAAATACAACTTGTTTATAAAGAAGATGAAAAGATGGGGCTTTTATTTCAACAGTGCACTGCAGAGAAGCTCAAAATACAAACCAGCTGCTGTTAAGAGCATCCTCCGAGACTGAGGTGTGACTGACAGTCCAGGCAGGCTTCACCATGCAAAGGGATCTGTCCCCATCTCCACCAGTATCTATAATTAATCTGCTTTAAGTCTTGTGAGACACAAAGCTTTAAATTCCAAAGTGCTCACAAGAGTGAACTTGTTTAAGCTAAAAAGTCCTAATGGTGGTGCTAAGTACAATGCTGTTCAACACTGACTGAAAGAGCACAGGAGCAGTAAACTGTTACAACTTCATAGCATATAGGTGGCCCCAGCTTTCCCTGCACCACTGTAAAAGGAGGTTTTACAGTAAGAGCCATGGCAGCTAGAAGGACTTGCAAGCTATTTACAGTTTCATGTACAAAAGAGTTTTCCAGTGCTGAAAGTTCACAAAGTCACAACCCCTTAAAGCTGAACATTTTGAAGATAATATCTTCATTCAACAGAAATATCCTCAAAGTGTTTAGCAATCATGAAGTGCAAAGGCACAAAGTGGCAAAGCACTTCAGCTTGTTTTCAGCTTTAAGCAGCTGAGCAGTTGGAGCTAACCCAATGAGACTTGCTCACAACATTAAAAGCTAAGCCAAGGCTGACTTGGCTGAACTGGGACACAGGAGTCAGATGCTGAAGCGATGATTTGGTTGTATCAGCTGAACATCCAACTTCACAACTCCCAAAGGATGCTGTGATCACCCAGCAATGGACTCAGTCAATGCAAAATATATTTTGAGGGGAGACTGAACAGCACCTGCAGTCCCTAGCACAGTGGTTACCTCATTCAGTGCAGGATCTGAGACATTCAGCCCTTTTCCTCCTTCATTTGTCACTTGAAGATCCCAGAGTCATTTTGTGACACTAACATATCAGCTAAGGACTTTGTTTGACGTAGTCTACAGACTCACAGAATGTCAGGGGCTGAAAGGGACCTCAAAAGCTCATCCAATCCACCCCTGCCAGAGCAGGATCACCTAGACCAGATCACACAGGAACACATCCAGGCAGGTTTTGAATATCTCCAGAGAGGAAGACTCCACAACCAACCTGGGCAACCTGTTCCAGGGCTCTGTCACCCTCACAGGGACAAAATTCCTCCTCATGTTTAAATGAAACTTCCTATGCCTCAGCTTCCACCCACTGCCCCTTGTGCTGTCATCAGGCATCACCCAGCAGAGCCTGGCCCCAGCCTCCTGGCACTCACCCTGTACATATTGATAAACATTAATGAGGTCACAGCTCAGGCTCCTCTGCTCCAAGCTAAAGAGCTCCCTCAGGCTCCCTTGTAAGAGAGATGCTCCATAGCTGGTGTTCTGCAAGAATTTCTGAGACAGCTGTGAGGCTTGTGTTTGTTTTACTAATCAAACTTACTACTACTAAGCATCACTTCCACAGGGTTTTTCCTGACTCTCACAATGTTCAGTGCTTTTCTCTGGAAGATGAAGCCAGAAGCATACAGACAAAGCTTGCCAGCCTGGCAGGAATTCCAAGAAGGTTGCTGGACAGAAGAACCAAAAGCTGTCTTGACAAACTGGAGATGCAATTCTTCACAGAAAGAATGCAATTGAAAGAGGGCAAGGTTACACACCCACACAGAAATGAGAACCTGCCCTGATACTGGATGGGAGCAAGAAGAAAGCTGGATTGTTTATCCAGCAAACCAGCAACCAACAGACCAAAATACACCACCTGGAACCCGAGGCTTAGAAAAGACTATTTCCTACAGTAGCTTTTCAACACAGACTGTGTCAGCCTAGCATCTGCCCAATCCTGGCATTTTCTTCCAGTAAATGTAGATCTGACACACAGTGCCCAGATCTGGAGGAAATGCTCTGAAGGTGATGAGTTGCAATGCTGAGGGAAACAGAAAGACTACATTTTCTACTCCTTTCATCACGGAGCTCATGGAAATTTGCAGCAAGAAGAGGCTGAATCCCACAGCCTCAAACACAACATGGGCTCTCCAGGGCCTCTCTTTCTTCTCCTTTTTGGAACTACCCTAGTAAACTGGGATTGAGATTACAGCATAGATTAGCTATTAGTAAAAGCCTTCCCCTGGTAAGAACAGCACCTAAGCACTGGGATGGTTTTCCAAGTGGAAGCTGTAAAATTCCCATTTCTAGAGGTTTTTTAAGGCAAGGTGGAGAATAATCCATTGCTGAGCAAATAAAATGTACTATACTGGTCTCTCAGACCACCTTCCTGTCTTTCAGGGCTGGTTTTTCCTGAAAAAGCATAAGTGAAGACACAAAAGCATAGTAAGGATAGGGTAAGTGAGACTAATCATTGCTCTTGTTCATGCTCACAGCTGCAGAGTTCTGCCAGCGTGTCTGAGCATCCTCAGCCTGAACAGGGCACAGCCATACTCACAATCAGCTCCTGAAACCTTGTACAGCTCTTCACAGTTAATCTGAACATATTAAAGGATAAGCAAAAAAGGGAGGTAGCAGCATGGACCTGGAAAGGCAGTGCATTGTTATAACACACAACAGTGACAAATGGTCACACAAAACTCTCTCTTTCAATTCTCCTTGCAGAAGAGCCTCAAATTGCCTTTTGAGGTAATAACTACAAGAAATTACAAAGGAACTGTATTCAGTTCTTGGCTTCAGCACAAGAGATCTTTGATGTGCAGTGGAACATCTAGTGGTACTGCCACAAATCTCAACTCTCATTATGGAGATGAGGCCACACAACTGGTGGAGAAGATGCTAATTTGTGAGAACAGGTACAAAATCTTAGGTGCTGGCCCAGATTCCACTTGGATGTCATTGCAATAGGTAGAACATGATATAGACAAGAACTTCACGCTGTGAAACTGTTCCCAGTATTCTATTTCACTTGATCCTCAAAACACTGGAAGCACTTCTGAAAGACCTTGGTTCTCTCTAGGTGGCAAAAGAAGAGCACTTTTAAGTTCAGCTCTTGAAAGCTGGCATTCAGAAAAGAGTATTCTGTTCTCAAAGGGAATAAAAGGACTCAACCAACCAAGCTTATAAACACTCTGAGCCAAACAACTCCCAATTTTAGTTTGGGATTATTTTTTTTCCAGTTAGGATATAAAGTTGCTCAGCCTTCAATGAAGACAGCAAATGAAGCATGAGCCATCAACCAGCTGAATCTGATAGAAGCCTGAAATGAAAACTCCTTCTTTCTAGCACACCACCACACTCCTCTGTCTTCTATTTCAGCAGGAAGTTTCTATGTTCTGTTGCTGGCTGGTTCTGATGTCAGCATCCAGAGCACTCATCAACCCATGTGGTCAATGCAGGTAACACAAACATCATTTTTTGGGGGGTAAGAAATGCCAGGACACACAGAAAGATAATATTTTAGCTTTCTGTCACTGGATTTATCATCTTCTTTCTGAGTGAGACTTTGTTCTTTATGAACTATTCAGTCCAAAGATTAAGGACAGCAGTCAAATGCTGCATGGGACCTTCCCTTGTGCACACAGAAAGCATCTGTTCTTTATGCACTTAACTCCTACTAACCTTCTTTGTTCACTAAGGTCAGTAAAGCTCTTACCAGGTATTCAAGGATGTTAAAACAGGCATCCAAAAAAATCAAACTGATAAGCACATCAGCAACCTTTCAGTTGGTCACCCCCCATTCGATTCATTTATCACTCAAATACCATCTGCACATCTCCCACCTGTCCTTAAAACTGATGCAAATGTTACCAGACATTACTGCCAACTCTACAAAAAAGTTATGCTGTGACTCTGGGGATCCTATACTGGGCACCTAATTTGAGGTCTTAAACTAAGTCTACTCTCAAGTTACGATCACCTCTTCTGGAGAAAGCTGTCCATCCAATGTCATAGAATCACACAATCAACCAAGCTGGAAGAGACCTCCAAGCTCATCCAGTCCAACCTATCCCTCAGCCCTAGCCAATCAACCAGACCATGGCACTAAGAGCCCCAGCCAGGCTTTGCTTCAACACCTCCAGGCACAGCGACTCCACCACCTCCCTGGGCAGCCCATTCCAATGCCAATCACTCTCTCTGACAACAACTTCCTAACAACATCCAGCCTAGACCTGCCCTGGCACAACTTGAGGCTGTGTCTCCTTCTGTTGTTGGTTGCCTGGGAGAAGAGCCCAACCCCACCTGGCTACAGCCTCCCTTCAGGTAGTTGTAGACAGCAATGAGCTCTGCCCTGAGCCTCCTCTTCTGTAGGCTGCACACCCCCAGCTCCCTCAGCCTCTCCTCACAGGGCTGTGCTCCAGGCCCCTCACCAGCTTCATTGCCCTTCTCTGGACACCTTCCTGCACCTCAACATCTCTCTTGAATTGAGGGGTCCAGAACTGGACACAGCACTCAAGGTGTGGCCTGAGCAGTGCTGAGTACAGGGGCAGAATAACCTCCTTCATCCTGCTGGCCACACTGCTCCTGATGGTGTCTTAAGGTTGCTTCCAAGCCCTAACATGCTGTGAGTTGTGTGAACTCATTTGTGTGAATTCATTTTCCACTGACAAAAACACGAAAGAGGCTTTCTGAAATGCTGTGGGAGACTGAAGTTGGGTCAGTTTGAGTCAGCATTTTTGAAGTGACTTTGACAGGAATTAATGCCAAGGCTCCCCTGCACCATCCTGAAGTACTTTGTGCAAGGCTTTACTCCTTAGGCTACTAATATGCACACAATCTTTCAATGGTTGCAAGTTATTTAGTCTTAGTCAGGTAACAGAGAGGTAGAGATCACAAATGCTTAGGTCCAAACTGCTGTTTCAGAGGTAACTGTTACTAGCTCCCCAAGGTGTATGGGTGTCTGGTCCCTTCACCAAAATCTCTAACCCTGAGGTGTTCCCAGGGTCTGTGTATAAAAGCAGAACCTTTCACATCAGTGAGCCCTGCTGAGCAGGAAGCAGCCAGTGTTAGTCAACCAAAAAAACCCAAACAAAAGGCAGAGGTTTAGCTCAAATCCCATCAGTCCTCCAGGCTTAGGGGGCCTCACTCCATGTGACAGGGACTCACTTACCTCCACCTCACATTGAACATGGGCACAATGGGCCAAAGTGTGTAGGTTCCTAATTCCTACTTAAGCACTTAAATCACCCATTAAAGTCAAGAGACTTTAAGGATTTAAATTGGAGATTAAGAGCTGAAGGATCTTTAGGGACTGATCCTCTCTCCCCTCTCTTAAAAGGCTAAAATTTCTTTTTTCCCCTTTTTTTTTTCCAATAGAGAGGAGAAAGAAGCAGCTTCTTCCCTTTGTGCAACCACCATTAAATGTGCTCAGACACACTCAGCATCCAGGTCACTCCTTCACTTTAGAGGATTCACACTGCCACTTCCCTGGCCATCATCCTAACAATCAGAGCAAACTCATCTGCAGGTGAAGTCAAAGTGGTCTGCTTTTGGTCATAAAAGGATTCATCAAGAGAGAGTGAAATTCCCCTTGTAAAGCCCATGGTCAAAGCACTTAGGAAGGCAAGGGGAAAGGGCTGTCAGCTGGTCTCCCTCCTAACAACTGGACCTTTTCCTTTATGCTGCACTCCATTTCATCACATGCTGAAACTGCTGCACTATTTGCACACAAGATAAACTCAACTATTTTCCCCTCCTCAAGCAGGAAACTTCTTTTATTATACCATGGCTTTACTGGACACAAAAATTTTGGTTCTAAGCAAGTGAGCCCTGGAGAAACAGAAGCAGAGGGATTGCTTAGCTGAAAATGCTACCCAAAAGCAACAGCAGAAAAACCACCCAAACCTTGGCAGAAGCTTTCTCAAACCAGTGCAGGTGGGCATGTTTCAAAACACCAAACACACTGATGGCAAGAGAAAGAACAACAAAAAGCCCCACAAAACCTGAGGAAGACTTCACTCCCACAGCCACATCAGCAAAGGGGCAGTAGAGCAGACCTGCTATGGTACTATAATCTCCTTCTCTGGGTTCTGAGCTCTGTGAGACATTCAAAACCCACCTGGAGGCATTCCTGTGTGACCTTGCTCTAGGTGATCTGCTCTGGCAGGAGGGTTGGACTGGATGATCTCTCAAGGTCCCTTCCAACTCATAATGTTGTGTGATTCTTACTACATATTGCATTCCCACAAACCCCTCATTTGATGCCCTTACCAAGCAGTACCTCCTGCGACTTTCAAGTTCAATCAAACTAACATTCTCCAAGCCAGGCTGTCACCCGAGATGTGCAGATGGCTGTCATTCAGCCTGGACAAGAGGAGGCTCAAGAGAGAACTTATTGCTCTCTACAGCTACTTGAAAGGAGGCTGTAGCCAGGTGGGGTTGGTCTCTTCTCCCAGGCACTCAGTGAGAGAATAAGAGGACACAGCCTCAAACTGTGCCAGGGAAGTTTTAGGCTGAATGTTAGGAGGCAGTTCCTGCCAGAGAGAGTAACTGGCATTGGAATGGGCTGCTCAGGGAGGTGGTGGAGTCCCCATCCCTGGAGGTGTTGAAGAGGAGGCTGGATGAGGCACTTAGTGCCATGGGTTAGTTAATTAGAAGGGCTAGATGATAGGCTGGACTCGATGATCCTAGAGGCCTCTTCCAACCTGGGTAATTCTGTTATTTGAATTAGACTTGGTCCAAGTCTGCCTCACTGATTCAAAATTGCCACGCTGGGTTTTTTTTAGTCATATCAAACAGCTCATGGAGAGTTTGCTTACTTTTTTTGTCAAGAACAGAATGTCTGCAGTGCCCAACTCGACCTCTAAGCGTAGTCTTTTCTGCCAGCACATGGCACGCATCCTGCATGCACTGCACTCCCTCACCTGCTTTGCAAACGGCAGAAACAGGGGTTTGGCACCCGCTGGTTGTGAGCACTGCTCCTGTCCCTGTGGCAGCTGGCAAGTCCCTGGATGGTTACTGCTTTGTGCAGCTGACTCCAGGTACCCTGGCAGCTGCGTTCTTGGGATCCAGTGTGTAGGGAACTGCGGCAACGCAACGATGCTGTGCCCCAGCAATCTGCTGCTGCTATTGTGGGACTACACTGAGCTCTGGTTCCACTGGAAGTGGAAGTGAAGGAGCCCATGGAGAGGCTAGGAAGCCTTTTCAGGAGCTTTGAAAAATAAGACATTAGAAAAATAATGTCAATGCACAGACAATGTCAAAAAAAGAAGTGATAAAAGGCTTGGGAAAGCATCTGCATCCTGCTTAAACTACTTGCAAATAGCTCAACTCTCACACTAGAGAGACAGCAAAGGGAGCACAGCAAACAGCTGAAAGTTTAACTATTTCCTTCTGGTTCTAGGGCCAGTGGCTAAAGCTGCTGGCCTAAGCTTCAGAGAAAAATCAAGGTGAGCACAGCATATACAGCAAAGCTCTCAGAAAGCTCACCTAGGAATCAGCAGTCTATCCAAAAGCTGAAAAGCTCAGGAGAGTCTTTGTGGTTAACCTGTCCCAACAAACCATCTCAGCCACACAGTGACAGCCTGGGCTTGGCAGCAAAAGTCTGAGGAGACACATAGAAACAAGCACCATTTTGAAAGGGAGGTTACCAGGAAAGCAGAGTTTAATAAACAGTGCAATGAATCAGAGAATCAAGCAGGTTGGAAGAGACCTCCAAGATCATCCAGTCCAACCTAGCACCCAGCCCTGGCCAATCAACCAGACCATGGCACTAAGTGCCCCAGCCAGGCTTTGCTTCAACACCTCCAGGGACATCGACTCCACCACCTCCCTGGGCAGCCCATTCCAATGCCAATCACTCTCTCTGCCAACAACTTCCTCCTAACATCCAGCCTAGGCCTCCCCTGCCACAACTTGAGGCTGTGTCCTCTTCCTCTGTTGCTGGTTGCCTGGGAGAAGAGCCCAACCCCACCTGGCTACAGCCTCCCTTCAGGTAGTTGTAGACAGCAATGAGCTCTGCCCTGAGCCTCCTCTTCTCCAGGTTAAAAAAAGACCAGCTGAGGTTTTTTAGTTCTCCTCACAGGGTTTGTGCTCCAGGCCCCTCACCAGCCCCTCACCCCTCCAGGGCTGGCAACTCCACCACCTCCCTGGGCAGCCCATTCCAATGGCAAATCACTCTCTCAACTGCAGCCTCTAAGCACAACAAAATACTGGAAAGGGACAAGAAAACCCAAATGTGTCCTGAATCAGTAAGCTGCATGAAGCTCAAGTGTGCTTAGTCCTCCCTGACACACATTTTGGTTCCTGCACAGCTCTGACAGTGTTCCTGTTGTATGCTTTTAATGCAAAAATTAATTACTTCTATCTGTTAGGCATCGTAAGCTCTGTTACATTAAAACGAGCTTTTGTTTGTTTGTTTCTCTGATGTTTTAATTATTGCAACATGATTACAACAGAGGAAACAACAGCCTAAAGGTACAGCCACAGCTAACATCTAAAACACACCGGTGTATAAATATGTATGAGCATGCATGCAGCTATGGATAATAATAAGCACCTCACATAATCAAAGCTTACAGCACTTCTGCTGGTACCTTCATATGTCCCTTATTTACATCCTTCCACAGTGAAGTGGAGGGCTGTAGCCAGGTGGGGGTGGTCTCTTCTGCCAGGCAACCACCGACAGAACAAGAGGATACAGCCTCAAGCTGTGCCAGGGCAGGTTCAGGTTGGATGTTAGGGAGAAGTTCTTCACAGAGACAGTTATTGGCAGTGGTAGAGTTGCCATCCCTGAAGATGTTTAGAAGGAGGCTGGATGAGGCACTTAGTGCCATGGGTTAGTTAATTAGAAGGCATTAGGTGATGGGTTGGACTCGGTGATCTTGAAGGTATTTTCCAACCTGATTAATTCTGATTCTGAAAATGATGTAGAGGCAATGGGTACACATAACTCATTCTTCCACAGGGGGAGAAAAGGAGATGGAAGGAAACACAGAAACTGAGCATGAGCTATCTGCAGTCATGAAATGGAAATGAACAACACAGAAGCTGAAGAACAGGGTGGTCTGACCGCACAGCAGCGCCCATCGTCCTGCTTGCAGCTCATTATTCACATGGCACTCAAGCCAACTGCAATGCTTACAGCCCATGGCTACATTAAAACAGCAATGGCATCTCTCAAGAAAGGCTAACTACAAAACTAGCAAAGAAACCAAAGCCACAAGCACACTGATTCAGGTTCAGTTAATTATATATAATTACACTCATACATAGAGGCTATTTCCCATCTCCACACCTATCATCACGCCACGTTATTCCTCTAATTCAGCCAAGCATTACACAGCAGCTGGGTCCTGCTGTTGGTTAAACAACTGCAACAAAAACATGCTTTCCATTTTCTCAAGAAGTACTTTCTCTTTATACAGCCAAGCAACAGCCTACTATATCCCACTCTATGAAACTGACCTAAGAGAAGACACACAACTGCCACACATCCAAACAATATTCCCTCAGGCTTTAAACGCACCCCTGATCAGGAGCATCAAATGAGAGCAGCTGCTGCTGCTGCTGCTGCTGCTACTGCAGTTCAAGCAGCCCTCACTCAGTTGATGTCCTGTAGCTCCAAAGGGTTTAAAAGATGAGACAGCCTTTCTATCTACAAGCCAAAATACCTCCTACTGTCATACAAATATTTCAAGGAATAACAGTGCAGCTTTTACACTACTTGCTGGATGCTTGTTTTTATGTCACAACCAAAACCAGAATGCACTATCACCTCTTTGACTTCAGTAACATTCTCTTCCAAGATTTAGGTCAAAGAAATTGCACCAATCGATCAGGTTCTAGATTCAAAACTAATTGGATTGAGAAGGGAATAGATAGCTCATGCTCCCTGTAGCCTTAAATCAGAATGATGGTTGCATGCTCACATCCCAACTCTCCAGTGCCAGAAAGGGCATCTCAGGCTCCTTCATATTTTTCTTTTGGAGGACAGGGAGTTACCAACTGTAACAGAAACTCAGAGAAGTTAAAATCAAGTTCAACCTCCGCCACAAAGGGGTTGCTTTCCTCTCAGGATCTGCAATTGGAATGGGCTGCCCAGGAAGGTGGTGGAGTCACCATCCCTGGAGATTTCAAGAAAGGACTGGATGAGGCACTTAGTGCCATGGTCTGGTTGATTGGCCAGGGCTGGGTGCTAGGTTGGACTGGATGATCTTGGAGGTCTCTTCCAACCTGATTGAGTCTATGGCTCTATGATTTCACAGGGGCCAGATTAAGGAAGAATGTCTCTGGTTTAGCAATAACATTAAAGTCCTCAAATTGGTGGCTTTAGATTTAGTTAAAACACAGAAGAAGCTACCAGGGAAAGATTTATATTCAAAGGATACTATGGCTAACAGTAATATGTTTGCAAAATCAATAGGAAGCCAGCACAGAACAGATACAGCGCAGGAGAATGCCTATTGATTAGATTCCCATGCAGTCCAAGACACAATTCTCTTTTCCATGTTCCTCATTTGCAATTCACATCAGTCTTGAAATGCACTAAACAGAGATACCTGAGCTCCAGTTATTTATATTGTATTAACTAAGGGAAAAAAAAAAAACCAAACTGAAAGACTTCTACTCACCTGAAACTGAAATTCATTTGTTTCCAAATGCTTAATGAGAGAGGATGGCTCTGTCCACCTCCACATTCATCATCTGCTGCCCATTAATGAATTTCCAATAATGCCAATGCCAGGCAAGGAACAACTGACAGAAGCTGTTAGCACACAGACTGCTGTTGCTTTCTTTGTGCACTCACAACACAAACCCAAGTGCTCCTGGCAACCCAAAGAGCTGGTGGCAAGAGCTGTGAGGCTCTGTAGGAGTCAGTGTGCCATAGCCTGGTACTAGGGCAGCGCTGACAGCAAAAGCAGCAAGGTGCTAATTGCTAAAGGCTGCGTCGGTGCACGGCAGCTGCTGGCTTGTCAAGCACCGACTGCCCTACCAGCCACAAGGCAGGGTCACTGCTTCAGCCAAATCTGATCTTACTGTTTGTACAAGGAAATTACTAGACAAAGCCCACCCCGAGTGGCAGTGCCAGGCTGTGAATGCATTCTCACAGAAAAGAGAAACTGGAAACTGTGCCTCATGGTCTTTCACAGGTTGCTGCTGACCTTTTCATGGCAGCACTGCTTCAGCTGGCTAGACCAAGAGCCAGCATGCAAATAAGGTCAACTAAGGAGTAACAGGTTAAAGAAGCCAGAACAGAGTAGAAGGCCTGACCGTAATGTCCTGTGCAGAGGAAGCTTTTCATTACCACCGTAGTGGTTCTGACACAGACATTGTAATGCCAGTGAAACAGTGCTGAAGTGGAAATTCGTTCCCAGGTATCAACCTGGCCTCTCCAGGATTAGTGTCTTAAGAGTCTGAATCAGTCTAAGTGTTGGCTACACAGATTCTAATACCTAGCAGTGACCTTAGCACTCCCATATGCCTGCCCAGTTTTACAGCTGAGTTACAATCCAGCCCATGTGAGTGCTGCAAAATTATTTTTGCCTAAGATTTCTTTTTTTGCAGGTGGCACCAAGCTGTGTGGCACAGCTGACTTGCTACAGGGCATGGACCCATCCAGAGGGACCTGCACAGGCTGCAGAGCTGTGCCCTGGCCAACCTCATGGCATTCATCAAGGTCAAGTGTAAGGTCCTGCACCTGGGTGGGTGCAATCCCAAGCACAACTCCAGGCTGAGTGGGGAATGGCTGAGAGCAGCCCTGAGGAAAAGGACCTGGGGGTCTGGGCTGATGAAAAGCTCAACAGGAGCCTGCAGTGTGAGTGCAGCTCAGACACAACCCTGTGCTGGGCTGCAGCAAGAGCAGTGTGGGCAGCAGGGCAAGGGAGGGGATTCTGTCCCTTGGCTCTGCTCTCCTCAGACCCCACCTGCAGTCCTGGGTGCAGCTCTGGAGCCCCAAACACAAGAAGGACATGGAAGTGTTGGAGCCAGTCCAGAGGAGGCCACCAAGATGCTCAGAGGGCTGCAGCAGCTCTGCTATGAGGACAGGCTGAGAGAGTTGGGGCTCTGCAGCCTGGAGAAGAGAAGGCTTGGAGGAGACCTTGGAGTGGCCTTCCAGTATCTGAAGGTGGCTACAGGAAGGCTGTGGAGGGACTATTGACAAGGACTTGTAATGACAGGATGAGGAGGAATGGGTTTAAACTGGCAGAGGGGAGATTCAAACCAGATGCTAGGAAAGGGTTCTTGGCAGTGAGGGTGGTGAGACACTGGCACAGGTTGCCCAGGGAGGTTGTGGCTGCTCCCTCCCTGGAGGTGTTCAAGGCCAGGTTGAATGATTCTTTGAGTGACCTGTTCGAGTGGGAGGTGTCCCTGCCTATGGCAGGGGGTTGGAACTGGCTGAGCTTTGAGGTCCCTTCCAACCTAAACCATTCTATGAATTGCACAGCTACAAACAATGCCCAAATTCCAGTCCTTCTCCTGGAAGCAGCAATGCAATAGCAACAGCACCCATTTCAGGCTGCCATGGCATCCCATGTAAGACAGGCAACAGCACAGTCGTGACACTGTGAAGCTCTGAGTCAGCTCTAACAAAACTGAATTTTACTGCCTTATGCTTGGGGGACTGGAAAGCATCTGAGTGACCTGCTCCTGAGAAAAGAGAAACAGTGGGAAAGGCAACAGCAACTCCTTGAACATCAACACGAGGACAGGCCTCACTTTGTAATCTCTCCACTGGGCTGCAGAAGGAGACCACTGAGTCCTGTGTCTTGGGCTGCAAGAGACAGAAAGCAGAGAGCAAACACATGGCCAACCTGCTATGCTGGAGAGCTGCTGCCCCAGGAAAGCAGCTGCTTTGCTTATGCCTAAAGCCAGCCCTAAGGCAAGCAGCAATTTTTCGATGCAAACCCTTTGCAAATTAGATCTCCTCCCTTTCCAAAGCACATCATGTCTCTGTGCTGACACTAACTCACACTCGTGACTGAAGACGCTGCTGTGTGCTCATGCAATTAGCTCAGCACTAATAGCTACCAATAGGTACAGACACATCCTCTGGTGAAAGCTTGAAGGGAAAACATCAGCCATAAGAATTAGGGAAACAAAACAACGAAAATGAAGACGAGAAGTAAACAATCCCAAGGAAGATGAGAGATAGAAAGGAGTCTGCACTGACAATTTCATCCTAACCATTTTCGAGCACTTTATTAAGCCTTTAAGAAGAGAGAAAATAATTTTCTGCTATTGAACACTGTGATCCCTGCAGGAAAAACTGGAATGAGGCATACACACCTTCAGTGAGGGGCTCCAGGACGAGATACAAACACAACAGCTTCGACAGAAACAATAAAATTAAAGCTAAGCTTTTAAAAGAGTTTAATAAAATGTAATTCATCTGAAACTGCCAATAGTAAGAAGCAAAACTCAGAGGTCTAATCTAGAAATGAAAGCAGTTAAAGTGCTAAGGAGAACAGAGAGTGGGAAAATTTCTAGGACACCCAAAGGTTATTTTGAAATCTAACCTCTTGGATCTGAAGAACAGACAAGGGGGGGAAAATTAATACTAAACCTCGTGTACAAGTCAGCACATCAGTAACAAACTACCACCAGAGTTCAGTTTGCAGATGACTTACAGAGTTCTGTACTCATTTCACTTAGCTGAATCAAAGACTCCTCACAATTCTTTTTCTTCCAGCCTCCAAAAGCACTCAGGTACGAAGAGGCAGAGAATGAAACAGAAGTAGATGTCTCAGGAAACAAAAACAACTGAACCTTTTAAGATGTTTGTCAGAGGCAGCTCCATACCTAAATGAAATTGATTTGCCTGTCAAAAATCTCACAGATTAAGAGGAATTATCACTCCAGAAACTAAATACACACATGGATGTTTTACAGGATGCCTCTCCTCAGCTGTCAATAGCAGTTACCAGATTAAAATGGAGAGGAAAAAAAAGAAGAAAACCCAACCCAAACCACCACAAAACTTATTTCTTACTCTGTAAGCAGTTTACTTCTCTACACCACCTTAAGTCTATTTCACAGTATCATTGTGCTGGCCCTTATCAATTGCCTTCGTCCAGTAAACCTCACAACACCCCAGCAAGACAACAAAGGATTTTCTTAACACCATTATCCCAGCTTCCAGGCAGCAAACCAAACCAGAGAAACCTGCCCAGACAGATGCCAGGGAACAGACAAATCCTACACCCACTGAAGGCCCAGGTAAAGCTTCCTTTTCATACCAGGACAGGGCAGTTGGCAAAAAGAGTCTTATTTTTCAGGTCCACTTCAAATACAGCTCCTCATGCAATACCAAAAGAAAATAAGATGCTGCTTTTTTCTTAACTGAATTTAGAAATACTTTTCCATGAGTGAATTGCACTGGAAAAAAACCAACAACTAAAAACACAGGCAACTGATTTATTATTGCAAAGAAAACTCAATACAAACCTCTAAACCAAACAGTCCCAGTTTCAGCTGTGAGCAGAAACACATATGCCCATCTAAACCTACTACAGCTGCAAAATGCCAGCTCTCACTGCCTCTTCATAAATTCAGGACAGATTGCACTTAATACAGGCACATCCTCAGCAATCAGTGTACAACTCCATGCCAAATTAATCCCAACTAAAGCCACGAGGAGAAATGTTAGGAAAGGCAGTGAAATTTGCATGCTGAAGTCCTAAAGGGGAAAGCAGAGAGTTAACCACAGACAGACAGCAAAGCCCTAGGTTAGCAGCAGTGTTTTTCCCAATCAAGAGCAGTGTGGGCAGCAGGGCATGGGGGGGGATTCTGCCCCTTGGCTCTGCTCTCCTCACACCCCACCTGCAGTCCTGGGTGCAGTTCTGGAGCCCCCAGCACAAGCAGCACATGGAACTGCTGGAGCCAGTGCAGAGGAGGCCACAGAGATGCTGAGAGGGCTGCAGCAGCTCTGCTCTGAGCACAGGCTGAGAGAGTTGGGGCTCTGCAGCCTGGAGAAGAGAAGGCTTTGAGAAGACCTTGGAGTGGCCTTGCAGTATCTGAAGGGGGCTCCAGAAGGGCTGGGAAGGGACTATTGACAAGATCTTGTAGTGACAGGATGAGGAGGAATGGGATTAAACTGGCAGAGGGGAGATTCAAACTGGATGTTAGGAGGAAGGTCTTTGCAGTGAGGGTGGTGAGACACTGGCACAGGTTGCCCAGGGAGACTGTGCATGACAGAATCACAGAACGTGACCAAAGATCCCTGGAGGTGTTCAAGGCCAGTTTGGATGAGTTCTTGAACAATCTCTTCTAATGAGAGGTGTCCCTGCCTATGGATGATCATTGAGGTCCCTTCCAACCTAAGCCACTCTGTGATCCTGTGCTTTGTTTCTCATACACAGATGAGCTTTAAATACCCAGAACCATAACAGTGAGACACAAAATCTTGCAGGGCAAAAAAAACCCTGCCAGCAGAAAGTGACATGTGTCACAGGCTTAGAGACTCCTGTATTTTCAGAGCCAATTTGGTTTTCCATCGACAGGAAACTAAACATATTCACCTAAGCACAAAGGTAACAGATAATATTTACTGCAGCAGCCCCCAGTTCTGCCATTACCAAGTGGAAAACACATTTTCTATTAAAAATAATACAAAATAAATGGTTTTTATGAGGAACCAGATTATTTTTCCATTTAGTTGTCTGGGGTTTATTGGCTTTTTTTTTTTCTTTTTGGAATGAAGAATAAAAACTTAATCTCATTCAGTAGTTTCCAGGGGGGGAAAAAAGAGCCAACAGTGTGGGGAAATGGTTTTATTAGTTTGCAGCCAATTGTTTGCCTTTTCTTTTGCAGCTAACTTTACACACTGCAAAGCCTGTCATTCTAATCATACAACTTGGCAACAGAAACATCTACCTGATGTCCTTCCCAGAGCACCAAAATGCTGTGGCTTTGGCCTATTTTAGAGACCCTGTGCATCCGTGGCTTCCTGACTCCCCCAGGCTCTAGCCTTTTGCTTTCACAGCCTTTGCTGTGCATGTAGTCTACCTGGACTTCAGCAAAGCCTTTGACACAAGGCTGCTACAATCAGCTCCTGCCCAAGCTGGCAGCTCCTGGCTTGGAGAGATTCACTCTGATATGGGTCAAGAACTGGCTGGATGGCTGGGCCCAGAGAGTGGTGGTGAATGGTGCCACATCCAGCTGGCAGCTGTCACAAGTGGTGTGCCCCAGGGATCAGTGCTGGGCACAGTCCTGTTCAATATTGTTACTGATGATCTGGAGCAGGAAATTGAGTCCAGCATCAGTAACTTTGCAGATGACACCAAGTAAGGAGCAGGTGTGGGTCTGTTGGAGGGTAGGAGAGCCTTGCAGAGGGACCTTGCCAGGCTGGATGGGTGGGCAGAGGCCAATGGGATGAGGCTTAACAAGGCCATGTGCAGGGTTCTACACTTTGGCCACAACTACAAGCAGTGCTACAGGGTGGAGAGAGAGTGGCTGAGAGCAGCCGGGCAGAGAGGGCCCTGGTGGTGCTGGTAGAGAGGAGCTGAAGAGGAGGCAGCAGTGTGCCCAGGTGGGCAGCAGAGCCAATGGCATCCTGGGCTGGCTCAGGAGCAGTGTGGGCAGCAGGACAAGGAGATTCTTGTGCCCCTGTGCTCAGCACTGCTCAGGCCACACCTTGAGTGCTGTGTCCAGTTCTAGGCTCTTCAGTTCATGAGAGATGTTGAGGTGCTGGAAGGTGTCCAGAGAAGGGCAGCAAGGCTGGGGAGGGGCCTGGAGCACAGCCCTGTGAGGAGAGGCTTGAGGGAGCTGGGGGTGTGCAGCCTGCAGAAGAGGAGGCTCAGGGCAGAGCTCATTGCTGTCTGCAGCTGCCTAAAGGGAGGCTGTAGCCAGGTGGGGTTGGGCTCTGCTGCCAGGCAGCCAGCACTAGAACAAGGGGACAGCCTCAAGCTGTGCCAGGGGAGGTCTAGGCTGGATGTTGTTAGGAAGTTGTTGGCAGAGAGAGTGATTGGCATTGGAATGGGCTGCCCAAGGAGGTGGTGGAATCTCTGTCCCTGGAGGTGTTCAAGGTAAGTCTGGATGAGGCTCTTAGAGCCATGGTCTGGTTGATTGGCTAGGGCTAGGTGCTGGGTTGGACAAGATGAGCTTGAAGGTCTCTTCCAACTTGCTTATAATTCCCTAAATGCAACAACATTCATTGCTGTTACCCTCTGCCAAGATGGAGTGCAGGGCCCCTACCTGCTTCATGGCAGGTAAGCCAGAAAGAACTGCAACTGCTTGAAAGTGTTTTATATAATCTTCTTTAAATCTCCTTGACAGCTCACAGCACCACAGTTCCTGAGGAGTTCAGTGTTATTTTTCCCCAAGCTCCCTAAGATCTCTATACAATCCTGAACAAAATTATTTTCTCCACTGCATCCATTACCTCAGGACTCAACGCTCCTTAGACTGAGATCAGAGTCCTCTAAGTCCTTCACACATGTCCTCTAGTGAACCAAGTTTGGTTTGCCTTTTTTCCCTGTGGCCAAAATTGAGTGGAGATGGGAGGTGTTCATTTTGGTTTGTAATAGATCTTGCTGTAGGACAAATGCACATCCTTCCTTCCTCCGACCTGCCCACAACACCCTCACAGTTACATTTCGACAGCCCCCAAATTGGATCTCTTGTTCCACCAGCATATTGCCAGCACAGACCTTGAGGCAGTCAGATGACATGATTTACAACAAGCACTTTCATACAGTCACAGTCAAGCCCAATCCAACTGGTTACCTATAAACTGGCTGTGAGAACTTCCTTTTTTGTCTGAAGACTCCATGCTCCCAAAGCCATTCCTTAAGAGCAAAGGAGAGACAGCTTGAGCTTCAAGGCTGCACATCAAGTTTCTTTCAAGGAGCTGAAAAAATGTCTACAAGTACCAGCACTTAAGAGAGATTATCTTTGTCTCATTCCAAGGCTTCCAAGTATGCAAAATTCCACATTCCCAAGCACAGCAAAAAGGCAACAGCACAGAGTCAACAGCATTTAATGCACCTGCAGTGCTCTCAGTGCAAAACAAGGGGCAGGAATCACCCCCAAAAAACTGAGGCTGGATTTTACCTCTGATTTTTTTCTATTCCAACCTCCCTTTGAACTTCACAGGTCCCTGAGAGAGCTGCTCTTTTGTCAGAACCTGGGTGACTAAAGGCTTTTTGTTCTGCAACAGGAGAACACCATTTTGCACACAGAGACATCATCTTCTTAATGGTTCATTCACAACCAAAGGCAAAGCCTCAAGCTCTAGGTTTGAAGGGCTAAGCAGACAATTTTTAGCTACCTGTGCAGAAGTACAGCCAAGTGGCTTCCAAGCAAAACCTCCTCATTACACACAAATATTGCTCAACATTTTCAAGTCCAGCTCAACTGCAAGCAAACTTCTGATCATCACTACAGGAGCAACTCAGATCTGTTAATTCTCTTTGCTGCCAAATGTTTGGAGCAAACGTTTACCTGGTCTGAACTGCAACAGTTCCACTTCCAACCTCTTCCCAAATTTTCTCCTCTTCAACGATGTCAGTAGAAATGTGACAGGGCTCTGCTGTGTCACAGTTTGAAGACAGGATTTTGGCAGTATCAGGATGAATAGAGGGGTTTAATGGGTAAAGAACAGCAGGAGCTTTTTTTGCCCACAAAGGTTAGCACATACATATCATGTCACTGTTTCCTGCACAGATTTCTGCCCCTTTCAGTGCTGGAACATGCCATGGGGACAACCTGCTATAATGGCTATTATAGTGTAAAGATAATGATGCTGACCCAGCAGGAAGGCACAATTATTTTTTTTCCCACCTATTGGTCAGCTTTTAAGTCAGATTCTGCTGCAATTAGTAGCTAACAACATGCCACTGGACTTTTCTTTAACTCAGCTGAAAATAAGATAAAGTTCTATTTTTCAAAAGTAGTTTGAAATGAAGGCTGTGGAAGTGCAGCTTGAGGCACTCAAAAACCCCAGGCCACCTCACAGAATCACAGAATCAACCAGGTTGGAAGAGACCTCCAAGATCATCCAGTCCAACCCAGCACCCAGCCCTGGCCAATCAACCAGACCATGGCACTAAGTGCCCCAGCCAGGCTTTGCTTCAACACCTCCAGGGACAGCGACTCCACCACCTCCCTGGGCAGCCCATTCCAATGCCAATCACTCTCTCTGCCAACAACTTCCTCCTAACATCCAGTCTAGACCTCCCCTGGCACAACTTGAGCCTTGTTCTGTTGCTGGCAGCCTGGCAGAAGAGACCAACCCCACCTGGCTACAGCCTCCCTTCAGGCAGCTGCAGACAGCAATGAGCTCTGCCCTGGAGCCTCCTCTTCTGCAGGCTGCACACCCCCAGCTCCCTCAGCCTCTCCTCACAGGGCTCTGCTCCAGGCCCCTCACCAGCCTTGCTGCCCTTCTCTGGACACCTTCCAGCACCTCAACATCTCTTGAACTGAGGAGCCCAGAACTGGACACAGCACTCAAATGTGGCCTAACTTAAAAAGAAGCAGTTTGTTTCAGCTCTGCTTCCACTCACCCCCACTCCACAAACTCAGAGACACATGAATGCACTCCTGCCCCCAAATCTGCAAGGGGGGCACACCCAGAGATCTTGGAGGCTGAATGGAATAAAGACCAGAATGGCAGTAAAGTGCTCAGAGACAGTGAACTAGACCAGCACTGCCTGATCCCATGCTAGAGATGTTCAGCCTATCCTTGGCAAGTATCCAAAGCTAAAAAGCAAAGCTTTATGTTTGAGATACCAAAGGACCTCCAGTGCAATTCAGAAGAGCATTTGTTGAAGCCTCAAGTCCCTCCACGTGAACAAAAATCTCCACAGCCTCAGAGCAGGATTTTTGTTGCCATCCTGAAGGAGTGAAGAGGTATTTCTTTTCTTTAACAGCACTGATTGTAATCCATTCAATGCAAGTTCCTAACGCTGGAGCTGACAGTTGCAAGGCTGGATTGCTTAGGAGTCATAATTATTGATGTCACTTTATCACAACAACTCCAAAACATATGGTTATCTCATTAGAAATTACAACTTATTTTCATATAAATCTCAGCATGACACTACACCAAAAGAACTAAAGTTACTCCAGGGGATGGCAAATAATTTCACTTTCCAGGCTTTGGCAGCTGGAATATGAACTTAAACTGATTCACTGAAATCACAACTAATTTATCTGGAGCTATACATGGCAGCAAAATAATTTTCCAACACACTCCTGAATCTTCTTGGTATAAAAATCTAACATTGGGTTTGAAACCTTCTGTCCACTAGCAAGCACTCATCTCTGCTTATGGACCTGGCAGGGGGAAGGACTACGTTGGTTTTAACTCAGCTTCCTCCACTAGCAGCTCCTAGCACAAGGAAACTGCAGTCTTGGTACTGAAGTCCATAAAGCCCACTAAGGCAGGAGGCTGACTGAGAAGTGTCTGATCATGCTCTGAAAGATGAATTTGAATTCAAGCAATTATTATTGTTATTATTATTAAAAATTCAAAGTCTTTCTCCATGTATACAGAAGGCAGAATAAATGCATTAGCCTGCAGCAGAGGAGGCTCAGGGCAGAGCTCATTGCTGTCTGCAGCTACCTGAAGGGAGGCTGTAGCCAGGTGGGGTTGGGCTCTGCTGCCAGGCAACCAGCAACAGAAGAAGGGGACACAGCCTCAAGTTGTGCCAGGGAAGGTCTAGGCTGGATGTTAGGAGGAAGTTGTTGCCAGAGAGAGTGATTGGCATTGGAATGGGCTGCCAGGGAGGTGGTGGAGTCACCGTCCCTGGAGGTGTTGAAGCAAAGCCTGGCTGGGGCACTTAGTGCCATGGTCTGGTTGATTGGCTAGGGCTGGGTGCTAGGTTGGACTGGATGGGCTTGGAGGTCTCTCCCAACCTGGGTGATTGTGTGATTCTATGATTTGCATTGCACCACCAAGAGAAGAGTCTTTCCCTGATAAACAGGGTGACATCAATGGAAGCCTAAAACTGACACTCTTGAGGTAAGTGAAGTCCTAAAAAGCAGGTTAACAAGTTTCTTGTAAAGGAACTGAACCCCTAGAACACAACCTGGCAGCAAGCCAGCTATTTATAAAAAGGGTGATGGGGTGGGGGATGGTTTTGTTTGCTTGAGGGTTTTTGGCATGGGAGGTGGTTTGGGGTGTTTTGTTGTTTCGTTGGGGTGGGTTTATTAAGTCTCCATCTAAGGACTTGGATCTGACTGAAACACTACCACTGAGGCAGACTTTGAGTCAGCAATGATGATCTTGACTGTGAGACTTCTGCATTCTTCTCCTGCCATTTTGCTACAGTTACAGGCCAGGGGGAAAAACGAATCAGTGCTTGCAATGCTCACAGTCATTTGTTATCAATATTTGTCCCATTTTCTTAACTTCAGGTTATTTTATGAAGCATAGAATCAACCAGGTTGGAAGAGACCTCCAAGATCATCCAGTCAACTAGACCATGGCATTAAGTCTTCTCTTGAACACCTCCAGGGATGTACACCTGTAAAGCACAGAACTCAACTTTCTTGCATTACCCAGTGACTACCAGCTGCAGGAAACAGGAGTGTCTTGTGAAGCAGGGTTTTTTGAGAGTACAATAAACAGAAGGACTGTCATTAAAAGCTGACCCAAAAGTCAAGCCAGTGGGCATGATCCAAAACCTCAGTCATACATCATTGCCACACAGAAGGTCCAAATGGGTACTACGTAATGGTAATGTCACTTCCCAAGCCACAGCGCACTGAAATTACAACAGCTGCAGTGAAATCACCACAGAGGAGGAAGGGGGCAAAAAATATTGAACAAAATTCAACTTATTTTATAAAGTAAGAAAAACATCAGCTGTGGAAACTCAGCAAATTGCCAGCAGGCTGGGAGTCATAAGTGGTTCTACTGCATTCCATCAGGACAAAAAAACGGGATGAGCATAAGGCATTTAATTCATTAACTCTTTAAGCTGAAGTAACAGCACTAAGGTGACCTTGGAGGTCGCAGCAATTCATGCCTGAATTAATCTTACAGAAATATATCTTTCACTCATTTTCTCCTGTCACTATTAATCCATGCAACTTTACCAGGAAATGAGGAAAAAAAGGGATAAAGAAGACAATACAATGAATTCTCAGTGCTATATTTGGGCTCAGAACTTTCAGCCACCTCTATAAGGGCAGGACAGAGTCACCTGGGACAGCATGTCCTAACCACTGCCTCCTGAGCTGCTTCTGCCTGAGAAGCTGGTTTGGGCTTTTAGATTCTTGTAAAATAGCTTTATATTGTTACCTGCTCCCAAAAGACAAACTCCAGTTCACACAGCTTGTTTATACACTGTACAGCACAGCTGGAAGTGTCATCCTACTTCAGCCTATAGGGAAGGCACAGCCTACAATACAGTCATACAATCAGAACATTATTCTACTAAGACCACTTCAGTCAATGGATCCTTCCTTACCCATTATAACAACAACATTCTATGGTGACACTGGTAGGACCTTGAGCAGTCTAGTCGAGACATATCCCTACCCACGGTGGGGAGGCTGGAGCCTGAAGTCCCTTCCAGCCCAAGCCATGCTATGATAAGACATCCTGCGGTATGATACTGTATCACTCTTACTAGGTGATGCTTCAGGACATAAATAGCTGTGCACAAAGGACAGAAGGTTAACACTTATTTTCTTGTTTCATGCACTCCTGTCAGTGAGAAGAGGCACACACTCATCCTAACTGGCAGATTCATCTCACTTCAGACCTAAATGGCTCTCACAGTGAATCAGAGCTCCGCAGCAGTTATGTAATAATCACTTGTATCCCAATGGAACAACCTTGCACCAGAAATGGGCTGGTAATGTTTCAAGCTTAGAAGGTAGAACTGAAATTTGTCAGGGAGAAAGGGTCCTGCTTTTGCTCTTCATTGTGAAATATGTAGCAGAAACTCTTAGAGTCATGGAATGGGTTGGAAGGGACCTTAAAGATCATCCCGTTCCACCTTGCTGTTTTCTCTCTACCATACTGCAAATGTGAACGTGGAACACTAATAGAAAAAGACACAAATACATTTCAAAAGGCAAAGCAGACTTAAGCACAAACCAAACCACCAAAATGGTGCCATAAGTTACAGCAGGAAGAATCTACATGAATAAGGGTAGGCAGAAGCAACAGTCAAAAACATAGGGTAGGTAAAAATAACACCGCACATTAGAATTCACATGCACAAGTACTTCAGGGAAACTGGAGGAGATGAGAAATCCAGAAAGCTCCAAGTTCATCATCTGGAGCACTCACCTGACATACCAGCACATCACAAGCATGAAATGGTTTAGCTTGGCCACCTCAAAGGCAACAGTAACCTTAAATGTCTTTGAAATTCAAAGGCTTAGGGACGACAAAGGCAGATGCAGAAGCACAGTTGTGAAGGCCATCCACCTTGCTTCCACAAGTGGTTTGTATGGTTGCAACTTCTTGTCTGGGTGTTCTGTGCATTTAGTTCATACACAGCACGCACAGAAAGCCAAAACTCACCCCCAAAAATTCCACCATTATTCTTCGCAAACAACCAGACAAATTGTGCCTCCAGCTGCATGGCTTAGCCTTACTGACTTGGATTTATTTAAATCACAGCATTTGAGAACATTAGACAGCCAGCTATGGAAAGATTCTACTCAGCAGATTAAACATCCAGATGAGAGAAATGAGGTTAGAGCAAGCTACAAAGAGATTTCGCAGCGAGCTGTTGCAGGGAGTGAAAGGAAGCTCTTCAGAGGGCTGAAAGGAGTCACCTCCTGGCTAATCGATTGTCACTCTACAGCTCCCCTTCCTAAAGGGCCTTTTCTTCTCTGTGTTCCATCCCAAGAGCTGCTCTCCATCTAGCCAATTTATAATTTCATAACATGCAGAACGTGCCTCTCATCTATCCCGTGCTCTCAGCAGCAGCAGCAGCTGTGTTTGTCCTGTTGCCTCACAAGTCACCCACAGGCACAAAAGCCTGGGATGCGATTTCCCTTCCGAACTGAAACACAACATGCATCAGATATGTTGTAATTCCTACTAATTCCTTTTTATTTCCCCCCACCACTGCCAATAAAGCACTGCAAACATCTCCATAATTACTTCAGTCACCTACATCTTTTCCATAAAGGAAAAAAGGGACAGTCAGCTCCTAGGTCAGTGAAAACACTAACCATTGATCTCATTCAAACCAGCAATAAAGAACAAATACTGATTCTGTATCACAGCTGGTAAAAAGCCCTCTCACTGTCTTCTGTTTCCTGAGTAGCCCTTACAGAACCTCTAGACCAGCTCTTCTCAAACAAGCTTCTCTGCATATACTACATCTGCTGCCCATCTTTAAGAAGAAACAGGCAGCCTCTTTTCCCACTCACTGATAGTGCATAAACAGGACCACTTAAAGTTTTGTTTGCAGAGAACTAAATACCCTGAGATTTATGGTTGCCATTTACTGAACAGCTTCATAAAGCACTATTTGCAGCAGTCCTGTTCACTTACACACACTGAGAAGTCTTTTAATGAAAGCAGGATTGTTTAAGCCCAGTCCATGCATGTCTTTTATATTCTTTCATCCTGCCTTCCAATTTTTTACAGTGTGCTTTAACAGCTTGTCAAAAATGCCATCTTCCTTCCATCACCAGTAAGAGTGGAAGAAGGATCTAGAGAAACACTTTGTAAAGAGTACCTCAAAACCTGCCTAGAGTGGCCAAACGATTCAACATTGCAGTCTGACATATAAGGGCATAACAAAACCCTGTGCAGTGCAAAGGCAGGAAGGAACGTGGCATATGCTAATTCCTCAACTGAGGCTTTAGTAAGTACATCACAGCAATGAACAACAGCAAGCTCTAGAAAACACTGAGAAATAAAAAGGAGAATAATGCCCTGTAGTATTTGCTCCTGTGATGGAATAATACATCAACAGAAGTACCTCAGTTGCACTATTCCAAGAAATAGTTCTCTTCTATAGCACAGGAAAAGCATTTCAGTAAAGTACTTGGCCCACAGAAGTACTTTGGGAAGGTCTGCAGGTCATCACTTCTATATTCAAGCCTCAGCACACCTTCACACTTACCTCTGTGACAAATGGCAGCAGAGTTCCCACTTCCCACCTGAATGCATCTTGTAAAAATATTGCTCTGCACAGAAAACATTTCAGAAGGGAGCTGCTGCCGGCCACAAAAACTGCTTTACAAGTTGTAATGACAGCACGACCAAGGTGTGCCAAGGGGCAACTGCATCAGGGAACCATGCCCACAGACAGGGGATCTGAAGAGCCCAGCACCACCTGCCAACTGCACTCCATAGTTACGAACACAAAAAGGGTTCCTGTGACATTCACCACCCTGAAAACGCGCTCTGCAATGGAATTCACTCCTCAGCCTGGTTCTTAGTACCGTGTTTCAGACCAGCTTAAGGGGACAGGTGTTGGAATATTTTGTTTACCTTCACAATAGGCAGAGTCCCCTTGGACAGAGAGATAACCATTCTTGCATTCACAAGTGGCTTTTGTGTTCCAGTTTTTGCACTCTGAGTTTTCACCACATTTGTGTCCCTCTGCGCAGAAGTTATGGCCTGAAACACAAGGAACATGCAACCTGCTATGAAACATTTTGTTTTCTTTACAGCTATTCAGGTTTAATATTTACACTCTGCAAACCTTTGGTGTGCTACATTCCAGAAATTCTCTCTTTCAATCCATCTGCTATACACAGGCTTTTTGCATGCCTCCATCAAATTCATTTTCACTAAAACCACTTTGCTCAGAAATGTGTTTGTATGACTAGTTTTAGTCAGGAGAAAAGACAACTTCAAAGCATTCAGTCATCACAAACATTAGTCTTCTCCTGAAGCCATGCAGGATAAAATGCCACCTTATCTCCAATTGCCAAGAAGTGCAACACTAACTTACAGCAAAAAGACAATAAAATGCAATATATATATATATGTGTGTGTGTGTGTGTACACACACACTTGTGGTAAGCCTGAATAAGCCAAAATAGGCATATCCATGTCCTGGCTTGCCCAGGCATGATTTTTTCTGCTCTCCTCTCTTCTGCTGTGGGGAGAAGCAACCAAGGCGAAGAGGACAAAGAACCTGGATCCACTGAGTCTAAGGACTCTGACTTGCCCAGACATGTTCCCCTGCTCCTCCTTCTTCTGTGCTGGGGGAAGCAATTGTGAAAGGAAAGGAAAACAAAAGCCCTGGCTTCACCTAATATGATCAAGCTTGGCTAACTGCCATCCTGATTGGCTAATCTGTGTCCAAAGGCCAACTAGTCTCAGGCTATATTGACACAAAGGGATGAGCAGGTAGCACCGTGTGTGCATGGCATTGCATCCTGCCTGCCCCTCTGCAAGGCTTCTGCTGAATTGGGAATCAAGAGGAACCAGGTCAGAGACTATGCTAGAGACTCCCAGCTTCTTGAGAAAAGAGCCTGGGAAAACTCCAAAGCCTCTAACGCCTTTGAGACCACTGACAGCAACCCCTCCATGTGCTTCGAGTACTGTTGGATACTATTCTGTAAGTAAATACTTTAAGCCTCTTGTAATTCACTAATTGCCTCCTGCCATAAACAGAAAGGAGCTTCCAGCATCCACCTAGTGGATAAGCAGTATAGTTAACTGCAAGAACCTTCTCTTGCAGGATAATGTTTGCATTTGCTAGTTACCATTAAAGGGTTCTAGTTTTGCCTGTTCCCTGTGTGAATAAGTACCCAAACTGTGCATTTCAAACCTTGACAGTTTTCTGGCAAGATTTAATGTTAATAAACTGTGTTCACAGCTATAAGCAATCTGTGCCTGGACATAAAAATTAATGCCAATTATTACTTTTGCATATTTTCATAGCAATATAAATGCATTTATTTATAGATATATAAACTTCCTTCACCATTCTCTTACTATATATAATCAAGTGTGCTTTTGGAAGAGCAAAAATAAGACACTGCATTAGAACACAAAACTCCACTGGTAGTCAAAAGAGTCTCCATGCTCTGCCTTGTAATTCTGTCATCCATACCCAGCTGGATTGTTTCTACAGTTTATAATTAATCCATGCATCATGTTTTGTAAGAGAGAATGTTTATTAATCTCTCCTTTTCCCTTGACACAAACTCTGAGTAGCTTCTTTGTGAGCAGCTTCTTTTATTCCACACAAAGTCATTCCTACAGACATGATGAACTTCCCCTCTTTCTTTAAAGGCACAACTGGTTGAAGCTCACTCTTCCTGATGCTCAGTTTCTTAAAGATGTGTCAAAATCTCTCTTGTGCTGAAGTCTTTATCTCTTTAAAGGCACTCCACTGGAAGAACTGCAAAGAATAGCTAAACACCTTCCAGAATTTGACAACAGGAGGGTTTTTCACCCTCATTGGTGTATGTCTGAAGGATTTTTCTCTATTAATATCCAGAAGTCAATTTCTATTTGCCTGAGATATACAGAGGCTCAGTATACACCTGGATTTTCTCTCCTGGAGAAGGGAAACCAGAAACTCAATCATACCATGAGCTACTTGTATTCTAACTTGCATATGAGCACCAGAACAGTTTCTCCCGGTTTTGCCTGGTCATAAAACAGACAAACTTCAAGTCCTAATTCACTGATCCTGAACTCTGTTACCACCCTTTAAGGACAGCTAGGAAAAAGGTGACTTGGACTTCTAAATGCCCCATTCAGAACATTGTTCATATTCATAGAATGGCTTAGGTTGGAAGGGACTTGAGAGATCATCTACTCCCTTTGGAAGACTTCAGTTTATACTAGACACAATTTTCATCTGCAGTAAGCAAATTTCCATGGGGCTGCCCTGAAGCTGCTGTTCACTGGATGGGGTTTAGTTGTTTTTAAACACATGCTTCAGTCATCTACTGATTCGAAACTCATTTAGTGCACTCCATTTAGCTCACTGCATAGTGCACTTACTGCATTTAGTGCACTCCAACTTGCTGAGTCCGACCATCCAACATTGGGTTGTGAGGTCTTTTCTTATCAAACAACTGGTAGCAAGAGGCACACTTTCCCAGGGTCAACATCCACATCTAAATGCAAACTTCAGATTGGTTTTACTGCAACTAAGGCACCTTCCTAGAGCTCAGTTCATTCATTCTGTCATTGCAAGTCAACTTGTGTGGAAGAACCAACCCGGTTAATGAAAACTGCAGAGATCCCTTCCAGCCTTCCTTCATTTCACAGTCTGGTAAAACCCCCTCAAGTACTCCAGATACAGCCTTGTCAAGCCTGGGTACGTTTTATACTGGCGAAGAAGGGCACAGTTACACTGCCATTAGCCATTTATGCAGTCTCAGTATTTGGCTTCTTGTTTTTTGCCTTTATAATTATAATTGAAACTGAACAGTGGAACCCATTTCTCCAAACTTATCCACTCAGCATCTAATTTATACTCCCCAAGCAGGATTACTATTCTGTTGGCATTCTAGATAATATCCAAGAGACAACCAGTCTTATAACATTTTCTTTGTCACTGTTTCCCCTAAGACTATGATATCCTCAGTTTATTTCCTGCTTCTTTAGAATAATAATTCTGCTTTGAACTCAGACACAGAAGCAGTTTTATAGCTGATTATTATTGGTAGATACTACCACTCAGAACCAATGTGACACATCAGTGAGTTAAGCAGTATAAAAATCCCACATCTTGGTTCTGTGTGGATTGGTACTGCTGGGTTAGGATAAATTCTATCATTATTAAGTAGTTTAATTTCACTCTCACATAAACCTGTAAGAAATACTCCACTTTCTTCCATGTGTTTTAGTTACAGTAGTCCACGTAGAATCAACCAGGTCGGAAGAAACCTCCAAGATCATCCAGTCCAACCTAGCACCCAGCCCTAGACAATCAACTACACCATGACACTGAGTGCCTCATCCAGGCTTTGCTTGAACACCTCCAGGGATGGTGACTCCACCACCTCCCTGGGCAGCCCATTCCAATGCCAATCACTCTCTCTGCCAACAACTCCCACCCTAACCTCTCCTAGCACAGCTTGAGGCTGTGTCCCCTTGTTCTGTTGCTGGTTGCCTGGGAGAAGAGCCCAACCCCACATGGCTACAACCTCCTTTCAGGTAGCTGTAGACAGCAATGAGCTCTGCCCTGCGCCTCCTCTTCTGCAGGCTGCACACCCCCAGCTCCCTCAGCCTCTCCTCACAGGGCTTAACCAGTAAGGAAAAAGGGAAAAACAAAGAAACAGATTAACTTGATGGCAGAGAAAAGCAAAGGTTCACTCTGCCTTGATCAAAGCTCAAACACCACTGATCGGACCAGAGGCTTTTCCAAGCACTTTTCCTTTTGCAGTGAAGATGCACATTTAGCACTTCAGAAAAGCCAAGAGGTGCACAACAGGGAAGCCTGGGTGTTGTATTTTTAGACCCTGGTCTGCATTCTCCCCAGCTGGGTCTTTGGAGACAAGAGAGGAATAAAATGCAACCTACACTGAGTTCTGGGCATGAGCACTTGTCCTGTTCTTCTGGCAAATAAAGACCACCTCATATTTGAAGTGCAGTGTGAGGAGAGAAGCTAACTGCCTTCTCACACTAACAATCCCAGGCTGACACCTAAGTTAGCTAAATATTTTAACTGATTCTTATTCAGCAAAACAATCAGGAATGCAGAGAGAGCCACTGACTGCAACGGCCACGTTTGTATTCCTGACTAAAGAGGGAGACTTAACTGACTTAAACATCAGTCTGCTCATGGCTAATCTATGCACGGGAGCAATTACTTATCCTCAACCAAGCAGAATGGAAAAGAATGCAAACATCCAATTTCTGTGAATTCCTTGGTGTGAAATGGATTATAGGGCTTCCTTTAAAGTACCTACACAGATGGCAAATCCACCCCTTGATCCCTCTGTGGGATCTCTGCATCTCAGCGTGGGTGGCAGCTCACAGAGGGCACACATTGTGATTGCCCAGGTGAAAAGAACTGAATTACTGAGACTTCAGAATATTCTGCAAAGTCTTATCAGAGACAGTCAGCTCCTCTCCAAATAGAGGAAATGGCTCAAAAATAGAATCGTGGCATCTGAGCAAGCAGGCAGTGGGAGAGGGTTTGACAGCATCACACCGTATCTTAAAGAGTTCTGATAATCTAAACTAATTTCAGGCTGAGACAAGACAAGGCAAGCGAGCAGCAAGTGAGGTCACAGATAAACACGTGCAGAACAGATGTCAGGAACCACTCCCCGCCTCCCCCCCAGCACACAGTCACAAACGTGCACATCAGGCCTTCAAAGTCACTCAAGACATTCAAGATACAATTAGATACCACCAGCTGGGAATTAAATATTGAAGAGTCTGGGTAGGTTTTGTGATGTGCCTGATGACCTCTGTTCCTTCCCCAAACATTTCTGATAACATCACTGCCCTCTTTTACCAAGGCTGTTGAAAGCTTTGCTCCAGTTTTCCTTAACAATATATTTGCATCTTTCCACTTCTCTCTTCTGAGTGTACCAAGGCCATTAATAAGTATATTCAGACAATTACAAAGTGATCCAATTTCACACTAGCAGATATAAGCCTATCACTTCTGCAGCACCAGATCTGCACAACTGGCTAGGCTTTGGTGATCCCAAAGCAGATCATTCTAAAATTAAACATCTGTTCCACTCTGGGACACTTCCACACTGCTCTTATTTTCCCAATCTCCTTGACGTGTTCAGGTTCCAGTTCATAGAATCAGTCAGGGTTGGAAGGGACCACAGGGATCAGCCAGTTCCAAACCCCCTGCCACAGGCAGGGACACCTCACACTAGATCAGGCTGGCCACAGCCTCATCCAGCCTGGCCTTAAACACCTCCAGGGATGAGGCTTCCACCACTTCCCTGGGCAACCCATTCCAGAGTGGCAACATCCTCATGCTGAAGAACTTCTTCCTAACATCCAGTCTCAGTCTACCCATTTCTAGTTTTGTTGCATACCCCCAGTCCTATCACTACCTGGCAGCCTAGAAAGTCATAGAATCAGTCAGGGTTGAAAGGGACCACAGGGATCATCTAGTTCCAACCCTCCTTCCATAGGCAGTCCCTCCCCAGCTTTCTTATAGCTCCCTTAAGATACTGCAAGGCCACAATAAGGTCATTTCAGAGCCTTCTCCTCTCCAGACTGAACAGCCCCAACTCCCTCACTCTGTCCTCATAGCAGAGCAGCTCCAGCTCTCTGCTCATCCATGTGGCCCTTCTCTGGACACCTTCCAGCACCTCCATATCCCTTTTGTACCAGGGGCTCTGGAACTGGATGCAGCACTCCAGCTGGGGTCTCACCAGTTTGGAGTAGAGAGGGAAGATCACTTCCCTCACCCTACTGGCCACACTTCTCTTGCTGCACCCCAGGCTCTGGTTGCTCTCTGGGCTACCAGAGCACACTGACAGCTCATGTTGAGCTTCTCATCCACCAGCACCCCCAGGTCCCTCTCCTCAGGGCTGCTCTCAAGCCAGTCACTGCCCAGCCTACATTGGCACTTGGGATTGCCTCGACCCAGATGCAGGACCTTACACTTGGTCTTGCTGTACTTCAAGAGGTTGACTTGGGCACATCTCTGCAGCCTGTCAAGGTCCCTCCAGACGGATCCCTGCCCTCGAGTTGTCAGTCACAGCAAACGTGCTGAGGGTGCACTCAATGCCACTGCCCGTGGCACCCACAAAGATGCTAAACAAGATTGGTGCCAGGACCGCTCCCCTAGGGACTCCACTTGTCACTGGACTCCACTTGGAGTCATTACAGCCACTCTTCCCAGAAGGTGCTTCCCCAGAGCAGTGTGCTAAGCTGTCTCTTGCTGTCATGCACTTGTAAGTACCTAACACATTCAGTGGTTTGCCTTAATTATTAACTGAAGGATGTGAGAAGTCATTCAAGACCACAGCTGGAATCAAAGTGTCTCATATCCATGACTCTCACTACTTTTTTTCTGGGCAACTCTAACGTGCCTCTCATTTTTCTCAGACTCTCCTTGTAACATCTGTACTCTTTTCTGTACCTCTCACACTATCCCCAGGTGCTCACTTCAAAACCTGTAAAACCCTGTTCCGTTGCTGTTCAAGAAGATACCCTTCCAAAATTCCACAATTCACCAGCTCACCTTTCAGAGACTTCTGAAAAAGAATGTTAATGATACTCTCATTAACAACATTAGCATTGCTTGAAAGGTCCAAGGTAATTTCAAACCCAAAATCTTTAGTAATGTGAGAAGTTAACCCCACAGTTACTACATAAATGTGTAAAGTGCATCTGGGGGACAACTCATAGGAAGAGTCATCAGATCTGCAGTAAGGATTATGCCCTTTGGTGATTTGAATCAGTTTTTAATGAGTCATGAGCAAGGAGACACTTTGCACAGCAGCTTTTATACCTTCAGAGACTGGTCCCAGAACTCAGTGGTCTGACATGAAACAGCAACTTCATAAATCTTTTCAAGCTGCTATTTCACTGCAGACCTTGGCAAACACTGCTTATTTGTGTGCATCACAGCAGTGCTGCTGCACAGACTAAGAAGCTCAGAAAGACAGAGGGTTTGTTGTTTTTTTTTTCTGGTATAAATCACAGATTCAACCAGGTTGGAAGAGACCTCCAAGATCATCCAGTCCAACCAACCAGACCGTGGCACTAAGTGCCTCACCCAGGCTTTGCTTCAACACCTCCAGGGACAGTGACTCCACCACCTCCCTGGGCAGCCCATTCCAATGCCAATCACTCTCTCTGACAACAACTTCCTAACAACATCCAGCCTAGACCCGCCCTGGCACAACCTGAGACTGTGTCCTCTTCTTCTGTTGCTGCTTGCCTGGCAGCAGAGCCCAACCCCACCTGGCTACAGCCTCCCTTCAGGCAGCTGCAGACAGCAATGAGCTCTGCCCTGAGCCTCCTCTTCTGCAGGCTGCACACCCCCAGCTCCCTCAGCCTCTCCTCACAGGGCTGTGCTCCAGGCCCCTCACCAGCGTCATTGCCCTTCTCTGGACACCTTCCAGCACCTCAACTTCTCTCTTGAACTGAAGAGCCTAGAACTGGACACAGTACTCAAGGTGTGGCCTGAGCAGTGCTGAGCACAGGGGCAGAAAAACCTCCCTTGTCCTGCTGCCCACACTGCTCCTGAGCCAGCCCAGGATGCCATTGGCTCTGCTGCCCACCTGGGCACACTGCTGCCTCCTCTTCAGCTCCTCTCTACCAGCACCACCAGGGCCCTCTCTGCCCGGCTGCTCTCAGCCACTCTGTCCCCAGCCTGTAGTGCTGCTTGGGGTTGTTGTGGCCAAAGTGTAGAACCCTGCACTTGGCCTTGTTCAATCTCATCCCATTGGCCTCTGCCCACCCATCCAGCCTGTCCAGGTCCCTCTGCAGAGCTCTCCTACCCTCCAAGAGACCCACACCTTCTCCTAACTTGGTGTCATCTGCAAAGTTACTGATGCTGGACTCAATTTCCTGCTCCAGATCATCAGTAACAATATTGAACAGGACTGTGCCCAGCACTGATCCCTGGGGCACACCACTTGTGACAGCTGCCAGCTGGATGTGGCACCATTCACCACCACTCTCTGGGCCCAGCCTTCCAGCCAGTTCTTGACCCATATCAGAGTGAATCTGTCCAAGCCAGGAACTGCCAGCTTGGGCAGGAGCTTGCTGTGGCAGTCGGTGTCAAAGGCTTTGATGAAGTCCAGGTAGACTACATGCACAGCAAAGGCTGTGAAAGCAAAAGGCTAGAGCCTGGGGGAGTCAGGAAGGTCCAACTGGATGTGGCACTAAGCACTTCTAAATCCTAAATAACGATTCTATAAAGAGTCTTCTCATCCTCTAGCTGAAAGCATACAAAACCTTAAAACAAACCAAAGCAATACAAATAAAGGCAGCAGAAGCCTCTGCCATAAAACAGACTCTGCAGCTCATCAGTCACACTCTTCACTTCCTGCTAACCAGCATCAGCAGTCAGTGTAAATCCATCAGCCAAACCATGTTACAGGGCAGCAAATAAAAATTACTTTCTCCAGAAACCAAACAGCTCCTCATGATTTCCTCCTGCTCTGTCTTTTAAGGAGAGCAGGACTGAAAGCGCTCGGGACGTTAAGGCTATTCTTACACACTAAAATGGTGAGCATAACAACATCAAAATTCTCTCACAAAGCTTTATTTGAATCACTCAGTCAAAAGAGAGGTGAGGAGAAAAAAAATCAGCCTTTCAGAATTATACACAGTCTGTGGCAAGGAGGAAAAACAGCTAAAGGGAACAATAAAACACCTTTAGGACACTCTGTGTGTGTGTGTGTGTTAGATTTGTCCCTGGGCTATAAAAAATGTAGCAGCTATGCTGTAAGGACAAGGAGTGATGCTCAAGAAACAGACTTTGTTCCAGAAGGCTTCTTTGTGGAGTTTTAAAAGTAACTAACATTTCTGGTAACCTGAGAAGAGAGCAGGGAGTAGCCACAGAGTTTAAGCAAACTTTTCTGTTGAACATCCAGATGAGGATGAAAATGGAGGTATGCTGCAGGTAAGACTCAGGGCTGGAGTCTGCACACAGCTCTAAGGAGGTCTGGTTTGCATTCAACTACATACAATCACAGAAATTAAGCTGTGATTGCACAGCAGAGTTCTTCCATGCTGCACCTGCCTTGCCTTACACAATCATTCAGCACAAATCTAGAAAGGGGCTTTTAGCACTACATCAGTTTTTGCTATAAACAAACAAATCAGACTTGATGGGAGGAAAATGTTAAATAAAGGCCTTTTCTTTGCAGTCTTTACTCTCCTACCCCTTTACAAGCAACAACGCCTATGTAGGATGCCCACCTGCTGTGTACACAACAGGACTGAACTCTCTCCTCTGCTGCCTCACAATTTCCACCACCGTAAACACCACAGATTTATTTCTTCCTCACAGACCCCATTTTATTTTAGGCACTTATCTGTTATTGTGGCAGATATTACAGAGATCCCTGAAGAGGACACAGTCTCATACCCCAGCATCATGAAATCTCCGCTTCTCTCTGCAGCTTTTTCCTTCTGCTGATCCCCCACACTCATCCTTTCATTAAATGGAAAATCCTTTGCAGCAGCTGGAAAAGCACAGCTGCAAACCTCTTACCCTTGCCCAATTCAGCAAAGATAGTCTCTAATTCTACAGAACATGAAATTCAGGAGCTCCACAACTTGATGCTAAAGAAAGCACAAACTGGTAGGAGAGTGAAGCCAGCGGTCGCTAGCGTGCGCTGATTACCTTTGCACACAATTAGTGTTCTCACTTAACATAATTAGTAAACACAAATCACCCTGCTGATTAGCTAAAGGTCTAGCTAAAGCAGAGCTGAGAGCAGCAGTCTGAAAGCACCATGTAGAGGAATTCATAGCAAGGGACAGTACAATTCACAGAATCACAGAATGGCTTGGAAGGGAACTCCAAAGGTCATCCAGTCCAACTCCCCTGCAGTCAGCAGAGACATCCTCCACTAGAGCAGGTTCCTCACAGCCCCAGAGATGGAGCCTCAGCTACCTCCTTGGAAAAGCTGTTCCAGCACCCCAAAGTCCTTCTCTGCAGGGCTGCTCTCAGTTTCCCATGTAAGGGAATTCATAGGAAGTACAACTCACAGGCCCACAGGATGTCAGGGCTTGGAAGGGACCCAAAGAGATCATTGAGTCCAACCCCTCTGCCAGAGCAGGACCACATAATCTAGCTCAGGTCACACAGGAACACATCCAGACAGGTCTTGAGAGTCTCTAGGGAAGGATACTCCCTGGGGAGCCTGTGCCAGTGCTCTGGGACCCTTACAGGAAAGAAGTTCCCTCTTGTGTTGAGCTGGAACCTCCTGTGCTGCAGCTTCCATCCATTGCTCCTTGTCCTATCCCAGGGAGCAGTGAGCAGAGCCTGTCCCCCCCCTCCTGACCCCCAGCCCTCAGATATTTATAGACATTCATTAAAGCCCCTCTCAGTCTTCTCTTCTCCAGACTAAACAGCCCCAAGTCCCTCAGCCTCTCCTCATCAGGCAGTGCTCCAGTCCCCTCATCATCCTTGCAGCCCTCCGCTGGACTCTCTAGAGCAGATCTCTGTCCCTCTTCAACTGGGGAGCCCTAAACTGAAGGCAGTACTCAAGATGAAGTCTCACCAGGGCGGAGTAGAGTGGGAGGAGGACCTGCTTCATTTGCTGCTAGAGCCCATCACATAAGCATGCCCACTCCTGCTAGTTTAGAAACAACCAAACCAGTTTGGGGATGACTATCTACAAAGAGTACCTAGCAGGAGCAATAATACAGAAGTGAATCATTACAGAAGTTATCTTTCATCAGCTCTGACGCTTTCAGCTTTCTAATGCTTTTTAAGTGATGAAGATGTTTTCAGTGGTGCACTACATCAAACCAGGCCATCTGTTAAGAAGTATCATTAAGACAGCAAGCCCTCTGAGGGACAAAGGAACAACATTTGCTGAGAGCTTAAGTAGTCACAGATGTTTCCAGAAGCTGTTTTAAAAAATTCATGTGTATATTCTTAGACCATTGAATGGGTTGGGTTGGAAGGGACCTTTAAGATCATCTAGTTCCTGTGTAACCATATGCATATGCTTGCAGGAGTTCAAGGGCTCAGCCAATGTTTAACCATGTGTATCTATTAGTATTTATTGTCGCTCCGATGCCATCTACACTGACACTGGAGGAGTTTAGGTCTCAGTAACTAACTAAGCCTGGAAATGTCCAAGGATCATTTAGTACACCTTTGAAATCTGAGGGCTGAGAGTGAGGAGGAAGTTCTTCAGCATGAGAGTGGTGAGACCCTGCAATGGGTTGCCCAGGGAGGTGACTGAGACCCCATCCCTGGAGGTGTTTAAGGCCAGGCTGGATGAGGCTCTGGCCAGCCTGACCTAGTCCCAATCCCCCATGGTAGAGGGGTTGGAACTAGATGATCCTTGTGGTGCCCTCCAACCCTGGCTGATTCTATGACACACAAATCTTGCTCTGGAAAAACAGGCTCTGCCTGAGCTCAGGACCAAGGGAGCGGTGTGGAACAGAGGTCCAGCACAGACACAGAGAGGGAATGGTTATTCTAACACCTTTTACCCAACAGCTCACTGATTCAAGGCACTTTAAGAGGAAAGCTTGCTCAAGCTCAGCTTGCTCAGCTGCCTTTTCCACATTTTCCTCATTGGAGGATATCTTTCTCAACTAAGATCTTTAGCTATGGCTTCTTGTCTGGTTCAGCATGCAACCAGGGCTCACCAGAGCTGAAATGTAACAAGCAAGAGGATCCTGCATCTGAGCATCCCACCACAAAGGGAGAAATATTGGCTTCTGGGCTTCAGGGTTATTACTTCACTTCTGTTCTGTAATTGTTCAGCTTAACTCATAAAAGACTCTTGAAAGAGTTGAGCTCCAAATCAGGCTCCATATATTGGACTCCTAGCATTATTATTGTGATTTTAAAAGGGGGAGTTTTAGATCCATTTCCAAACCACTGTGTGTTCAGAGCAGTTCAAAGTTTAAGCTACATATATTCTTAAAGAGACACTTCCTCCCCCAACTCTTTTCTCCCTTTCCCTTTCCAATTCACAGCAATTACAGCTTTTTATCTGGGTTTTAACTGGCAGAGAGGAGATCTAAACAGGATGTTAGGAAGAAGTCCTAACAGTGAGGGTAGTGAGACACTGGCACAGGCTGCCCAGGGAGGTTGTGGATGACAGAATCACGGAATGTGATCTTTGACACAGATCACATTCTGGTATTCTGTCACCCACAACCTCCCTGGAGATGTTCAAGGTCAGGTTGGATGAGGCCTTAAGTGACCTGTTCTAGTGGGAGGTGTCCCTGCCTATGGCAGGGGCTTGGAATTAGGTGATTTTTGAGGTCCCTTGCAATCTAAATCCATGCAATCTAAACCCATGCAAAGGACTTTTACAGCCTGGTTTGCCATGAAGGCTGCTTATAGACTCAGGTTTATAGAAGTACCTTAATATCTCACTACAAAGGAATGACTCCTTCCAGAGCTTCCCACTCCTCTCAAATCACCAGATTCTATTCCTTCCAATCATGCAGAGTCTGTGACTTACCTCTGCAAACACTGCAGCACTGGTTCTCTGGAAGAACGTGATCCTTCTCCGAGCAGTTCAGTGGTGGACAAGTCTCTGTCACCTTTACCAGAACTCCATTCTGAAAACAAAGAGCAGCATTTTAAAATGGCATTGATGAAAACATCTGCAAAAGGCAAAGGACCACACCATTCTCAACTTACAGCTCTGGTAACCTCTGACAAAAATATTGGTGACCTGCAGGCAGCAAGTGACATTCGTTCTTTATGCTGTAGCATCAAAACTAATCTACCTGATTATTGACAGGAAGGGAGGGAAGGATACCAAAAGATGACAAAATTTCATGTTAAAGCATCATTCCCACAGTCTGAGGAATGGGATACTTGGTTCTGAACAGAGGCTACTGAAAATGCCTGTGCCTATCCTGTGAAGAAATTGCCCTATAGAGGCACTAGGCAGAAGCTTGCTTTCATACCTACAAGACACTGCCATGCCATGTCAAAAGCCTAGCTCAGGGGTCACAACCAGCACAGATAAAACTCTCTGCCACACACATTCAGCTACATCACTTCAGGCTCCAGAATTAGCTCTCACAGCAGCAAGCTGCCCTACAGACTCATGAGCACTGAAATGCCTCCTGAGTCCGTCAGGTGCAAATGCTGCACAAGGTGCCCTGCAGCTAGCAAGGACTCACAAGTGGGAAGTGCAGCAGAGCTAGGGCGTGTAAAACTGACCCTCCTGCACTCACTGCCCTTGACACTGCCACCTTAATGCTAAGCAGGGCCAAATTGTGTCAGTTTTTCTCTCACTTCCCAACTGTCTTCACTGGCAAGTAAGTTTCTGTCGGTTTTGGTAGTGAAAAATTATATTAAGCACTTGGCAGCCTCCAGGTTTGGTTCTGTTGTTGGTTTGTTCCTTAGGAGCAGCTCCCTGCAGCATGGCATAGAGCATCACCACCACAAGCGCCCACAGGAGAACACTGCAGCTAATGGAAGAGTTAGGTTTCCTTCTGATCTCACTTCCCTAAGTGAAAAGGAGGAATCCTCTACGGTTGCCTGTGCAACTGCAGCAGCAAAGGTGAGAAAAGCAGCAGAGCTGCTGAGCCGTCCCTCACTCTCAGGTTATCAACCCACCAGGCGGAACAGCTCCGGCAGAACGCATCACCTGCTCCAGCGCAGACAGCTGCAGCAGAAAGGTTACAGCGTGGCAGCACATGGACAGGGTGCTGACTGAGGGTTAAGTCTGGTCAAAAGATGGCAAGAAAACAAGCACTCTGATGTCAGATCAGTGATCAGGCTGAGGGAGCTGGGGTTGCTCATTCTAGAGAAGAGAAGACTGGGAGAGCCTTAGAGATGCCTTTCAGCACCTGAAGGGATCCTGCAGGAAGGCTGCAGAGGAACTTTTCATCAGGGTGTCTAGAGACAGGACAAGGAGGAAAGGTTTGAAGCTGAGGGAGAACAGGGTTAGGCTGGATCTGAGGAAGAAGCTTTTTAGTACAAGGGTATTGAGACTCTGGAATAGGCTGTACAGGGAGACTGTGGATGCCTCCTCCCTGGGGTATTCAAGACCAAGCTGGATAAGGCATTGAGCAGCTGAGTCTAGAATCACAGAAACATCCAGGATGGAAAAGACCCTCTGGACCCTTCCCCAGCTTTGTTGCCCTCCTCAGGACCCATTCCAGCACCTCCACATCTCTCTTGTATTGCTGTGCCCAAAACTGAACACAACACTGATGAGAGGTGTTCCTGCCCACAGCAGGTTGGAGTGGATAATCTCTAAGGTCCCTTTTGACCTAAGACATTCTATGATGAGTCAAAAAGCTAAATTCCATCCAAGCTTACAGCTTCTTTGGTGAAGCACAACGAGATAAACCCTCCACAGAGAGAGAATTCCATTCATTTAATGACAACAAGATTTTCTTTCCCTAAGCTACACCTTCAGGACAGAGTTTAAACCTTGGGAAAAACACATCTAATGTATTTGCAAATCATTTTTAAAACAATTAAAATGTTTTCATGTTGATTATTCTTTGGGTTAAAATCAATTTGTTACAGACCAGCACAGACCCAATTATAAGAATGATCATCACTGGATTTCAGATTTTATCCACGGAGATAAGCAAGACTTCACACTTCAGAATGACTGCTTCAGGCAGCCTGAGGAAAGCTGCTAACTTTTTATACTCAATTCACACATGCAGCCCCAGAAACTGGGCAGAAATAGATATCAAGAAGACATTCCTCTGGAATAAATAGGTCAAGCTCCAACGGTGACATGCAGCGGACAGAGAATGAGATCTGAAGTCAAACATCTCCAACAAGATAATTAAATTCCTTGTAATTACAAAGGTAAGTACATTGAAAAGATTGGCTGTAAGCCCAATCAGTGACATGCAGTGCAAAATCTCAACCACAAACAGCTCTCCTCACAGAATTAGCTTTGGAGAACAGCAGCAAGATTTCAGATAAGGTTATTGTGGGTTTCTGCTGTTGCTTGGGTTTTTTCCCCTCTTGTTTTAGCTGATATTGATCAGCCTTTCAGGAGAAAGCTCTACATAGCATCCTCATCTGGGCCTCTAGGAACCACATTGGTCCCTATCTTGATGAAATGATTATGGTCAAGCTTCCTGAAAGTCATTGGAGTCCTGTCCACCTTTCTAGCATTTGTATGGCACTCTCTGGCTGCCCACTGCCAGCACTAATGAAGAGGAATTTATTCTTCTGCCCTTTGCTGTCAGACATGCCATCTGGTTATGAAAAGACATCAGGTCCTTCACAGGCACTGGCCCAGAACTCAGCTGATCAGCAAAAGAACTTCCAATCCAGCCTAAGTTGTAGAGCATTTCCCCTGACTTCAGCACACTGGTGAAAGCCACAAAGCAGTACAAGCACTGGGAACACAGAAGGGTGCAGCTGTCTAAAGAGCAAGCAGGGTTGTCTTTTCCAGAGGGACCACAAGAGGCTGGAGAAGTGAGCCAGCAGGAATCCCAAGGAGTTCAACAAGTGCATCATAAACACATTTTCAGAAAATAAAAACCCCAAACCTGCTTCCCAGCCTGATGAAGACAATATTTGATCTCTTTAGATCCTTCAGTAGCATGATTTTTGTTAGATGGGGAAAAAAAACCCCAAAGTCAAAAGTCTCTTGAGCTTGGATCAGTGTTTGTGCAAAGAAGGAAATATTTACCTTCAAATAAAAACTGAATCATGACACTTCAACTTCATCTCTTCTGACATTACTCCATCTACAAATGCATCCTCTTTTACAGACACAAAAGCTACTTCCCAAGACTTTCAAGCCATTTCTATCAGCACTAATATATTAGCACTTGACATGTACCCTCCAGTGTACTCCTTTGGTGATCAAAAGCTTTGCAAACTCAATGCCTGTTTTTCAAATCAGGAAAATTAAACCATATTATATTTTTTATAGTCCTTCCCTAGTACAAAACCTTTTCTTTATTCATGTGACATCCTGTCCACCAGTAAGCCCATGCAGGGTAGAAAACAACGACACCAGCCACAGCTCAACTCATCACCGCTCATCCCTCATCTAGGATGGAGAGTCCATCTACCGGGGGCAGTAAATAAGTAGGTGATTTGTGTACAGCTCTAAGAGGTCATGCTGGAGACACGGAATGAACCTCCTGCCTGGAGACTCACTGACAAATTCCCTCAAATCAGAATGACAAGTTTTGGCAGTGAGGGTCGATGTCTTCTTGAAAGACTGCTGTGGAAATACCTTTTTATTGAGTGGTTTTGAGGCACGGACCCATTTGCTTCAGGTATCACATTTACAGATGCTGTTTCAAACACCTACCAATCAGCCTCCACTGAGATGTAAATAACACATACTGCAATGTTACTGTAATTAGCATCACCATAACTATTCCCTTTAGCAGTAAATAAAATGCAAAAGTTCCTTTTGTCATTATTTTGGTCGTTTCTACAGTGACAGCTATTTGCTGGTCACTGTTTGCTTTTAACCTTCAGGAATGTATTATCAGCCTCATATCTCTAAAGCTCTTATTTGCAGCAGAGTGAATTCCACAGACATCGTTCTGATCACTCTCTGGTGTCACTTCAATGGGAAAATCTTCCTGTTCTCATCTTTTTCACACAGGCAGTTTCTCCCCCAGAGAACCCATTCCACATAGTGTCATAAACAGCAGGCACCTTACTCTGTCCTCAAGGCAGCCACCTTGCCCACGAGTTTGTATTTGCAATGCTGAGTTGCCCTATACAGCTAAACACAGCATTTCTGCATAAGAAGCTGCTCACACAACATCTGCAACCAGTTATTGTCCATTCCCATTAGGCAACATAAAATTGCTACCCTGTACACTGGGCTACAAGCACAACAATAACTGGATCACTGTAATCTCTTCCCAGCGTTGTCCATAATTGTCCTAGCACACTGATCTGCCAATAACATCTGTAAGCCTGCTCTTTACCACCCTCCCCCTCCACAAAGCCAACAAGATGTAAAACCAAAAATACTTCCAAATTACAGGTGAGAGCAAAATGTGCTTTAAAATAGCTCTGTCTTTCTGAAATGCTAAATCATATTTAAAGCACAAACACAACAAATACATCTCTCAGCAGAGCAAGAGCCCTTCTACAATCATCTAAGATTTGCCAATGGAATGGGCTGCCCAGGGAGGTGGTGGAATTGCCATCCCTGGAGGTGTTCAAAAAAAGACTTAGTGCCATGGTCTAGTTGATTGGCCAGGGCTGGGTGCTAGGTTGGACTGGATGAGCTTGGAGGTCTCTTCCAACCTGGTTGATTCTATGACTGCTCTCATCCTAAGGCTGGTCTTGACAAGTGATTTCAGCTACACTTGCACACCATGTAGCAGTCTTATAGTCACTGCCATCCTCTGAATGTTCCTGGCACTTACCAGGGTTCATAAATACTGTCTGGAGTTGTCCAGGTCTTATCAAGTTACCAAGCAAGATCCTAGTCAAGTTCAACACTCAGTAATACACCTCAGTTATTATCAGGGCTACATATAGCTTCAAGAGCACCAAGGATAATCTCGAGTGACTCAAACAAGAGGAGCCAGGTCACTCCGAATTTCAGCACTTTGACTGAACTCAGCAGGCAGGTTAAGATGCTGCTGTCCTTCTCCAGCACTCACGATGGCAGATATGAAAGAAAAGATCCCCTCCCTCCAAGTCATTTCACCCAAGTTTTACCACCCTCTAAGGGTCAGTATTCCTGTCTTGTTTTCACATTTGTGGTTTCCACACAATTGAAGGTCACCTTTTCAAGACAACAGATGTCACATTTGCATGAAGGAAGCCTAAAGAAATGCCCTAACTTGCCCCTGTCACTTTTGAACACCACACAACCATGCACAACCAGAACAAGTTTATGCGGCTGAGACTTACTCGGCACTCCCTGCAGCTCTTGGTTAACACTCGCTGACCTTCTGCTAGCACTCTGCCTCCATAGATACACTTTGCTGCAATTTGAGAGAAGGAGGAAGATTAACAACAACGATAATAATACATCAAACCAATATTTAAATCACAAACAAAGTCAAGACACAACAGAAGAACAAAACTGGTGTTCCCATGTAAAATCTGGACGCCATGCAGAATTTGCTGTGTTTTGCTTTCACTACAAGTCAGTTACAAAGCAGCTAACAACAAATTCATTTGCAGAGCAAGTAGCAAGCAGGTTGTGGCAGCTCCTTTCCTGAAGGTGTTCAAGGCCAAGTCAGATGAAGCCTTGAGTGACGTGTTCTAGTGGGAAGTGTCCCTGCCTACGGTGGAGGGTTGGAACTGAATGATCTTTGAGGTCCTTTCCAACCTAAACCACTCTATGATTCTATGCCCAAACTAAAGAGAAATAATAAGAGCATAAGTCAAAATGCAGTGGATCAAATTCATTAGTATTCAACAGAAAATATTTTCATTAGTGACATTCTGCAGCTCAGCCACAGCGTTGGTGTTACCAGAGGTCTCTGTGCCTCCCTGCAGGACCTGGAGACCCTCATTAGCATGCTGCTCATCAAGGGAATAACATAAGCACAGATTTCAATTAAACTTCCACAGGTTCTGTGGGCACAAAGGTGAACTCCTCAACTTCCTAGAGCACTGCAAAACCAGATTAGATGTAGTGACTGACTGCATGGAGTCAACAAACTGTAAATAACCATTTCAGGGAAAGGTTCCTAAAGCACAGGTGAAAAAAGCAGAATTCCCAGGAGGCTGCAAGCTCCCACTGCACAACTCTGACGTTTTTCATCTAGCTCCACAACCCAACCAACAGACTGGCACATGTGGGCACTTACATGAAGGGAACATCAAATGGCCTAGCTTAGGACTTCTGTCACTATGAAGAAGGTGGTGACCTCCACCAGGGCTACAGTGGCAAAGAGCTCAGGAAGGTCTTACCCAATCCAGCAGAGTCCTTTTGAAACAAGGTACCTACATCCAATTCCAGAAGAGGACAGTAAATCCATTCATTACAACAGAAGCCTTTGGCAATCTTGCACAAATCAAGCACCCATCACAAAGGCACTCCACACTACCAGCAAGATCAATGCTGAACACAAATAACTTCGTGTGGTGGGGTCTCAGCTCTCTGCCTGACCTGTCTGACCTCTGACACTGAGCAGAGAACTAAACCATACCATCCTGTGTTGTGACTGAGCAAAGCTTTCCAAGTTTGCTGAGTCAGGACACATGCACAGCGAAAGCAGAAGTGTTCCAAGCACTCAGCTCCCAAGAAATGGCACAGAGTATCCAGCAACTGTTTTACCTCAAATTCCCTCCTGATCACTAAGGTGAGGGATCCAAGCATTTACAGCTGTAGGTGTGTAACTCTCAGAGGTGACAGCAATGGAAGCATTCCACAGCAGTTTGGCCACAGCTCATTTGATTCCCAAATTTCAACTAGAAATGACTGCTGGATCAATTTCCACAAACTTTCAGATACATATTTGCTTCTAAGCACTTGAGGCTTGCCCTTGAAAATGCTCATCTCTTTAAAAAGAGCAACATTTTCACCAGAACTCCTCACTTTTCATCAACAATGCTTTCTCCTTTTGGCATCCCAGTTTTCTTCAGCCCTCTAAAGCTGCCCCAGTTTTTATGCCCAAGTTGTTGTGATCCCACTTGTGAAGAAAACTCCAGCTCAGGAAGCTCTGTTTCAATTCAAAATCCCAGCATCCAGTTTCTGAAGAAGATGACTGAGAAGATTTTTCTTTCTGCCTGTTACTCCTTCTAGCAACAGAAGGGACAGAGCAGAAAGCAAGTTAATGCACAACTCCCAAAGAAATGATGAGATTTTAAACAAAATTACAGGCTTTTGTCAAATATTAGCTGAAAGGCTAACAGGAGATGGCAGGGATCAAAACAGAACCGCCTCATTTCTAAACCCCTTGACATCTCAGGCATTAGAGCTACTTTGTTCGTTAACCCTCAGCTAAGACAGGAAGCTGTTCAATAATCCAGCCATTCAGTAATCCCTTGAGACAGCAAATTACAACTGATGATTCTATCAGAGCTAAATAGGAAAAGGAGGGAGAAATTAACACCTGCAGTGCAGCTCTTCGGAAAGCCTCAGCAATTACTGCTATCTACCCAGGAGTGACTGCCTGTGGCCCTAGCACATCATCCTGTCAAGGAGCTGGCATTTACAATCAATTTCAATCAACTTCCATACATCTCTTCCCATTGACTGACGTGCTGAGCTCTTGTCAGAATAACGAGTCAAGTTTGTGCCAATCACTGACAAAAGGCAACTTTCATTGTTCATCTTCCCATTACAAAGAACAGGAAGACAATTTACTCCCGGGGACATAGGTTGAATCTACAATTCTGTGCTTTGCAACTCCTTTGTGCCGGCTGCTGACCACTGTGTGTGCATGTACGGCAGCAAAGCAGCACCAAGAGAAGCATCCAGTCCCGTGAAAGAACTTTCTAGGCTCACAGCATTACAAATAAAAACATTCTGAGATGAAAAAGCACAGGCAAATAAGGCCACTTTGCCATCCTTTTACAGAAGAAGGGGGAATGGCCTCAAGCTGAGGCTGGGCAGGTTTAGACTGGACATTAGGAAAAAGTTTTTCATGGAGAGAGTGGTCAGGGACTGGAATGAGCTGCCCAGGGAGGTGGTGGTAGAGTCACCCAGCCTGCATGTGTTTAAGGGTGGTTTGGATGTGGTGCTTAGAGCTGTGGTTTAAGGTGAATCTTGTAGAGCAGGGTTCTAGGTTGGACTTGGTGACCCTGAGGGGCTTTGCCAACCTGCATGGCTCTGTGATTTCAGTGAGCAGGATCCTTGTGCCAACAGACAGCTGAGAACAATGAGTAAACAAGAGCAAGTACAAGACCACAGTTACAGAAGATTTGTGCATGGGACTACTGAATTCATGGACTGAAAAAAGGTAACAGGATGTGGGAAAAAGAAAAACCAGGAAATATATTACTTTCCTGTTGAACCTTACAATGATTCCATATGCCTGTCTTCATGAATTACTGAGAAAATCGTGCATGAAGTTCCCAAATCTCCAAGATTTGGAGACTTGGGGGATGGGGAGGGAGATAATTTATGCTTTTGAAAGTAAGCCTGGCACCAGGAATCAACTAAACTTTCTGTGCAGAAGCTGTCCTTGTTCCTGGCATTACTACTATGGCCCCTAAGAATGTTACTCTTTGCTCCCAGAAGGATCTGGAAGCTGAAAATTATCCCAAATTTGATTTTTTTTTCTCCTCATGAATTTATTTCAGATTTCATTACACTAAACTATCACTCCATGCACAGTGATATTAACCATGGGTCTGAAATTCTAATATAGATATGTAAAAATAAAGACCAGCTCAGTTCATTACTCATCTCTACAGAAAGTTCAGACCACAGGTTTGATGCTCCAACATCAACAGGAGATAGAAGCTGAAGCCAAGTAAGGCTTCCCAGCCCCAAGCAAGTGGATGAGTAATTAATTTTATGCTCACTTGTTCATTTCTTAGCAATTGTTTATTTTCTTCTAAAATCAAGCTTGCTACCTTGACTCCTGTTACCTGAATTAGCAGCACCCAGGCAAGCCAAGTGTAACTCTGCTTAAAGAGGGTGAAACAAAAAGGTCCATCTGGTGTACTCACCCTTGCAGATTTTGCAGCACTGACTTTCCACATGCACTGGGAGAGCATCAGGAGGACAATCAACAGGGGGACAGGACATCCTTCGGCACTCCACAACTCCACTCTAGGCAAAGGATTCAAGGCAGGACTCAGCTATGAGTGCTATGATCAGTGAATGTTTCATACAACACACAGAAGACCAAAACCTGTTTGACAGCATTGTGGATTGCAAGACCACCCTTGGGTAAGAAGTTTAATCCTACCCAACTACAAACTTGAATCAAAGTGCACCTGCAGTACTGTGTCCAGTTCTGGGCCCCTCACTTCAAGAGGGCCTTAGAATTCCATGGGAGAGTCCAGCACAGAACCACAAAGATGCCGAAGGGAATGGAACAGCTTTGTTAGGAGGAGAGCCTGAGGGAGCTGGGGCTGTGCTGCTTGGAGGAGACTGAGAGGTGACCTCACCAATATTTGTCAATATGTGCAGGGTGAGTTCCAGGAGGCTGGGGCCAGGCTCTGCTGGGTGATGCCAGTGACAGCACAAGGGGCAGTGGGTGGAAGCTGAGCCATAGGAAGTTCCATGGAAACATGAGGAGGATTTTTTTCCCTGTGAGGGTGACAGAGCCCTGGAACAGGCTGCCCAGGTTGGTTGTGGAGTCTTCCTCTCTGGAGATATTCAAAACCCACCTGGAGGAGTTCCTGTGTGATCTGCTCTAGGTGATCCTGCTCTGGCAGCAGGGGTGGACTGGATGTGCTTTTGGGGTCCCTTCCAGCCCCTGACATTCTGTGAGTCTGTGACTCTGTGAGCCACTCCATTTTGGTACATACTACTGGGGTTCCCCCACTTTCCCTGAGCAAAGCCCATCAAGTGGAAAGCATAAGCCCACCTTTAGCAGAACATGAGCACCACTTTCCGTAGGCTATGCCAATCATCCCTGAGATTTTTCACAATCAGTTTTCTATTTTCTTGAGCAAACAAAGACTCTCTTCAGATATTTATCAAATCATTTCAGCAGGACAAGATTTACATACTAATTCTCTTCTGTTCCTTGGCTTTTCAGAGTGATAAACACCGAAAATCCAATCTGCACATTGCTGCCGTGCAAGATGCAAGTAAGCATCTATGAATACTATTTAAGATAAGGCTGCCTTTTGGAAGAAGCCACTGCAGCCAAAACAGCTCCAATCCAAACACAAGCAATGCCACACTCTCACCCCAAACCCACAAAGTTCTCAGAGCTATAATTAGAACAAATAAGGAAGTGTTCTGGAGGGAACACAGGTTTTATTCATGAAGCCTGCACATAGGCAGTGACATAGCAGTGACATAGCATCTCCCTCCACGTTGGTGGTGCTTGCACTGGATGCATATGAAAACCATGCCTCTCAGAGTTCACCTTATGCATTCAAGCACCTTTCCCACACTTTAATTAGGTCCCATTCCTTAAAGTCTTTAGAAAGTCTTACTTTGCATGTGCAGTTCCTGCAGTGATCATCTTCAACCCATGAGTCTTTGTCTCTATAGATCAATCCATTTACTTGACAAGTCTTCTCACAGTGACAGTCCTCCAGTTGACTCAGCCTTGTTTCTGCATAATTTAACTAGAAATGAAAGTAACTTGATGAGATTTCTGCAATTCACACAATCAGATACATGCATCTTTAAAAAGGCAAACAGGAGAATCCAGTTTACTTGTTTGTAGCTGAGCCGAGTACGAGACAACCTGAGGAAACCAGGATGGCACAGGTCCTGTCAATCATAGAATCAGTCAGGGTTGGAAGGGACCACAAGGATCAGCCAGTTCCAACCCCCCTGCCATGCCCAGGGACACCCTACCCTAGAGCAGGCTGCCCACAGCCTCAGCCAGCCTGGCCTCAAACACCTCCAGGGATGGAGCCTCAACCACCTCCCTGGGCAACCCAGTCCAGCCTCTCACCACTCTCCTGCTCAACAACTTCCTCCTCATCTCCAGCCTCACCTTCCCCACCTCCAGCTTTGCTCCATTCCCCTCAGTCCTGGCACTCCCTAAGAGACTAAAAAGTCCCTCCCCAGCTTTTTTGTAGCCCCCTTCAGATGCTGGAAGGCCACAAGAAGGTCCCCTGGGAGCCTCCTCTGCTCCAGCCTGCACAGCCCCAACTCTTTCAGTCTGTGCTCACAGCAGAGCTGCTGCAGCCCTCTGAGCATCCTCCTGGCCCTGCTCTGGACATGCTGCAGCATCTCCACATCCCTCTTGACATAAGGGCTCTGGAACTGGATGCAGTACTCCAGGCGAGGTCTCAGCAGAGCAGAGTAGTTAGTATGAACTAAGCCTGCTCCTTGGACTGATGGAGTTGAGGCCCCACTCCTGGAAATACTCAAGACGACGCCCAGGAGGCCTCCAGGCAAACTCATCCAGCTGAGGATTCCCCTGATGACTGCAGGGGGCTGGACTCAGTCTTTGGAGAACCCTTCCAACCCAGACCTATCCATGCTAACTGACATCACTTCATGACTCATGCAGTTGTACTGTAATAAACCCCACTAAGATCCCCTCAGGACTGTCCAGGCACAAGGCCAAGTGTAAGGTCCTGCACCTGGGTGGGTGCAATCCCAAGCACAGCTCCAGGCTGGGTGGGGAATGGCTGAGAGCAGCTCTGAGGAAAAGGACCTGGGGGTTTGGAGTGATGAAAAGCTCAACAGGAGCCTGCAGTGTGAGTGCAGCCCAGACACAACCCTGTGCTGGGCTGCAGCAAGAGCAGTGTGGGCAGCAGGGCAAGGGAGGGGATTCTGCCCCTTGGCTCTGCTCTCCTCAGACCTGCTGTGCTTCCTGATGAGACACCATGCAGCAAGAGGGGACAATGCTCACTCACATGGCAGCCAAAAAGGACAAGGCTTCCTCCATCAGCCTCCCCTAAGCCATATCCCAGACCTGCCCTTCCTTCAAACACCATCTTACATCCTCCAGAGAGGATCCACCCCACCTGTGCACACGTTGGACCCAGTGCCATCATCTCTGGCCACCAATCATCAACTTTCCCATGTACTAATACTAAAAATAAATAAATACAAATGCAGACTTAATGCTCAGCAGTAAATATGTGCATTCTTCAGGCCCCTGAGCTGTCACTGCTCTAAAACTTAGCCTGCTGCCATCTGGATCAGAGTTTTTCACGGTCCTTTAACTCACATTTGTCCTATGCATTTAAGCCATCACACTGAAGCCACTGCAAATAACAAGGCTGCCTAAATCTGGCACAAGACAAGATGAATGCATGCTGCACTCTGCTATAAATATGATGCTATTACCCTACATTATAAGTTGCTACATGTTAATAGTAGCAAACTGTATTCCAAAGAGGAATGCAGAGTGCTACAGTATTTTTTTGCATAATGCCCTATACCTGAATTTCATATAACTCCACTCTCTAAAATCCATTCACTTTAAAGGCAAGTATTTGAATATGTCCTTTTTCATTCCTGCCAGTGAAAGAGCACATTATTTAGGGGGAAGAAAGAAAATAAATACTAGGCCAATTTCTGTGCTGTTTGGGTTTTTTTTTCCCTGCAATCCTCATGAGAGAAAGCCCTGAATAAAAGCTCCTTATTTCTTAAGTTGTTATTCTCAGATAACAGGGGCCTGATACTCATCTCCCCCAGACTCAGCATGGTTTGGTGACTTGAAAATGTTTTTTTTTCCCCCCACATTTTAGAGGCCAAACTATCCTCTTATTGAGCTGCTGGTTTTCAGCAGAAAGCCTTTTCAGGTCACTATATTTAGTCACCGTAAATACAGTACATAAAACATACTCAGTTTAGTCAAGAAGGTGATTGATGGGCTTGTCTTACACTCCTGTTTTATTTACATATCTTGGTTTTGTTTGTTTAATTAACATTCCCATATAAATGAGCTACATAGATTTTAGACTTTGGAAACACTCAAATTTGGAAGTGGTTCTTGATATTGTGCTTTGTCTCACCTAGAAGAAATTACTCCCTAGAAAGAGAAGGAATTCCTAAGAGAAGAAACACCTTCAGTGCAGTAACTTCTGTCATTCACATGCTAGCCCATGTAACAAGCACATCTGAATAGAAAAGGCCACTCTGGTGTGGGCCCCATATTTTATCCCCCCCCCACAATAATTACATTCCACTCAAAGAAATGCAGGAGATGCTCAGATTGACTGCAGTCGAGTGCCAAAGTCACATGAATTACTTTAGCCATTGTATTTAGAGAGGAGCTAACAGCATTCCAGGGTGGCAGTTGGGAATGCTGCCATATTACATGATCCTCTTCTGCTGCAGCAGATTAACAGTTTAGACAGATTTCTAACACTCTGCTCTATGGTGTTTCTCAACCTAAGGACACAGCATTAAATCAATTAAACATGTATGCTGGGAAGATTCACAATTAATTCAAATGATAGCAAAAATGCAAAGCCTTCTAAGAGCACCTCGGAAGGCTATGTCTTTACAAGACACAGGTAGGAAGAGGACAGGATGGCACTTATCTTGTTAGAGGCCAGGATCAAATGCACCTGTATGTAGCACTCCATGGCAATCTGCTGTAGACAGCGCTCTGCTGGGCCCCTTATACATCCCCCACACCAGTGCTAGACTCAAGGGATCCTAAGGCAAAGCCCAAACAAGAGGCTCCTGCCTCCTTCTGCCTACAAACTGCATAATTTGTGCTGATACTGGACTCACTGGAGCCTGAAGCCACTGTCTGATGTTTTCTTCCCAGGCAAGTCTTGGTCTGAGTCTTCACAGTTTTATGTTTAGCTATCAACTGCACGTACACACTCATTGCAAACAACATCCACTGCTCTACTCAGTGCAGCAATATAGCTGTAACCAAACACAACCTGAGGAAGACGCTGAAATCCCAGATAAAGCAGAGCCTAAAAGCAAAAACAGGACACCCTGCTTGGCAGGGGGGTTGGACTCGATCATCTCTGAAGCTCCCTTCCAACCTCTAACGTTCTGTGATTCCTTGACACCACACCACAGGAACCACTTTTGCAAAGCATCTTGTTCACAGCTCCACAACTCTTGGTGTTAAGACAGAGCTGGGGTTCACTGCCTGGCTACATTAGCATGCCATTCTCTGACACTCTCCCTGCTAAACAGGATCTCTGCACAGCCCTCCTAAGCCTTGCCATACATTATCCCCATTTGATACACATTAATACCAATTTTGGCTATTGTGGCTAGGATGGAAAAGGCAGAGACAAACCCTAATGCTTCCCTCGAGTCTCTCCATTTTTAACCTGCACTCGTCCACCAAATTAACTTCCTTTCCTGCTGCATGCATTTTTCCTGGACAAGAGCATTCCTCTAACAGCTGCAGCCAAACAGGCAGTGCACTGCTGTAACAGAAAAGAAACGAGCAAGGAAAGATTATCCCAGCACTGCTTCATGGAAGCACAGAGTCTCTGCAGCACAAATACTGTGTTATTTGCTTCCCCTCATAAAGTACTTGCAAGCAAAAATATAATTAACAGCAGAGAAAGCAAAGTTACTCAGTACAGTGCATAATTGGGACTCGCTCATACCACCAGCAGGGCTCAAAATAATTGCCTCTCTTTCACAGAGCAAGCAACAAACTGAACTAAAAGCTTCACATTTTGCATGCGGAGTCGGTCTGCCCACAGCTCGTCAGCTGAGTGAGTGGACTGTGGGAACAACGGGCACACTCCAAAAGCAGAGCTTCCTCTTCCCTATTAGGAAGGAAAAGAACACCCAAAGGCAGCACAGGAGCAGTGTAAGGCTTTTATACTAGCAGAGTCACTATGCAAATCTTCCTTTCGAAACTCCTGCTCAGTAACTACACTGAGATTGAAGGCACCTACAGGTTGGTAGCAGTTACACTTCAATCTGTAAGTAATTAGCACCTAAGTGCTGTTCCAGATGAGACAATTAATTGTCTTTTACCACAAACCAGATGGTTCACCAATGTGAACCTCAAAAAGTGCTCACAGATTGCCTTTTAACATACAACAGGGATTCAGTCACCTCTAAGACATCCTTACCCCAGAACTTCACCGCAGTGTTGGTGAGCACACTGTGGAGATGTGTGGGAGCAGAACCCAGAGAAAATCCCAAAAATCCCACTAGGGCATTTCAGCTCCCAGAAAGAAGGCCACACCATTCCTGAAAACTTCTCAGGACTTCCCATAGGCAAACACACATCCTCTGACAGCATCACATGGCGAGGAAGTTGTTGAAGGATTTCACTCCTTTGCTTCTGCACTTCTCCCTCAGCACGAGGAGGGAAATCATGCTAAGGCTTCTTAGACAAACATCAGACCCTGGGCATTTTGTCACTACCTTGCCAGTAACAAAGGCAGACAAGAGAATCTGCATAAGGCTCGAGTCACATCCATGAAGCTGTACCCATAAGTCCACTGCAGAGATGGCTACTGGCAGATGGAGGGGAAAAATGGCCCTACCATGAAAATACTCCCATGATGGTCTTAGCACAGAAAGAAATGGACAACCAACAAAGAAGCTTAGGTACCTACTTTTGCAGTCATCTTTGCCAGGAGTTCTTGCAAATCCATGATTCCTTGCACCAGACTTAAGAAATCACTGCAGGTTGGGCACGCTCAATAAAGGAACAGGAAAAGACATAGGGAGGGAGAGAAGGAAAGACACAACAACCCATAAATAAGCCACAGTATATCAGATTTGATTTGTCTGAACCTAAAATGCTCTCTGTTTGCACAGAATTACTGCCTTCTGGAAGTCAGCACATGCAAAAACAACAAGCCTGGAAAGAGTCTTTTTAAAACAAAGTCATTTTTATGGGGAGGGATCTAAAAGAGAGGATAAAGAAATTGCTACTTACTGCGATTCAGGTTAGGGCACTGCGTTATGTAGCCATTAGGGATAAAGATGACTTTCACATCTTGGATGACACCCTTGGCAAAAGAAGAGAAATCAGGTAACACAGAGTGCAAGCTCTCACTCAGATCCCACTGTGCTGCTTCACAGGTCGCTTCTGAAGCGGGTACAAAACCTGACCTGCTCGCTCTTGGCAGGAGGAAAGCTGCATCTGGCCAGAACAGGACTCTTCCTATCTCCCTGTCTGTCTGTTTGGATATTCATTTTCATAAAGCAGAGAAATAATACTGCTTTGTCTTTTGCAATCACCAAAGATAAGCTGCTTAAGCATCTGAAAGTGGTGAAAGGCAGGGAAATAATATCCATTACTCAAGCCTATGACACACTTTTGCGAAGACCAGAAGCAAGCACAGCAATGCTCTTTAGTGATTTAGCCAAAGCAGGCTGGGAAATGAAACCTTCTGAACAGAGAAGCACATAGTGCAAGAGCTAAGTAAGAGCCTGCACTTGAGTTGTTTGGTTTAGTTGAGCCTACTGGCTTTGTATCTCAACAGGCAGCTTGTCTAATCGTGCCATCAGTTTGAATTAAATCCTCTCTCTAGCCCTGACAGATGGAAAGATCCCCTGTGCAGGACTGGCAGAAATGAGGACTCTGAGGTCAGAGCCAGCTTGTGCAGGTTGTATGAGGCCAAGAAATCACTCCAGGCGGGACAGAAGAGAGGAAGGACCAAAGGTCCAGCGCCAGCTGCATCTCCTGTTGTCCCTGTCTTGCAAGGATATCCATGCCAGGAGCAGCAGATATGAAAGTCTGCCCAACATCCCTGCACACCTGTGTTCTGTAGAACCCTAAGAACCTTCAAACAGCCTAGAAAACACTGAAGCCTTAAAGCTCAGTACAGACTCTTGCTCCATCACTGACTGTGTCACACATTTGCTCCGCATGATCCACTAGTTTTAATAAAGCCATGGTCACTAAGGGTGAGGAGCAAAGGAAAGCAAGGGACTTCCAGTGCCACTCTTCACACCTGCCCTGGCTGTTAATCAGATGTTGTGACACGGCTCTGTCTGCTCCTAGACACAGAGGATTTCTTTAACCTGAAAGGAAATTTATAATCACAGCAGTTATTACCTAATTAAACTCCTGATTTGTCAGGCTGTGCTTTGCTTTTCGACCCAATTGCAACCGAGTGAGTTCTGCAGACTTAGGACACAGTCCCTCGCTCAAAGAGCTGAACTTCATCCATAAATAAAACATAATCCTGAGATAGCCCCTGCAGCCTGGCAAGCACAGCAGCATTTAACATTTATGTGTTCATTCTCTAAAACAGCAGAAGGCAATCAGCGTGGCAAGCCTGGCTGCCTGCTTACTGCTTCGTGATCAAACATTAACCCAAAATATTAATAGACATAACCAGATCACACAGTCTTTCTTGCAGTATATACATTTATTAACCTTTTCATCTAGCAGAATAATGAAACCATCACAATAACAAGAAGCACTACTGTCACTGGAAATGGAACCTCCTGAAAGCCTTTTACATACTTTCTGCCAGCAGCGAGAAATTAGGTGAGGCACAAAAATACATTTCAGTGCTTAAGCCTCTCCAGTGAAAAGCTCAACCAAGAGTAAATGAGATTACAAAGTACCTCCAGACCATACTGCACAGCTAATAAGACATCATCTAGAGAGAAGTGATGTTTTCCTCAGCCTGCTTTTTTTTTTCCTCTCCCAGAAGTGGACATTGAACTTCAAGTGGACATTGAACTTAAATGTGCTTGACTTGCTGCATCAGAGACCCTCCACTCAATTGGCTTTTGCATTTAAATGCTTGCCTTAGAGAAAACACAGCTATTTTTTGGTCTTAATTTCTGGCTACATGGAAGCATGGGAAAATGTGTGAACTCCAATTCACCAATACAGACACCTAAAGTCCATAAACCCTCCCAAACAGAATTAATACAATCAACTACAGAAGAGAACCTTCAAAAAGCAGAAATTTTGCTGATGTATCTTTTTAATAGAAAGTCTTCATTATAGGCAAGCACTTATTACAGCCATAATTATTGTATCACACATGAGCAAGCTTGGACTATTCCTCCTTCAGCACAAAGTTGCCAAGAGCTCTCTAAAACCACAGCCAGAAGGAGAAGCAGGCATGCACAGCAAGCCTGGCAAGTGCAGGGCCCTGGTTCACACCAGAACAGGTTGGATTTCTTCAGTCATGGGTCCTTGAAGGACATCAGCATTTGGCCCTGACAGGGAGGCATCAGTGGTCAAAACCTTCCCAGTCTTTCCTTTCCCAAGCAGACATCATAGAATCATAGAATCAACCAGGCTGGAAGAGACCTCCAAGATCATCCAGTCCAACCTAGCACCCAGCCCTATCCAATCAACCAGACCATGGCACTAAATGCCTCATCCAGTCTTCTCTTGAAGACCTCCAGGCACGGTGCCTCCACCACCTCCCTGGGCAGCCCATTCCAATGCCAATCACTCTCTCTGCCAACAACTTCCTCCTAACATCCAGCCTATGTTTTCCCCAGCACAACTTGAGTCTGTATCCCCTTGTTCTATTGCTGGTTGCCTGGGAGAAGAGGCCACCCCTCACCTGGCTACAGCCTCCCTTCAGGTAGTTGCAGACAGTAATAAGATCACCCCTGAGCCTCCTCTTCTCCAGGCTAAACAACTCCAGCTCCCTCAGCCTCTCCTCATAGGGTTTATGCTCCAGGCCCTTCACCAGCTTTGTTGCCCTTCTCTGGACACCTTCCAGCACCTCAACATCTCTCTTCATCTCTCTCATCATCTTTAATGCTGACATAAGGTATCTGGCTAAGTACAACTGCAGCTTCAGCTCAGCATCAGGGCTCACTTGCCTGAAGAGCCTTCATCGGCGCAGGCAGATTACCAACTCCCAGATTAAATTCAGGCTTGCAGCACTAAATATCAAGGCCATCCCATGAGGATGCAATACAAAAGCTCTGCTTACTGCGCTCCTCTTATCTCTTTGGAGGACTCCTCCCACACTCTGTGAAAAGGCTCAGATATTCCCTGCCTCATTTTCATCTCCTCCAATGAGTTTCACCGCTTTTAAACCTGCCTCTCTCCAGGAGCTAACTGTGCCACGCAGCTGTGCAAGCTGCCCAGGCCACAGCTCCACACGGCACCATCAGCAGAGGTGCTCAAAAACCCTGTGCCTAGGCAAGGCCACGCCAACACCTCTGCCCAGCACCGTGCCCCACTACACAGGGCACACACACCCCACCTCAGGCACCTGAACAGCTGCCCTTGGCACCGCATCTACCTCACCTCAGTCTGAACAACTCCAGAGGCTCAAGCACACATGCGATGCTGTGCAGTAAGAATATCAGCCTCCTTCTCAAGCACCTACTGCACAATCCCCAGACACAGCAGCAGGATCAATAGAGCCTGCTACAGCAGATACAAAAATTACCATCTTTGCAGAGGAATCACCTAGTCAGCAGTGCATTAATAAGCTCGTTTCTGCAGCAGCTCTGTGGAGGGAGCCTTTGGGGGAAGGGTTCTCTCAACGACGAAATGAATTTTGCAGATAATTCTGATCTTGACAGCAATCAGACCCCTCCTAGAGTGAGGGATGCTTGGATGACTGGTATCACTCTCCTCCTCCTTTCAACTGCATTTACTTGGGTTTCCTAATCTGATTGTAACTGTATTCTCTACTGCCAAAAGAAATCTTGGGTTTGGGGCCACACAAAGAAACCTGAAGGGTCAGCACATATTTTTTTGAAGAAAGCAATTCAGGAGATTCCCTTCAAAGCAAGCAGACAAAGCTATCTTAAGGCTGCTCCACATTTTCTCCAACCACTGCTGTGATAAAATCATTGTCTCATCCGAACGCCAAAGGTCTGGTCTTAGCAGGCAAGTTGTAAGGGGTGAGACTTTCAATCCCCTTTGATTATGCAGTGGAGCACTTCATGCCCCAGGAAGGCCACAGACACAGCAGGGCTATTTGTGGCATAATCACTGCAAGAAAAGGTGGGGAACAAAAGCACAAATAAAAACAGCAACTGGCCCCAGTGACTTAGGAATAGCACAGCCTTCCCTTCCTCTTCTGAAGTATGACCTGCAGTAGGCATGGCCAAGAAGGTGCTCTAATGCTATTCATCTATGCAGGGACACAACAACCCACTGACTATAATGAAAGCAAAAACATCCCTGCAAGGATGAAGATGATACCCCAGAATAACACCCAGTGCTTTTTTGTTACTCACACTGTCATGGCTCCAACACACAGGCAAAAACACTAAAGCTTTTTTAAAGCTCTTATTTCCCTGCAGATCTCTGTTTACATTGAGAGTTTGGTTGGGTTGGCTTTTTTTTCATATATGCTAAAACAGTGAAACAAATTGCTCTGAAAAAAAAAAGAAAAGGAGGTCCTGCTGAGCATGTAAATGTATGGGGAGAGATGTGGAGATGTCTACAACTACCTGAGGGGAGGTTGTAGCCAGGGGGAGGTTGCTCTCTTCTCTCAGGTGGCCAGCACCAGAACAAGAGGACACAGCCTCAGGCTGTGCCAGGGGAAATTTAGGCTGGAGGTGAGGAGAAAGTTCTTCACTGAGAGAGTCATTGGACACTGGAATGGGCTGCCCGGGGAGGTGGTGGAGTCGCCGTCCCTGGAGCTGTTCAAGGCAGGATTGGACGTGGCACTTGGTGCCATGGTCTAGCCTTGAGCTCTGTGGTAAAGGGTTGGACTTGATGATCTGGGAGGTCTCTTCCAACCCTGGTGATACTGTGACATGTGCACTCTTTACAAACTGGCAAAACACCAAGTTTTGCCACGGAGTAGCATTTAAAAGTAAGATTTTTGTTGAAACTCTCAAGCAGGATTAAAAAAATACAACCAATTACATTTCTGCCCTGAAGAGAGTTAGTAAAATATTCAAGCATGCAGAAAGGAAAGTCAGGCACTTGTCTGCTTTCATTATGATCAATAAAAGCTGTCAGCTCATTAGCATATCATTAGCTACCCTGCTGTTTCCAAAGTGTTAATGCAGAGAAATATTAATTTGCAGCCCTATAATATCCCAGAGTTCCCAGGCTCTGACTGCCTGCGTAAAAGGAGCCTTTAAGATGGGCGACTCTGGTATAACTTCTTCTTCTCCTCTGTAGCTATAAACATATGTTTACCATCTGGGGAATGATGGGAAGCAGCTGAGGTAAAAAAAAAACCCAGCAGCTGTAGAATAAAACGATGCTATCAATTGCACTGCGCTGTGACAGCTCTCAGCTGCCGCAGGATGAAACCCTCCCTAGGCTCTGAGCCGCTCCCGGACCAGCCTTGCAGGTACGAGCCAGCTTTTGCCTGCCTTTCACAATTAAGAGCTGTTAGTTGCTGTGCTTAAATCATTTTTGCATCCAATCAATCCTCCCAGCTTGCTGAAATCGGAGCGCTTCGAGCAGAGGGCCTCGGAAAAACAGCGACTCACACAAGTGAAGCTCTCAGTTCATAAGACAAAAGGGAAGGGAGTGGGAGGTAAATCACCTTGGAAACAAATCCATGCCAGCATGGAGGGCAGGCAGGTTGGCCTAGCACTGCACTACAGACAAACAGCTTGCACTGAAGCCTGCTATCCAAAACTCGAGGAGATGTCAGAAACTTTGCTGTAGCCTGCTTACAAAGCCAAAGAAGTCATTTTCAGGTGGGGGGGGAGTTTGTTGGGGCAGTTTGTTGGTTGGTTGGTTCAGCAATACAGCCTCAAGCAGGGAAACATACAAGCCTCACCAGAGGGCAAAAAAAAGCTGAAACAAACATATTTGGGGTTGTTTAGCCTGGAAAAGAGGAGGCTCAGGGCAGACCTCATTGCTCTCTACAACTACCTGAAGGGAGGCTGTAGCCAGGTGGGGTTGGTCTCTTCTCCCAGGCAACCAGCAACAGAACAAGGGGACACAGTCTCAAGTTGTGCCGGGGGAGGTCTAGGCTGGATGTTAGGAGCAAGCTCTTGCCAGAGAGTGATTGGCATTGGAATGGGCTGCCCAGGGAGGTGGTGGAGTCACTGTCCCTGGACTTGAAGCAAAGCCTGGATGAGGCACTTAGTGCCATGGTCTGGTTGACTGGCTAGGGCTGGGTGCTAGGTTGGACTGGATGAGCTTGGAGGTATCTTCCAACCTGGCTGATTCTATGATAGTGCAGAGGGCTTTGCGTGTTGTAGGTCATTTCTCTGGCCTTTGCCAATTTTGGTGATCTGTTGCCATTAACTGAATCTGAAACACATTGTTATTAATTGAATTCTCTTTCCTCTGAAAAGTTCCTCAGTCCTGTAGTGGCCTAAACAATGATGTCTTGGGGAGTCTCCTAAGTGGAAAAAGACAGGTTTCCCAGCTAGCAGGTAGGAGCAGCCTGAGCCCTTCCAGCTAGCCAGCCTTTCAGCCTGGGCAGTCAGGAAGCAATGGAAGCTCCAAAGGCCAAAGAATCTCACAAACAAAACTCAGGGACCCATGATTCACTCCCTGATGAGACACTCAGCAACATACCCAGTTGATAAAAACAGAAAGGAAGGTACCCCAGGAACAGAAATATCTAATGGCTTGCACCAAGGCAAACACACTGCATACAATAGCCAGGATCTGTTGGAAGGATCTCAGGCTCTGGTAGTCAGTGCTGACAGGGACAAACAAGAAGTCACCCAAGGCAAACAGCATAAGGCTGAGTGCATTCTGCATGTGAAGTCAAAGAGGAAAAGGCTCCCCAGGGTACGACCATCACTATCCAGCCAGGAAACCACAGCAAAGGTGCTGCTTTAGGAAGATTTGAGGGTGAAACCAGGAACAGACTCCAGCACTGCCTACAGTCTCATTCTGTCCCCAGGAGCAGAAAGGCTGAGCACAGCAGGTAGATGAAACCTAAGGGAAGGAAGTGAAACCAAACTCCAAACACCATGCACTGCAGCCAGTGGCTGGGATACTCTGCCGTGCAGGAAGAGATCCTTTTCTCTGAGTCGTGGATCTGCCTCCAATCCTAAATCCACAGTGCCTACTGAAACTCACAGAGCAGCTTTCAGGAGTGGAAGGCACCTAATGAGAACTGTCTTGCTGACTGTCGATTCATTTCCTCCTTAGAGTGGCATTTCAGATCTGCTTACCTTAAAGAACCCATGTTTCCTGTTCCTCTGTCCAAGCCACAAATTGCTTTCAGGTGTCAAATTAGTTTCTGGGGGATCGATGATGCGCTCATAAATCCTGCAAAGGGAATACATTGCCATTACTGGATCCCTCCTGGTCCTCTGAGGAGCTCCTAGTCAAAGGCAGGGAACGATAAAAAACAAAAAGTAGAAGCAACAACAACAGCAGCAGCAGCAGATTTTCAAAGTTTCCTGAAATGCAAAATGCATCATGGATAGTTAAAAGGTCTGCTTACAAAACATTTGAAGGTGTTAGAAGCTCTAACACATGAAGACTGCATGCAACTGAAACTCCTCTTGTGCAGCTGTGCAGCCCTCTGCCAGCAAACCCAATGCCAGAACACACCATAGCAAGGAAGGCAATAAAATGAGACCATCCTAGCCTAGGGGTGGTCCATTCAAACTCCAATCCCCACTCTGGAGAACAAGTGCAGTCACAAGCTAGATCCAACTAGGATAGCACCCCATGGATGACACCCACGCTGGGGCAGTTCAGGAAGGACTGCAGCCCACAGGGAAGGACTCACATGGGAGTTCATGGAGGACTGTCTCCCATGGGAGAGGCCCCACAGTGGAGCAGGACCAGAGCACATAGAGGAAGGAGTGGCAGAGAAAATACAGGATCAGCTGACTGCAGCTTCTGTTGCCCAGAACTGCTCAGGAGAAGAGGAGGAGAAATTGGGAGTGAAGTTGAGCCTGGGAAGAAGGAAAGGATGGGGGAAGGTGTTTTAAGATTCAGCTTTATTTCTCATTACCCCAACCCTGGATGTCTTTAAGGCCAGGTTGAATGCACCTCTGTGCAACCAGACCTAATGGAAAGTGTCCCTGTTCATGGCAGAGGGGTTTGGAACTGGATGATCCTTGAGGTCCCTTCCAACCCTGATGATTCCATGATTCTAAAACTGAAGATCTGCTCAAATGCAGGACTGCTGCAAACTAAGAAGGAAGAAAGAATTGACAAGTGCTGAGTTGCACTGCCACATCAGGAATTTCTCCTTGGATACACAGCCCATCTTTATTCAGGTTAATAATGTCCTCACCAGAAACTGTCTTATCTTGTAAAAAGCCTGGTCAGTATTCCATAAAGAACTCCATTTCTGCTAACAGATACAATTCCCATGCAGATCAGGTTCAGCAACACTATGTATTGAAGAATATTTGATTTTCACTTACCTGGCCTAGTTAAAGTTTATAAAGGAACTCTACAATATCTGTCTGCAATTACATATAAAACAAAGCCAAAATCTGACATTACTAAATGACATTTCAACAGCAGCCAGCAAGGAAGACACAGCAGAGACAGGCTAAAGTGGTTTAGCTCAGCTTGTCTGACAACAAGAACTTTCTATCTACTGCCAAAAGCTGTAGCAGCCTTGCTTCCAGAGGCCTCTCAGAAAGTGCTGTTCTACAACACCTGCTCAAGATTCTCCACATTTCCCTCCATGCTTTACTCTAATTACATTGCTGAAGCAGGTATTTGCCTTAAATTAATTAAAGGTCAGTTTGTGCCTTATTCCATATACATCTAAGGGACTGGCTGTTCTTCTCCATAGATCTGCCCAGGGAGTGACAGGCTTAGGATTCAAGAGAAGGCATTCCCTTGGGAAGCGTGAGATGTTGAGGTGCTGGAATGTGTCCAGAGAAGGGCAGCAAGGCTGGGGAGGGGTCTGGAGCACAGCCCTGTGAGGAGAGGCTGAGGGAGCTGGGGGTGTGCAGCCTGCAGAAGAGGAGGCTCAGGGCAGAGCTCACTGCTCTCTACAACTACTTGAAAGAAGACTGTAGTCAAGTGGGGTTGGTCTCTTCTGCCAAGCAAGCAGCAACAGAACAAGGGGACAAAGACTCAAGTTGTGCCAGGGGAGGTCTAGGCTGGATGTTAGGAGGAAGTTTTTGGCAGAGAGAGTGATTGGCATTGGAATGGGCTGCCCAGGGAGGTGGTGGAGTCACCATCCCTGGAGGTGTTGAAGCCAAGCCTGGCTGGGGCACTTAGTGCCATGGTCTGGCTGACTGGACAAGGCTGGGTGCTGGGTTGGGCTGGATGAGCTTGGAGATCCCTTCCAACCTGGCTGATTCTATGGTGTTCTAACCTAGCATTCTCCTGGGAAGCATCCCTGGCATTCCCTTGCAGTGCTCCCAGAGCAGGTTTCTGAGAAAGAGCAAGACTCCACAGGTGTTGAAGCCACACTCTACAGACAAGATTAAGGTGACACTGGTGTAAGGAGCTGGTAGCAAGGCTTCAGCCACTTACAAACACATCAACTACTACTGATTATTCATGTGGTTTTCCAGGAGCTTTCCACACTTAGAGGAACCCACAAAGTGCAGACAGTTTGTAACAAACACATCTTGAAACGTAATGAGCAAAGTTACTACTTAAAGGTGAATCTCTCTTACAACTGTTGCTTGTGAAGTGGGAAAAACCCTTAGCCTGCTCCCCTTCCTACCCTGGTTTTCTTTGGGAAGGAGAGAGGTGTGTTTCATGTTCAAAAAGTGCAGTTGCTCAATAGCCACAAAAGGATGCTTCTTTTTTTAACAGCTACATTAAGCTTCCACATCATTCTCACTCCCCTGCTTGGTTTTTTGGGCTGAGGTATGTCATCTTCTGTGGCTTTATCCATGCTTGACCAATACTTTGTGTCTGGCATATGAATAGCTAAATTACACCTACTACACTTCCAGTTTATGAAATGCAGGTCTAGAGCTCCTTGGAGATCAGTTTCCAATCCATTTGGCTTTGATACCCACACAGAGAAATGTGCAACACACTTCACACGAACAAGAATGCTCAGAAAGAGGACTCCAGGGACCTGTGGTGTCTAAAAATACTGCAGACTGAACAGCCCCTCCAGCATGAGGAGGGCCAGGGCTCCAGGTTAATGGAAGCTCTGCTTCATACTTAAGACATTCAGATTTATGACTACTGCACTCCCTTTCCAAGAGAAAACTTCATTTGCTCCTACTTTGGGCTGACATATTTCAAAGAAGCTAAACCATAAAGCTGGAGTAATAGAGCCACATTCACTAACCACTGATCCATTTAGCTAAACACAGTAAGAACAGCTCCTGCTAACTGCTCACTGACAAAGACCCACAATATCCTTGTGGTTTGTCTCTGTGTCTCTGCTCTATCTGCACACTTTGGTTTATTGAGGACTCTTATGCAATCCTCAGAAGCACCTTTCTGAAGGACACATTGCAAACAGGCATCTGTGACATAATGAACCAAAAAAACCCCAGAAAAATCTATAAAGTAATTAGTAGGTTCCTGAGAGGAAGCACATCTGAAATATTTGCATGCCAAATCACATTCACACTTCTCTGCAGAGAAGCAGCAGCTCTCTAGAAATCAACTTCTGTTTGACAGGAGAGATTCCTTCCACACATTCAGTCTAAAATCACAGAATCACACAGTGATGGAGGTTGGAAGGGACCTCCAGGGATCATCAAGTCCAACCCCCCCCATCAAAAGCAGGATCACCCAGGGTAGTCTGAACAGCAACACATCCAGGAGGGTTTTGGAAGTCTCCAGAGAAGGAGACTCCACAACCTCTCTGGGCAGACTGCACCAGGGCTCCATCACCCTCACTGTGAAGAAGTTTCTTCTCATGGTGAGGTGAAACCTTCTATGTTCAAATTTGTATGCATTGTTCCTTGTCTAATTACTGTGCACCACCTAAAAGAGATTGGCCCCAGGCACTTGACACTCACCCCTCAGATATGTATAGGCACTGATCAGATCCCCTCTCAGCCTTCTCTTCTCCAGACTAAACAGCCCCAGGGCTCTCAGTCTCTCTTTATAGGGAAGATGCTCAAGACCCCTAATCATCCCTGTGCCTGTCCATTAGACTCACTGCAGCAGGTCCTTGTCTCTCTCAAACCGGGGAGCCCCACACTGGACACAGTGCTGCAGGATTGCTCTCTAAATTCTTCTCATGATCAACATAATAGATACAAAAGAGGGAAATGCTCTAATTTTACACGTGTGGAAACTGAATCACAGCAAGACTCACTAACCAAAACTCACAAAGACTGAGTCAGGGAGGGTCACTGCCCAAAGTCTAAGCCACTAGGCTAGACACCACTAGGCTTACCTGCCTCATTCACTGGGGCACATTCCCCATGGAAAAAAAAACCATTGCATGGAACTGTGGCTCGCAGTGATTAAGATACCTTACAAGTCAATTTCAGACCTGAAGAGGATTTCCACTTCTGTGGGGATACAGCTCTACTTCCTACATACAGTATTTGCCATGTCAGAAGTGTTTTGGAAGGAGCTGAAATATTTAGCAGAACAGGAAAATAAACTTTGTGTCTGCTCACATCAGCCAGCGTGGACTGATCAGGAGATGCAGCTGCAGACAAACCTCAACAAGAAAACACACTCCAGCTGCAGCTGTTGCAAGAAAGCAGCACACCAAATCAGAACACCTTCAGCTTTGCTCAGGTCTAAAATATGAGCTGGTTACTAAAAATCAGAGCAATGCCTCCTCAAATTAATAGGCTAGATAGGAGCCAGCCAGACTGAGCTACCAGCAGTACAATTAAGAACCAAATAGCTGCAGGTTAAATATTCTTGTGGCTGAGGAATCTCAATTCTCAGTCCCTGGCCTCTATCAGTCCAAGAACTTTGGCTTTTTGGTTCCTGATGTTGCTGCCATATTGACTGTGAAATCTGTAAATGTCCACATAGTGACAAGGTGGTGAACTCACTACACCCAATTCAATGCCTCAAAAGTTTACATCTGCAGTGGAGCTAGTTCTCCAGAGTCACTTCTTTAATGAAGAGACATCATAAGTGTTTCTAGGATGTGATTCATCTTACAGTAAATGAATCACTCTCAGAAGGCACCTCCAATAATCACACAGCAACCCTGACACCAGGGTGAATCATCACAACAGGTTTTTGCAATTCAAAACTTGACCCTCAAAGCTGACAATCTCTTGCAACCATTTGCCTCTGCATGTATCCATCTGGATCCTCAGATGCTTTAAATAAACTGAAGGGTCTGGAGAAGCCACACGAAATAATGCACTGCTCAGGGCAGTGCCTTTGCAAGAGCACACCCAGCTACTGCAGCAGAAAGCCAGAGGAGAGAGGTAGGTTTTGCATCAGCCTTTTTTCCCAGTCTCACTGCTAGAAGGACTGGCCACCTTGACCTGGACAGAGTGCAGAGCTGTGCCCAGGCCAACCTCATGACATTCAGCAAGGCCAAGTGTAAGGTCCTACACCTGGGTGGGTGCAATCCCAAGCACAACTCCAGGCTGGGTGTGGAATGGCTGAGAGCAGCCCTGAGGAAAAGGACCTGGGGGTCTGGGCTGATGAAAAGCTCAACAGGAGCCTGCAGTGTGAGTGCAGCCCAGACACAACCCTGTGCTGGGCTGCAGCAAGAGCAGTGTGGGCACAGGGCAAGGGAGGGGATTCTGCCCCTTGGCTCTGCTCTCCTCACACCCCACCTGCAGTCCTGGGTGCAGCTCTGGAGCCCCCAGCACAAGAAGGTCATGAAGTGTTGGAGCCAGTCCAGAGGAGGCCACCAAGATGCTCAGAGGGCTGCAGCAGCTCTGCTCTGAGGACAGGCTGAGAGAGTTGGGGCTCTGCAGCCTGGAGAAGAGAAGGCTTGGAGGAGACCTTGGAGTGGCCTTGCAGTATCTGAAGGGGGCTCCAGAAGGGCTGGGAAGGGACTATTGACGAGGTCTGGGAATGGGAGGATGAGGAGGAATGGGTTTGAACTGGCAGAGGGGAGATTCAAACTGGATGTTAGGAAGAAGATCTTTGCAGTGAGGGTGGTGAGACACTGGCACAGGTTGCCCAGGGAGGTTGTTCATGGCCAGATTGGATAAGTCCTTGAGTGACCTGTTCTAGTGGGAGGCATCTCTGCCTATGGATGACCTTTGAGGTCCCTTCCAACCTAAACCACCCTATGATTCTATGACTGCTGCCATCTCCAGCTGAGGCTGCAAAACCCTGGCACATCTGAAACAGTGCATGCCAGATCTCCTTCCACAGACCGCGGCAAGAAAACAATCAGCTGCTCCCCAAAGTTTGTCTGCCACATTTCCTGACTGCCAACTGCACAAAGAAACTGATGATCCTGTCTGTCTCGAGTTTTAAGACACAACATTGGCATTTGTCTTTCTGAAGGGATTAAGAACTGGTTTTAAAACGAAACACCAGGATATCCTTAGAGTTTCCTCTTCCAACCCATTTTCTATATGCTTCCCAATGAGAACATGTCAATAAGAGCAGGATTGGATTTTCTTGATGGTGTTTACAGATAGGATGCATTCTTTGACATGCATTCACTTCTGGAGCAACTCTACCTGAATTATTCATTCCACTTCCACTGTAAAATAATCTTCCTGAGGGAAACTCTGATTTTTTGTGCTCCCTCCTCTGTCGCAGTACAGGAGTTTGCAATCGCTTAGCAGAGGAAAGCAATTTAGATTAAAATCACAGGGTTTAAGGGAAGCCTTTTGTTATTAAATTTCGAATATACAATAGTGACTGCCAAATATTTAATCAAAGTTGCTGTTTAGCTCTGGGAGAAAAAGCTGGGAGTGTCCAGTAGCAGTTTACATTAAGCGAAAGGCTTTGGAGTTTTAAGCTCTCTGTCATCTATTTCACTGATTTTCCTGCATGATCACAGAGATAAAGTTAATATATTCTGCTTCTCAGTTGAATTATTCCAAGTCCATATGTAAATTAAAAAGTACAAATGTATCTAAATAAACTACCTGTAAGCAACCTCTTCTTTTTCTTCCCTTTTCATTCGAGAGAAATGCGAATCACCTCTGATGATCCTCTAACAAGCAGGAGGAAAATGAGTGCAAGTAAAGGTGGTGAGAGGAGTACACATCACTGGCAGCTTCAGGGCTTCAATTCCCCACACCCAAATTGCATATGGGTAAGTTCACAGAGGTATTACCTGTGTGGGGCTTCCTCTACAAACCACGTCAGACTCTTCAGTTTCCTACAAACTCATCAGTGAATTTTAGCAGCATCTCTTGGGTACTAAACAAAAATCAGTCACTGGTAGTGATTAGATGATCAGGTAACTGGACCTACTAAATGGTATGACACTGGCCACTTGAAGAGCAGAACTCTGTCTGTACAGTGCCTTCCAACTAAGGATCTCCAGATCCTTAGTTGAACTCAAGCTCCTTTACAAACAAAAGGATGTTGAGGTGCTGGAAGGTGTCCAGAGAAGGGCAAGGAAGCTGGTGAGAGGCCTGCAACACAAACCCTATGAGGAGAGGCTGAAGGAGCTGGGGGTGTGCAGCCTGCAGAAGAGGAGGCTCAGGACAGACCTCATTGCTGTCTACAACTACCTGAAGGAAGGCTGTAGGCAGGTGAGGTTGGTCTCTTTTGCCAGGCAACCAGCAACAGAAGAAGGGGACACAGTCTCCTTGTTCCAGGGGAAGTCTAGGCTGGATGTTAGGAGGAAGTTGTTGCCAGAGAGAGTGATTGGCATTGGAATGGGCTGCAGCAGTGCCTAAGGTGGCATATGGGCCAAAAGAATTCCTCCTCTTCAGTGCTGAAGGAGATGGCAGCTACAACACAGCCTTCTGGCATTAAAACCTACAGCCACAACTCTTAGATTTTCCTGTGACAATGGGTATTTATCTTTAGATGTCTCAATATAGAATTGAGAGCTACATAGCTCAAATATCACTTTTTATAGAATCAACAAAGTTAAGAGAGAGCTCCAAGTTCACCCAGTCCAACCTAGCACCCAGCCCTGGCCAATCAACCAGACCATGGCACTAAGTGCCTCAGCCAGGCTTTGCTCAAACACCTCCAGAGATAGCAACTCCACCACCTCCCTGGGCAGCCCATTCCAATGCCAATCACTCTCTCTGACAACAACTTCCTAACAACATCCAGCTCATACTTCCCCTGGCACAGCTTGAGACTGGGTCCTCTTCTTCTGTTGCTGGTTGCCTGGCAGTAGAGCCCAACCCCACCTGGCTACAACTGCCGTTCAGGTAGTTGTAGACAGCAATGAGCTCTGCCCTGAGCCTCCTCTTCTCCAGGCTGCACACCCCCAGCTCCCTCAGCCTCTCCTCACAGGGCTGTGCTCCAGACCTCTCACCAGCTTTGTTGCCCTTCTCTGGACATGTTCCTGGCATTTTGGCATCTCTTTTTACCACTTGTGAACAACTATCACTGCCCAAATACCTGAGCATAAAACACATGCAGCAGCAGGCTTTTTATGGTGCACACAAGCACCAACTGCAGACAAAGAGTCAAATCCACTCAGAAGTGAAACCAATGGCAAAAATCTGGGAGTCACTAAAAGACACCTTTAACCTCAGCAAACACTGAAGCTGTTGCTAAACTACAACACTGAATAAAGCCTCCCTCTTAAAAGCTAAAAGCACAGCACATTCATTTGTTACCAACCATCACACCAAAAGCCCACCTCAATTGAATCAAACATTCAGACTACATCCCAGAGGCCAAAGATCAGTAAACTAAGACTAAGCAATTAAAAACAGATGCCAGAAATAAAAGGGATACATTAATTCAATGGGTTCTTCCGAGGTGTAAAAGAAGAAAGGCTCTTCCCATGCAAATTAAACACAAAGAAGCCCTTAGAGTGAGATGGACATGAAATTTAGAAAGCTGCATTAAAGGATCTGTGAAACAGGTAGCAAACAAATAAGCTTACCTGGCATCAGAAAACAAGAGGGCAAAAATGCACATCATAGCAGCCCCAAGCAGCACTGGGTGCTTCAGGTCTGGCTGCACAGTTAGCACCAAAATAAAGCTCTACCCAAAGAAAGAGCTAAAACTGCTGCTGCTTGTCACAAAGCATTTCTTGGGTGAGAAGTGGCAGTGCTGAAACTTTCCCTCTATTCTATCTACCTGCATTACACCAGGACATGCCAGCCCCTGGCCCCAGCTCTGTAGCATGCAGGTCCTTGCAACTGGCAATCACAGCAGAGCCTGAAGCACAGTAAGCTTTCAGCTCAGATGCAGCCCTTCCACACATAACACATGCAGCCTTCCTCTCATCTGTCTCGTCCTACTCTCAGCCCCAGAGTGACTTTACCTAGTGTAGTAAAACATTTGATTCCACTGTGTTCTGCACTGCTACAAAAAACTAAAAGGAAGCCAACCACAAGCACCCTTTCTACTAAACAGCTCCTGCCCCTTGCTCCAAACACCCATCTGCTGAGAAGCTGATTGCCTTACAGGATTATCTGAGCAAGGGGTTGCTGCCATCACTGTATTATTTGTGTATAGTCATAAAATAGCCTATAGGCTGAGGGATCTGAGGTTGTGAAGCCTGGAAAAGAGGAAGTTCAGAGGTTCATTGCTGTCTACAATTACTTGAAGGGAGGCTGTAGCCAGGTGGGGTTGGTCTCTACTCCCAGGCAACCAGCAATAGAACAAGGGGACTCAGTCTCAAGCTGTGCCAAGGGAGGTCTAGGCTTGATGTTAGGACAACGTTCTTCAGAGAGAGAGTGATTGGCATTGGAATGGGCTGCCCAGGGAGGTGGTGGAGTCATCAACCCTGGAGGTGTTGAAGCAACGCCTGGATGGGGCACTTAGTGCCATGGTCTGGTTGATTGTCGAGGGCTGGGTGCTAGGTTGGACTGGATGAGCTTGGAGCTCTCTTCCAACCAAGTTGATTCAACGATTCTCTTTCCCTTTAGGGCAGAAGATAACTGCAGGCTGAGGGCTACAGACTTCACTTGTTAGCATCCTGCCTTGGCTGCCTCAGTCCCACCTGAGTGCTGCCATTACTGCTGTCTCAGCACTATGCAGTGGCTCTCCCTGGAGCTGCCACTCCTCCTCCCCATTAGCCACTGTCCCTGTAACCCCGAGGAGGGCAGGCTCATTCCCTGCTCCTCAGTTCTTACTGCAGGTTCATTGGATAACCCACATCTCCATTTTCCCAAGGTAGTTTTCAACTGCCTGGTTTAGCCTTGGTGCTTTGAAAGATAGCACTGCACTCTCTCCATAATAACTAATTGGCCATGACAGAGGAGGTGTATGAAACATACAGTAAACATAGAGCAGGCCATTATACTGCTTCTAAAATTAAGTTTTGATGGAAACTGCCAAGCAGACAGACAGGAAAGCACTCTCCAGGGACAGCACTCTGGTCTAGAGCTCATTTCTCACAACAGCTGACACAACTCAGGAGGTGAAAGCATGGCTTAGCTGAAGTCAACGAGAGTTCTCGCTGCAGACTTCACTGGGGCCAGGATTTCACCCCAGGGATCCTCGCGTCAGGTCTCAGGTAAGTGGCTGGTTTGACACAGAAACACTCAGCCCGGGCTGAGGCAGTCCTAGTTGCATTAGCTGACACAGAGCTAGTGATTTGTTCTCACTTGTGACAGGCAGAGGGAATGCCATTAAAACTGCAGCTCAATTAAGGGATGCAGTTGATTCTTTTATCGGTGACTGGTCTCAGATATGAAAATGACTGCTGGGACTGGAATTTGCATGCTATGCTACTCCTCTGCTAAGGACCAGACTATCAGCTTTCACCTCACTGCTCCTCTGACAAGAAAGCTGGGGAAGGTGTGTTGTGACAGGACAAGGGGCAACGGCTTTAAACCAGAGCAGGGTAGATTTAGATTGGATGTTAGCAAGTTCTTTACCATGGGGGTGGTGGAACGCTGGAACAGATTGCCCACAGGGGTGGAGATGTTGAAGTTCAGGCTTAATGGGGGTCTGAGCAACCTGATCTAGTAGGGGACGTCCCTGCTACTGCAGGGAGGCTGGACCAGATGACCTTTAAAGGTCTTTTCCAACTCAATGCATTCTATGATACTTGAAGGGAGAGAGGGCACTACAAGATCTGTGCCACCATCTAACACCCTTGAGCCACCACAGCCACTCTCACAGGGTTTCCAGCCCTTCTCCAATGCTGAGCCTCCAGTTCCCCACCCCTGAGGAACAAACACAGCTGCTGCTGCACCACTGCCCTGTGTTGGGAGTGCTACCAGTTTACATGTCACTGAGTGGTCCCATCACTGGGACTGTCAGATTTCGAGTAGCAATAACTGCACTCAAGCAGTCTCCACCTCCCTTCAAGATAACTTGAGGATTTTGACAACATTCCATTTCTTAAAAGAATTACCTCTGGGGAATTACTGCTGTTCTAAGTGGTCCAAGATAGACTCCTCAAGTGCTAAACTGCTTTTCACAAAACTCTGGGCTGGTTTCACAGACTTCAGCACTCCCAGTCCTGTTTGCTCAGTTTCCCTCTTACACCTGAACAGCACACAGGAGGTCTCAGATCATTTGGAAAATCTCTGTTCTATTTGCTACATGGAGATTCAGATCTCAAGTCAGCTTCTGAGCAGATCAGAGAGGTTTCAATCTGCTCAGTGGCAAAGGTCCAATGCTTTTATAGAAGTATTTAACTAAAATTATACTACCATTTTCCAATCCAGCTCCAGTATTACCCTGTGTGACTTCCAGTTCTTAACACCAGAATTTAGCTATAACCACTTGAAATGGAAGAGTTCATTTATGGTTTGGATCTCAGTTCATCTGCCTGTCTGAAGGAACATAATTGTTTTTATAATCTGAAAAGGGAGAAAAAAAATCACCTCCAAACATTTGCTCTATCTGGTTGATTCTCAAATTACTATGATCACCTCTCTGCCTGTATGATCCCATCAACACTCCAACAAATGGAAAGAAAATAGACCCAAGTTATAGGAGATTTCCCCTGAAATCACCCTGAGGAAACAAATACTCAGACACAGTTCAAACTGTGCAGGCTACATTTTCCCAGGCTGCTCTTGTAAGCAAGCATTGGAATTTAAGGGCTTATTGCTTTAACATTAAAAAAAACCCAAACAGTCTACCTTATATTGACCCAAAGTAAAAAAACCTGAGATGAACTAACACACCTATTTACACATTTTAATTGAGACTTGCTAGTCTTGATTTAAGATCATTTTCTCTACCACTAGCCATCCTCTCCCTCTGGCACACCCATAGCAAGGAAATATGAATGCAAGATACCAATGGTAAAGCATTATGCATTGCTCCTGCCCTGCTGAAGTCATCACCTTTCTATCCACACTTGCAACTCACCAGAAAGCACCACAAGTTCCCACTTTTGATTTGGGTGAGCAGCAAAACCACTGTGAAGTCAATGCTCAGTGGAAGTTTGGCTTTGCAGCCACTGAACTCTGACTGCAAAGATCCCTAAAACTCAGCAGACTGCCACAAGGTCCTGATCAAGACTCCTTATTGAACCCCTGAAGGCTGACTCTTCAGTAACTGCCATCAGCAGGATTAACTCCTGGAAGAAGCAGCTAATGCAGGCTCCAATCTGAGCAGCAGCTATAGGAGCTTCTGCTGCAGCACAGTGCCCCAGGTCCTTGTACTGACTGTGAGCGGTTGCTGCCTTCTAGGAGCGGTCAAAGGATCCAAGAGAGAGAGACACAGAGCAGGTTTGTTACCATTTCTTTCTATAGTACTTCCCCAGCACCTTTATAAACACTCATGGCCTTCTCCCAGTTCTATCCATGCACTACACCAAAAAAAGCTCAACTGGCTTATCTAGGACAAAAATAAACTCATCATAATTAGAGTCTGGGTTAAGATGCATCAGCTAAGATACACCAGCATTCAGTCTTCACTCACATCCAACCTGCCCTTCTGCCGGTGCATTAGCCACTCCATGAAAATCCCTGGCTACTAAAAAGCTCCTTTTAAAAGCACCCAACTTTCCTCAAGTAATGCTGAGTGCATCTTGAACATTTCCTTCCAGCTTAACTACAATAACTGTAATGATACAGGCCTGACAGCAGCTGCCACGACATGCCAGCTGGAGATCCCTCTTAGGCTAAGAAGTTTATAGCCTCCCTGTCAAACAAAAAGGGACAATGGGCAGGTGAAAATTAACTTCCAACACACACCACCACAGCTCTAAAGTTGGGTGCACCTATAACGCACAATTACCCAAGTAAGCATCACTCTGACAGCTTTCTGCTTCAGCTTCAAGAGCAGAGAAGCAATCTAGGTCACCAAATCATACTCAAACGCTGAGAGTAAACCACCTAGCTGCACAACACTACCACCACGACACCTTCTCTCTCAAGAGCAAGTGGTTTACAGTAAGTAAAGCAGTGAAACCCTCTTTTAAATGCACCCCTTCGCTTTCTTCAAATCTATTACCTTTTAATTGAAGACACAGGACTTTGTGGAGCTAACCTCAGGTTGGCAGCCAGAATCTCTTATTTATAAGGATTTGGAGGTCTCCTGTTCCCATCTTTGGATTGTGTTGCTTTAATTTATTTATTTTCCCAATTAAGAAGTTCTCACTGCTCATGTATTTTTTATTCCCTAAAGCACTGTTCTATCAGGAGAAACATAACAGAAGCAGACGACATGTTTTTGCAGTTGGAGACTGCTTCCTAGCCTGCTCCAGTTGTTAATCTATTCTCTTACACTCTTACCAGCCCCCCTCCATCAAACAGCCAAAGAGTATCCATCAAATCCACAGGATGTACTCATAGTAAAAGGCACTCCAGCACTTTTTTTCCCACTGGAAAGCATTCATTTTATTTTTATCCAGCAAAGTGCCTTCCTCCCTTTTATGCCTGCAGACAGAGCTGAAGTAAAAAGTAATACTGATACTGTCAGAACAGGTGAGTACCTCTGGAGCAATATGGCTGCTGAGCAATTAAACAGTAAAAACATAAAGCAAGCTCTCAAGCTTACATTCCCCAGATTAGGCACACTGAGAACAATTTGGGACATACATTTCTTTAATAACTTGTCAATAAATACATTTTGACACAGCACCTACCTACCACCTCTTCAATTTGTGCTATTCCCTCACTCTTTTCTCAGCACTATTAAACACATGGATGCACACAAAAGCAGGGGAGCATTTCCTTCAGTCCTAAAGACTATTTTGGAGGTCCCAGTCTCAGGTGTTCTGAGTTTCCTCATCAACCACCAAGCTCACAAAAGCTTAAGTCTTCAATACATTGGGAGATAGAGTTCCTGGGGAAGAGGGGTTCTAGGGAAGAGGGGTTCTGGGTTTGCTGGGCTTTATTCCTTGAAATCCTGACAATCTGCCACCTTGCAGTCTGCACAGCTTTCAAAGGGAAAACAAAAGCTCAACGGCAGACAGAATGTCCAGAAAACAAAAAGCATCACTTTTAGACATGCCAAAAGAATCTTCCAGGTTTCTCAGAAGCTTCCAGGTGGGACAGCAGGAAAAAAAATAAATTAAAAGGTAAATAAAACTATTCATTAAAAAGTGCCTTGCTTGATTAAGTGAAATCAAATTAAAATGCCTCTGACATGCCTATCTATTCTTCAAGTTTTCAGGTACGCTGAGTGCGGCAGTTCACAACAGAGCAGACTGCACACCAATCTATCACACTTAAACGCAATCACAGCCAAACCTAACATCAGGCAGCGCCTAAACTGCAAAGATGCTTTTCCTGCTCCCCAGCCAGCAATCAGCCTTTTCCACGTTGGTTCATAACCACAATGAATCACTGCATTTTAATTCTTCGTTTCCTTTTCCTCGCCCCGTGGCACTTTGCTGTGCTTTTTTTAACCAGAGATTTTCCCAAGACTGCCCTTCCCCAGTTTTATTGCTGTAAGTACAGAGTGTCTTTTAAAAACCCCCACATCACTGAAGGTATTTTCTTACCTGTTGCAGTCCACGTGGAGCAGAAGGTGGGATGCACTAAGGGACACAGCTATCTTATGCCACTGCCCATCGGCCAGCCGGTAGGGGAACACCTCCGTTCTCGACTTCCCATTAAACCTGTAGTGATATCTTATCTCATCCCGCAGGCCACTGCTCTCCAGTTCAAAATAGCTGGGATTTAAAACAAGAAGAACAATCAGTTCCATGTTTTGGTTTACCCATTGCTTCTGTCACTTCTTTCTTAATTCATAAGCTTCTCTAACCAAGCACTGCATGGAAGGTCACAACCTAAAGAGGATGCTCAGCAAGGATTAGCTACTAGTTGGTTTCGATAGAAGAGGCAGAGATCAAGACCATACATTCAGTGCACTACAAAAACTGCAACACCAATTACACAAAACCAGCTCACACTCAAAACACCATTTGACAGTGCTGGAAATTGAAGTCCTCTTTTTACCCACAGAACAGGATCAACTCACGAGAAAATGATCTCTGCTCTGCTCTAGTCACCAAAACGTTCTGGATAAGCACAGGATTTGCAGGAAATGCACAAGTAAAGACCTGCACATATCCTTACCAATGAACAGCCTACAGGCCATTAAGTCAAGGAAACAACAGGCAATCATTACATTTTTATTTACTATTTCAAAGTCTGCTTTTTAAACATCTGATTACTCTTTATTTACTATTTGAAAATCCACTCCTTAAAACCCTGATTACTCTGATGACTCCCCTAAATGTAATCACGCTCCACTCCTGACTTCTGTTGTTAGAGCTGTAAATGTGCAGCTTCATAAGGGAATCAAACCTCTCAGCTGGATTAAGCATCTCAACACCTGGCATACACAATCAGAACCTTCAGTTGTCATAGGAGAACAGCCACAGGAGGACTAAGGAAGCACAGCTACTAACTGACTTCATGGCACTGGGAGGACTCAGTTCTTCTTCCAGGGGGATCGTAGTTCCTTGAGATAGGAGCACACTGACAGTGTCTTCTCTTGGAACTCAGATCATGCAGAGTATTTACAGCATATCAAATCAAGGCTTTCTTTTCCCTGCTAAAATGAAGCCCTGGATAGAAAGGAGGGGATGCAGATCTCCTCTCATAGCAGACATAACTCTACAACTAAGTGCAGATGTTGGCTTGCCCAGTTAGTCCCCATCCATGTCTGCCTCCACAGAACCATGCCCTTCCCGACCAGACAATGCCAATTTAACAGTTGAAAGATGAGTGCTAATTTGGGGTAAAAGAAATAATAATGGCTACAGTAATGGAATCCACTTCCAAAAACTCAAGGCAGCATGGAAGAAATGAGTACCCAGGTGCTGACTTTCACCTTCCCATAAGCCTCTCACACTGCTCAACTGTACACAGACCTAACAGGCAGTGTGCACAAGTGTCGCAGGAGGTGTGTGTGCTTCACCACGAGTAGCTCTCACCAGCTGAGAGTGGGGGCTCTTTTTCACCTGAAAACAGAAACAGAGCTCTTGGGGAGGGACTTACTTAGGTGATAAAACACCAGCTGGGAATAGGTGCAAAAGCTTGCAACACAGCAGGAGGGGGAACCACCAAACCCATAAACCTGGACCAAAAGAGAAACTCAAGCCCTTCTCCATCCTGCCAGTGCCTTGCAATTACATTTTTCATGCAGCATGTGAGCGTATTCAGGTCACCTGAGTCAAGGTGGCAAAGTAAAAGTAGACACAGGCAGATAAAAGCAAACCCAACACAGAATGAAAACACAGCAGGCATGAGTACAGAGTGGAAAAAACAAGAGAGGCTGTTGTGAAGGGACTGACCTGCTTCATGAACACAGGGGCACGAGGTGGGCTCAGAAAGAAGGGTTTCCAAAACACCAGCAGTGGTGATTAATGACTGCTACGACCCATTAAAACACCTAAATTACAGTCATGAGAAACCTGGAGAGGGACTTGTTGTCTTCTTTTATTTTGAGCGCAGCCAATGAACAGAAGCTACTACTGCTGGCGTTTCAAGCCAGGACAGCGCTAGGACAGGTACTGTCAGCGAAGTCTTCCTTGCAAAGTTAAACGTTTCCTAATTGCCATCTGCTGCCAAAGCACAAAAGGAAGCCATCAAAGAGACCTTCTTTCTCTCTTGTTCAGATAAACAGCAGTGAGGCAGGCAACTCAAAAAACACCCCAAAAAACGCTGCACAGCATTCTAGCCTCTCTCACACACAAAATATATGTGTGTGTGTGTGTGTGTATATATTCATGTCATTGATCAGAGCAGCTTAAAAGCCTGAGAGCAAGAGAAGTCCTGCTGCAGGGAGCACATCTCTTCCTGCAGTCATCCTTCATAATCTCTTACAGCCACAGAGCTAATCGTTTACTACACAATGTTTTGTTTGCTAACAACAAGGCAGCAGTTCAGCCCTGGAAAGGTCAGTCAGATACTGTACTTAATCACATCTCTCCTCTATTATACTGTACTTAATCACATCTCTCCTCTGTTACGTGAGCAGCAGAGGGAATTGCAAAGCAATGTAGCTTCTCATCTGACAAGCTTTAGTGCCAATAGTTGCTTCAGGACTGAAAACAGCTTCTTGCTTAGGCACTGAGTCTATTGTGAGTCTCCCAGCTAACTCATATAGTACAGAAGAGACTAGTTCAAATGTACTATCAAAGCCAGTACTAACATTTCTACCTACCTACTGGGATCAGTATTATCCAGTGTACTCATTAATGACCTGGATGAGGGCACAGAGTGCACTGTCAGCAAGTTTGCTGACAACACCAAGCCGAGTGGAGTGGCTGCCACACCAGAGGGTTGTGCTGCCAGTAAGAGAGACTTGGGCTGGAGAGCTGGGCAGAGAGAAATGTAATGAAGTTCAACAGGGGCAAATGTAGTCATGCACCTGGGAAAGAACAATCCCATGGATCAGTATAGGCTGGGGAATGACCTGCTGGAGAGCAGTGAAGGGGAGAAGGACTTGGGAGTCCTGGTGGATGGAAGGATGGCTGTGACCAGCAGTGTGCTTTGGTGGCAAGCAAGGCCAATCTCATTCTGAGGTGTACCAGAAGGGCTGTGGTTAGTAGGTCGAGGGAGGTTCTCCTGCCCCTCTACTCTGCCCTGGTGAGGCCTCATCTGGAGTATTGTGCCCAGTTCTGGACCTCCCCCCACCTCAAGAAGGACAGGGAGATGGTTGAGAGAGTCCAGCAGAGAGCCACAAAGATGACTGAGAAAGTTGAACATCTTCCTTATGAAGAGAGCCTGGGGAGGAAGAGACTGAGGGGTGACCTCATTCATGTTTACAAATATGTGCAGAGTGAGTGCCAGGAGGCTGGAGCCAACCTCTGCTGGGTGATGTCCAGTGGCAGGACAAGGGGCAATGGGTGGAAGCTGAGGCACAGGAAGTTCCATGTGAACCCAAGGAAGAGTTTTTTTTCCCTGTGAGGGTGACAGAGCACTGGAACAGGCTGCCCAGGGAGGTTGTGGAGTCTTCCTCTCTGGAGATATTCAAGAACCATTTGCATGCATTCCAGTGTGATCTGCTCTAGGTGATCCTGCTCTGGCAGAGGGGCTGGACCAGATGAGCCTTTGGGGTCCCTTCCAGCCCCTGACATTCTGTGATTCTATGATCTGCCCAAATCACTGCTAGGCACCACAGGACTGTATAAAACACTGCATTTTACCTCTCTGGTGACAGGAGAGGAGGATGACAGCAGACAAACCCTGCACCTATTTTTCACTACACTTCAGCAAGTGCAAATCAGAAGCAGTTACACCTAGACAGCCATCAATAAACCACAGCCCACAAAATGCTCACAGTGGAAACTGGCTGGATTAGCCCACCAGCTGTCTATCTCCAGGAGTTCAAAACACAAGGCAGTGCAAACCACCACTCTTGGCACTGGTTTTATTTTTGAAGGTGCACAAATTCTCATCAAGATGTTGGCTACACATACACACACTTCATCACATGCACAGCTCAGAAAATGTAGCTGTCTTGTCTCCACCAGAATATAATTCATGTGCAAATAGCTTTCTCAATAGCAAACATCTTCTCTTTCCTCATCTTACCAGGCTCTGAAGGAAAGCCTCTTCAAAAGCAATAACATAAAGGCCATTCATTCTTGGCAATACATGTGCCTGCTCTGTGTTTAAACTCTAAGCTGCAAATTGTGAAATGGAAAACAAATGAGTGGAAAAACATAACCTTGGGCAAGAAATCATCAACCTGAGAGAAAATAATTAGTAAATCAGAGAAAACAAATTGATTTTTTTTAATATCTATCTCATCTTTGACTTGAAACACACAGGGGGGTTTTATCTACTGTAAGCCAAGAGATTAACATACAAGGGGTCAGAAAATGAATGAATCCCTATCAGGTGCTTTGCAGGTACTGCCCAGCATTTCACCAGGAGAACACAGGAACAGAGAATGAGCTGGAGTCCTGACAAGTCTGCAGCAGCTGGGACAGCCTCAATCAGTGTATCATCAGTAGGCAAGTGTGGACTTCCAGCATTGCCATGAGCATGTATAGAGTTAACCCTCCTGGGGGTGGTCTGAACCTAATCCCAAGTGTAGTGGTTAGCCCACTCCTCATCTAGACCCCCTATAAAAACAGAGGAACTTGCTGTTTCTCTTTGCCCTCCCTGCCTGCCAGCACCACCCTTGTTCCTGTTGCCCCTGTTCTTGCCACCCATCCACCCTAGCACATGGTGGGACCACTCCTACCTGAATCTACCTCCATCCATTGCCATCAATCTGGTTGTGTGTATATATATGTATATATATATATCTTGTTTCCCTTCCCTATGCCTCTTTGTAACTCCCCTACCTTAAATAAAAGGTATTTATTGTTAAAGTCCAGTCCAACCTAGCACCCAGCCCTGGCCAGTGAACCAGACCATGGCACTAAGTGCCTCATCCAGGTTTTGCTTCAACACCTCCAGGTACAGTGACTCCACCACCTCCCTGGGCAGCCCATTCCAATGCCAACCACTCTCTCTGCCCACAGCTTCCTCCTAACGTCCAGCCTAGACCTCCCCTGGCACAACTTGAGACTGGGTCCCCTTCTTCTGTTGCTGGTTGCCTGGCAGAAGAGCCCAACCCCACCTGGCTACAGCCTCCCTTCAGGTAGCTGTAGACAGTAATAAGATCACCCCTGGGCCTCCACCTCTCCAGGCTAAACATCTGTGCCAAACAAACATGATGCATTTGCAGATTTTACTGCTGCTGAGTTGTGGCAGTGGGGAGCACAGGGAGGGCTCACAGATTCCAAGACTGGAGCCCAAGAAGAGCTCTGGGATCTGTGGCCTTCTGAATCTCCTTACATAGCACTTCTTGCTCTTATCTTTACGATGCTTGCACCTACCACAAGACATTGAAATATCCCCCAATGAAGACAGGGCTCCATCTGGTAAGCCTGAGACTGATTAGATGCTTGATAAGAGCTCTAAGAACTAAAGCAAAGCTACTTTTTACACTAGATTCTGGAATGTTCTCCTTTATCACTTTCAAACACAAATAAAGCAGAGCTGCAATTCTAACTGTACAACTTCCATCATCCCTGATCAAGTGTCGAACGGAGCCCCACAGCCTCTTTCAAGCAGCAGCACCAGCACTTACAGCAGATGCTCTTAAAGCTACTGAACAGATGTCCCAGGGCAAGGCAGTAGGCACAGATGGCATCTCTGTGAATATGTACAAACTTGGGGTTGCCATCCAGTCAAAACACTTGTGCATCTGCTTAACATTGTGTGAGAGAAGGTCACAAAACCCCAGGAGTTCAAGGGTGGAAGCACCATTCACTGTGCTCTCGCTGCAGCAACGCCACGGTGTCCGTTCTCTCAGCTGCTGGGAGAAAGAAAACCACTGCCCTAAGAGGAATCAAGCTGTTGTTGAATAGCAGCTTCTGGAAAGTTACATCAGCCTGGTCAGGGCACAGGTTTGTCACAGCAAAGCCAATTCAAAGGAACGTCAGAGACCAGCCCGTTTGATGTCACCAGCCACGAGTTTGGGAAGCTTCTGCACAAGTTTCCCTACTCGGATACGTTTGCACACAGCTTTTTCATTTCACAATAGCACTGTGCCAAACAATGTCAGAGCAGTTAATGATGTTTCATGATAAAAACTGCTTCAGGCAAGACTGTGCCTTAAGCATCTTCACAGACATCTTGATGTATCCAGACACAAAGAGCCATGGAATCTACTTGCTTTGTCACAAAGATTTCAGTGGTTTCAGCATACAGAAACTCAGTGATGAATCACAGATCGTTACTCCCTTGGCCTTCCACTGCTCCCCACCACTGATGGAGTCTGCACACAGTGGAACACACAGCAGAGTGGCGTTTCAATTGTGCTGCCAAGTGGCTCAGCCTGGACAGCAACATGAATGTATCTGGGATCTTGTTCTAATGCTTCCCAGGGGAAAGCAAGTCAGGCCAAGAGCAAGCAGTAGGCACATTGCACTGCAGATAAGCTGGCAGGCACCGGCCCAGGGCATCGCCACAGTCCATGAAGCCATACAGAGCCCAAGCAGTGCCTCTGAGAGATGAGATGCATCTCTTCAAGCAGAAGTAAATGCTCACCTTACTGCTGTCACCACAGTTCTGTAGGGATGCAAAACCAGAGTGAGTAGCAGTTGTCAAGGCAAGCATTTCAGTTACTTCCACAGTGCTGTTCTCCCAGCCTAGTCACTGTGAGGTGACAGGGTAAGATCCCAAGCTCTGAGGCACTATGCATTGCCAAAGAGGGGCTTCTGAAGAAATGCTCTTACACGCTCGGGTGTACAGCTCTAGTCCTCCACTGTATACTGGCAAACCATACAGAACTGCTCCCTACAGGGAGTGCAATCGAGGGGCTGCAACACAGATCCACGCAAGGTCAGTCCTACCACTCCTACCCCGGCAGCAATCATGCACTGATAGCATCAGAGCTCACAGGCTCAATCAAACTGCCATCAGCTGGCACAAAGATGCTGTGAACAGAAGCATCACCTGTCGCAACGAAGGTACCTTGCTGAAAAATCATATTAAGTTTCTACAAAAGCAAAGGCAAAAGCTAAGTGCCAGATGCTGTGCAAAGACTCTATCATCACCCACAGTACTCCTCCTACACAAGCAAATCCAAAACAAGCCAAAACTTAATACCAAATTCTTTCAAACCCCTCAAGTAAGAGCCTGAAAGTTCCATTTCGCTGTGTTGTTGGCTACCTAAACAGGGATTTTTCAGACATGTGTATTCTTTCGTTGCAAACAAAAGGAACTAAATCCAGTCAATTAAACAACTTTATTTTTCCACCCAAGCCACTCTGGGGACAACAGGAATCATGTTATTACAACCTAGCTTGAAACATTTAGCAATAAAAACACCCACGCTGACACTTGCCATAAATAAACACTTTGTCTTTTGTTCTCCAAATCTTCTAGGTGACAGCTGGGCATGCAAGCTGCAAGGCAGCACTCATTTATGATGCTCAGAACGTGCATTTGTGTACCTGCAGCTTGGCAAAGGACATCCAAATACAAATTTGCTCTCGTTTTTAATCATATAAAGAAAAAAAAGCAACCCCAGCATCTGCCCACCAGCAAAAAGGCAGCTGGAGCCAGAGCTGGTACCCAGTAGCCATGCATTTTCAGAGCATGCACTCTAAGGACTGACCTTAAGCATTCTTTGTTCCATTTTATATGACTAAAACACTATCTTCATAGAGCCTGCTATCTCCTTACTATCTCAAGACCTGGTCTGTCTCCTAATCATAGTAAACCAAGTAGGTAGCACCATGCTGCACCCAGAAAGAGTACAGACTTTTAGTAGGCTTCAGACCTAGCACAGTCAGCAGGAGAGAAGATTGATCATTTGAGTAAGGTGAGGTCATGAGACTCCTGAGCTGCTACCTCTCATACAAACCAAAAACCCCCACCAAGCACACTGTCCTCACACACATGTAGACAGAACCCCCCCCCTCCCAGGTACCAAGATCTCTCTCCTAAAGATAGGTATCTGCAAGAAGTCGGCAAGTAACAGGAGACATTACTGAAAGGAGACTGCAGCCAGGTGGGGTTGGGCTCTTCTCCCAGGCAAGCAGCAACAGAAGAAGGGGACACAGTCTGAAGCTGTGCCAGGGGAGGTCTAGGCTGGATGTTAGGAGAATGCTCTTCAGAGAGTGATTGGCATTGGAATGGGCTGCCCAGGGAGGTGGTGGAGTTGCCATGCCTGGAGGTATCACAGTATCACAGTATCACAGTATCACCAAGGTTGGAAGAGACCTCACAGATCATCAAGTCCAACCCTTTACCACAGTGCCCAAGGCTAGACCATGGCACCAAGTGCCACATCCAACCTTGCCTTGAACTGCCCCAGGGACGACGACTCCACCACCTCCCCAGGCAGCCCATTCCAGTGCCTAATGACTCTCTCAGTGAAGAACTTTCTCCTCACCTCGAGCCGAAATTTCCCCTGGCGCAGCCTGAGGCTGTGTCCTCTTGTTCTGGAGCTGGCCACCTGAGAGAAGAGAGCAACCTCCTCCTGGCCACAACCACCCCTCTGAATGAGGCACTTGGTGCCATGGTCTGGTTGATTGGACAGAGCTGGGTGCTAGGTTGGAGAGGATGAGCTTGGAGGTCTCTTCCAACCTGGTTGATTCTATGACATTTATGCCCTCCCCAAAATCAGCAATTGATCTCACAGTAAGGGACCTAGTGTCAGCACTCATGAAAGACACAGCCTCCCTTTCCTACCTGCTTATTCCATCCTCATCCTTTTTAGCCACTCAGTTGCAATACAGCATAGCAAGCCAGTGAACCAGCCTGACAGAAAAGTAACCTGACAAAAGGAAAGCATCAGTTCTTTACATGTCGCCACTCCAAACCCATCACCTCGTAATTACTGTCACCCTAACTCCTGCAATGAACCCAACCCACAACTACTCTCTGAAGTAGCCCTTAGAGGGCTCACCATCCACAACCCATGACCAAAGGTCCCTTCCCCCACTGAACCATTTGCAATCCACAAAACATTTCCACCTGGGAACTTCCCAAATAGTAGCTGTTGACTTTTTAAGGCTAAGCAGGGACTGGGAGCTGGCATTAACTCAGGGACCAGGTACGCAGAAGAATGGAGTACCAGTGCGGGCAGAGCCCCCAGCAGAGCTGTAGCCAAAGCAGAGTATTGCCCCACTCCAGCCCCTCCCTCCCACTCATCGCTGCACCCCGACAGCTCTGCTCGTGGGAGCCCTACACGCACAATCTCTCAGCAGCAGGCTTTAACAAAACAAAAGAGGATAACGCAGCCTTTTAAACTAATGAGACCTGCCTCCATGTTTGAAAACAAATTACACTAATTGCTACATCCTTACACCAAAGGTTCCTCCCTCTGATCTTGCCCACAAACCCAGCTTCGCAGCGACTCCTCAGCACTAATTCTATTCGTCTGCATTTCTGATAGGTTCCCAGCGAAGCAGCTTTTCCTTTCCACTCTCAAGGCTCAGTCGCGTCTGCTCCCTGCTGCTCTCTGGATGCCTTCAGTCTCCCCCTGCCCTGCAGGTCCCCCCCTTCCTCTCCTTCCCTCCCTGCTGCCACCTGAGCACCGGCAGCTTTCCGAGCCGGCAGGCGGTCTTTAGGGCCGGCACTGCCCCCCTCCCCCCTGTTGGATGGCAGCACCTAGGGCAAGGAAAGCACACAGGCATCCTTACAAACTGCAAACAAAACCCCAGAGCAGGCAGAGCAGCCAGGCCAAGCAAACGGCCGTTCATGAACGACGTGATGCTGACATCAAACTGCCTGGGGGTTGTGGCACTATTGCAGTTACATCCTCAACAAGCAGCCCAAATTCAGCAGACACTGCGCTCGGAAACTTGCCTTTGGTGTAAGCCTGAGACATTTCAGTGCTTTGCCTGTACCACAGGCTCATAAAACAAGCAAGCAGAATAAGTCAGCATGTTGGAGAAGAGTCCTGGGGGACCCACACATCCTGCTCCTAGCTGACAACAACATTTCTGCACCATCCACGTTCAGTTTCAGAGTTTCAGACTCTGGGAGGATCAACACTTTGATGGCTCTAACAATCAGAGGTGCAAACGAGCAAGTTGTACCAGGGGTTCAAGGGCAAGAACAGGCCTGGAGCTGGCCATATAGAATCTTATGTGTGGTGCAGTGCTGATCTCATTGCTGAGGCAACCAGTTCACAATTAACCTGGTGCAACAGCTAGTGGCACGACAAGACACAGTGGTAGGTACTTGCTCTGATACCATACAGAGTTAGTACTCGAGCTCTGTTGCATGGTGTAGGATTAGGATGTAGAAGCTGTCACTGGGATGGGTTTAGTACTGCTAAAGGAGTTACTCTTGGAACCAAGACCTTAACAACAACTTGAAAGCAGAACATAATCGAGAAACTAGGAGGGCTGCAGCAGCTCTGCTATGAGAATAGGCTGAGAGAGTTGGGGCTCTGCAGCCTGGAGAAGAGAAGGTTTCAAGGAGGCTATGGAGTGGCCTTCCAGTGTCTGAAGGGGACTACAGGAAGGCTGGGGAGTGACTATTGACAAGGTCTTGTAATGACAGGATGAAGAGGAATGGGTTTAAAGTGGCAGAAGGGAGAGTTAAACTAGATGTTAGGGAAGTGTTCTTTGCAGTGAGGGTGGTGAGACACTGGCACAGGTTGCCCAGGGAGGTTGTGGCTGCTCCCTCCCTGGAGGAGTTCAAGGCCAGGTTGGATGAGGCCCTGAGTGACCTGTTCTAGTGGGAGGTGTCCCTGCCTATGGCAGGGGCTTGAAACTGGATGAGCTTTGAGGTCCCTTCCAACTTAAACCATTCTATGATTATTGAGTGGTTTAGGGTGTTGGTTGTGTTCAGGGTAAAGAATATGGTGGTGGTTATTAAGGGTAGAAGGTCAATAGAGGGAGTCATCCATTCTGCTCCAGTGGCCAACAAGGTCCAATCAATGTGTCCCAACAGCTGGTTATCATCAGCATGCTACTGCATCACAGGCATGATGATTGTCAGCCTTGAGTATATAAAACCTGCTCTCAGCAGGGAGGCACAGAAGGGAAGGTAGCTCCTCAAGCACTAACTCCTCTTCGACAACACTTACATCAGTGGAAGATGTATTCGATAGAAGACTCCTTCCTCACTTTCTTACTTTGCATACTTTAATCCCATGCACAGAAGTAGGTGGGCCCAAGTCTCTTTCTGTTGGCATCTCCAAAGATCTTTTGTGACCAAAACCCAAAGAAGATTTAACAAGGCTCATTTGCTTGTTCCACTGTGGGGGGAGGGAGAAATAAATACTTAAACAGGTGTGGAGGTGCCTCACAAATTCACTTCAGCCCCTTCAGAGGCTGCATCTTTATATTCTCGGTACAACTTCCCAGTTTAGCAATTCTACATATAAATATTAATGAGGATGTGGCCTTCACCCTAAAATAGAAAGGTTAATGGCTATATTTGCAGAGTTTTGCCTTCCCTTTGTTGAGTACCAGGCACCTCAGAATCCAGTGTGTGTATACACAACTTACAGGAAATAACCTGAAATGGAGCATGCAGTAAATCCAATCTTTCAGGTCTACAACTAGGGTCACAAGTCACTTGCATAGGTTTCTTTTCATTAATCAGGTTTCAGTGTTTAATTTAACCAGCTTGTAACCCTTCTGTGGTTTTAATCAACTATATTGCAGCCTGGTAGCCTTCCAGCTCTTACTTGTGAAGACAGAGCTTTCTATCTACTCCTCAACATCCTCAGACGCTGTTCATGATGCCACTGAGGGCAAGCATCCAACAATATGCTTGAGTCATAGAATTGACCAGGTTGGAAGAGACCTCCAAGTTTACCCAGTCCAACCTAGCACCCAGCCCTGGCCAGTCAACCAGACCATGGCACTAAGTGCCCCAGCCAGGCTTTGCTTCAACACCTCCAGGGACAACAACTCCACCACTTCCCTGGGCAGCTCATTCCAATAGCAAATCACTCTTCCAATAACTTCCTCCTAACGTCCAGTCCTGTGCCTGTTCCCACCCAAAAGTGACTTGCTAGGAGGGTGATACATTTATGAGAATCCCCACAGCTTGGTGTCACATTGCGAGGGGCCAAGCTGTCCACTCAATAAATCCATTTCACCATAGCTGTGTAAGTAGCTTCAAGTTCCCAAACATTTGGTGTGGCACACATTCTCTGAGCCTAAGGTCCTAGGCATAGGTTGTAAGCATAAAAATAAAAAGAAATAAAGAAAGAAAAATTAAGGAAAAAAATATTTTAGGGCTCCAAGAAAGAAAATCTTCAAAACATTCATCTCGTGACTTACTGTCCAGTCCTACCGGGGTGGGAGCTCCCATTCTGAAACACTCTTCAGAGAGAATGACAACACATGGAGAGAAAGTTAGCACTAATAAACATGAAGCAAATGGAGAAGATGGACATGGGACACGTGGAAAGCATTAGGGAAGAATAAGCAACTTGGCCTTTCAAAATCAGTAATTGTTTTCATTCTCGTTAGTAACCAGGCAGAGTTACAAAACCAAGGATGACTTCTTTGGGAAGGCAAGAGAGAGGAACAACACACAAGACTCAGAGACCTTGAAAAATGCACAAAATGAGACCTTGAGGGGAAGGTCAATAAGGGGCACAATTTTCCCATCAGTAAGAGGAGAAAATCTTACAGCAATCAGTTGCTGTAAATTGTGCTGCAGAGCAGTCAGGAAATCACAGCCAGCAGCTATGGTGAAAGGCAGTGTTTCAGAGAGCCTGAGCCTGGCTACCTGAGCATCCTTGACAGATTTCTCCAGACACTGATTATGACCAGCAGTGAGAAGCAACCATCAATATGCTTCCAACTCAAGAGGCTGAACAGCACAAAGATAATGCTGACTCCATCTAATTTATGTTCTTGTGCTTTGGACCATGCAAGGCCAGAGCAGGTTAGGAGAAAGTGGTCAACTTTGGATGAAACTGTAAGAAATCACTGCTGATGTAAGGATTCATTATGGTAGAAATTTTAAATACCTTGGTCTTTTCCAAGTGTCTCAGTGGTCTGAAGAGTCAGAGACTGGGAGTGAATCAGGTCACAAATACCTTCTAGGAAGAACTGGCTAGCATAATTCTCCACTAAAGAAAACAATTTTTGCATTCCAGGTGACCTGGCTGTCCATCCTGTATTACATTTTGGTATATGTAACTTCAGGAAAAATACATCCTCTATTTATCACTCTACTACAGATGACTACATGCACATTGCACTGTTCCACTAGACTTAAGCTGAGTTAATTAAGATTTCCGTTTTCCATACAGTGGGATCATGAAAATAAATTCTTTGTCATCATTGAAGTTGATGCACTGAGGTAAGATGTTAACAAATGTGCATTTATCATGGTTGCAGCATAAATTTTGTCCATTTGATGATGATATCAATTAAGAGCAAATCTCTGGCTCTTGTAACATCTCCATTTAGCACAGCAAAACAGCAGATCTGAACTACTGACTTCATAGAATAACAAAACCAACCAGGTTGGAAGAGACCTCCAAGCTCAGCCAGTCCAACCTATCACCCAGCCCTGGCCAGTCAACCAGACCATGGCAGTAAGTGACTCATCCAGGCTTGGCTTCAACACCTCCAGGCACGGCGACTCCACCACCTCCCTGGGCAGCCCATTCCAATGCCAATCACTCTCTCTGACAACAACTTCCTCCTGATATCCAGCCAATCCTCCCTTGGCACAGCTTGAGGCTGTCCCCCCTTCTTCTGTTGTCAGGAAGAAGAGACCAACCCCACCTGATTACAACCTCCTTTGAAAAGTTGTATTCCTTTTATTTTAATACTTTTGATTTCAGAATTCCATGTTATTGGAAAATAAAATAATTTTCAAACTCACCAGAGAAACAAACTATAAACCAACCATTCTGTGTATTGCTGCCTCCTGGCAATCATCTCCATTACATGCATCATGAAAAAGTGCCTTTAAAACCAGTTATTCTGGGATATGTAACTTAGATATTCACACCTCCTTTTGTTGCTTGAAATAAAATCTGTCAGCTATTAAATCTGTATCCAACAAAAGAAGATATCTCCCATAAAGATATAACTCTGGTCCCACAGCTACTTTTATTCAGGTGTTGTTAACCTCCTGCATGTTCTGAGGTCTTGAACTGTTAACTTTGCTGCTGTTGGTATGCTGGAAAGTTGAAATCCACTATGTGATTAGCTGCACTATCACCAGTTTTGTGCATAAGAGAAGAGTTCTTGGCTTTCTGGTCAGGTAATAAATATAACCTTACACTCACTCTCATAGATCCTAATTAATTATGCTGCAGCATAACAATGTTTCTTCCTGTTCTCTTCACACTGTTTGTTTTCATAGACTCATGGAAGGTTGAAAAAAGCTTGCCAAAGAAAAATCTGTCACCAGCACAGGACCGTGATAATCATAGAATCATTGAATAGTCTGGGTTGGAAGGGACCTCCAAAGATCCTCTAGTCCAAACCTAAATAATTATCAACAGCTTAGCAGGAGTGACAGATGTGCAAAGGCTTCCCCTGAGTACCTGAAAGGAGGCTGTAGCCAAGCAAGGGCTGTCTCTTCTCCCAGGCACTCAGCAGCAGAACAAGAGGACACAGTCTCAAACTGCACCAGGGCAAGCTTAGGCTGGACATTAGGAAGAAATTCTTCACAGAAGAAGTGATTGGCATTGGAATGGGCTGCTCGGGGAGGTGGTGGAGTCACCATCCCTGGAGGTGTTGAAGAGGAGGCTGGATGAGGCACTTAGTGCCATGGGTTAGTTAATTAGAAGGGTAAGGTGACAGGTTGGACTTGATGATGCTAGAGGTCTCTTCCAACCTGGGTAATTCTGTGGTTCTGTGAAAGGGTCTGCACCCATTTCAGCTTCTCTGTAAAGGTGAAGACAAAATGCACTTGAGCAATTTGAGCAAAGTAAAACACCAAGCAGAAACTTCTGCTACTACATCCATCATCACGCAAGCAGAGTTCTCTTCAGCCCCAAATCTTTGCTCTCTACTCCTGACCAGTGTTTAAAAGTCTTTTCTTCACTGTCATCCTCTGTATTCATTTCTGTCATCACAGACCTAAGAGTTGTGGTTATCAAGGTCTGAGAAAACCACAGAAACAAACAGTGACTCTCTTTAAGGGATACACGATAAAAAGAAGGATAATTGCAGTAATCCATCTGACAGCCAGAATGTAACAGCAGTCATTAGCCAACACTGGACATGCCCACTCCAACTCTTACATAGAGCTACCCACACTGAAACCAGCTGAGCAACCACACACAACTACAGAGGTTTCAGTGGCAGCAGCAGCCTTCAACTACATCTATCTTTTAATGGATGTCTATTAATTTGAAATGCAAAGATAAGCTCAGAGCCAGGAAGAACATCGACAGTGCACTTTGTTCAGTCAAGATAACCCCTGCATAGCACATCTCTCTACAAGCCTCTGTCTCTGCCTGTCAAGATAGAGGAGCTAAGTAGTTAAATGAAGAAGTCATATCTAAAACTCCACTGTATAATAATCACTGCCAGTCTAGTCTGACCTTGCATTCTGCCAAGTGCATGTGTGCACCCCTACACAGAATCAACCAGGTTGGAGGAGACCTCCAAGCTCATCCACTCCAACCTATCACCCAACCCTATCCAATCCCATCCAATCAACTAGACCATGGTACTAAGTGCCTCACTCAGTCTTTTCTTGAACATGTGACAGTTGCCCTCTGTCAGTGGCTCTCCTCTAGGTCCTCTTTCTCAGATTAAAAGAGAGAATTAAAAACTGCTCAGCATGGCAAGCTGATGCTAACCACGGCTTCAGGAGGGACTTCAAGGATCCTCTGGCCCCACGTTTTTTGGGAAAGCCATGGATTAAGTCATTGCCTTCTCTGTCACACACTTTCTCAGTAAAATAAAATTAGGCTAGGAGTTGTGTAAAATGTATCTAATTAATATGATTAAATACCAATAGGAGTTTTATTTCCATTAAAAACTTCTTTTAGAGCTGCAGAATGTCTGCTGTTAGCTTGGAAATGGGAGCAACCACGGAACATCCTCCTGCTTGTATGACAACAGAAAGTCAGACTAGATACAGAAGTCCCTAAAGCCTAAGAAATCATGGAAAAGGCATTCACTAAGTTACAAGCAGGGTCTGGTTTGTCACAACACACACTTCACAACACCCAAACATCACTGGAATAGTGTCGTGGGTCATAGCACAAAGCACAACTCTTTCATTATTGTTTCATGATGATGATGATGAGTGCCACTCTTAAAAGCTAACGAAAGAGACCTCTCGTCCTCCTCCACTGACAACAAAAGAAGAGACACAAACATGAAACACGAATATGCCATGCTTGTGTCAGGAGGGTAACAGACACATCACCACACAGAAGCAGCCGAATTGCTGAACTCCAAAAAGAAAGCACTTTAAAATGCTAGGAAGCCACAGCAGAGCAGGAAACATGTTACGCTGAATTTGGACGAGAAGGCAAACTCCAGAACGCCTGCGAGAAGCCAGGAGCAGAAATTGCATTACAAGGTTTGTAACCTCCGAAGCCCGCCACGTCTGCACTGCTCTGGTTCTGACCCTCCTCCTGAAGTTCATTTATTTTACAGACAGGATACATACATAGTGCATTCCTTCCAGAGCAAACAAACAAATCTCAAACCAAACCCAACCAACTAGAAAAGGGAAAACTCTGCAGAAAGGCTTTAACTTGCACGTTGTGTTTTGTATCTCCTGCTTCAGCACACCGGCAAAAGGGAGCAGAGTGCTCAGTGCCTGTTAGATTGTTGTGGCGCAAGAGAGAAAGGCTTTCCTCTTACCTGTGCTCCAGCTCTCGGATGGACACTATGACTCCAGAGGTTGATGCCTTCTGCTGCAGGGTGGCCAAAAAGGTGAACTCGCTTTTATTGCGGAAGAGCTGAACTAACTTCTCGCTCACGTGGGGCGCTGCGTGGATTTCTCTCTCTGTATCTAGGAAGTTCGTGTCAGGAAGAGGAAGAGAAGGAAACAAGAGTACAGTAAAAACACTACTTCAGAAAGAGTCAGATTCCATTTTTCACTTTCCCATTGGCATTTTTCATATTTTCAGGCTCCAGTACTGCAGCTGTTCAGCGAAGAAGCCCAAATGCCATCTCTGCCAGCACGGCCACTTGTCACTTGGACAAGTTCACAACCGCTCGGCTACTGATTCCTGACTGAATTTTTGACGGGGTGCTGAGCCGTTTGTGTCCGCAGCGAGCGGAATAAGTTGCTGTAAAAAAGGTGTGCTGCAGTCAGATAAATAAGCTCCTAAATTCTGAGAACTCTCAGGCACTGCCTCTCCCAGCACAATTCACCAAGCTCCCATTTCAGCCTTCACCGCTGACTCCGCTACCGCCTCTCCATCGTAGATCAGAGGGAAGCTGTCCTGGCCCCGCGCAAGGCGGAGATGTATGATTGCTAATAATGCTATATGGCTGTGCTTCTGCCTGAGAAATAAATACAGGACACGCTTGCAGCCCACCAGCCTCTGAGGGATTTCTCAGTTTAAAGAAGCAAAGCGTGACAGCTCATGCAATATTTATTAAACCACAGCCTGGCCAGGCAGATGCAGAGAGACTTCAGCCTGGCTAATCCTGCGATGGCCAAGCAGCCTCTTGCCTTCTCCTGTTTGATCTTCTAAAGATTCAAATGCAGCATCTCCCACCACATTCGTTTCCATCCCGTCCTTTTATTCACAATAGATCATTGCTAGGAGAGGCGATTAAGGACGAAAGGGAGAAATCTCAGCCTTTCACCTCCCCACCTCTCACGCTGGGCCTTTGTCACACATTTGCAAGACCTGTGCCACTTGTGGTCCCTGGATGTCACAACCACTTAGAAGCCCAGCGCGCTTCCTTTCCAAAGGTTCGCTTTGAAGCCAGAAATGCTGGCACAAAGTCTCAGCTGGTAGGAAACCACAGAACTGTACTGAATCCTGGGAATCCGGCCCAGCGTGAATGCTGTAGCACACAAAGCAGAGATGGCATTCACAAGTCAGAACTTCACTGCAGAGACAGACAGAAAGACAGACGGAAAGATGGACGGATGGAAAGATGGACAGACAGGCAGACAGAAAGACAGGCAGACGGACAGACAGGCAGACAGAAAGACAGACAGACAGAAAGACAGACAGACAGAAAGACAGACAGACAGAAAGACAGACAGACAGAAAGACAGACAGACAGAAAGACAGACAGACAGAAAGACAGACAGACAGAAAGACAGACAGACAGAAAGACAGACAGACAGAAAGACAGACAGACAGACAGAAAGACAGACAGACAGAAAGACAGACAGACAGACAGACAGAAAGACAGACAGACAGACAGAAAGACAGAAAGACAGACAGACAGACAGAAAGACAGACAGACAGACAGAAAGACAGACAGACAGACAGAAAGACAGACAGACAGAAAGACAGACAGACAGAAAGACAGACAGACAGAAAGACAGACAGACAGAAAGACAGACAGACAGAAAGACAGACAGACAGACCGACCCCACCAAAACACGGTGTCATTAAATGAGGCTTTGCAGACAGAAAGAGGAGAGGCTGGCTTGAAAAACAACCTGAGCCTCAAAAACACAACTACTGAGGGAATGCCATGGACTGAAACCGAACTCCAAGGCAAAAGTACTCAAGCATGTTTTGTAATTGGCTGTCTCAATTTTTCTTGTGCAGCTTAAAGCCCTCCAAATGAGCCTACACACTCAGAATTCCTAAGACACTCGCACTCTGAGCAGCTCACCTCTGCAAATTAGGCAGCAAAAATCATGCTATCATTTGAAAATCTTGCCAGAGGCTCAAATTCACCTGATAAATAAATATAATGCCTGCTTTACAGCATCAAACTATTCATCTGTCCAATGTCACTTTTATCATAGCACAGGAAAAGGCTTCAAACAACAAAAATCATTTCCACCTGCCATCAGAAAGGGGAACAGAGGAATAAACAACCCAGCACAGAACACCTGATTATGATTTATCTGTAAGATGCCATTATCTTTATCATTACCTTCTGCTAGCAGGTGTCCCCACTGGTCATAAATACCATCTAGTTTATGTTCTAAAAGCTGAAGATGATGAAGACGGCACAGAAACTTATGTGGCACATATACCAGTAAGTTCTTCAGTATCCAGTTTGCTGGTACTGAGTTCCAAGGCACAACTGGGACTCAGAGATATGGTGTGGCATATTGGACATAAACCTCTCAGGGTGATGACCACGGCCCTGGGCTCACAACCTGGGACCTGACTACTGGCAAGGAGCCACATGGTGCCTCACTGATGCCAGCATGGCATCACCTCAGCTCCTCAGCCTGCCTGCCCCTCTCTGGCAGTGCCCTTCCTCCCACCGTGCCACCACTGGGCTCGTCAGCCCTTTGTGTGCAGAAGGCAGCACACAAACGAACGGGCAGCATGATCCACTCAGAGTAAGAGCTTTCTATTTTCAGGTTGATTTTCACACTTCAAGAAAGAAGAATTGAGAATACATACACCTCCTCACCACAGGTGCCTGAAAGGGAAAATTCTCTTTATGTTCTCTATAAAAATAACTGTCTGCTTGTAATGAAATGTCATATTTCCTCCATAATACAGAACAATATAGGTTTAGACAATAATCTTCAGTGAAACATCGCTGCATGCTTGAGTGATAATGCAATCTCAGCAAAATAAACACACAAACATAGATATGACTTTCATGTGCCCTTCTATGTGATTGTATTTTTCTTAATTTGAAATACTGACTGTCTGGAGGGGGTTTTTAAACCTACCAAAGTGTTTCTACAATTAAACAAGGCGGGGGGGGGGGGGGGGGGGGGGGGGGGGAAGCAAAGCAAGTGTACACAATTATCTCAAAAATCAACAGGCACAAATCATCTCAGAGCATTGAGTGAAGGCAACTTTCTGCCTTCAGCAAAGAGAGAGAAGCAGGAGATCCACCTGCTTCTGAGACAGGACATTTGCTGCTTGGTTTAATCCCCTTTTTAAGCCACAAGTCCAAGGAAGAAGTGCCAAGCACAAAGCAATGGTTCAGTTTGCCAAGACAGCCAAACCCTTTTAGCCACTGCCATCCCACATTTCCCTGCCTGGTGCTATCACTCCTGTTCCCAAGGACACCACCTCGCCTCCTCCTGGTTGTCTTTGTCCTGCATGAGAGCATTCAGCCTCTGCCAAGAACAGCCTTACCAAACCAGAAAGAGCGACAAAGAGAACCAGCACTAAACTTACACGGGGGATCAGCAGCATGGCTCCAGCCAGGATCTGCAGGGGCAGACCACAGCACCCTGCCTGGCTCTAGCAAGCTCTTACACACTTGGCCACCTCCATGAATTTTACCTGCAAGTGCAGTTACTCACTGTGCTCAAGCACTTGTCCCTCCCTGCCTAGCAAGGGCAGAATACAGTTATCTGCAAACAGCATATTTATTTTAAGCCGTGGGGAGAAAATTCACACCATTTTCTCCTTATATGCAAACAAACCCAGACTTTGCAACATGCTTCTGTCAAGGCAACAGGCACAGGGCCAGGTATATCTCCCCTCAGAGCACTTTTGTTGCTTAATGAGGCTACTGGCACTAAGGCTGGAGGCAGCCCACAGATACCCACCAGCCAAGCTGCAGCACACCCAGACATCCCTTAAGCACAGACCCAGATTCATCCAGCACGCCTGCCACTTGCCTACACTGCTTCCAAGCCAGGCTGAAGCATGGGTTTCAGCAGGCTGTGGGCTACTGCCAAGGGAAAATAAGTGCAGCCTTACATTAACATGCTGAGTAAGCACTACGCTGATCTCTGGGGACCCCTGCACTGCAACAGTGCTGACCAGCAACTCCTGTCTGATCTGCCAGTAACCCAGAGAGAGAGGTGAATGCTCCTCACCCTTCTCTTAAAAACTATGCTGCCAGAGATGACCAAAGAGGGCACAACATTTTCTCATGAGCACAGCTCTGCTTCTAGACATTCTCAGCAGTACAAAAAGCCACTGCAAATGTTTTTGCCTTGCTGGCAGCACGCAGAATCAGTAACAAACAGTAGGAAATCATGTTCAGCTGCACAGCACTCTCAAATATGATTACTCATTATAAATCACGGCTTTTTTTACATGTTGCTTCAAACACCATTTCTTAAGAATAAAGACCTGTCTGCAGTGAAATGCTTGGTGGTTTTAATATGCAAACCTCCTACAGAGATGATGTCTCATTTTAATTATTGTTTCGCTTTAATGGGTTTTCATTAAATTAGAGGATGGAGCAATTACCAGGGTGAATAGCTAATGTTACAAAGGTAAGTTCCCATGACTATACAGCAAAAGCACTTCTGCTAGAGAAGGTGGGAAAGCAGTGTAGTTCCATGTAAACTCTCCTGCTGGATGCCAAACCACCCTGGCAGGCAACATTCCTATATTGCTGCCATTCTGATATACATGTTAGTAGAATCATAGAATCAACCAGGTTGGAAGAGACCTTCAAGATCATCCAGTCCAACCTAGCACCCAGCCCTGGCCAATCAACCAGACCATGGCACCAAGTGCCTCATCCAGGCTCTGCTTCAACACCTCCAGGGACGGAGACTCCACCACCTCCCTGGGCAGCCCATTCCAATGCTAATCACTCTCTCTGCCCACAGCTCCCTCCTAACATCCAGCCAAGACCTGCCCTGGCACAGTTTAAGACTGGGTCCCCTTCTTCTGTTGCTGGGTGTCTGGCAGAAGAGACCAACTCCACCTGGCTACAGCCTCCCTGCAGGCAGCAGTAGAGAGCAATGAGCTCTGCCCTGAGCCTCCTCTGCTGCAGGCTGCACACCCCCAGCTCCCTCAGCCTCTCCTCACAGGGCTGTGCTCCAGGCCCCTCCCCAGCCTTGCTGCCCTTCTCTCAACACCTTCCAGCACCTCAACATCTCTCTGGAATTGAGGAGCCCACAACTGGACACAGCACTCAAGGTGTGGCCTTAGCAGTGCTGAGTACAAGGGCAGAAGAACCTCCCTTGTCCTGCTGGCCACACTGCTCCTTACGCAGGCCAGGATGCCATTGGCTCTCCTGGCCACCTGGGCACACTGCTGCCTCATGTTCAGCTACTCTCTACCAGCACCTCCAGGACCCTCTCTGCCTGGCTGCTCTCAGCCACTTTGTCCCCAGCCTGTAGTGCTGCTTGGGGTTGTTGTGGCCAAAGTGTCTCTTGCAACAAATTTAATTTGCCATTAAAAATTAAGTATCTATTTCATTCCTTTCAGGAGGCTACTGCAAATCCAATCCTAAAACTCCAGATGCCTGGGACAGCAGAATTTTGAGCCACCAAAGAAAACAAACAGAGGCTACTTATCAAATCACATTTTCTCCCCAACCAATAATTCAGTTGATTCAGTGGCTCAATGTCAGACTCATCGCTTCTTGAAAATTGGCACCAGCTAGACTGACCACAGTCATGTTAATTAAGTAGTTGTCAGAGAGTCCAAGTCCTGTGTTTGCTTTATCAGCATTTCAAACAGAACCATGGAAATAGAGTCCCCTGGAACAGAGCAGCAGACACTGCACAAGGCTTGGGGATGAACAGGTGCTGAGAAAGAAGGTGGCCACCTCCACTTCTCAAGCCCCAGCCAGCAAAAGGTACCCGAGGTGACAGAGAAAGAGTAGGAGCACAAAGCTGTAGCAAAGCCTGCTGCATGTGGGTTTCACATGTCCAGGGCCCTTGCTTGTGTTTTCCACCCAAATGGATAGAACCACCAAGGAAAGCACTGGAATTATCTCTCCAACAGCAGAAGGTTGAGCAGCAGGCCTGGGCAAACACATGGCACAGTGACTGACAGAGTCTTCAAACCATTTGGCCATTATGCTGCAGAAACAGAAAACTGGAGTAAGCCAAAGAGCTTTGCAAGAAGCCTCCTGCTGAGCCTGGTGCTGGCCTTTCTGAGGCTGCCTATCATCTGTTACCCAAGGCAGCCTCTTCAACTTGTTTCAAGGATCTTGAGCAGCTCCTGAGCTCGGGCTCGCCTTCTCAAGTAGCCTCTCCTGTTTCCTCATGGGACTCATGTTGAAAGCAAGATTATTTACAAATGGTTGATCCCTTAAATTAAATGCTTGGTAGAAATGCTTCAGAAGTTAGGCTGACACCAAAAGTACATAACCTGCTCTTAAATCATGTGAGCTAATCAAATCAGATGTATCCTCTGTTAATTAGTTCAGGAGTCACCGATTACAGCATCTTCTCCAGCACTTATCTATGCTAGATAAGGCATCACACCAGTGTGTGATGGTGTGGGAGTTATCTGCTCCCCAACACAATCAAATCACCCAGACTAGACTCAGCTGGCTGGAGCTAAGGAATGAAGCTTTGCATTCCCAGCTCAGCACAATACACAAGCAGAGATTTACAATACATTACAAGTATTCACAGCTGTATACAGCAATAGAGCAGTTAAAAGTGATACAGAAACACAGCAGCCCTCCCAGACATCAGTGCCTAGGAGGGCTCCCAACCACCCTGCCACCTTCTTTCCACACCTCTACCTTATTCCAGAGTCTGCCTTATGTGCAAGGTGAGCTGCAAGGATTGGCAAGGAGGGTTAGAAGCAGAATGATTAGTTGGGTTACACAGATCCAAGTGTAACAGCCGAAGCCCAGGGAGAGAAAACACAGACACCAACTCTTGCAGATAGAGACACTCTGTCTTTTCTATGTTTGTGTCCTTGTTTTTATACATCTCAGCAAACCTATGGGTGAAGCAGCCCTCACCATTGATTCCTTTTCACAGCCTAGAATCTAATTTTTCTCATTAAAATATTCCAACTATCCTCCAACCAGCACACAGTGTGACTTTAAAGGTTGCTGTTTGCCAATCTGTTAAACAACCACCTGTTGAGAGAACAGAGCATGGACTACACCAGCAGCACTCAGCTTGGAACGGAGCTGCAATGCTGGGACAGAGCAGTAACTGCTAAGAATCATCACCAACATTTTGCTAGAGGACTGCCCACTTCAGGGGTCTATTTTAAGAGTATACAAGGTGCTAGCCTTACACAAAATGATGAGTCACTCAAAAAACACTGTTCTGGCTTCCTGCTACAGCAAACTAAGCACTTCTCTCCCTCCACATCTACAAAACACTTTCAGGTATGCCCAAAGTCACAGCCCCCAAACCCACAAGACTGCTTTTATAAACAGGTAACATATACTGAACTCAACAACACTGATGTGTTCTTCAGCAACAGTTGTTCAGAAGAAACTTGGGATGGTACCAGAAGGTAAGAAGTATCCAGAACTGTGTAGTACTTCTGCAGACAACTCCTAATTGTAGTTTGGACTTGCTTCCTCCCACTATAACTTAGTGTGTTTGGAATCTCAAAACAAGACTTGAAGCGTTTCCAATGGAGCAAGCAGAGAGATTGAGCCTTTTGTAATCTTAAGCAATATGCAATGATTCTAACTTCTCATTCAGCACTCTCCCTTCTTGCAGGTAGTAATAAATGCTGCTCAGACTTTGTGGCAACAGCATTACAAATAAACACTACCATCAAATACCTCTGAAGTGCTTTAGGATTCCTAAGTTTAAAATGAATAGGAGAGTCACAGCCAACAAGTAACCCATAGCTTGGATGGTTCAAAGATCTCTGAGGTGTCAGATCCCACTGAAACAGGAGAGAAGCTGAACAGAGGTCACACAGAAATCAGAACCTGCCTCGCTGGTGAAAACTTGCGTTCTTAAAGATGTCAACCAAAATATTAGTTTCAAACAGCTCATTAGCAGGAAAGGTTCAGTGAAACAGGAACCTGTGACTCAGTTTCCCCACTCGCAGGGAGAGGTTACAATGCCTAACGCTCCTTTTGGGGCAGCTAACAGGCCTGGCTACACCTACATAAAGGTTTTAATTTCCAGCCCAGTAAAGCCTTTCATCACATGAATAATCCAACTAAATTACCTGTAAAGTTCAAAGCAAGCCTATGCTGGAAGTGCTCCCTTGGTTCAAGAGCTCCCAATGACTTGGCACTCTAAATAGTTTTTTAATTACTTTTAAAGCAGTCGGCTCATTTATTACTAAAATCTTATGCTTTTTCTTTATTCTCTGTATATGATTTGTACAAGCATTAAACAAATGTGTTTCAGGACCTCATTCTGCCTTCTGTTTTCTTTCCCTGGGAAAAAGCACTTCCCTGTTATTGCTAAAGCAAATTAAATCCTGGGTGTCTGTTTTATTTATCAGCTGCGTGATAACAGCACGAGGCACAACACATTTGTCAAAGCCCTTCTCCACTGAAGTATAATTTCTGCTGTCAGCCTCTTTATGTTTATATTCAATATTCCAGTTGCCTTTGTTTCTTGGAACACACGTAAGCACACATTTATACGTATCCCCCCCCAAAAGAAGTGTAAATCCTATCTGTGGAGTGCTCCACGCAACCCCCCAACCACGGGATCACCAGGCCAGCTCATTGATTTAGTCATTCCCTGCACGTTTTGGGGGGAATTATTTGAGATTTAGGAATTTTCCCAAAATGTCACAATAATAACTGTTTTATCTTTTTACACCATAATTATGATTTGGAGCATTGCTTTTCTTATTTCACCCAAGCATGCCACAACTCATGAATAAAATATGACAACTTTGATAGCATCCATTGCTGTGGGTTCATCCGTAACAGCACAACGTGCTCGGGGTACTAAGAGCTCCCTTTTGCTCCCTAAGCCTTTGTTTCTGAAAATAAGCTTTTATTTAAATAGAGCTGCCACATGTGTCCCCCTTTTCTGCATTTCTTGCCATTAGCAGTAACACCAGCAATGATTTTTATTTTTTTCTTTTCTTAATGACTACATTTGGAAAGTGATTAGGATGGCATGAAGCTAGGAAGGCAGAATATCCCGCTCAAAAGCTGGGACTCTCCAGACATCAAAAGGCATTAAAAGCACTGCCAGCACCAGACAATAACAGAGAGGACTACAACTTTTAAATGTGTGGCAAATACTACCACCAAAAAAAAAGGAAACTTGATTTTGTTGTAGCTTCATAATTAATTACCATGAAGTCAGCCTAAACAATGTCCGCTGCCTCCTTAATAAGATTACTGTAATCAATGCTGCACAGAGTTCTCCTACCACAACTTGTCAGCAGATGCCCTGAAAATGAAAACTGGAGGTGAAAGTGCAGTACATGAAGTTTCCAAATCATTGGCATTTACCAAGTTATTCCACAAGTGCCACGATTCAAGGCTGTGCTGTTTCATTATCCAAAAAGCACGATGAACATCCCTAGAGACATCCACAGACCAAGAAAAATCATGACACACACTCAAGCCCCACTCTCCTCCCACACATCTTGGCTTTGTTATTTTCCCCAAGAATAAGCTTTAACATTTCAACATTGTTATGCACAATGAGCAAAAGTGGAGGGGGAGAAAAGCAGAGGCAGGTCTGAATGCCATCTGTAGATAGGCTTTCATCAGAGGAGCAATGAGTATTTCATCTCCAGGATCCAGTTTCACAGGCGTTGCTCTCTCAGAGCATCTTTGCTACCCTCCAGTCTACAAAGGAGTCAAAAACAATTTTTAAAAAGGATAAGAGGGAAAAAATGGAAGGGGAGGAGGAAACACAATACAGAACTAAGTTTTACAACACAAACTTGCCTGCTGTAGGAAGTGTCTGCTCCCACTCATGCCAACTGGAAAATTCACAGCTTCAGAGGGAGGAGTCAGCCATACACAAGAGGGGAGGACAGCCTCAGTAAAGCAATACGTGCAGCTCAGTAATCATAGGACTGAGCAGGTTGGCAGAGACCTCTAAGATCATCCAATCCAACCTAGCACCCAGCCCTAGCCAGTCAACCAGACCATGGCACTAAGTGCCTCATCCAGGCTTTGATTCAACACCTCCAGGCACAGTGACTCCACCACCTCCCCGGGCAGCCCATTCCAATGCCAATCACTCTCTCTGTGAAGAACTGTGTCCGGACCTCCAGCCACTTCTTGACCCATATCAGAGAGAATCTGTCCAAGCCACGAGCTGCCAGCTTTGCCAGGAGCTTGTTGTGACAGACAGTGTCAAAGGCTTTGCTGAAGCCCAGGCAGACTACACCCACAGCCTGCCCCATGTTCGCCAGGCAGGTAACCTGATCATAAAAGGAGATCAGGTTGGTCAGGCAGGACCTAAACCTAAACCCATGCTGGCAGTTGTTTTTCTGTGCTGGTTTTTCCTATTCATAGCAGGGTGGGACACTGGGAAAAACTCATCTGTAACTAAGAAAGAAATGTTATCATGCAAGGAGGAAGGACAGGGGAAAGACTGTAATGAGATATCTTTTAGGAAGGCAAAACATCAGTGCCCAGCTATGGTATTTATTGCTTCCAAACCGTTACCTGTAGATCCGTGTTCTTGGAATCACAGAACCAACTTTTTCAGCCCATACACAGCCTGCACAACTAAGGATTTAGACTGATGGTTTAGTGGACATTAAGTGCCAAAACCAATTTTCTTGCCTGTTCCATTAAAAAAACCAAAGTAACGTTCTCCACTCTGTCTCACTGAAGAGGTAATCACTCAATCTAACGCCACAAGCCAGCACAGCATGACATGAGGACCTCACACCATTTGTGGCAAAAATGAAAAATAAGAGGGAAAAAAAATGTCCACTTCTTGTCATTTGTGCATCCACCTCGCAGGTGGCAAGACCAATCTAGCTTTTGGCATAGAAGAGGTAGGTTGAGGCCTCAAGTACCTAACTCTCACTCTTCATCGGTAGTTCAAGACGGCAGGGTTTTTCACCGCAAGAAATGGTCCATGCCTGACCCTTGCATTAGGTTTTTGTGTACTTCCTAATGGTAAGAAATCTTTAAAGTAGCATTTTTTCAGCATTCTGAAATCATTGTAGTTGTTTCATTTTGTGGGATAGTAATTTCAAATAACACCACCTCCCTTCAAGCAAAAAGGGGGGGAGTTTTTTTAGGAGGAGTTGACTCAAGTGGGACAAGTATAAAGACACATTTCTATCAAAATTGGTTTCAAAATTAAGAGATCACTCTTGGGGTCAAAATCAACCATAATGGGTTAGTTTGTTTCACTGCCTACAGCAAGAACCCAATTCTTCAGCACTGCTTTTGCCTCCCTCTTCATTTCGTCAGTTCTGACTCAGCAGTGCCAGGTAATGTTCCAATTCTGTGCTTTTACCCCAGGACCTGCCCAGCAACCAAGACCTGCAATATGAGGGGCAGTAACTTATCCTAACTTCGGGGAAGAATTCTCCACCCAAGGATACTCAGCATTGTGCAGGGACTCACCTCAAGGCAGCACAACTCAGGTACTGACTGCTTCACCTCAACCTTCCAGAACTCTACTACACAAGAAGCTAATAGAAGCTGTAGATGCACGGTAAGCTATGACTTAAAAGTATCAGTTTACCAAACCCCTTTTGCAGGAAAGAGCTAATTTCTGTTCTGAAGAAGACACAAGAAACCCAAGCTGTTATTCTTACTTTTATCTAAATTGATTTACTTTCATTGTAAGGACCTAAATGCTCCCAAGCGCAGTGTGGAAGCATTCAGCTCTCAGCAGCAACGGCAGACACTAATTTCTGCATCCCCCTCTCTGCCCACTTCAGAGCAGAGACCTTTTGTTTCCTTTCTGCTCATCTTCACTGCAGGACTTTGTCAACAGGTTGCCAGTAGCAGCCAAGGTTTTTCAGTGTACTACAGGAACACTGAAGTGCTCATGCCACCTCCCCTCTGTACTCACCACTGTGGCAATGAAGATAGACAAGCAGCACAATTATTGTCTCCCAGGATAGCAAAAATAACTGCTGAGGACAGAGGCAATGTGTGCTCAGAATTCCTTCTTAATCATTACAGACAGGATGGGAAACCCAAAAATTGTCAAGCAACAGAAGGCAGAATGACAGCATTCAGGGGAGAAGCAGAAACTGGTCACTGTCAGTGAATGTGCCTAGAGGTCTGCTTTAGTCTACAATGACTTGGGAGAGAGGAAAGGAGTGTCTGAAAAAAGAGACTGGAACAAGAAACTGAGGTTTCAGAATTAGAGAATCACAGAATCAACAGTGACCTCTAGGATCACTGAGTCCAACCTACAGAATCAATCAGCCAGGCTGGAAAAGACCTCATACCTTCCTGGCAATATTTTATACTCTAATGTAATTCAAACATCAGACAAGACTGGAAACAGTGAGCAATGGATAGGTCCACACAAGTATTCCTCAAGCTACTTTGGGGAACTGACCAAGTTCATGGCAACTTATGGATTTTCAAAGCCTCAAAGCACTGTTCAATAATTATGTCCCAGGAAGGCTGGGGAGGGACTGTTGAGAAAGGCTTGCAGCGATAGGATGAGGGACAAGAGATTGAAACTAGAGCAAAGTGGAGTTAGGTGAACGTCAGGAGGAAGTTCTGCACAATGAGAGTGCAGATAATAGAACAGGCTGCCCAGAGATGTGGTGGAGGCCCCAACCCTGGAGACATTCAAGGTTAAACTGAGCAACCTGACCTAGTTCAAGACAGAATCATAGAACCAGACAGGTTGGAAGAGACCTCCAAGCTCATCCAGTTCAACCTAGCACCCAGCCCTATTAAGTCAACCAGACCATGGCACTAAGTGCCTCATCCAGGCTCTGCTTCAACACCTCCAGGGATGCAACTCCACCACCTCCCTGGGCAGCCCATTCCAATGCCAATCACTCTCTCTGCCAACAACTTCCTCCTAACATCCAGCCTAGACCTGCCCTGGCACAACCTGAGACTGTGTCCCCTTGTTGTGTTGCTGGGTGCCTGGCAGAAGAGACCAACCCCACCTGGCTACAGCCTCCCTTTGGGTTGTTGCAGACAGCAGTGAGCTCTGCCCTGAGCCTCCTCTTCTGCAGGCTGCACACCCCCAGCGCCCTCAGCCTCTCCTCACAGGGCTGTGCTCCAGGCCCCTCACCAGCTTCGCTGGCCTTCTCTGGACACCTTCCAGCACCTCAACATCTCTCTTGAATTGAGGAGCCCACAACTGGACACAGCACTCAAGGTGTGGCCTGACCAGTGCTGAGCACATGGGCAGGATAACCTCCCTTGTCCTGCTGGCCACACTGCTCCTGATACAAGTCCCTGCTCACTGCAGAAGGGTTGGACAAGATGACCTTCAGGGTGGTCCTTTCCAAGCAGATGCATACTGTGATTAAAACATCAGCTGTATTCAAGCAAACAAACAAACAATAAATGAGAAGTTAGATGCTAGGGTTAAAGTCTTGCAAGCAAACCTTGCTGAACCCTCTGGAGTTGCACATTTCAGCACTGCCCTTAATTACAGGATCACACTTTCCAGAGTCTCAGTCAGTGTGACCAAAAAAAACAAACCAACAAAGAGCAAAAAAATATTTATCAAACAAGGATCTGAACTTCTGCTTTATTTTCATTGCTGGAGGCTCACCTTGAACAGCAAATCTACCATGCTCAAATCCTTCTCTGAAGACAGAGCAAACCATGACCAACTTAATTATTTCAGCACAGTATTCAAGACCTCTACAAAAATTAATGAATTCTTTTCACACCACTGTTGTTGCAGGAAATGTACTAATGTACCTCAGCTTCACAGGTGAGCAACCAAAGCACAGCAAAATTAAGGCTCTAAATCACCATTAAAACCCCACATTACCCAAGTTGTATCCTCCAAAGACATTTGTTCAAAATCAGCACACATCACAGATATTTGATAGCACTACCAAACCTGAACTTGCAGTGTTTCTGCCTATTTTTCTGCCCTAATGCTGCCTCTACCATAACCAAACCTTTATCCAGTCTTGCCTATCTAGTCTTAAAGCAGTCCTCTGGTCCACCCTATTGGCCCTAGCCCCTTGCTTATCTCCCCAGGTTTCTTGTCCCAGCTGCTCTCCATGGCTCCCTTTATCATGCTCTTCATCCCTTCATCTCAATTCTTTGCCCTCAAGTCAGAGTCCTTGTATTGACCTCATTGCATTGACCTCATTTTCAGCCTTCAGCTCCCCAACACACTTCTTTTTCTTCTCTTTCCTTTGCCTCCTCAAAACTGGAGGGGGGAAAAAAATCACTTTACCTTCTTTTTTTTTTTCAAGAGGAAAAAATGGAAGTATCAAAGTCCCAGAGCTGAAGGAACCTGCCAGGTTTCCATGATAAATACATACCATGCAGAGGTGGAGGACACCTTTTAGGACAAGCTGGGTGTGGCTCAGGGGAAGCCTCTTTCAAAAGGGCAAAGAAAATGATGTAGTTTGAGGGAAGCAGCAAGCAGCTTTGCTCTCTGTACTGGCCTGAAGCAGGACAATGGAGTTGCTGGTTTCAGGAACTCAACGAGATGCACTTTTCTCACAAGAATGCTGTCTCTCTGTGTGTGCTTTAAGATACTCCCTGTTCTTTCACCTTCCCTGGTGGAGCAGTGACTGCCCAGAAAAGAATTCAGCAGTCACTGGCACAAAGTGGGAAGAAGGAGCATGACTGAACTTTGTGCTGCTGGAGCATCAGGCCAGGTATTTCTCATAACTCCAGAGGCTGTTTAATACAAGCAAAGAAAGAAAAGCAAGAAAGGACTACATCTAGGTAGACTTCCAACAGTACTCAGTGGTTTATTTTACCAAGTGCTATATGTAATACACATAGCAAAAAGGCCATTCCTAATTTAAAGGCTAAGTTGCAAAACACTGCCAGATTTCTGGGAAAGAACACAGCAAAGCCTTAATAAACTACTTGGAGGAACTGCTTTATAAGTAAAGGCTTCAAGCCTCTATTCACTCGTGAGAAGTGTTGAGAGGAGAAAAATTAAAAAGAAATGGGCATAGCTGACAGGGTGTAAAAGAAATAAGATTTTACTTTCCCAATGGGAACAAAAGTCAGACTGGTTAAGGCAATCACATAACAGCTAGGCTGAAGAACAGGCACAATCTGCCCAGAAGAGCATGAGCAGCTAAGCATCTCCTTTTGCCTTATTTACAAAGGAGAGCCTTTGCCACTAACTCAAGATCCTGCTGAGGTTTCCACCTAAGGGTCAAAACAAGTCCTGCTTCCCTGCCGCCTGAAACACAGCACAGGACTGAGCCCCACTAAGCAAGTCATGGCTCAGTGTTTCTTGTGTACTGAAATCCTTGCTATGATCCTGTGGGGATTTCAGCATCGCTTTGCCATGTCTGTAAGACACTGCTTACAGATGATGTCAGGCAGTGTCTGCAAAATGCTGAGGCACTGCATTAGGCAGACAATTCATATATACAATACATTTCCTTGAGGCAGATGTCCCAACCTCACAACTCTTTCCTTGAATTCTTTGCATTTCTGGTTGGAGGTGAGAAGATATGGAGTCAGACACAGGATCCAGGGTGCCCCACTCCCCAGGAGCACTTCAGTTAAGAATATCCACTCAGCCCACTTTGTTCCTTCCTGTTAAAACAACCCACCCTGCATACAAAGACCTTTTCTTTTTCCCCCACTCCTGTTGGGATGAATAAATAAATGACAAATAATTAAGCCACCATAATGTTAGGGCCTTATGAGTCAGACTGTTTGCAGCATGTCCCTACCTATGGTGGGGGAGTTGGAACTAGATGATGTTTGAGGTCCCTTCCAACCTAAACCATTCTATGATTAAAATTATGAGTTATGTATTAACATTGGTCTCTTCTCCCAGCCAACCAGCAACAGAACAAGGGGACACAGTCTCAAGCTGTGTCAGGGGAGGTCTAGGCTGGATGTTAGGAGGAAGTTGTTGGCAGAGAGAGTGATTGGCATTGGAATGGGCTGCCCAGGGAGGTGGTGGAGGCACCATCCCTGGAGGTGTTCAAGAGAAGACTGCATGAGGCACTTAGTGCCATGGTCTGGTTGACTTAATAGGGCTGGGTGCTAGGTTGGACTGGATGATCTTGGAGATCTCTTCCAACCTGGTTGGTTCTATGATTTCATCCTATTCACACTGCCAGCACTTACACTGCTTTTTGGATTCCCCCATCTCCATTTCACAGAGAGATGAAACTGAAACGCACAAGTAATGGATCTGATCAATCACAAATCCAGCTGAAATACTCTAATAACTGAAATTCATGCCCACCAGGACCACTCAGATTACTACACTTAATTACAGGTTTCCCTGCTTTTCAGAATCAGGAACAGCTCTTCCTTGCCCAAAGGCAACCCAATCTCTCAATTGGCACTTTGGTTCAATCATGCTGTCACTCAATTTGCAGCGCAGCTGGACTGGCTCCTTTGCCTGTGCAACTGCTTCACACACACATCTCTCAGCTTCCAGCTCTTACTACCAATATTAGTATAAAATCAGAATGCTCCACAGATCTCACTGAGGTTGTCTAGGACTGAAAATCATTAACTCTCTAGGGGAAAGAGTCCTCTCACATTTTCTCTCGAGGTTAAATCAAATCATGACATCACTCCCCAGAATCCTTCCAACAAACAGGATGTCACTTACAGCAAAACAAAAAAGCAAACAGCACTGATCAAATATCCAATTCAAAATAAAAGTTTCTCACTCTTCTGTGCAGGTCTTCCTATAGATCCCCTTCCTAATTTCTCCTATTTGCCTCTAAAGGCAAGTGAAAGAACGCCCCAAACTTCTGAGGCTTTCCCTTTCAAAGAGTTTAATTCACAGAAAAAGAATCTTGCTGAGGAGAACAATCCATATTTTCACTGGAGCTGTACACATAATTGTCTGGGTTGGGGGAAAATTACCATTTCTCTACCTCAAAGATGTAGACTTCCAGGGACACACAAAGGAACACTCTCAGTTTGAACAGCTCTAGTAAAGCTGTTTTAGGAAACACATCTCACAAGACAGAAGATGATCCTCAGGGAACCTTTGTGTAAGCTCCAAGCCCTGTTACACTGCTGCAAGGATGCCTCCAAAGGCAGCAGGCAAAAATGACCCTGTGAGAACTGCTTGCCAAAGAACACACACACATTTTTTCTCATCTCCTAATCTAGGCAACCCTTGGCAGAGAAATCCTGCAAGTTAGGAGGCCTTCTAATGTGGGTCCACATTCAGCACTCAGCCTGCCAGGGGAAGTAAGTCCTCCCCTGCCCAGAGGCACCACCAGAGCAGTGAGGCACAGCAGGCATTGACTACTCACATATGGTAAAAGCTAACCAAAGCGAATCTGTGCTGGAAGGACCACATCTTGGAGGCTGGAATAGCTGGTCCAAGACAACACAGTGCATCTGAAACTAAGCACCAGCTTCCAGGCTTCTCTCTCCTCCAGGAGTGTCATGTTGGCTGCAGGGATTTTGTGAATCTCTGTGGGGGAAAAGTATTTCTACCTTAGACATAGCAGCTGCCCTGAGTTCTATATTGCTTTTGGTGTATGGCAAGATAAAAATCAAAATTAACTATCTTCTGTTCCCAGCCAAGGCACCTGGCATGCAGCCAAACCATAGTTGTAAAGTAAGTCACCTCTGTTAGCAAAAGGGAGTTCATAGAGCTGCCAACATGCTGCTGACGTCTCACAAACAACAGACACCAACAGGAAGGAAGCAGCCAACAGGGCAGCCTTGGACTTCCATTCTATTTGACAGGCAGCAAAAAACCCCTCACAGACCTCTCTCAGGACAGAGTAGCAGAGCAGAGGTCTTCTTCAGTCTTCTCCCAGCCCTAGGGCTGATGATCTTAACTGAGCAGTTTCATTTTCCCAAGTCATTCCCCCAGAAGTTTTACACTACAGGTGACAGCCAAGCACAAGGCTATTCCTTTGTGCATTAGCAACAAGCATTTCTGCTGTGGGAATTACCAAAAAAAAAGGCTTTATTTACCCAACTACAGACTTTGAATTATTTATTCACTTCATACAGTGAATTTCTGTTCATTGCCTCCCATGAACATCCATCTTCCAATTCATCTGCTCATATGAATTTTAAGAGCTCTACCCTTTTCACACTGGTTTTCTCCAAGGTTGTAAACTACAGGCAGGGTCCTCCAAGGAAAAAAGAACTGAATATCTATAGAGCCCTCACCATTAGCCTTTCAAAGCTACTATCAGTATCAATGGCTTCAAACAGCATCCTCAAAAACACATCTGCAGCTCTGACCAGCAGCCTGTGCAAACTCACCAAGACAAGTGCATCTCTGTGGTTATGATTAGCTACATGGAATAGCAACTGGAAGCACTAAAACCATAGAATCATCGAATGTCAGGGGCTGGAAGGGACTTCAAAAGCTCGTCCAGCCCAAACCCCCCTGCCAGAGCAGGATCTCCTATACCAGATCACACAGGAACGCATCCAGGCAGGTTTTGAATGTCTCCTAACAAACATTTTCAGTCAGTCAAACGCCACCGCTGCCCTCGGAGGAACGAATGTACTTCAGTATCATTTGTCCATAGCACACAAACCTAGAGTCAAGGTACCCAAAGGAAAACTGCTATCTTCTCCTGAATAAGTTAATGCTCTTCTTCTGGACATGAATCCAGAAACCAGTGTAAATCATGCTACTCATTGCATCATTAGAGATTGAAAATGTGACTGACACATTCTGAGGTCTCCAGAAGTGTCCCTGCTCTGTCTCCTAAACTGTTCTTGGTCAGGTGAAGAAAGCACTAAGAGCACAGATCTGTTTCTTTTCTCCTTTCCAAGAGACAGTCAGCATTGCTGATCCAGAACTAAAGCTGAATGAGGTCATAAAAATTTGCCTCTAAAAACAGCCACAGAGGAGAGATATCAAAAATGAGACACTGCATGCACACTTCAACAGAGCAATGCACAGTAAAGGGGGGGAAAAAGCAAACATTTGAAGACTCCACCATACAAATGTTCCCAACTGTGCTTTAATGTGCATGTTAATCTCGACCCATACAAACATCTTCCTCACCTAGCAAGCACGTTGAAGCAACTCAGCACCTCCTCCTCACAGGCTGTTGCCTCTTAATCTAGGCCTTACCTCAGTCCAGGGTGAAACCTGCCAGTTTAGCCAGAACTTCCCTCACTAAAAATATTCCCAATGCCATTTCATAAAATCACAGAATCAACCAGGTTGGAAGAGACCTCCAAGCTCATCCAGTCCAACCTAGCACCCAGCCCTATCCAGTAGCATTACATTAGAATATTGAATGAAAAAAAATCCCAAGTCTGAGTGACTTATCCTACACCTGGTACTCAGCTGGGGCAGCTGAAATGGCATTTTCTCACATGAACAGTTTCCACAAAGTTGATGGAAGATTTGCTGCGTTACTGATCAGTGTCACCACATGAAATGCTTCCCCAGAGCTGCACAGCTTCAGCCCAGCGTCTGCGTGTGTACGATCGCAGAGAGCAAGCACACAAGAACACAGCCAAGTCTGTGCCTTGGAAAGGCTCTGACATTTAGTTAGAAATAAAGCCAAAAGCTCAAACCTCACCTACCTGAAATGACAGCATGCTGGGGGGGAGGGGAGATACAAACCAAATTCAAAATGAAATAAAATGCCAGGCATATTTCAGGAAAGTAGGAAGGATCATCTTTGAAAACACAGAAGAAAGTGGCAGCTGTGCAAGTTCACCGTTGCAGGGTAGGCAAGTACACCTTTACAGTCTGGCATCAAAGCTCTCCCCAGCTCATGCAGACAGACATGAGGTAAGAGAATTGAGGGCATTTGTCTTACCTTGGAATAAAAACGCTTTGCTGGCATTGTGTAATCCTGACACTTGTGTTACCCCAACAGTTGTATTCACAAGATCCAGTTCCGTGATGATATCAATTTGTAAGTCAGGATCCATTCCAAATCCTACAGCTGTTGGAGGCAAAGAGAGAGAGTGGTTTAGATCAATTTCTATTTCAAATCAGGCAACTAAAAGAATGGAGGAAAATATCCAGTGCAGACATTTCTAGTAGCTGCACATGCACACACTGTATACAGTAATTACTCACAAGACAGTCACTGCTGCAGGAAACAGAAATATTCTCATCCAGCTCTCTCAGCTAAACTATTTTCCTTCCACCAATCTTACAACACAGCCATTAAAACATTCCAGGACTGATACATTAATCCAGTCTCTTCATTAGGCTAAGCAGTAACAAACAAACAAAAGCATAAGCACCTAGGCAAAGAGATGAAGGAGATTTACAGCATTCATCTATTGGCCATGCTATTGCCAGGGAGACGTGAGGGCTGAAAATTCCTCATATTTCTTATCTAGCTGAAACTAACAGATCAGGCCTCACAGCTCAGAATCTAAATGTAATCTGTTTTCCCAACTGAACAAAATTACCCTGGAGGAGATGTGGTAGCCTGGAAGCACAGCCCTATGAGCAGAGGCTGAGCGAGCTGGGGGTGTGCAGCCTGCAGAAGAGGAGGCTCAGGGCAGAGCTCATTGATGTCTGCAGCTACCTGAAGGGAGGCTGTAACCAGATGGGGTTGGGCTCTTCTGCCAAGCAATCAGCAACACAATGAGGGGACACAGTCTCAAGTTGTGCCAAGGGAGATATAGGCTGGATGTCAGGAGAAAGTTCTTGACAAAGAGAGTGACTGGCATTGGAATGGGCTGCCCAGGGAGGTGGTGAAGTCACTGTCCCTGGAGGTGCTCAAAAAAAGCCTGGATGAGGCACTTAGTGCCATGGTCTAGTTGACTGTATAGGGCTGAGCGCTAGGTTGGACTGGATGAGCTTGGAGGTCTCTTCCAATCTGGTTGATTCTATCATTCTATGATCCTGTAATCCAGGAACCCTGGGTGACTCACAGAACTGTTTGATACAGCTTCAGAAGTGCAGCTCTGTGTCTGAGCACAGCCTGTGCCTGCGAAGTGTGCCAAAGCCTACCTACTAATAGCAGACATTCATCCACTTAAACCAGCAGCAGCACCTTCTGATCTACAGGAGCATCTGCTGGAGAAGCACACATCTAAACCTAACACTTAGAAATGCTTTGTGTTCAGGGAATGACTGGATGCTCCTTGAAGTAGTAGGGACCTGAAGGGATTGACAGAAAAGATACACTCTCAAGTAGTTTGAAGGCACATTCACAACTTCAGGGCGACTTGATGGTTGTGTGGCACACCATGTTCATTAAACATATGCCTCCTATTTCTAGGGAAGAGGTGAAGCCAGCCTGACCAAGGCATCTCTATCAGCATAGCAGTAAGTGTGCTATTTGACACAGGTCAAATATCTCTTGTGGCATCCAAGCACTTTCCTAATGAAATTTTTCACTAACATCATTAGTAACAGGAACAGGCTCCAAGAATGAAATCCTGACGCAGCTGAAGTCAATGGCAAAAGTCACACTGACTTCTGTGGAGCAAGGACATTACCTGTAAAGCATATCCAGATTGATTTCCACTGAGTGGACTTCACGTTCAAGTCTAAATTGATTCATTTGTTATTCCAGGACCGTGCTTCTGGATCAGCTAAGCAGCAAATACTCTAGTTTGATTCTTTCAAAGGCTCTAAGAAATTACTGAGCTGTACAGAATGAACAAGAAGTTATGTATTCTACTCATAAATCATTTGCACCGCAGCACTTTCTCCTCTCCTTTAGTCAAGGATTAAAACTTGTTGGAACAACATGTGCTAACGCAGAGGATTCTACTGCACGAGTGGCAAAGTAGTACAAACTGCTGAAAGGAGAGCTTTGGGATGTCTCTAGCAAGCTCACCCCACCAGGAAAATTAAGATCTAAAGCCATTTGTCAGGATCGAATTTCCAGGGCTGCTGACATATCCAAGTGGTTTTATAAGGATGTGGGATAAAGATCTTTTCGTAGAAAACCAGAGACTATGAACCCAGATAAACTTCTGCAAAGGTAAAAACTGCCCACACATCCAGCAGCAGCAGCAGGCTTGCACTTCACCCACCACAACTGACACTGTGCACACTGATGGACCCTCCCTTTCTCGAGGAAGCACCAGCATCAAAACCATGGCCAGTCAGCTCTTCTGGTCCCTGAACACTCAGACACAGCCAAGATGCTGCTGAAGAAACCAATCCACCTGCTCTGGCCACCATTTGCCAGCAACTGGCTTTTCTTTACTGCACCTGTCTCTGATAAACAGGAGAGAACTTAACAACCTATTGATTCTCAACCTGCAGCAACTCTTTTACTGCAAGAGCTGAAACTTACAAACTCCAAGCACACCTAAACACAGGGAGTAGCCTTCTGTGGAAAAAACAAATTAGCTAACTAACTAAAGACAGAAAGAAATAAAAGCAAAGATTGCTATAGAAGGAAACATTCTAAACCAATTCATTGTTTCCTCCAAGGTTTTCATTCAGAAGAAAAGCAGCACACTGTAAAATGTGTGGCGTTACCTATGGGGAAAGATAGAGTCTGCTGTCCCTGCCAAGAACAGAGCATGCTGTTCCTGGTTTGAAAAGGGTTAGATCTACTCAGATCAGTAAAAGCACGGCTATGAAAGGCGGTCAAGCAAGGACAAAACCCTGCTTAACAGAAAGGACAAACTGTGTCCAGCAAGACAAATCTTGACCCCATTAGAGTCAGTGAAAGCTCTGCCACAGACATCAGCAAAGTGAGGACAGAAACCACATCTAGCAAGAGCAGGCACTCCCATAAATCACAGTAGCTCCACTGCTGTATTAAAGCCATTTGTTCCAGCCTGAATACCCAAGGCTCAACAAGTATAGATCACCGCAGCTCCACAGGCTTCGATTTCTGCCAGTGAAGGATCTTGTGTGACAACTTCAGTGTGCCCCCTTCCAGCTTTTAAAACGCTTTCAAAACCAGCGACTGTTTCTAATGTCACAGCAACTATTTAGCAAGATCCTAGGCTGCTTTAAATACCTACTGATTTTCCCGTGCTGGCTCTTCAAACTGCAGCAGGCAGTCAAAAGCCCAGTTAATAATTAATAAACAACAAATCAGCAGCTTCAGTATGATAACCAAGTCTCCTTTTCCCCTGTGGTCTCCTGCAATCTATCAGAAAGATACCACAGGAATATCAACCGCACTTGCATCTTGTATTTTAAGTTACCTCTCTTGAGCAAAACAAGAAGATGGAAATACAGTTTCTTTCTGAAGTAAAAATTAACCATCAACCTGCCTGCTCTCACTGGAGAGCTATACAAAGCTCGGCCTCAAGTCTGGCTGGCACTGCTCTCAGTTCCTATTTAAAGTAATTGGGCCATTCCCCTTAAATCAGTGGCTTACACAAGCAAAACTCCAAATGATTCACTCAGGTGGGCGGGAGTAAAAATCATCTCAGGACTTGGTGGATTTGGCCCAATGTGGACTGAAGGCACTACAGTAGATTAGAGAATTAAGCCATATAATTATGAATGATGTCACTAGGAAATCCCTAGAAGAAATTAATTCTGCCTTGCAGCTCCAACGGCTTGAATCCTCTGCTTGTGCCTTTATCACCTGTGCCGAAGCACCAGCAGTCAGGCCACGCTCCAGCTAGCTCGTGTGCAGCCATGCAACGCAGGCAGTGCATCTAGAATCTCCTCAACATGTCTGATGTGCTGGTTGGGGATGGAAAAACTTCAAGCAAAAGCACACTCCACACAGCCAAGTCATTTCCACGTACCCACGTGCAATCGTTAACCGGTAAAGCACAGGCTCTAGGGAGAGGCGTTCTCTGCTTTTCCTCTCACAGCCTCGGCAGCAATTGTTGCACAAACTTTCCAAGAGGCTTCACCAATCCCAGCAGTAGAGTTTTGGGTCCTACTAGCCATTTCAAACGCCTGTGTGCCCTACTGGTGGGAACACCACCACGAAAAGGGGCAGGCGACAGTTTCTTCCATTTTTATGTCACCTCTCAAGAGCTATAGCATTTTATAAGGTAATGATTAGTTATAATTTTAGAATGCGTTCCTCCACACTTGCTATAATTACGCTGGATAATTTCATTGAGAACAGCCACAAACATCAGCAAGAAACTGCCCCCCCCCCCTCCGTGAGCTCCAGCGGAGGAAGCGCGGAGCAAGGGAAAAGAGAACAAAGCCTTCGCTAGGAACAAGAAACGGTACTTGGGTCGCACAGCGCTGAAGCGATAAGGCAGCTGGCGCAGCATCGGCAGAAATAACGCACTCGCCGCCGCCTCCCGCTTTAACGCGGCTTTCCACATCCCGCTACCGCGGGCAGCACCGCGCAGCTCCCGGCCGGACCACAGCGCGGCCAACCCACTCCACCCTCACCCCGCTCCTCAGCCCACATCCCGCTCCTCGTCCCTGCAGGGCGCAGCGCGCTCGCCGCAAACTTTCCCTTGCCTACCCTACGGCACCCACGGAGCGGCCGCCTCCCGGAGCTCCCCTCTGGGGACGAGCCGAGCTGCGCCCCGCGGAGACCCGCACTCACTCCGCGCAGCGAGGGGCGCCCAGCCTCGCGGCGGCAGCACCTCACAGAACCGGTGCCGCTCCCGAACCCCCGCAGCGGCCACAGCCCACCAACACCCCCGGCGCCCCGCAAAGTTTCCCCCCGCGGGGCGGAGGCCCCACTGCCGGTGCAGGTAACAGGAACGGACACCGAACCTGCGTCCCCGGCCCGGTCCCTCACCTGTCCCGGCGGCGACTACACACGCCCAAAGGAACAGGAGGAGATCCATCGGCGCGGCGCGGGCGGCGGCGGCCGCGGCCGCCTAGCTCCCTCCCGGCAGCTGCTGCGAAGCCGCGCCGAGCCCAGCGGAGCCGAGAGCAGCCTCCGACTCACGGAGCAGCTCCGGCAAGCGGCGGCGGCTCCGCCCGCTGCCCAGGCGCGGCCCCGACGCCCCCGCAGCGGGGGCTCCCCGCCCGCCTCCCGCCGTGACGCGCGCCCCCCCCCGGGCCTCGCCAGCGCCGCCGCCCGGCCACGCCACGGCGAGGAGCGGCGCACCGGGAGCCCCCCTTGCTGCCCCTCTTCTGGCTCTCTGAGCGCTTCAGGGGGGAAGCAAAGGAGCCCCAGCTCTTGTCCCCCCGCACAGGGGAACTCCTCGCGGCCGCAGGTCCCTGCCGCGTAGCAGTGGTCGCGTACCCGAGCCCCGGTTCTTGCTCACCCGCACAGGTGATCTCGCGGCCGCAGGTCCCTGCCGCGCAGCAGAGGTCGCATGCCCGAGCCCCGGCTCTTGCTCACTCGCACAGGTGATCTCCTCGCATGCCCGAGCCCCGGCTCTTGCTCACTCGCACAGGGGAACTCCTCGCGGGCGCAGGTCCCTGCCGCGCAGCAGTGGTCGCATGCCCGGGCCCCGGCTCTTGCTCACTCGCACAGGTGCTCTCGCGGGCGCAGGTCCCTGCCGCGCAGCAGTGGTCGCATGCCCGGGCCCCGGCTCTTGCTCACCCGCACAGGTGCTCTCGCGGGCGCAGGTCCCTGCTGCGCAGCAGTGGTCGCATGCCCGAGCCCCGGCTCTTGCTCACTCGCACAGGTGCTCTCGCGGGCGCAGGTCCCTGCTGCGCAGCAGTGGTCGCATGCCCGAGCCCCGGCTCTTGCTCACTCGCACAGGGGAACTCCTCGCGGCCGCAGTTCCCTGCCGCGCAGCAGGGGTCGCGTACCTGAGCCCCGGCTCTTGCTCACCCGCACAGGGGAACTCCTCGCGGCCGCAGGTCCCTGCCGCGCAGCAGGGGTCGCGTACCTGAGCCCCGGCTCTTGCTCACCCGCACAGGGGAACTCCTCGCGGGCGCAGGTCCCTGCCGCGCAGCAGTGGTCGCGTACCCGGGCCCCGGCTCTTGCTCACTCGCACAGGTGATCTGCTTGCGGGCGCAGGTCCCTGCCGCGCAGCAGGGGTCGCGTACCTGAGCCCCGGCTCTTGCTCACCCGCACAGGTGATCTGCTCGCGGGCGCAGGTCCTTGCCGCGCAGCGGGGGGCGCGGGCCGGGCCCCGGCCGGGGGCGAGGTGCGGCCGCACAGCTGTGCCGGCGGCGCGCGGTCTGCCCGCTGCCACCTGCGCGCCCCGGGCGCAAAAGCAGCAAGAATCAACCCTTATTAACTATTTAGCCGTGGCAATACTTTGTGCTTGCTATGAATAAACAAAGAGAAGTCCTGAGCTGTAGCACAGCAACTTGCACTGCTCCTCGGGCTTCACCCATGTCCTTGCTCCAATCGCCTAACTGCTCGCTCTTTCACACCTCTAAAGTGTAAGGTAAAGTACTTGTGAGACATCTGAGAATTCTGCTCTGGTGGCACTTCTAAAAACCTGCCTTCAGATATTTCCTCCAGCCTCTAATTTAGCTTGATCCTTGGCAAGAAACTGACCACCACATGCATCGATTATATGCAATGACTCTTCCCCGTAGAACTCCTTATTTAAATTTGACCCTAGATCAAGTTCCTGTCCCACTGGACCGATGCAGAGCGAGATTTCCCGCTGAAACAGTTTCGCCACCCTTCAAATCAATCCATTTCAGCCGCTGAAGCCGCAGAACGCACCTCTCTGCTGCCTCCTCTCACCACGTTCGGGGTTGGTTTTGCACCAGGCAAACTCTAGCCATCTTTAATGTAAAATAACAAGCTGCACACTTGGGTAAAGTTAAGATGACACCAAAAAAGTGGCGCCCATCTTAGGGGGGTAGTTGCATTCGCACACCTTACACTAACACGAGCAAAGAGTTGGCTGCCTAATTGCTCAATCAGTAAGATCTGTGCAAACAGCTGCTCCTGGGTGCGAGCAGGGCATTCCAGAAGCATCTCAGAAATTTGTCTCCAGTGTATCAAAAGTGCTTTCACTCAAAAGTTTGTATCTGCTTTCTTTTGTTAAGGGTGCTGTGTCATTAGTGCCACTCTCACCCGTGGGTGTTGGGGAGATGAATATACATGGCACACAAGCACATGCATGTACCTATAGGTATATCCATAGCAACAAGAAAAGGAGGCAGTGGAACATCAGCAAGGGAAATCCAGCCTTCTGTCATTCTATCCCATCCTGATAACATCATTTTTCTGCATAATATTTACTCTCTGATTTAAGAGGAGATTTCTCTCTGTGAAACAGGTCTGTCATCCAGTTCATGTTAGCTTAGCTATGCTTGTGCTTATCTGGCAGTAAAATCAAGGTCCATCTATAGCCGAAATTTAATTCAGCTCAAGCTCTCCATCTTCCACTTGGTGCAGAGTCTTTAGCAGATACACAGTTTAAACTGGCCATGGATAGACTCTTAAACAGACCTGCTGTTAGCTTAACCTACATCTGGGTTAAATGCTGTTATAAAGAGCTACTGTGAGCACACACAAACACTTGCACTGACTTTTCAGCTTTAAAGCACAGCTTCAAACACGTCACAATCACCTGATGGGCAAAGAATGCCCTACTCATACCTGACCTGTTCTTCTGTCAATCACAAACCTCCCCACAGCCCACGGCTGCTGCAAAAAGTAACACAAGCAACTTGGGTAGGAAGTGCTCTGAAAAGAGCCGGTCCCACAGATGTGGGTCTAACCCAGCTCCACGCCTGAATGATCACACGTTGGGAGAGCATCAGTAATCTCACAAGCATTCCAACTGCTCATATCAGAAATGAAGAGCACAAATGGATGAAGGGGAAAAAAAGCCAAATGCCATTCTCCCAGCCAACACTGTTCTTACACCTCCTCTAGTGGCAGCAAATCATCCTCCCTTATCACCTACAAATCTGATATCCTGATATGATCCTGTCAGAAGTATAAATAGCTGAGAGGCATGACATTCAGAGCAGAAGTAAAACTCTCTTCCTGAATGTTCCTAGCAATTAGAACAAAACAAAACCTGGTGGCACTTTTGTCAGAGTAAAGCAACAGTCTCGGCAAGCTGGCAGGATTTCTGCTCGGACTGTGCTTGGAGTCCCAAGCACAACTCCAGGCTGGGTGGGGAATGACTGAGAGCAGCCCTGAGGAACAGGCCCTGGGGGTCTGGGCTGATGAAAACCTCAACAGGAGCCTACAGTGTAAGTGCAGCCCAGACAGCAACCCTGTGCTGGGCTGCAGCAAGGCAAGGAAGAGGATTCTGCCCCTTGGCTCTGCTCTCCTCAGACCCCACCTGCAGTCCTGTGTGCAGTTCTGGAACCCAAACACAAGGAGGACATGGAACTGCTGGAGCCAGACCAGAGGAGGCCAGAGAGATGCTTGGAGGGCTGCAGCAGCTCTGCTCTGAGGATAGGCTACAAGAGTGGCTCTGCAGCCTGGAGAAGAAAAGGCTTTGAGGAGACCTTGGAGTGGTCTTTCAGTATCTGAAAGAGGTCTACAGGAAGGCTGGGGAGGGACTATTGACAGGGTCTTGTAATGAGAGGATGAAAGGTAATGGGTTTAAACTGGCAAGAGGAGATTTAAACTGGATGTTAGGAAGAAGATCTTTCCAGTGAGGGTGGTGAGACTCTGGCACAGGTTGCCCAGGGAGGTTGTGGCTGCTGCCTGGTGTTCAAGGCCAGGTGGGATGAGGCCTTGAGCAACCTGTTCTAGTGGGAGATGTCCCTGCCTATGGCAGGGGGTTGGAAATGGCTGAGCTTTGAGGTCCCTTCCAACATAATCCATTCTATGACTATAACATACCTGTGAAAGGTTGTTCTCACACCCTCAGTCAGACATGGAGTGCTTCTCGGTGTTATTGTGATGCTGCTAGCTGTGTGGTGTCAAGCTGTCCCTGTTGTCAGCCACAAAGCTTGTGGCGTTTTGTAGCATTTTTGGCTAAGCCCAGCATCCAGAGCAGTGGTGAGGCTGTTTGCATTCCTTGGAGGAGAGGCAATTAAAAGTGCTAGGTATTACTTTAGGCTTAGCTGAACGTGTGTGCTCGGCTGCCAGCTGAACTGAAAACACTGGAAAACAACAGTGTTACCACCTGGAAAAAAGAATGCAAAAACAAACCACCGTGAACCTCACCGGGGAGGAAATATCCTCGGCTCACAAACAAGGCTCAGCTCCCTGGAAAGCCTGGCTCCCACGGGGCACACACCATCCGCACGGACACGCTTCGCTTTGCGGCCAGCACAGGGCGAGAACTACCAACAGCATTTACACCTGATGACTAAATTAAGAGTACATATAAAGGAGGGCGGGAATACTGCATGGCACATCTGTCCTACCAACTGCTCTCTAGATATAAAGGACTTTCTCCAGGCTGAAAGAGCCCATGTTGATGTCTATAACTGCAGCAATAACTAACAAGTACGCCAGAATGAGGGCCTGCAAAGAGAAATCATTTGCTTCTGTACTGAGATGTGGAGCAACATCTGCTGGGTCTTTTTAAGCCCCAAATGCTTGGTTAGCTAATATTTGAAGACTGCAAAGTGTAAACTAAATTTTGCACTTGGTTAATCTGTTTGGTTGGTATAAGATGTGCCCTTCAGTCTACACTCTGACCGCAGGAATTGCAGTACCTAAAATGGTTTTAAACTACACACATCTGCTAGGTACACCTACTGCACTGCTACCTTCTCAGTGTTTAAGTAACATGAGCTGGCTTAAAGCTTGGTCTGGGTGAAGCCATGCAACCAAGTGAAAAGGACAGGATTTTTTATCTGTTACTGTGAGTTTAAATATCGGAGGCACTGGTGCCTGAAAGTGGCAGCAAAGGACTGTCTCTTACTCCAAAATCAATGTGTTGTATTGTTGACTCACTTTGGCTGACTCTGGAGGTTTGACAAATTCCACGTGCCTGGGTTTATCCTCCTGGATGGGAGAGCAATGAGGCTTACCTGCCCCTCAGGGCTCTTACCAATGCTCGCTGCTTAACTTCAGCTTTCTCCAAGATGAAATCTGCCTTCTATGTGCAAAGGCTTTCTGTAGTCTCCCACCATTAGGTCCTACCACCACCTCTATCTGCACATAAACAGCTGAGAGAAAAAGTGATTATTGATTACCAGAAGTACTGAAACAGTCCTACCACATGCCTACTGAGCTGTCTTCAGGATCAGGCTCTCGCCTAGAAACGCTGTTGGCACTCTCGTGTTACCACATTGGAGAGCAATCACACACCATGCTTCTGCTACTGATCTTGGGAAAAGCTTGTCAGAAGCTCTTGTCTGCCAACACTGAAAGAGGTTGGATCAGTACCCCTTCCATAGCAAGCTGCTGGGAAGGGAAGAACCTGCTTACCACGTCACTCTTGTGACACGTGGCCCTCACCACAGCATGGGAATTCAGCTTTAAATGAAAGGCACGACATCAGGGACCATGTATTTTCCCTCTTCTTCATCACTTGCTCCTCCCCTGCCCCTCTTATTTACACCTCCAGCTGAGACAAACCTCAGTTCAACAACCTTTGGGACAATTGAGCTGATAGCATAAGAAGGATTTAAGCAAATCCAGTTGGTCCTCTGGTAAGCACTCGATTATTCCAAAAGCTACAGAGCACTCAAATAGTTAAGAATCCAAGCATTTAATTGATACCTGCTTCTGCAGCTGTGCAATATCTCCATTTCCCAAGACGGCTATTTCCAGTTTGCTGCTTGAGGTTTCTAACAATCAAATGGATCAATTCTGCAGATACCTTAAGGCTGTGTGTTAAGTAAGAATTATGTTTGTGGTGTGTATTGGGTGGGGAACGAGGCGGTGGTAAAAGAGATATTTCATTCACCAGGGGAACAAAAAAAGATGTCTTATTTTCTGGTTTAAACACTGGACATTTATTTAGAGTCTTTAGAGCCCATACATTATGGAATAATTGTAATTTATCACATCCAAATATAATAGGCAAATATATAATACAATAAATTGCATTTGTACACATAAATACAAAATCTGAGGTAGGGCCTCAAGAATGATGACTTCTTAAATGAACAACATACAGCTTCAGAGTATGCGCTACACGAGAGAGATGCGACGCGTCCTTTGTAACAGAATATATCATCTCCACATCGAGCTAATGAAAAAAATCATAAGGACCTGGTTAGGGTACAAATCTTTATCCATAGGCAGCAGTACCCCTTAGGATGCCTGTAAATAAATAAATATATATCTATATATTTATATATGACATTACGCAAGTAATTAAGATTCAACCCATCGGCGACGGGTCCGTAATAAAGTGCCATAGGACACAGGGCTCAAGTTCTCAGCTTGTGTAAATTGTCACAGCTCCAGACAAAGCTGGGGCAATTTATACCAGCCAAGCATCTACCTTACAAGGTAATAACTACATAATAGAAATGACAGAGAACAAGGTGGTTTAGTCAATTGATAGTTTTCCTAACAATGGAACATAGCTGTAAGGCAAATGGTTACCTGAAGATGTGTTCAAACATTGCGGGCAAATAATAATAGTGCAAGCAATAAGGTCCAGCCTGGTTCTCACATGCTGTTAAAACTGTCAGGAAAACCTCCCCTCTTTGACAATAGGCTGCCTGAGGTGGCAAAGGCAGAAACCCCAAATACCCCTGCCCTCCTCAGACTTCAACCCGAGCCCCTTGGGAATATCAAGCTCGGAACACTGACACGTATCTCATGTGCACACCACTTAACTGCAAGCTAAGAAACAAGGGTCTCTTACAACAGCAAAGTGGAGAAGATCTCTGTGCTGACACTTGCCAAAGCCCAGCAGCCTACAACCCTCGATCCCTACAAGTCCTTCTCTGGTTGCAAGAAGTGGAGCTGCAAAAGAAGAAATCAACAGAAAACGAATGTCTGCCATAGATAAGCAATTGCTTTAACACAGGCCACAAGCCATCATACTGTCCATACAACTCTACATGCATCCAAAAAGACAAGAGGCATTTAAAATAAACCAGGCATTGGCATCTCATAGCAAGAGACAGCCACACAGTGTTCCAGAAGCAACGATCGTCAGTGCCGAAGCACATCTGACACGGTCAGTGGAGCAGAACCTAATTAAAAGACTACCCAATCGAAACATCACCTAAAGACAACCCAAATCTTTCTCAATTAAAGGTCATTTTGTTAAACCCTTCTTTTGGAAACAAAGCGCTGCCCTTTCTAGCTGAAACACAGGTTTTGAGCATTGCATATTAAAAAGCACTGGGAAGACCACCCCACACCACCACCACCACCCCCAAAGAATTTGAAGATGGCAAGCATTTGCATTAGGCATAATCTTTAATGCATACAGTAATGCATCTCAGCTTATCCAGAAATTCCATTTCATTTCAAAGGAAATAAAACATTATGCAACATCAGTAATTTCACCAAATGGTAGCATTTTTACTCACAAGATAGATAGAGCTGCAAGTGCGCGCATCACATTTTTACTAATATGGCTTTTTCCCCTCCTTTCATTTTGTTTTTAAGATCTTTACTGGTATTGAATTAGTTACTAAATTTATTTTTTAGAAAATTATCAAAGAACATGCAAACTTCTTCTCCTAGAACGTGGTAAATGAAGTGCATTCCCAAACTTCAAGGTTATTTCTCATTGAAAGAAGACACTGCTGGTTAATTTAATCTCAACGCTCAGATCTGGCCAGTAAAATGGCTGTCTTTTTTTTTTTAAACAAGTCTACTGTGGGGGGAAAAAACCCCAAACCTCCTTTTACCATAGTGAGAACTTGCTATATTCTGTGATTTTGGGTTTTTTTATGCATTTCTCTCCTCTCTCTAAATGTTTTTGCAAGCCTAGTAATGGAGGTCAAAGCTGAAGACAAATATCAGCTAGAACAAAATTACTATCATCTGTTTTCAGAGTCAAGCCTAATCCTGTGCTAATGACTTAGCAGGCACAGGAACATCTAAATTAAAAGCAAGCAGATTAATTACATAAATCATGGAAAGCAGTTCAATTTTTCATATGCATTTTGGTTTGGTAATCCAAGCCACAGGAAAGACACCATAACCTGGCAGCACTCCTGCAAATCATGTCTCTTTTACACTTAGGGTAGACAGTAACTGATATCCTTGCACTGAGGTAATTTTATTGCAGTTAGTTAATCCCAGTTTCAATGCACGTCCTGAGACAAGTTAGTAAGTGAAAGGATTCAGAACTGTTGAGCAATGTGAGTGTGGGAGGGGTTAAAGAGGAACAAACCTATGGGTTTATTTCTTTTTCATCACATTAGTAGTGAAGAGAAAGTGGCCTGGATTCCAAAAAAATCAAACCAAGATGCTACATAATATAGGTAAAGAGAGGCCTAAAGCTACTTATCCTGGTAAAAGTGCCTAATTCCCACCAGAAGTGCTAACTTCTGTTCCTTTCTTCACCCAGAGAAGGCTGCTCAGCCCAGTGAAGATGTGGGAGACAAATTTTCAGCTGCTCTTTATGGACCTTCATTACATCAAAGAGGGCACGGCTTCTCAGACCTGCCTCTGCCAGGAAAAGCAAAGCCAGAAGAATAGAAAGCCGCTTTTTAAACTAGCTGGCAAAGCTGAAGCAAGGTGGGCACAGGTTTAAGGCAGAGAAGCTCACAGAAGGGTCCCATCTTGCTGCCGTGGGAGACAGGGACCGACAGAACCCACGGAGTGGAGACTCTAGAACCAGAACAAAGTGCTTCAAAATCTGCCATCGCCTTGCTCGGTGACAACCTCTGATGGCACTTGGCTTGTCCTGCACGAGGATTAAAGGTCTCCAGCAGTGCCTAGAAATGGCAACACTAACTGCCCCGTAAAAGAGGAAGTTCAGCAAAATGATTAACACATTTAATACACATATATATATATATACACACAGAGAGAGAGAAAAGAAGGGAACAGTTTGAGGAAGTGTTACATTGAGGTTTAGGCTCTGGTTTGTTCTCTTCAATGGAATGAAACAACACATCTACTGATCTACAGACACACATTAACTAAGATTTACCTGAGACCCTGTAATATGAAGACAGACAGACAGACAAAAAAGAACGGGATAGAAACAGTCCCCTGAAAGGAAAGAACATTGACCGACTACTACAGTAGTGTGTGTAGGGAGGGAAAAAACAGGCTAAACTACTCTAAGCTCACCATCTCTACACTGATTGATAAGATATTTACAGGGACAGAAGACATCACTGGCACACACTACATGAACACTGAGCACTGCTTTAAAAATGTCATCTAAGTATGTATAGGATATAACAAGATAGTAAAGGTTACAGGTTTGCCAATTACTGAAGATACATTTTTCTCCCTCATTCTAGTGCATTTACAATAAATTGGGCTGATTTGCTATTCAGGTAAATAAATGTACTCTTTAAAAAGCTCTATGTTTACTCTTCCTGGTATGTAACAAAACTACTTAAGTCTAGCATTCATATCACCGCTTCTATCTGATGCCTACAATGTAATGATTTGGAACTGTCCTGCTGCTGCTCTGCAATGGCATAATGGCCACTTACTGAATTATCCTCTCCCCTCCACGTTTTGCATCTGTGTGGATGACTGCAGTGGGTAATTGCTGTGGGGTTTTGGGTTTTTTTATCTCAGGAAAATATTTTAAATGGGAAAGAAAAAATAATTCAGTCAAACCCCTATGTACATGTTGGAGAGAATACTGCTTGGAAGAATTTCCATGCTCTCTCTCTCTCTAATATAGACAAGTGGGGCTTTGCTATTTCCCCTTTGGTTGAAAGAGAAGAATACATCATCTAAAGGTTATATAAAGATGTTTACAGAAGAATGAAGAGGGAGTCAAGAAGCTGAATAGCACATCTAACTTCTAAGAACTGTTGCCAGGTGGTAACTAGACTACATTTACCACTGTAGGAATACAAAGTTAGGCACAAATTATATGATGGCTTCTCGAGGAGATAGTGTAAACAAAAGCAGAGAAACAAGGAAAGCTATGTTCAGAGTATTGGAGTGAGTAAAAAGCACAGTTGCACTTAGTGTGGAGCAAGGTTTCAGACTCTCTGTAGAACTGAGATGGCATCTATCATATTATCAAAAGAAACATATGACACTGCTTTAAACAGTGATGCCCACACACCTCAGTCTGGCACCACTTCCAAGCCACTCCTAGACTCAAGTGCCATTTAGCCCCAGTCTCAAATAATTAGTCCTTCACATTCTGCTTCTGTTTTTCTGCTTGAGAAGACACAATAGATTGTCCTTCTGTTCTGATCCCACATAGTGCTTCCTGGTATGCTGCTGGAAGGGTCTCCAAAAGTTCGCATAGTATGAATCATAAAAGAAGTGTGCAGACACAATGAGGCAAGGTCTGCTGTCAGAGTAGAAAAAGTGCCTCTGCTTACTGCGAGAGCCTTAAGCATTTATATCAGGACTACAGGAGATCCCCTTCTTTGCTCACTCCCATCCCCTCAGGGGGCTGAACTTCAGTTACACTGCTGACAAAGTCCTGGTTCCCATCGTAGCTGCCTGTTTCAAGGATACCTGTGTGAAATGGCTCCAATTCTATGTATAACTGCCCCAAGCAGATTTTTTTCCACTGTGTTTTGTTTATTTCTGCATTCCCTGACAAACACTGGTATGTCACCTGCAACACAATATGCTTTTGCTATTTCAGCAGGTACAGACAACGTCACGGGCATCACCAATGCCTGGAAGCAGTCTAGCTGGGGCTTCCCCATGGCATGCAACAGTTAAGTCCTACTTTCCTAAGCAACCACTTTTAGGCACCGCAAAAAGCAAAAGAAGAAATGCTGGGGGGCAGGGGAGAAGAAAACCAGAAAAGGTGGACATCATCGCCACCCACATCATAATTATTAGCATTGGGTGCCCAGTTCTATATCCTTCACGGGCAGTTTAAGTCCCAGGGAAGAGGTTCCCAGTGGATCAATCATATTCATGTAACGTTCACCACGGTGCTTGGCCAAAAACGGTCCCCAGTCAGGCTGCGGAGAGCACACCAACTTGAGCCGCTGCAGTGGAGGGGGAGAGAAAAGAGAGTCTCACTCAGAGTTACAGAGCAGAATTACAATGCAGAAGGAACGAGCACAGGCTCGTTTAAGATTATTGATGATGGCCTTGCAATGCTCCACTGCTCGGTGTTTGTTTTGCACAAAGTTTGCAAGATTGATAGAGGATGAAGTGTGCAGGTTTTAATTAGACATTTCCCCCCCACACCATATGAGGGGAGCTCAGAACCACTGCTGCAGATTGCAAGGCTCGCTTACCGAAGGACATGTGCACAATTACTGAGCCCAATGGTCTAAGCAGTGGGTAACTGCATTAAAATAATTGGATTTCTGCTTAGCATATTTCCCAAAAGCATACCAATGACAAAACAAAAAAAAAAGGGAATTACATTGCTATGAATGAACAAAGATTTTAATTTTGAGCTGACAAGATGGTTGATTTCTATCTGCAGACAAAAAGAAAAGAGGAGAGCATTAACCTGGCAAGCAACAAAAACAATCTTCTAATCTTTCCGCTGATTTCTTTATTGGATGTATCTTTTGGTGCACTTACAGATAAAAAAGAAAGAAAACATATTTCTGATGACTTAAGAGGGAACAATTATATGTTTATTACCTAATAAAGTGAATCAGACCTCTCTATAAGTTATTTTAATCTCTGCTTAATTACCAGTTTGCAACTCTTACCTCCCAGATCAACCATAATAATTTAATGCAGCAGACTCAGGATTCAGGAAACAGCAGGCTGCAGCAAAGGCCCCTCCAACATAGCTCCAACCTTTGGGTATTTCTTTTGGAGGCACTACTAGGAGGGCAATAAGGAGAACTCCTTGGTTTTGTGGCAAAATATATGTCAGTACTACAGATACAAGTCAGATGAGGTGGCCAGCAGGAACGGGGAAGTCATTCTGCCCCTGTAATTCAGCACTGGTCAGGCCACACCTTGAGTGCTGTGTCCAGTTCTGGGCCCCTCAGTTTAAGAAAGATGTTGAGGTACTGCAACGTGCCCAGAGAAGGGCAGCAAGGCTGGTGAGGGGCCCGGAGCACAGCTCTGTGAGGAGAGGCTGAAGGAGCTGGGGGTTTGCAGCCTGCAGAAGAGGAGGCTCTTTACAACTACCTGAAAGGAGTTGCAGCCAGGCAGGGGTTGGTCTCTTCTCCCAGGCACCCAGTGACAGAACAAGAGGACACAGTCTCAAGTTGTGCCAGGGCAGCTTTAGGCTGGATGTTAGGAGGAAGTTGTTGGCAGAGAGAGTGATTGGCATTGGAATGGGCTGCCCAGGGAGGTGGTGGAGTCACCATCCCTGGCGGCGTTTAAGAGAAGGCTGGATGAGGCACTTAGTGCCAGGGTTTAGTTAATTAGAAGGGCTAGATGATGGGTTGGACTTGATGATGCTAGAGGTCTCTTCCAACCTGGTTAATTCTGTGATTTGTCTCAGTGAGAGAAACTTTGGAGACTATGAGGAAGTCAAATGTCACCTTAGCTCATTTCCAGTAGGAGCAGTCATCTCCTGGCCAACGCGTGCCAACGTGCACCACACAAAGGCTGAATGACCCTTTTGACAAGTGGTCTTGTTGCCCTAGTGCCAGAGGTGTATTTGGGTGCTCTCCCTAGGGTGCCCCACCGCTTCAGCTGCTGTGTTCTGTGTGAGGTAGAAAAGCCTGGGCTTTTTCCTTTGGCGTGTGTCGTGTGACATATTGAGAGACCAAAAAGATCACTCTATTTCAGTACATTTTCTCTCCTTTTCACTTTTGAGGCAGGTAACAGTCCCAATGGGTTTTGCAGGAGAGCTGAACTGCAAAAGCAGCTACAAAAAGGGGAGTCAAGTGTCTGTTCCTTATCCTGAGGTAGGGAGCAGCACAAGCAGCATGCAGTGATGAGAGGGCAGAGCTGAGAAAGCCTCAAAGGCGACAAAATGAGAGCACTGAACTTCTGCAGAGACAAGGTGAAGGCAATGAGGGGATGAAATGCTGGCATGACAAAGACATTGCTGCACCGCACCTGCCAAGGAACTGAGGAACTGGTGGGATGGCAACAGCCGGGAAGTGGCAGTGGTGGCAGGCAGGGTGGCAGGCAGGGCCAAGGCACAGAGAGAGAGAGCAGAAGGAGACTGCCACATCTCTGAAGCAGGGAGGGGAAGCGGCAGGAACATGGTGCGCAAAATAAACCAAAGCAGCACTGAAAAAAAAACAGTGCCACATGGAATGTTTTAATGCTCAGATGCCAATCAGCTTATTCAAGAAAGACAAAGAGATGAAGAAAGAGAAGGGGGAAAAAAGACTGCCAGCTAAGTTTTGTAATGAGTGGGTTAAGCTGTAGAGCATGAGGGCTTTACATACATCTTATTCCTGACCTTCACCAAGCAGCACAGCCTCCTGGAGTACATCCCAGCTGATGCAGGTACCTGACCATCTCACACTGCAAACAGGTGACTTGGTGGTTGATGTCACCTAGCACTGCTGCTGGGCTGACTGTGACACGGTGCACATCAGCAGCTGGTGCTTCCTACACCTACATGCTGCTTTTGCAAGAAGGCCGACAAATCTAGAACAGCTTTCTCTCAGTAGCACCACGCCAGAGCTTGTGAAACATAACTTCTTCTAGTTCTCGTGAAAGCAGCCACTTAAAAATTTAGGAGCATTTTGCTGTGGAACAAGGAATAGAGGGCTGCATTTTAAATCAACTGAGCATCTCTTTGCAACACAATAACTAGCTTGCCAGAATGTAATCTTAGCGCTATCAGGCATTCGATATCACAAAAATCAATGTAAAGTAAACCAGACAGTCTCCTGTGACCATATTTTTATGCAGCAAAAAGACAGAAGAATTACCTCAATAAATTTGCCTGGGGCTAGATGCATTTTTATCACAAACATAACTGGGATCCAGATAACTGAGCAGGCCAGCATCAGCCATCCAAGCACCATGGACCAGCCTGGGTAGTGGTAAGCTCCGTAGGTCATTGGCTCCCACTGGTAAAAACTGAAGCAAAGAATAAACTGGAAACAAGGAAGGAAAACAAATATATTTGAGTAAGCAAAACAAGCCTGCACGCAACAAGTGGCAGGCATCCACACACAGATGAAAAGTGCATACATCTAAGGCAAGGAGCTCCCACAAGCTGTAATAAACAGGTCAGGGCCTGAATCTAATGAGTTGCATGGAAATCTTGCAAAGTGCCTCCCCCCCTCCCCCAAATCACTGTATTTATGCCAGAAGAATTGAAATTAGAATCTTGCCCCTGGAGTAACATGCTTTATTACATGCTCTATTGGCAGTTTTACCTAATGTGATTATGCTAAGTTACTCCATTTCACTTACTGTATGAGCAGCAATACATCTGCTTACATTTGTGCATAATTCAGTAACTTTTGGGAAATGCCTGTGCTTCCAATAATTGCACACAGAAGATTTATAGCAGTGTAACTAGGTGAAGGCACATATAAAAATGATCAGTTTGATTTCCAGAGATACGGAGTAATTGAAAGTCTAATATTAGACTATCCAAATGTATCAAATATTAGCTTTAGAGAGGCAATAACAGAAAAGAAGATATTGCTTGCTTGTGCTTTGTCTGGTTCCGTCACATAAAAATTGCATTACGACTGATCAGTGTCAGTTTATTTCTCACCAGAAGTTCACTAAATATTACATTTGGAGGGAACAACAACAGAACATGCAAGTTTGGACTGACCTCCTTTGCTTTCCAAATCTGCTTTACTCAAGAGACAAAAAAAATGTTATGTTCCCTGGTTATGATTACTGGCAGTAGCTAAGAGTGCAAGTCTGATCAACAAAGGAACAGAGCAGAAAAGCCTTGCAGTGGGTCTAAGGCAGTATCCTGAATACAGCCACTGGGAGAGGGAGGCTTCTCAAAAGGGATTTTTTTCAAGCTATACCTATATATTGTCACAGTCAAACAGCAGTTGCCACTCGGCAGGCAAGATGAACCTGGCTTTTGTGCGCAGCAATCCTATACTTCAGAGAAGACAGCTGGGAAAGAAAATCTATGCAGGAGAGTGGAACATCTTCATTATGCCCATTGGAGAAATTACTCTTGTCACAGAAAATGCCTTTTCCTCCCAACTCAGGACTTTGCTGAGCTCACCAAAACTCATTAGTCTCTCCACATGCACACTGCTGTCTGCAAACACTACATCTCTTCCAGTTTTCAGAAATGATATCCCCTCCTCCCTAGTAACAATGAAAAGAAGTTACTGGCTTCATCCAGAGCCTCTCCCCAGAAACAGAAGTATTTACCAGTGCCAGTGCTGCACTGAAGAACAGCACAAATAGGAACTTCCCAGCACATAATCCAAAACAGAGCTTCTCTGGAAGAAGTAGCAGCAGAAGACCAGAGTCACCATGCTGCTTCTTCACCTCACTTACCGTTTCAGTAAGCCTCTCTGTTCAGCAAGTCTAATAATTTTCCTTACCTTGCACTTCCAAGCTCTGAATACTTGTAGGAACTGCACAGCACTGCCATGAAATGATGAGCTTTTAAAAGAGTGGTTTTCACAGAATGGCTTAGGTTGGAAGTGAACTCAGAGCTCATCTGCTCCAACCTCCCCACCTTGGGCAGGCACACCTCTCAATTAGACTTGGCTGCTCAAGGCTTCATCCAAACTGACTTTCAACATGCTCAGGAAGGGGATGCCCACAGCCTATTCCAGAGTCTCAGTACCCTGGTACTGAAGAACTTCTTTCTCAGATCCAGCCTAACCCTCTTCTCCCTCAGCTTCAAACCATTCCCCCTTGCCCTGTCTCTAGACACCCTGATGAAAAGTCCCTTTGCAGCCTTCCTGCAGGATCCCTTCAAGTACTGGAAGGCAGCTCTAAGGTCCTCCTGGAGTCTTCTCCTCTCCAGACTGAACACCTCTAGCACCCTCAGCCTGTCCTCACAGGAGAGAGCCCTCCTCTGGACTCACCCTGACTTCCCAGGCTGAAGGCTTTTGGAATGGCTGAAAGGCTTCTTTAATGCTTGTAGCAAACACGGTAAGCCAGATTCTATCAGTACTCAGGTGACAACGTAAAAGAAACATAGCATTAAAGAGCTGGGCAGTTAAGTGTGGGAACGGTAAAAGTGTGAGCAGGGCACCTTTGAGACGGAGCACTCAGCTAAGTTTGAAGTAAAGCTTGATTCCTGGCTTTGAGGGGGAAATAAAGGGAAAGGGGGAGAAGCAGAGGAGAGAAAGGAGAGGGAGAAAGGAGAGAAAATTAAGAAGAAAGGAGAGAAATTAAGGAAGAAAGGAGGGAAAAAACGGGAAGAGGAGGAAAATACAGGGAGAGGAGAAAAGGGGGAGAAAGGGAAGAAGGGAGGGAAAAGGGGAGAAAAAGTGGAAAGAGAAGAAAGGGAGGAAATCAGGAAAGTAGGGAGAGGGGGAAAGGGGGGAGAGAGGGGGAGAGAAGAGAGGGGGGAAAGGGGGAAAAGAGGAAAAGGAGGGAAATGGAGAAAGGAGGAAAAGGGGGCAAATGAGAGGGAGGAGGAAAAGGGGGGAAAGGAGAGAAAGAAGGGAAGAGGGGAATGGAGAAAGGAGGGGGAAAAGTCAGGAAAAGTGGGGGACAGAAAACAGGATGAGAAGAGAAGGAAAAGCGGGGAAGGGCAAAAAGACTGACAAAAAGATTCAAAAGCCAGGGTCTAACTTCCCATCGACAGCCTGCCTCGGTTAGTCTAAGCGCAGCACGCAGGTATCACCCCCGTGCCTCCCCCCCACCCCCCCAATACACCTCCTCCGTGCCCCCCCAGCCGCTGTCCCGCAGCGCCACCTGCCGGTGCAGCGCACACACGCGAACAGGCCAGAGCAGGCCACATGCGCAGGTGTGTAGGTCTCTGCACCCAAGACCGAATTACGACCATCCAGAAACCTCATGAATGATGAGGAAAACAACACCCACCCCCTTTGAAGGCATTAAAAAGCTTCTTGCTTACTGTTAAAATAGTTGGGGTCACAAATGCCCAACAGACTCTCCAGAATTTACTTGGCTGGAAGCCAATCATCATCTCTATATCTTCACAAAATCTCTGCAATCCTGAAAACAGCAAATGAAAATGCAGTTAGGTGTGAAAGAAGCCAGCTGCAGCTTGCAACGCAGCTCCTGGGGTCTTCCTTGTGTCTAACTACAAAACCAAATTCTGGCTTGTTGGTTTGAAACTCCAGTGGAGGATCTGACCATACAGTGGCAAAAAGGAGACTATGATGGTGGGAACCATTCTGGTACAAATTTGCTTCCTGAGAATTCAAGTAAAAATGAGCTTGTACATAGAGATTAAATGTTCAGTACATTTGTGGTTACAGCATTAGCAGTGTGCACTGGGTAGCTGCAATTATGCCTGGGCTTGTTATTTCATTGTGATGATGAACCTTATTAATATCTGCAGATGTATTTCAGCACAGATGATATCTGAGCTTCTCTGCTACATGACTGGGGTACAAACTCTATCACTCCACACTGAAACAACTAAGGTCTGGCTACTTTTCAGCTGATATGTAGGAAATACTGTGAATTATTAGAGAGCACTTGTAGGCATTTTAAATTCTATTCAGTGTTGTTTGATCAAACAGATCAACTGACAGCTTAATTCTTCAGATTATCATATTGATCACATCAGCAAAGTTACTTAATAAGACACACAAGAGCAGAAAAAAGCATTTCAGCTGCCTCTGCAGCCATCTCCCTGACTGTGCCATGCCCCTGGAGGAGGTGAGCTGGCCCAGCAGCTGCTATTGCCAAGCTGAGACAACCCTGACTGGATTTCACCCTTGTTCTACAGAGCTCTTTGGGGGAATGGTTCCTGCTCAGTACATCTAGTAGAAACTTAGCCAAAAGGAATAGGTAAACCACTGACATTTGTTTCAGCTTTTCTAAGGATGACAAGAGGAAGCACTTCTGGAGTCCAAGGCTGAACTCCTCCATCACATAAACACTTTCAACTTGGGCCAGTTTTGACTGGCAAAAATGTGGTCATGGCTGTCATTTAAATTTCACAAAGAAGCTATTCTACAGCATTTAGCCTAACTTCTATGATGTGGGGACAGGAATAGAGCTTAAATATTGGAGAGAAGCTCAGTAAGAAAATAAACACGTGGGGGAAAAAAAGTAATAAACTGGTTCATGTTCTTATTGCCCTTAGAATCAGCCACAGCTGCTGCTGAATATAAGAAGGGATAATCTCCTGGCATGATCCACCTAATTTTGAGTCCTTTCTGTTGATATCAGAGAGAAATAAACCTATCAACCTGGCTGTTTCCAGAATCAAGTTAAAAATAGCAATGGCTCAATACTCAGTGCTTTCTGATGCAGCTCTAAGAAAGCAGCAGGGCTAGACTGAACTGGAGGTGCCCTAAAGCAGGGTGTGAGCAGAGAGTAAGTCAGTTCAGGCAGGTAACATGTCAGAGAAAAGCTTGAAAAAAATGTGTTATGGCAAGAAATAGCAAAGGAAAACGCAGAAATTAAACAGGTAGGGCTGGTCTCTTCTGCCAGGTACCCAGCAACAGAACAAGGGGACACAGTCTCAAGTTATACCAGTGGAAGTCTAGACTGGATGTTAGGAGGAAACTGTTGGCAGAGAGAGTGATTGGCATTGGAATAAGCTGCCCAGGGAGGTGGTGGAGTTGCTGTCTCTGGAGGTGTTGAAGCAAAGCCTGGCTAGGGCACTTAGTGCCATGGTCTGGTTGATTGGATAGGGCTGGGTGCTAGGTTGGACTGGGTAAGCTTGGAGCTCTCTTCCAACCTGGTTGATTCTATGATTCTATGCAAGAACTGTATTTAGGGAAGGGGAAAAATACAACCTGCAGTGTGTGTAAGCTTAGAAAAATAACCCAAGGGGACAGAGATGTCACATTTTTTTCCTGTAACTGCAATTTCCTCTCCCTCTTTTTCTCTCTTCCACTCGTAAGAGCAAATGCTCTTCTTCAGAAAGCCTCTTCTCTCCTCTGTAAAGTACATGTAACTTTTATGGCCCTTGGCATCACCATGCTTCAGCACCCTTCTGACTGCTCCATTTTCTAACAGACCTTTGGATGCCCAGACAGACTGTAACCCCAGGGTGGCTGACTCACAGATCCCAAAGGAGATCCTAGCTGCAACAGAATGCTTGGTCTCTGGGGTTTATATACCTGCTTGTTACAGCTTCCTGTACCACCTGTAGAGAGTTATCTGGGAGGTGCTCACACAGTGGTCAGTCCTGCAGTGCAGTGGTGGGAACAGAACCAGTTTTAAACTAAGTTCAGCAGAGAATTAGGAGTTGAAGAACCTTCCACAACATTGAAAGCTCATCTGAGTGCCTCTACTCCAGCTACACTTGCTGCTGCAAGGGAGGTGCACCTAGCTGGAGAGTCACCAAAATTCATGCAAGCTTCATGCAAATCTGCAGAGATTTCTTTGAGAGTCCAATTTTAAAAGTAAAAGTAGTTTTAAACAAATTTCAGCAGTGAATCATGAGCTGAAGGGACTTCCACAAGGTTGAAAGCTCATCCAAGTGTCTCTACTCCAGCTACACTTGCTGCTGCAAGGGAGGTGCACCTAGCTGGAGAGTCACCAAAATTCATGCAAGCTCCATGGAAATCTGCAGAGACTTTTGGGAAGTCCAAGTAAAAAGTGTAATTCTTTCTGGGAATCATTGGTTGATATTCACAGCTTCAGTCACTTTTAAATGTGATCAGCTCAGGGGTCAAATGCAGGTAAACAGGCACAGGGATTACACAGCACTTGTCTCTTTCTCCGTGAAAGGCTGGGCATAGATTTGTCAATTCTCAGGGGAAAGCACAGAGGATGCTTTAGTTAAGGGAATGAGGATTAAATCTCCCTCTCAGATCAGCCAGGCCTGCTGAATCACTTTGGGAAATAAATGACACATCGTATCCCATATTTCAATTTCCACTCTCTAAAGCAGGATGATGTATTCATAAGTGGTGTAGATATAAAATCCATTAAAAAGCAGAATGCAAACTTAGACAGACAACTGCTTCTGCCACAGGTAAAGGGTTTCAAAATTACTAACACTTTCCACAAATGCACTCCAGCAGTTCCCACTCACTCTGGTGAGGATCGTTCTCAACAACAGATTGTCAAAAACACAGTTCTGGAAGGAGCAGGAACAAAGTTAAAGTCACACATTTTCAGTTCCCAGCAGTGTTTTGCTCAGGCACAAGGATCTTGGTATTTATCTCCACGTTACAAAGTGTAACAGTGGGAATTATGCTGATGATTAAATTAATACCCACAGCTCTGAGCTATTCGTTAGCAGTCATGCATCATAATCTAAGCAACTGGAGAATAAATGTCTATGGCAGCATGTGAAATGAAAAACCCAGCATTTCACTGGATTATGAAGCACTGGCTCTGCTGAAAAATAAGAGATCTCAAGGAAATAACCAAGTGTGCCTCTTTTTAATTCAAAAATCTCAAGCAGCTCAGCAGGCAGAACATGTAACAAGGACTATAGACAGATTTATTTCATCATAAAAGCACCTGCCACTATTGTGCCAACCTGCTTGCTATGAAGAGAACCAGCACACAGAGAAAGGTGTCAGTGGAGTGTAAAACCACGACTGTCAGAGCTTGAAAATGTATTATGCCAATTTTAAGCACTGCCTGAAGGAATATAACAGGAGCAGGAGCAAACTTGTGTTTACAACATACAAATCACAGCTATACAAGCTGCGTTGCTGTGAACAGCCCTCACAAAAGTGGCTTTAATGCAACAGAAGTAGCAGAGCCACATTAGTCAAGCAAATTACTGCAGAGGAAATCTTGCCCATTTTTTTCTTTCGTGTATAAAAGACTGGAAGCTCTTTAATCCAGCAAAAGGTTAATTCCAGGGAATAATCTTGGCAACAGTTTACATCAAAGGCGTTACTGACATCTGTTGATTAACAATCAGTTGGTGCAGAAAGCATGGAAAGAGTCATTTGTAACCGGCAGACGTTTCTACCTCTGATTACATCAAAGTAATATGCAACTAAAAAAACTTCTCCTCTGTTCAAGTCCTTTCTTTGTAGCCTTAGAACTCTTTCTGTGTTATTTGATGGCTTTCACAAAAGTCAGTGTTTTAAGAGAGTGAATTGATTGGGCAAAACGGGCACCAGCCACAGCAATTTTGCCTCGGAGCCTGAGAAAATCTTATTCTTCAAAGGCAGGTTTGCAGCGCTCCTGCCACACAGCGTCCAGAGGGGGAACAGAGCCAGCATCTGCTCCCTATTTACCTCCAATCTTATTTGCAAACATACAGAGCAAAGAAAATCGACAGATTTAAGCAGTTTGGGGGTTATTCTAAAACATTTTAAGAACGCACTTAGATAGCAATGGCAGCTCTAAAGGGGGCAATGTTTTTGGCACAGAGAGGATGCTGGCCAGGAAGAAGGAGAGCAGTGCTTTAACACAGCAGTGCTCAGGTATGCTCTCAGCAAACAGAGGAGGAGGGAAGAAGGAAACCTCATCTGTATCGTGGAGGAAACAACTTAATCTTTAGCATCTTTAACACTGATATTCAAATCTTCCTTTACTTATGAAGGCAAGTCTAAAGTGGCATCACCACACTCCAGACATGAATTAATCATGTTATGCAGGGAGATATTCATGTGTCCTGCCATTACCATCTGAGATTGTATTTCTAAGGATCAATCTCCTGAAAGCAATAGACAAGTCTGGGACCAAACTGATGCAGCTACAGTAGCATCAAGGCAATTGCACTGCTTTATGCTAGCTGAGGATCTTCCTCCAAACATGGACTGATGGAACTGCTGTTGCCATTGTGCATAATGAATGAGTAGCTGCACAGTCTTGATTCTGTGTTACAGACAGATGGGCTAAAGGGAAGGCTGAAGGACTACATGGGACATAAATCCTCCAAGAGTTATTAAATACAAAGGTATCACTTCTGGATCAGGAAGTCTCTGCCTCTAAAACTATTGGAGTGTAAAAAGAAGCCCTGGAGAAGTTTCACTAAACTCTTGGTCTGTTTTTATATTCATCTTTAAGCACTGACTTTAAACTGTTGGTGGGACAAGGATATTAGACTGTATGAAAGTCCTTTGAATATATATATTTAAAGGAATCCTTTAGTAGTGAAGTCCCATTATACTTCTGTTCAAACTAAGGGAATTTAGAGGCTTTTTGAAAAAAAACATACATACATATACAAAGTTCTATTCCTCTCCTTAAGAACTACCAGCTACTCCACCATGTGCTAAGGTCTTACTTTGTCAGAGGCTGCCCCAACAGCAGCATCTTTTCTTACCATATATATAGGAAACTCCAACAAGCTCAAAGATGGCAATGATGACAAGAGAATAAGAAGCTGCATAGGTGTCCACAAGCTGTAACATATACATCCCACCCTGAAAAAAGGGAAGCATAAAAGAGTCATTACTTGTGGCATATAGGTGGTGTTCCTCTTCATATATGTCACAATTCTACCTGGTGCTAACAGAGGCAAGAGCAAGAGTCAGGAGTCTCTGCCCCTAGTAAGAATCCAAACACTGACTGGACAGACTCATGTCACTCTACAGTTTCTTCTTTCTGGCTGAATGAATATTAAATCCAGCAAGAGAAGAAAAGCAGAGAGTACACTTGAGTCTGGTAACTAATAGAGCTTGGGAAAATGCTGGTTTCAGTCCTGCCAGACGAAGGATTAAACTGTGACCAGACCTTCCACACCAGCATAATTCAAGTGGAGAAAGGACTGAATGCACCCCAGAATTTAGAACAGCAAAGCTGAGGGAGGAAGGGAGGGAGGGACAGAGGGGCTGAATAAGATAGTGAGACAAATTATGCATACCTCATCTTGAAACAGCTAAGAATTTAGAACACTGAAGGATTAGTGGACAAGACACTGAGTTCCACTGTGAACTCCAGGGTTTACCAAAACTATCTAATCAGGGAGGGAGACACCCAAAACTGGTGTGCACGTGTATATGATGTACTTTGCTTTTTTCTTAAGTGAACGCCTACTTCGCATCACTACTTTGGAGAGGTTCAGCCAGGGAAAATTTAAGTCTGAAAGGTTAAACGGCAAACGCTTTTAAATATGCGTGAGTTAGAGTATTCCCTAAATAAAAACCACATAAGGCTTTCAGACTCGCTGGGCGTCCCTGCAGCTGCGGCAGAATTCGGTTGTCTCCTGCAGCTTGCAGAGGAGGAGAAGGGCCGCCAGAGGGCGCTGGGGACGGAGAGCGATGCTCAAGGAAACTGTGGTTACCTGAGTGATCATAGGAAATCCCATGATGAAAAAGGAGACGCAGCACCCGAGAGTGAACAGTGCCTTGTGCGTCCGTAAGTACTTGGGGAACTCATCTGAAACGGAGGTCACTATGGTCTCGATAGTGGCGAACTGAAAGGCAAAATAAAAGGAGTCACTGCAGTGCACACAACCTACACAAAGTGGTCCAACTGGAGAGGATGGAACATAAGGCAGCGCTCTGAATCCATCCTAGGTGCTAACCACTCAGGTGTCATAGAATGGTTTACCTTGGAAGGGACCTCAAGGATCATCTGGTTTCAACCCCCTGCAAAGGCAGGAACACCTCCCACTAGGACAGGTCACTCAAGGACTCATCCAACCTGGCCTTGAACACCTTCATGGAGGGAGCAGCCACAACCTTCCCGGGCAACTTGTGCCAGTATCTCACCACCCTCACTGCAAAGAACCCTTCCCTAATATCTAGTTTGAATCTCCCCTCTGCCAGTTTAAACCCATTGCCCCTGTCCTATCATTAGCAGACCCTGACAATAGTCCCTCCCCAGCTTTCCTGTAGCCCCCCTCAGATACTGGAAGGCCACTCCAACACCTCCTTGAAGCCTTCTCCAGGCTGTACAGCCCCAACTCTCTCAGCCTGTCCTCATAGCAGAGCTGCTGCAGCCCTCTGAGCATCTCCATGGCCTCCTCTGGACTGGCTGCAACAGTTCCATGCCCTTCTTATGTTGGGGGCTCCAGAACTGCACACAGGACTGCAGGTGGGGTCTGAGGACTTCAGAGCCAAGGGGCAGAATCCCCTCCCTTGCCCTGCTGGCCACGCTGCTCTAGCTGCAGCCCACGACACAATTGGCTGTCTGGGCTGCACAACCAAAGCTCTGTCAACACCAAAGCTCCCCCCTGAAGAATTTCAGCACTGGTGGCTTTACTTCATTCCTCTGCTTACAAAGCAATCCACGGGCCATACAAAACCAGCAGTTAACCTCACAGTCCTCCAAACAAACAAGTAGGGGAAAAAAAGGGAAACAAAAATGGTTTACCATAGTGTCCAATCCAAGTGTCAGAAGCATCAAAAAGAATATTATAGCCCAGAATGGAGAGAGGGGGAGCCTAGTTAAGGCTTCTGGATAAACCACAAAAGCAATTCCAGGACCTAGAAAAGAGAAAAACAGAAGCTGTGATATCCTGCATCCCATTACTACTGCTGATTGAAGGCAAGATACAAATGAGAGCCACACAGTGCTGAAGGCATGACCCATGCTTACAGGAAGGGGCTCTACACGTTTCTACTCTAGATTATTGTGTCCCATGTCCTAAAGCTGCAATCTAGAGCATTGCATCTCATTCTCTAAAGCCCCAGCCCCGCTGTTTCTGCTCCAGAGAACACTGTTGCTTTCTCACATACTTGAGAAAAACCACACCATTTTTAGCAGCTTTTGAAATAACCTCCACAGGCAGCTTGTGAAGTGTCTGGAGTTTCTTCTGAACAGAAGACAAAAACAAGAGTTAACATCTTGGTGGGGAAAAAAAATAACACTGCACACGACACACTGAGTGTTGCTGCCTTAAAAATGCTCTGGAGGAAAATGGCTTTGGGGAATCAAAAGGTGCCTGTAGAACCACTATGTATGCATGAACACGTTCTTTCATCTCTTGATTAAAGAGTTCTTCTTGACTGCCAGAGATAAGGGCTCTGTTTGCACTAGCTTGCTGCATGTAAGAGTTTAATTAGACCTTGAGATAATGGGTTTCCATTAATCACACTTCTCAAGAAGTTTAGTTCTAGAATGTGAAGCTGCACATCTCAGCCTCTATTAACTCTCCAAGATACCACATGCCAGAGAGGATCCAGGCACAAGTAAACAGTCACAGGGAGGCCAGTTCCCATCCTCTCCCTCTTCAGAGATCTAGAGGGGGTGAGAACTCTTTCTAAAGGGTTATTAAAGACAGGAAACATTCACAGAAGTCCAAGGACTTTGAACTTGCATTTGAAATTACTACAGGTTTTCAACTGCAGTGTGTTCTTAATCAAACTGAGACAGGAAAATAAAAATAGATTGCCTCAGCTTTCCCTCCAGGAAAAAAAGTGTTTGATTTGTTCATCAGGGACAGGAGGTTTTCCTGAAAGGAAGATTCTAAGTAGGGGAGAGGAGGGGAGGAATAAACTATGTGTTTCAGAAAACAAAGCAAAGCAAAGCAACACAAACCAACAAAACCTTCCCATTTTCATTCAAGGTTTTAAAACATGAATGGAGGTCATCCTAACTCTTGTCATTTTTCCCTTCACTGCTAAAAGAAATCCAGCTCAAAAAAAATATACATATATATATATGGCTGAGGAGTGGCTCTTTTTCCTCATTTGCTGAGTGTGCTTTTAACTGTGTTCATCCAAAATCTGCAGTTCTTAATCTTCTCTCTCTTTCTACTGTGCAGTTGCCTCCTATTATGCAACCAAATCTGCTTCCCCCTGTCACAGAGAGCAGTGAAGCCTCACCCTCATGAAATATTTTAAATGACCTAACTAGGCTCTTACAAAGGCACTGAGAGCCCTACAATAAGATAGCCTAGTGACAGCTTTTCTTGCCTCCTTTGGAACAGCTGCTGAAACAGCTGGGAACAGACCTTCAGCTTATGCCTAGTCACTCACCCAAAGACCACCACCAAGCACTCAAAAGAAGAGTGTTGTGATACTCTGCACTAAAAATGCCATCTCCAGGGAGATGACCCAGCTGAATCAAGTGTTTCCTTCACCTTCCTTAGCACCTATGTCTCCCCACCCTCCCTCTGTCCATCTCTTTGAAGCTGCTTTGACTTTTAATTCCTTACAGCATGCATTAAGCTTTGGGGATGGTTTCCTTTGTCTGTCTTATTGTTTCAAAACGAAGGTAAGGTCTAAAATGAAAAGATGAATAGAAACTCCTAAAACACCTGGCTAAAAATGGAGCTTCTCAAACACAGTGGCCTAATCCAGACAGAAAATGGGGATAAGAATAAAGCTTTCCTGTTCCCACTCAGCCAAGTGGCAAACCAAAAAGAGACTGAACTGACATTACATTAGCTTGCAAGTGTGGTATCTCCTACTATCAAGAATCAGTTTGCTAGCTGACCATCCTGTGAAATTCTCTTCTCAGACCCTCCAGCAGCCCAACCCACCAAGGATCAGCCAGTGCAAACTCTGCACTAACTTCCTCTGACTGAACTGCAGCTCTGTCCTCAACAGCTGAGCTCCCATGTACCAACCAAAGTTGCTGCAGAAACTGAGTGTGACCCAGCACCTTTATATGCATCTCTGAGGTCAAAAGTACTGCAAGAATCGTAGAACAGAATCACAGAATGGTTTAGGTTGGGAGGGACCTCAAAGCTCATCCAGTTCCAACGACCTGCCATGGGCAGGGACACCTCCCACTACAACAGGTTGCTCATGGCCTCAATAATCCATGGGATTATTCATTTTTCAGTTTAGTGAGAAGGAATAAACAAAAGTAACTAAGAGATTTCTCCTATTTTTTGATCAGGTTTGCTCTTACCAAACTAGTGATGAGGAGCTTCAAAGTAATACATTGACCTCCTAGCATACTTCCCAGCATAGCTTCTCCCATATGGAAATATCTACAAGTAGTTTATTAATCCACTGCAGATTGAAGCTGTTATTCACACCTCCAATGTCGATGTCATCACTAATAAGAGAGCTGAAGGTGCTACCATGTGCCAAAGCAGTGAAACAGGTATACCCTACCTTGGTCTGCCACAGCTTCGATGTTCACTTTGAGCTCATTTGCCATGAAGCCAATGACCGAGAAGATGACAAAGCCTGCAAATATACTTGTGGCACTGTTGGTACATGTGACTATCAATGTGTCCCTGGGAAGAAAACACAATAATCCACATCAACCTGTTGTAATCCATGCAGTGGAGGAGGAGTTTGTGCACAATGAGTCCCTCTGATGAGCACACACATTCCATAGGAACACTGGTGAAGGTCCACCTTTACACTTACCAGGTACATTTGGTGCTGATTAGAGGTGATAGAAGTCTTCACAGCACCACTAGGAACCAGACCACAGGATGTTAGGGGCTGGAAGGGACCCAAAGAGATCACTGAGTCTAACCCCTCTGCCAGAGCAGGACCATACAGTCTAGCTCAGGTCACACAGGAACACGTCCAGACAGGCCTGGAAAGGCTCCAGAGAAGGAGACTCCACAACCTCTCTGGGCAGCCTGTGCCAGTGCTGTGTGACTCTTACAGTCAAGAAGTTCCCCCTTGTGTTGAGCTGGAACCTCCTGTGATGCAGCTTCCATCCATTGCTCCTTGTCCTATCCCAGGGAGCAGTGAGCAGAGCTTGTCCCCCCCCTCCTGACCCCCAATCCTCAGATAGTTATAAACATTTATTTAATCCCCTCTCAGTCTTCTCCTCTCCAGACTAAACAGTCCCAGGTCCCTCAGCCTCTCCTCATCAGGCAGTGCTCCAGCCCCCACATCATCCTTGTAGCCCTCTGCTGGATCCTCTCCAGCAGATCCCTGCCCCTCTTAAACTGAGGAGCCCAAAACTGAACACAGTACTCAAGATGAGGTCTCACCAGGGCAGATGTGAATTTTCTCCCTCCCACATGCTGTATAGAAAGCAACAGGACATGCAGGAGGACGAGCAAGGCTGCTCATGGCCTCTCCAAAGAAGGCAGCAATGATGAGACAATCTGCAATGCATTTTTACTCTTTGCTGGCTGCAGATACCTGCTTACTCTGTTACACATGGACTAACCACCACTGCCCAGGGAAGATGACTTCTGTCCTGTAACTTTCCTGGATTTATCCACAAGATTCCAGGGTTAAGCTTTCTGTACCTTGCAGCACTCCCTTAAGCACTGCCCCATCTGGCAGCCTATAGAGGATTCCCTGGGATCATTTTTCACTGAGTTGTTATAGGAATCTGAAGAAACCCACACCAGAATGCCACACTGTACTGGGAAAGTACATCTGAATTGCAGGAAACCAGCACTTCTGGTCCCCCAGCCATAATTATTAACATTCTTGACAAGGTTTCTATTTTGTCCTCAAAATGTGTGTACAAAAGACTTGCCCTTAAAGTGCTATGAAGCAGGTGGGTGGGAATCACGCAGTTTAAATGAAGTTGGCTAGAATTGCTTATTCCTACTGTGATTTGTCAGGAACTGAACATAATACAACCTCAAATGCTGTTAAGAACCTTACTGAGCTGGCAAACTTCTGGAATCTCTAACAGAGCATCTCTTAACAGAAATGATTAGGTTAATTCCTCAGGTCAACAGAAAAGAATTGCAATGTTCTGTTTGGGATTATCATGCCTTAATTCTTCCAAACCTGACTAAGTTTTACTTAAAATGCTTTTAGGTTATGCATTTTTGAAGTGAATTTGTGTAAATTTACTGCAACTGCAGATTATTTAATGACATTTTAAATGGAAATGTAACTGAAAATTACAATTTTATCTGCAATATTAAAATGTAATTAATGTCAAAATTGGAAGGGAAAATAGTCATGCTTCATTTCAGTGTTGAAGATGGGTTGTAAAATTAAGCAGATTAGAAGTAACTGAGCTTTTCTAATTATCTCTGCTTCAGTTCCACATATTTCTCTCTCCTATAGGTAAAACTTCTACTTAGTGTTAGCCCTGTCAGATTTTTATACTTCATTCCCAAGTATTTGGTTTAAAAATCTCATTAACTTTTCCCAAACTCCACAAAGTATTGCTAAATGAATGCACAAAGCTAGCTTGATGCCTCCCCCATTTTTTTATCTCCTGGTATTCCAAATGCATTCATTCATTCCTCACCAAATCCAAGCCCTGAAAAAGCATGTTTTAAAATGCTTCCCAAACGAGAGCTGGATGGAGGTAACTGAGTACACATAACTGATGCTTATTCATCTATATTTTAGGGTAATTATGCCCCACTACTTCTGAACACTAGTAGGAAACAACTCTTGGAATTCCTTTGTAAACCCCTGATCCACATCTCTTTTCAAAGGCATTTTGTAAGCAGTACTTAGGAGTTTAAGATATGGGAGTTCAAATCCCAAGGGGCTCTATGCGTAAAGTCTTGACACAGGGAAGATTTTAGGTATGCTCTCGGGGCAGTCCCTCTGCATGCTGTTGTCGGTCCTGAATCAGCACCCATTTCACTGCAGGGATCATTAAAGGTTTGCTTCAGTAAAAGCAAGACAATAAAACAGCAGTGAAGCATGGACTTCTGGTTTTTCCATCTACCAACATTTATCTGGCACATTTGGTGATGAAAAAGCTGTGCGATGCCACCAGAAGGAGGACTTCTTCCTTACCAAAATACCTTGCAGTGGTTCAAACAAAGGTGATTTCAGATTTGACCACTTGAAATAATTTGAGACATAGGAAGCTACACTGAGAGGGATTGGATAAAAAAATAACAACATTTAGGAGAAACCAGAATCACATCTGTGGCAACTGCATGCCACCCATGTCTCAGGATGGCAAACTCAGCCCATTCCACACAGGAGTTGCTCTTCAGCAGAGGTTGACAACTTGCAGGGCTTCATGCCACTGCTCAGCTGTGGGCAGCTTCTCAGACTGCTTTTCAACCTAAAACTGCTGATTATGAAAGGGAAAAAAATCAATAGGGACTATAATAGGCCTAAGGCTTATCTTGGGACTTGTAAATTAGGACCTAGGGAGAAGACATAATGCACAAACCCAGAAAAGATTACAGAAATAGAATACACACAAAAAAGCTCAACCAACCAAATAAACACACACTCAAAAATCAATCAACCAACCAAATGAAGATGTATGAAAGAGACACAAAAGGCACTTTTTAAAATCAAATAAATAAATAAGAATACACCAAAGAAAGAGATATAGAAAAAAAAGCTTTCTGCAAGTTTGAACAAGACTGATTTCACCCTGACATACCTGTAGCAATTATTATGGAATTTGTTGTAAGAAGAGAGAGTAATTAGACCTCCCCATGCTGCAGACAAGGAGAAGAAAATCTGAGTGGCAGCATCCTTCCAAACCTAGGAGGGGAAACAGCATTGGCTTCAGGCAGGGGTATTAGAAAGATCAATAGCACTGATAAATGTTACTGTTAGGGGATTAACATTGAAATAGTTTAAGTGAACTTAAGAGTGTTGGATGCCAACAGAAGACTTAAAAGCAAAATCCTGTTCCTGTTCCATGTAAAGTGGCAATATAAAACCTTTGCTGTATATTGAAGGCATAAAAAATTCACACTATATTGCCTGATACATACCAGTGCAAACACACTCAGCAAAGACAATAGAAATCAAGAGGAAAAAATCTGCTTGCAGCAGAGAGAAGAAATCTGTGTGGCTTGTTACTCTAGCAGAGATGTAAATGCAATAGTAAGCCCACCATAGCATCAACCAGCTTCTCCCATTTTGGTGTGATGAAGTACCAGATTCCATCTCCAGCTCCAGGTAGAGTTACTCCTCTTATAAGAAGGATGATGAGAACCACATAAGGGAACGTAGCTGTAAAGTACACCACCTGGACAGGCAAAAGAAAGATTATGTAGACTACTTAGTTGGGTCTATAAGAAGAGAAGGAAAACTACAAGGGCTGCACTATTGCCTGAAGAAAGCAAAAAAGAGTCCCAACAACACCCAAATCAGTGCTGCTGCTGAAGAGCAAAGCTACAGTTCTCTGCTCAGATGGCTGCCAGGCCAGGTCCTGTGCCTGTTGCTTCCATGCCGAGGAGAGGACATGCTCCCTCTTGACTTAGCTGCCGATTAGGAGGCAGGGCAGAAAGCTGCCTATTTGAAGGGCAATGGAGAGAACGACATGGGAGAGGTCAGAGAAACAGAGCAGGGAGCAGGGTTACTGCGAGGAGGAGTTTCTAAAAACTGACACACAAATATGTGGCAAGAGAGGATTCACACTGTCACCATTCACACCCCTGACCGCGGGAAGCTTGATCCTGATGTTCCTTAACAGCTTCATTTACACCATCATTTCCCTGATTACAGCGAAACATGAAGTGATTGGGGAATTTTAACGACCAGCACACAGAACAGGGAAAGTTGGTGAAGGCACCCTTTTATCATCCAGCAGCTAAGTGCAGCTGAAGAACTCATTTTAAACTGCACCAAGGAACTTTTTTTGTTAATGTTTTAGAAAGGCAGTTAAAAAATAGAAGGAACATAAGAGAGTCAGGGAAAAGGCATTTCATTAATCCTTAGCCATCTGCTGAAAATGGATCTCTGTGATCTGTCTTAGATAGTATTGTCCTGCTCTGGCAGAGGGGGTTGGACTCGATGATCTCCTTGGGTCCCTTCCAACCCTTAACATCCTGTGATCCTGTGAAAATAACTGTCAGTAACTCGCTGCCTTAAATGAGAGCCTGTTTCCTCTAAAGCTTTCTTGCAAGTGGACAATGACAAAGATTTTGCTTACTTTTCCTGATGACTTGATTCCTTTAGCAAGGGAGGCATACACAATCACCCAAGCTAGGAAAAGAGAGAGTGCCAAGGGCCATCTAATCTCACCGGGATATTCAATCCCTGCTGAAATCTTCAATACAAAATATCTAAGGGGATAAAAACAAAACAAAACAAAAGCAGAGAGGAAGAGAGAGATTTTTTTTTTCGAAGGGGAGAAGGGGAGATTAATGACAGTAGCTGCAGGCAGTAATTTAGTGCAAATTCCTACAGCGTTTTGTTTTGCTGTAGCATTCTCAAGCGGTTTCTCTGGAATGTTCCAGTTATTCTCACCATGTATTATTTTATTTATCTGCATTGCAGTAGTAGATAAAAATGCCAGGCAAGGGCCAGCACCCCAGCTGTGCTTAGCACCACAGGAACGGAGCACAAATAACCCAGTGCTTGAAATGTAGCTTTCATCATTGCTGGGCATTAAAAAATACCATTGTTTGCTGTCCTTAACTGGAGTATTTCTAGTCCTCCAAACAGCGATTTGTTGTCTGTTACGGTGGGGTTTAGGGGAAGATTAACATGCATACAATGGATTAATGTAACGTCTCCAAACAAAGGAAAATCTTACTTGAAGTACTCTTCACTTCCACTGACAAACGTTTTGTTTCCTTCACTGGTGAAGTTAACCATAGTCAAGTTTGGATAGGCACTCATACAGAAAGTGGAGTTCTTAATCTGTATTTTGGGGTGGTCACCAATAATGCAGGAATCTAGGGGGAAATCAGGGGAAGAAAAGGGGAAAAAAAAGGAGAGAGAGAGAGAGAGAGAGAGAGAGAGAGAGAGAAACTTATTTTGCTTTTTTTTTCCGGGTTGAGTGTAAAATGACAACAAAAAGCATCAGATCACACAAACTGACTTCTGTTCCGTGTTAGATTTCTGAACACCTCCCTTACAGAAGCTCTAAGGGTCTGGGAAAGATCCGGGTCTTAAAAGACCTCATGATGTAGCACAAATGTTTAAGGCATAAAAAGAGCCGCAGGAACTGAAGGAGCCCGCGGGGGGGCTCGTTCCTTCTCAGGAGTCACCCCAATGGAGCAGGGGCATAGCCTCGGGCTGAGATTAAGGAGGGCTGAAGGAGACCGGGGGAATCGTGCCCAGTCCAGGCAGGATGGGAGAGCGCACCACCCTGCTGGGGCTGGTAGCTCATCCAGGAGAGTTCGCTCAGTTTATTTTTCCTCTTTTCATGTAATTCCCTGGTTTGGCCTTCTTTGCAAAAACGAGTTCCGGAGGAGGTTGAGACGGGTTTTGTTGATTGGTTTTGTTTTGGGCTGGGGAGGGTGAAGTGCGTGCTTTTGTTTGGTTGTTTGTTTATTTGTTTGGGCTTGGGTTTTGTTTTAAAACGCCTGGCTAAAGCCCATGGGGTTGTGACAAGAAGCGGAGGCTGCTAGCTACAGTGTTTTAGCCCCTGCCTTCTCCCCTACGCGGCTGTCACCTGAAAATCAAAAACCACGAGAAGACAGAAAGCGAGAAATAGACAGAGTTGGGCTTCTTTAGCACTAGAGATTCAAAATTGCATTTAGCCTTGGTGAGGAAAAAAATAAAAGAGGTGGAAGACGCCCATCTGATGTAGATCAAAGGGGCTTGGGAAGCGACCGGTCCTCCTGCTAGGAACCTCGCCCAGCCATGGGCATCCGCAGTCCCCGCTGACATCTCCCAGGGGCACAGCTGTGCCAGAGAAAGCTCTGGAAACCTCCCAGATAAATAACTAAAATCCTATCCCACCTTACCTAACAAAAGTTTGTTCTTATCTTTACAGTCTGGCGTGTTCCACGGGTTGTTACAGGAAGCCCAAGGCAGCACAGGTACAAAGGAGGCGAAAAGGTAGAAAAGTGTGTAGCAGAGGATAATGTTGTAGTATATGGCTATCAGGACGGAGATGATCAGCATCGCAATGCCGCAGCCTGAGGGAAACGAGAGGGAGGGAGGGGAGAGAGGAGACCGCAGTTAACCCCAGGTGGGCGCCGGCCACCTCAGCAGATCCCGGCGGCTTCGTCTGATGCAGGTACAAAGCGCATCCCCCGCCAGAAAGGGCGCCCCCCGCGCAAAATGCGCTCTAAACGCTGCGGAAACCAGAGGGAGAGCCTTTGGCATGCGGCTACATGCCTGCGGACGCGCTGCGGAGCGGGGCGCAAGGAGACGGCGATGCTTAAGCCATGCGAGAGAGGGGGTGCAGGACATGCTCCCCAAAAACCAGGTCGGCTCCTGCTCCGCTCACCTTGCAAGGCGGGGATGGCTTTCCAGACTGACACGGGCCCCTGACTAGCAAACTGTCCCAGAGAGACTTCCAGGAAGAAAATGGGGATCCCGGCCAGAGCCAGCATCATCAAATAGGGGATGAGGAACGCACCTTGTAGGGAGGAGCGGGGAGAAAAGAGAGAACAACCTCAATCAGCACGCACAGACCGGGGCTGGGGGGAGCCTCCTCACCCATTACATAGGGGTGAATTCGCCTACCTCCACGACCCGGTGCGGAGAGTCCCGCGCAAGCTCCACAGGACAGCTATCCCCGCCTCAGCACCCCCCATAGCAGGCTGGAAGCGGGCACTCCTGGGGTAAACCCAGGCTATTTGTGCCCGGGATACTAGGGACAGCCCGAGTCAAGATCTGCGGCTCCTAAGCGTTTTCGATTTGTTGGCGATTCCTGGCGGCCCCAGAGCAGGGTGAGGGGAAGCAGCTTTCTGCATTTCCAGTATTTACTGGCGAGAATATTGCCATTACACGGATATTTCAACAGCTCCCGCTTACAAGTTCTTACACGTAAGAAAGACAAAGCTCTCCGGTAAGGACCAGACTGGGTTTAAAATCGCTGAGTTCCCTCACAGAAACCAGCTCTTACAGCCTCTGCACAACTGCTCCCAATGCTCGCAGCACCCACATCCCCCACTCAGAGCCTTGCGCGGCCAGAAGCGGCTCTCAGCTGCAGGAGGGTGACCACAGCAGCTCCCAGTTTAGATGAGACCTCTGTTAGAACCTCCGCAAATAAACTTTCTATTCTCCTTCTAAGCTGTCAACGGCACAACCCCTCTTCCAACCTTCCTTCTCCTCTGTTCTGCTCAGCACCACTCTTACTTTCAGCGATTGTTTTCGAATCGTTTCATGGAGAGGTTTAAAATAAATGCCCCAAACTTCACGAAATAACAGAACGGGTCGAGATGGGTTCAAGTGTCCTCCTGTGACTTTCCTGATTGGGAAACCCTTTGCATCGTCCTCCCCTTCTTCCACTCGCCCAGTCCCATCGTTTGTGCAGTCAGACCAGATCAAACTAGGTGAAATGAGAAGCCCAGAGCCCTCACTCCGTGCCCGGTGTGATCAATTCTTCGTTTTCCTCCCTCTCCTACCAGCACCAGCTAATTGCAGGTGTTTTAAAGGAGAGCGCTACCTTCTAACGAAATCCTGTAGGAGCTTTCCTACTTCGAGAATTAACCATCAGAAAGCCCTAGCCAGGATTCTCAGCCGAGTTGCAGGTGGTCTGGAGGTGCCCTCGGACCTGGGCTCAGCCAGGAGCGTGCTGCCTGGTTTTGCCAGGCGAGCGGGCACGGCTGCCCCGCGCTTCCTTCCCTCCTGTTTCTCCCCACCAAGAAGGCAGGGACCGGCTCAGCCACGTACGGTACCGCAGGTAGAGAGACAGGAAAAAGCCATCATACCTCCCCCATTCTTAAAGGCCAGGTACGGGAACCTCCAGACATTGCCCAGCCCCACTGCATAACCCACCATGGAGAGGATGAAATCCAGCTTGCTAGACCAGTTCCCTCGGGCTTTATTTTCATCCCCTACATCGTCTTCCTAAAAGAGGGGAAAAGGAAGGAAGGGAGGGAAAGAGAGGTCGGAAAACAGCCACTTTTGCAAACAAGCATCGCAGTGCTGATGCCGCCGGGTTCACCGGAGGGGGAGAGAATGGGAGGGGAAAAGAGAGATCTTCCCATGCCGCCCCCGCCCGGGATTTCCTCTGACACAGAAAACAGCAGAGAAGCTTTTCAAACCCTGTCCTTCTGCCAGGCTGCTCCCGGGGAACGGGAGAGCGCAACTGCAGCCCGGGGCGGGTGTGTGGGGTGCGGGTGTGTGTCAGCCCCCATTGCCCGCGCACCCAAGCCCTGAATGCGCGGGCCTGGGCTCCACGGCCTGCCCGGGGCCTCCGGCCACTGCAATGCGCATCTCCCAGCCATGCTGGCATCCCCGCAGGGCTCTGGGGGTGGCCTGGCTCCTCATCCTCTGCTGCACCGGAGGCCAACCTGCCCTCTCTGAATAGCGGAGTCTTCGGACCGGGGACTGACCGACCGCCGAGCTCAGCAAAGCCCGCACGGGCCCTGCCGTTTGCCCCGCACACAGAAACCAAGTGAAAAAGACGCTTTTAGAGAACGAACCCGCCCCTCCCCCCTTCCCGGGCAAGCCCAGACACGCAGTGGGGCAGGAGAGCACCGAGAGGGCGGACACCGGCTCCTGCCAGGCCCCGCACGCCGACCAACGGCAAATCCCTCCCGTGGCAGTGCCCTGGCTGGCAGGGTTTGGTGTCCTGGGAGGTTCTGGTGATTTCGCCTTGGTTTTGGCTACAGGCTCCAAGGCTTGAGCAGCCCACCAAGTCCAAGAGGGTGGGAGCGGCTTTCCTGTCTTTGGCATTTGATGCTGGGGCCAGGGGTTGGCCTTGGGGACAGAGAGGGTACACCAACTGGACCGGGTGGTGGGGACGGGCACGGCTCATTGAACACTTTGGATTAGCCAAGCACTGCTGACTGTCGATTATACCCATATCCCACGGGTAGCCCTCAACAGCAGTACCGAATCTTGCCCCGACCCTGTCCTTCCGCTTCCCCCTCCCCATGACACAGCCCTATCACTGACTGATTTGAACCTGATTTTAGAGCTTCAGTCAGACCAGTGCTGAGAGGCAAAGACCACTCACTCCCACAAGCTGATCTGGGGGAAGAAACCCTGAAAAGAGCCAACTTACCCCCTCCACTCTGCCAGGAAGAACAGAAGTGTTGCCATCTGTGCCCAGCACCACGGTACTCTGGCTCAAGGTCATCCATGAGCCTTTGGCATTGTTTTGCTCCAGTGTGCTCTTACCAAGGGTTAGGTTGGCGTCCCCGTCTGTGCTCTGCAAAGCGGGGATTTTGCAGTAAGGGATAGCAGCTTGCCCGGCGGACCCTGCCCCAGGGGTGTGCTTGCACGGGAAGGTTTCCACGGATTCCCTCCGGAGGGTGGAGTTGGCTTGCATTGGGGTGCTGCTGAGCTTGCAGATCCCGACTTTGGTCCTCTCAAAATCATTTGGTTTAGGTTCTTCGGAGGAAAGCGTTCTGCTGTCGTTAGAGAGCGATCGCGGAAGCTTGGCCACCGCGGCAGGGGCTTGCAATGGAGCATTCTGCGGGTCATTTTCGGGGCTGGTTCTCACAACCCCTGCACCTTCACTAGGTCCAGCAGCAGCGGTTTCAGGATTGTTCACAACCGGCTTGCTCATATCCCTTTGACTGGCGTAATCCTGAAATAACAACGTCACATATTATATGAAAAGAAAAGAGAAGTGGGGAGTGCAGAGATTCTATAGATTTCCCCTCCTCCCTCGGGCGCAAAACGTGTGCACTAGAACATCGGGATGCAAAAGCATTGCAGAATTTCGAGGTGCCCCAGCTCACCTGGTTGCTCTCTTATTCAGCGATAATATCCTGAGGGAGAGGAGAATAAGGTGGGGGGGGGGAAATCAATGAAAAAAAAACCAAACCACCCAAAACCCATACGGCAGCGCCTGCAAAACCAGAATTTGAGGTCAAACAAAGTGTCGCTACAGCACTGCGCCGCCAGCCCTCGTTAGATTTCACGGCACGGCTCGAGGATGCTCCCTTCCCTATCGCCAGTGTAGAAAGATTCTTTAATTTTACGCCCCATTTCCTTTCTGTCATTCAACAATGCACATCGGCTTTTTTTCCCCCTTTTTTTTCCTTCTCTTTTTTAATAAATACAGGCGATAGAGAAGCTGCCCTGTAGGCAGCTGGAGAGGTAAAAAACAAACAAAAATCCAACCAACCAAACAAAAAAGCAACCAAGCAAAATACTTTCTGAGGTGGCTGCCACCCTTCCAAATCCTACAGCAAGACAGTGAAACATAAAACCCCAAACCACCTAAATGTCCCTATGGTATTGCTTATGTTTTCAGTTTGCACACCTCTAAAGATTTTTAAGCATTCTTTATTCATTAAACAGATTATTGACGACTCTCCCTGCCATCCCAACTCTGCCTTTCTCTCCATCTCAAATTTGTAATTTAAAATGCATATTTTTTAATTGTCTTTGAAACGACCGACAGACAAACTCTACAAACCTTTTCCACCCATTTAACATTAAGCATAAGGCTTTTGTAAAGAGGGTTTCACAAACCCACCCGTCACTGTGTCCGCTGCAAGTTTCCTCCACGTCTTAATCCCAGTGTCCCAGCGATAAAATAAAAGGGACTTGGTCCCTGTCCGATGCACTTTGGGGTAGCACCACCACCACCACCCTTCCCGAGCTCGCTCCGCAGACAGACAGAGGCCATTTCCCCAGGCGCTGCGGAAAGCTCCGCGGACAGACCACGGACAGCTCCCGGAGCACCGCGAAAAGCTCCGGGGGCAGCTCCCCCTCCGGTACCGCTTCTCTCGCTACGCGAAAGACGCCACCAACACGAGGGATCCAACCTCAAATTTAACGACCAACGGGCCCCCTCAGCCCTTTTCAGTATCAAAGAAGAGATCCAAGCACTTACCATGCCTTAAATAGCCACCAATTGAGTCAGTGGAGGTAAAACCAGCAGTACAAGCAAAACCAGAAGCACAGGCAATAGACAGACTGGATTTTGCTCAGTGGAGAGCAAAGCTTTCTATACTTCCGTGGGAAAGACTAGGTTTGCGTCAGTGCACAGCAAGGTGCCCTTCGTTTGACATTTTCTTGATAATAAGGGTTTGATAAATCATTACCCCTGATTTCAGATTTTAAAGGGACAACACGCAGCCGGAGCGTCGGCTGCTGTCACTCACCCAGCAGCGGGATGGCGTGGTCCCTGTGACTCAGATGGGGGCTGACTGCTAAACCAGAGCCAGCAAGAGCGGGGAAGAACTTTCTTGTGGCTAATTAGAGGGAACACGTACTACTGCGACCAAAGCGAGAGAGGAATGGGAGGAAACCTTCCACTCCCTGTTGCTCTAATACGGCATTCATAGACATCTCCCTTTTCTTTTTTTCTTTCAATTAAAACCAAATCTCTGTATTTGTGCAGTTCACAGTTGGTTCAGCCATTATAATAGCTTATATCTATAAGTTACCTGTTTATATGTATATCCACATATCTATATGCACAGAGAGTTCACTCTGTAAAGTACATAAACACATTTTAATCGTGTCTTTCTTGCTATCTTGGCACCAGACAAAACGATAGTCTCTCGTTTCAGTGTGCCTCGAAGCGGGGGGAAGCCCTCAGCCCTAATTAATTTAAAGTGATTCACACAATAAAGCACTTTCTCTTTCATCAAAACTATAAAGAAGAGTTAAGTGGGAGTAAAGATGATAGCAAATACAACCAAGCCGTTGTTTTTCTTCCCCCACCCATCAAAACGTTTATGTTTGAGAACTGGGCGCAAAATTACTCATCATTGCAAGTCAGGTGTTAAGCCAGAATCGTTTCTGTCACGAAGCAGTTCACCCATAACCACCTCTCGTACGTGTTATTTGCTATTTGAGGGGCTTTCGTAAAGATTCGTTGCGCACAAGGTAACTTCGGTCACGCTGACAACAATCAAATGCACCCTGGCAAAGGGGGATGCTCCCTAAGCAACCTTCCCAGTTATTCCAGCGTCAGAGCTGCTGCTCCTCCGCAACCCCGCTGCTAACGTCAGCTGCTCCAGGGAGGATTTCAGGTTTAGCCTGAGGCATGTGCGGTGTGCGCCTATGCGGGCAGGAGAGATACAATCAGCACCGCATGCAGTTCCCGTGCGTCCTTGGCTTTACGGGTTACTAACGCTTGTTTCAGCGGACAGGGTGAATCATAAATTCGCAGTAGCCCGGATCATTCTGCAGAGCCTCGAGGTGCCCGGTGCTACCATAGAATCACAGAATAATCGTGACTGGGAAAAACAAAAACAAGAACCAAACAACCAAACAAAACAAAAAAATAACCTTTAAGATCATCGACTCCAAACGTTCTCTATCTCTGCCAAGTCTGGCGCTAAACCATATCCCTCAACACCACTGCGGCTGTTAAACATCTCCAGGGATGGCGATTCAAGCATTTCCCTGGGGAGCCTGTTCCAGTGCTTGAGAAGCCTTTCCCTGAAGAAGTTTCTTCAGGAGCTGCAAGCCTCACCATGGGGCTGTGCAGCTTAGTTCCACCCAACGCAGGCAGTTGCCCCCAGTGCCAAGGTGTGGTTGGGCGCGCAGTGGGGCCACGGAATCTGCACATCTCACCCAGAACTCAGCCCAGCTCCTTCATATCACACCTAGGCACTGCGGCTGGAAGCAGGAGTCTTAAAGGCACAGCGAAAGCCGAGGAGACGGGGGCCAGCAAAGCAGAACGGGGAAAATCGGTTTTCCCAGAAAAGATCACCCCACCTGCCAGATGAAAAATGTCCTCGCCTTGCAGCAGAGCATTTTATAACACATCTACTACTAACTCATCCCGCTACTGCTTCTAACTTGTTCAGGTACAGGGGCCTACCTATATCACAGGTATATAACAATCACAGTATGCACATATAGGTGTTCTTACACGTGCACTCTGTAGGTTCTAAGTTCCTCTCTTTAACTACACTCCTCTGCCTCTGTTCTTCCATCTACTCTCCCCGACTCTGCTCAGAACTCGAGGGGTGCACACAGAAGATGGTTTGTTGGGGAGGGTCAGAGGGGGGAGCAGAAATCTGTGGCGTTTCGCCGTGTTTTTCCAGCACAGAAGGATCTGCCGAGAGGCAGGCAGTGAACAGGGTCGTTAGCTCAGTTATGCTGCCCTTCAGCTCACATTAACGCCTCTGCAGTCATGGGACAAATTAAAAGCGACAAGGCAGCAGTCCAAGAATTTTGGTCTCGAAGACCCTCAAACCTCATCTGGATTCACAGGATTGACTTCTTTTGGGTTTGCAGGAAATTGACAAAACTCATTCTTCACTTTCTTTTCTAAGCGCTATTTTTTTTTGCTTCTTCCATCAGCACTGAAACGTGAAATCGAAATTTCACCTCTGGAAAAGAGGAATTGATCTCCTTTACTTCCAGGAGAAGCAGGAGCACCCCTCCTTGCCTCGCACTCCCAGAAACGTCTCTCTCGGTAGGACATGGCCAGGAGGTCTCGCTGAGAATCAGAGCCAAGGACTTGTACTTGGACAACAGAGAAACCGACTGAGAAACGCGTTCTGATTTCAGTCATGAAGCTTTTTCCTACCTCTCCTGGCTATGGAGAGTACAAATGGAGTGTCCTCAGCTCCCTGCTCATCCTCCATCCAGGCTTCAGATGGAGTCACCTGCTCTGGACTGAAATGCTTAGTTCGGGTAACTCCAAACTCTTTCAAAACCAAACCAAATTCCTTCAATGTAGGGGTTTAACCCTCCAATTAACCACCAGTAAGTTCATTAAAGTTACTTTTCTCATCGTCCCTCCAAAACGCCTGTTCCGGGGCCGAACCCCCACTCCACAGCCCCAGGCACGTATCTAAGGAATGAAGGAAAAGCACCTGGCTGCATCTTCCACCAAACACTCGCCAACCTCTCTTCCCCCAAAATAAGCTCTGCCTGGAGGAGTCTGCCCGCTTCTCAAAGCTTGGCCACCGGTGCAGGTCCCCAGGGGCCACTCCCACTGATGGGAAGGGGTCGTGGTCCGGGAGGGAAAGAAAAAGACAAAAGGAAGACACCCCTCTCCCCATTCCCCGACCCAGCTCTCTGTGGGCAGCCTGTTTGCGGTGATCCCCGCGCACAGGAAAGCCTCCCAGCAAACCCTCGTCCTCCGCAGCCCGCGGAGCGGCCGAGCAAATGCCTCCGTCTTAATTACTTTGTCAAGGATGAAAAACAGCAATTGATTTCTATTTCGTGCCTCGCTCGTCATCCCTTCCCCTCCCCTGCCCCCTCTTTGTAGACAAGCAAACGCGCAAACGAAGAGGTGGAGCTGGCACTGCGAGAAGGGGGTCGGGCCGTGCCGGGACACCCCGGAGCCTGCTGCCACGAAGGGTGCCCCCTCGCCCGCCCTTCCTCATAACGCACGCTCCTGCCTTTACACCACATTTGTGCCATACCTCAGCGAGAAAACAAACCAACAGAAAACCCCAAACCCACAACACAACTAAACAAACAAAACCCCTCAAAGGAGCCCAAATCTACCAGCCAACAACAACATAAAAAAGACAACCCTAACTAAACCAACAAATATTTTAAAACCAAACAAAACCACCCCACAAACAAACAAAACCCCCCCACACACCCCCCAAACACCGACAAAAGCAAACAAGCCCGACAGCAGCGAGAGGTGACACTGCCCCAAAACAAAACCAAACCCAAGCACGCCTACGGGCGCCCCCGGGTTCTGCCCCCTACGAGACAGTCCTCGTCTTGGCTACTCTCTAACGGATCCCCTAAACACTGTACCATTGCTCTTGAGCTCGCCTGTCCGCCTTGCCGCCGAAAATTGATGGAGGCAGTGGCAGTAAGCAACTGCACCCTCTTCCCCCCCTTTTTCTCCCGGGATTTCCAGCCGCAGCCTTCACACCCTCGGCAGTTACGGGGTGTCCCGGGGGCCTCACTCAGGAATGAGGCATCGCACACAACACAGTAACCCACGCGAGGGAGGTTTCCTTCTTCCCTCTGCTTCCTGATCTCACTTTTTTTCACTTGTTCGATTTTTCCCCGCTGTCTCTCTCTTTTTAGTTTGGGGTGGTGGTTTTTTGGGTTTTGGTTTTTTTTTTAGGTGTTTTGGTTTATTGGGGTTTTCCCCCCTTTCTTTTAATGGCGCGGAGCTTTCCAGCAAATCCAGTGAAAGCCGCTTAGGTGCGATTCCCCACAGAGCACAGCCATTTAAACTCTCCCCTAAGGCTAAAAGGCAAATACAATGGTCAGGATGAGGAAGACAGTGAGGACCTTAGGGAATGACTTTACCCAGTTAGGACTGCGACTGAAGAGCCTTTTTGTTAAAGGTAATTGGATTAGAGAGGTGTTAAACGTTCGCTGTGAAGTGTCCTGATTCCATCTGCACTTCGTGTGTTTGACGTGCAGTCAAACGTGTTTCCATCCGATCCTTACAGTTAGGGGTAGATGATACTGAAGCCGGACAAGTTCCCAGCAAGTGCCAGGAGGTCTCTCTGCAGCCGGAGGGATGGGGAGGTCCCCATCGGGTCTCTGTGGATACAAAGCCAACCTCCAAGTGCTCCCGGGGGAATTAACCTTCTTTCACCCAGGGCGCGAAAATCCTGCAGAGAAATTCCAATGTTGGGTAACTTGGGTTTATATAGATGTGTGTGTGTGTATACATTATGCCGTTTCTTCTAACCAAGGGGTTTTAAACAATTTAAAATTATTTAAACACAACAATACACATGGCAAAAACATGAAGAATATTGTATTCACTCAGATGAGCTAGAAACCAGAACCAGCAAAAGCAGGCATCAATGAGCCAGACCTTTCAAAGTGATCCTTCACCTTCAATTTCTTCTCTTTCCCTTCTCGTTCTATCCGCATACATGATTTTTTATAGCTTGAATTCAACTGAGCAGTTTTCCTGTGCATAGAGCATAGACCTTTTCTTAAGACAAAGATTCACCTTATCAGGCTGCAGTACTTTGCCTCTCTCAGTTAATTACGACCATATAATGAAGAGACTGTGAAACCTCTCAAGTGATAATTACCTGTTATTTTCCTCCCGTGAAACGCCTCAGGCTGATCCCGCTATTTATTAGCTCTCCTGTACACTTTCTGATGAGCTGGCTTCCAATTGCCTTCACCCACATCGCTCACCGGCTGGCCCTTGGATGTTCAGATAACCCAAAACAATAATAGCTGGTGTCCTAAATTGTGAAAAGGCGTTGCTTTGCGGGAGATTTAACTCCTTCAGCCGATAACGCTGTAAATAACAAAAGTAAGAGAAAGAGGGATCAGGTGGGGGAAACCCAGAAGCATCTGGAGGAAATTTCTGCACCACTGGCCAGGCATTGATGCTCCTAGCAGCCATTTAATCCACGCATACTCTTCATTTGTCCAGACATTTGCCTTAACCACAGGGCATAGTCAGCAAAAGCTGGAATCCTCACTTTGCAATACTAGAATGCTTAGCGCATCCCTCCCCCCCTACACACAAACACATTTAATGAAAACGTTAAGTAAATGCTCTAAAGGTATTTCCACAATTTACCCATGTGCAGTCAAGTCAAGGAGATGGTTTTTTTTCTGCTGCCACACTAAGCCTAGCCCAGGCACTGAGCTCGATGCTTCATATTCATGTAAAAATGTACCCGCTTCTTACACTGCAAACAGGATAAAAAGACATCTTTTTGAGCCAGGGATGCTCAAAACTGGATTGAGAGTAGTGACTTCTAACTGTGCACAACAGAATAAGCCTTCTTAAACCCTTCCAGCTGTGGGCAGAGAGAGATGCAGAAACACCCCATAATGGAGCGTGCTGTGGGGCAATCCAAGTGCTTCTCGAGAGCACCAACCAGGTTGCTTTATCTCACTCCCAGCATTAACTTGGATAGCCAGTGGCTGTGGCAACCATGCTATAGAGAGGTTGGAATGGGGACCAGATCCCGGCTGTGAGAAGAATGTGCCAACAGCCCCACAACCAGATAGAGCAGGTCAGGGGGGTGAGAACAAGGAGCTGCACATATAGGAACATTGAACTCCAGCATGTTCACAAGGGAGGTTCCTGTGAACTGCATAAAGGTGCCTAAACCACCTGCCAGGTGCTTTTGCTTGGGAAATGAGGCAAGTGTTGGAGCACAGGGACATGTCACTCAGCTGGGAAGTGTCAGTTCAGCTACACTTCAATGTTAGTGACGAGCCACACTCTAAACAACACTATCTGAAAAGAGCAATTCTCCCAACTGTAGTGTCTTGGTCCTTTGATTAAATGGTCCCATCTTAAGGAAAAAAAATCATTATACTAGTGTAATTACTTGAGTATTTCACCAAGTCAGCCATCGTGGTGACTGGAGTTTCTGAATGGGGGAAGGAAAAAAAAAGAGGAAGCCTTAAACTTGCTCTGTGCCATCTCATAGGAAGTTCTTGGTTCGTTTAAACCAGAGTGCTCTGCATTAATTTTTGGGCTTCCTTCTTCACTACGAAAGGGGAAATCCCCAACACACAGTGAATTGGGTACAGCAAGTGCCATGCAGAGATAACAAAGCTGTGCTCTGCCAGCGTGAATAAGCAGCCCATACATTGTCTTGCAAAGTGCCAGATGAAAACACTCACAGGTCCAGGGTTGGTAAATCAAGCAAGTGCTGGGATTTAAGTCTCAATCAGTGAGTGGGTTGTAGGACATACACAGGAACAGTGAACTTTTAAGGTCATAGGTCAAATTTCACTTTCTTTTGGCTGAAGAACAAATGCTAGGGCTGAGCTTTCAGCTACAGCTTCTGTCACTGGGACACCCATTTGGAGAATACCAGTAATGACTCCCCTTCCCAAACTGAGGTGGTCCCAGCACACCTGGAACCCTTATGTGGGAATATTCTGATCAACTATTACAGATTCCCAGTGTAAAGTCCAGAGAGAGTCTCCAGACCAGGGACTAAGCCTTGGGTATGAGAGAGCTGGGTATGCAAGCACTGTGGCAGCAGGGAACTACCCCATGGTTGAGGAACAGCAGATACGGACATACCACATAGCCACTTTTCAGCTCCATTACACTGTCAGATGGCTCAAAGGGGCTGGCATCACAGCAGAGAAGATGCCTCACAGCTTGTATGCATGTGGCTGTTACTCAAAGCCTCCTCAGCAGTTAATCAAAGCTACATCATCCCACAATGTCTGTATCTCACCAAGTGCAGACCTGTGCTCTACAGTCCTGCAGTGCTGCTTCTGGTCATGCTGAACTGAGCTTGAATCACAGCATAGGTTCAACCTGAATCTGCAAGTGAGAACTCCAATAACACTTGCAACTAAAAGAATCACATTACAAACACAATCTACTCCCCAAGCCAATCTGTGCATCCCATTCAGGGTACTGGACTTTAAAACAGGCACTGAATTGTTTAAAAACAGTTGGGAAAAGCAAAGTTCTACCAGCTGGCATGCCAAAATCAGGCTCAAACACTGCTCAGAGCACAAATCTTCAAGCAGCTAGGATGAGACTGCTCTTCTAAAACACAAGATGAATTATTTGAATGGCCATTTTGTTAATCACTCTGGTTTATACTCTGAAATTCTGGGTAGCTTCAACATTGGCTCTAAATACTCTTATTGCCTCACAAAAAATTACAGTGAACTGTGAAACTGAAGCCAGAGCTAAGCATCAAGACCCTTTTCATATTAAGCTTCCCAGTTCACTCCTACACTTGTCAGTGAAACAAAATCTGCTTGATCTGTAGCAGACAGAGAGGCAAATTCCAAGTATCACACAGCCCTGATTGAGGAAAAGCAAAGAACCCCCAAAGAATATGCAGCAGCATATAAATACAGGTTACAGTGCATTTTTGATCAAGACAAATAGAGTTTGAAAGCATCTGTCAGATACAGGGAAAAAAATTACCCACACCAAACCAAAAGCAGGCTGAATAAAAAACCATCATCAAACAGAACAGTCTAAGGAGGAGTAGCAAAATGATCTGCAAGACAAAACTGCTGTGTTTCTTTTTTTCCTTCACAGAGATGATCCAGACATTTTCAGTAGCTCATAGCATTAGCTAACAGAGTCAGCAGTGAACCAGGAGCTCTTTAATTTTTATTATTTATTTGAATGCAGCAAGAACCTGCTGCAAAACTCAGATCTAGCTACAAGAGGCAAGTGGACTTGATGCATGGCTTCCCATTGGATGGTCCCAGGCAAGAGCAATGTGCATGTGCACAGCACTGACTTCTGGTGTGATCACCTTGAAAGCTTGTAAGCAGAGCCAGAATACTACTGACACCCATAGAAGGTTCCTACATCTCTCTTAAATCCCACACAATTAGCAAGCTGGTGCCAACCACAGTGCAGAGAATGTTCCACGAGGTGTGGAACTGGCCTTTCCTCAGATCCACACCTAACCCCCCTCTGAAATTCCCCCAGGTGGTAGCTCCTACTCTCCCTTCTGTTCCCATGCTACTGAGCATGGAAAACAGTTTCAGAGTGTAAGCTGCAACAGGCTGACAGGGAGTGAGAAGGAAAAAGAAATGAGACTTGCAGAGGCTTCAGTGAAATACATGAGAATAGAATGGGATCTGGTGATGGTTTCTTAAACCACACAGTTCCAAGTTGATATAATGACTCTACCAGGTTCCAGGAAGGTGTTTTATTGCCTTTTATTAACTATCCCTACCATCCATACTCTTGCTACCAGGGAGGCATCTGCATCAGTTCTAGAGAAAAGGTAAATTGTTCTTGGCTAAGTAACTTCAGCTAAGACTTTATACTTTATGGAAGGCAGGAAAGAGCAAGCAGAGGTAAGACACTGTGGAAAGAGACTAGGTCTTTAAAAAAAGATGCACACAATAGATCTACTCAGTCCCCCATCCTTCCTGGTTCTCCACACCAGCCTCTCTTCAAAGACACTGTTGAAATACTGCTCAATGCATGGTAAAGGTCAGACAAACAAATCAAAGTGAATGCAGATGGAGAGAGTTACTTGGAAAGATGTGCTTGTCCTCTTCCAAAGGGTTGGTGCACTGCTGTGGTTTTATTGTAGCTAGCAACAACAGAACTTGCTGAAAAACAGGTTGCCTTATTGAAAAGAAGGCTTGCAGCACTGGTGAGACATTGGCCAGGCACAATGGCAATGGCTTCTCTTTTACTGGCAGTGCTACAAAAAAAGCTGTACAAACCATGAAGTTATTGAGAACAGTCGAACACAGAATGGTCCCAGAGGAGCCCTGGCAGGACTAAGACCAAAAAAATACATTCTGTCAGGCATGTTTTATCAACTCCCATTAAACTCCCCTCTAAGTTTGTTGATAGTCTGTCCCCAGCTCTGTAGACCATCAAGGCAAATCTTTGCTGGAGCAGATCCGGGTGGTGTGACCTGTAACTGCTCAGCCATCACTTGCTTATCCCACTGAATGAAGCCAGGGTTTCAGAGGGCAGCTACAAAAGCAGGCTGTGAGATGATCTCAGGGTGCTGATTTTGATGTGGTTTTCCTCTTGACAGCTCCCTCATCCAACTCCTTCAAGAATGTCTCAATTACTTCAAAATTAATTAACTATTATATGGATGAATAAGTCAGACATGAAGCTGGTGGTGAAAAAACATACAATGAAGGGATGGGCTGAACCACCACCCTCATCCACAGTGTACTCCTTGGCTACATATTGAGCATTGTGTCCAGTTCTGGGCTCTTCAGTTCAAGAGAGATGTTGAGATACTGCAATGTGTCCAGAGAAGGGCAACAAAGCTGGTGATGAGCCCGGAGCACAGCCCTGGGAGGAGAGGCTGAGGGAGCTGGGGGTGTGCAGCCTGCAGAAGAGGAGGCTCAGGGCAGAGCTCATTGCTGTCTGCAGCTGCCTGAAGGGCAGTTGCAGACAGGTGAGATTGCTCTTTTCTCCCAGGCAAGCAGGAACAGAACAAGGGGACACAGTCTCAAGTTGTGCTGGGGGAGGTCTGGGCTGGAGATTAGGAGCAAGTTTTTGGCAGAGTGATTGGCATTGGAATGGGCTGCCCAGGGAGGTGGTGGAGGCGCTGTGCCTGGAGGTGTTCAAGAAAAGCCTGGATGAGGCACTTAGTGCCATGGTCTGCTTGACTGGATAGGGCTGGGTGCTAGGTTGGACTGGATGATCTTGGAGGTCTCTTCCAATTTAGTTGATTCTGTGATCTTGAACCCAGGTTTTAGCTGGAGCTGACCAAAATAATGCAATAAAAGGCAGGCTGAAAGCCATGAAAAACTGAGACTACTCCTGCCCCATGTCTACAGGCTGTGGCTTTTTATTTTCCCTTAAAATAGGAAAAGAGAAAAATTATGTGTTTTAAATATTGAAATATAGAGTGAGTTTTTATGAAGAAATAATATTCAGGACATCTGTTTTAGAGGAAACAATCTTAAACCCTCTTTCACAAGATGCTACAGAACAGTCTTCACTGAGGCTTTTTCTGTAAAGGCAAACTCCTGTAAAAAAAGAGTAAATCTCAGCTGCAGCAGAGCAATAGAAGAAGAAATAAAATGATTGGTGACTTCATAGACCCATAGAACATCAGAGGCTGGAAGGGACCTCCAAAGCTCACCCAGTCCAAGCCCCCTGCCACAGCAGGGTCATCTAGAGCAGATGACACCGGAGCACATCCAGGTAGGTTCTGAGTATCTTTTGAGAGGAAGACTCCACAGCCCCTCTGGGCAGCCTGTTCCAGTGCTCTGTCACCCTCACAAGGAAAACATTCCTCATGTTTACATGAAACTTCCTGTGCTTCAGGTTCTACACATTGCCCCTTGTGCTGTCATCAGGCATCACCCAGCAGAGCCTGGCTCCAGCCTCCTGGTGCTCACCTTTACGTATTTATAAGCACTGATGAGGTCACCTCTCAGGCTTCTCTTTTCCAAGCAGCACAGCCCAAACTTGCACAGTTTCTCCTTGTAACAGAGATGTTCCGTTCCCTTTATCATCTTTGTGGCTCTAACCTGGCCAGTCTCAAGCAGTTTTGTGTCCCTCTTGAACTGGGGGGCCCAGAATTGGACATAGTACTCTTCAGAACTCACACAACTCATTTCAATATTCACAGTACACTTCAGAAAAGTTTGACTGCAGCTGAACAGTTTAATAGTTAAAGGAGATATTTCTTCCCCTCAACATTCTCTACTTCTGCCAGCACTAATCTTTCTTGGAGTGCATAATTCCATGAAACCACTTTCCCTTCATCTTCCTCAACAGCTGTATGTTCCTTACCTGGCTGCCATTTGCAGGAGAGGTTGGTTTGTCCTAGGTGACAAGTGAAAAAGATTGCAGACACCCATCTCCAGGCAGACTGCACAGACCAGGGCACTGCCTAGAGAGTAGGGATCCAACCAGAGGGAGCTGGACAGGCTGCAGAGGTGTGCCCAGGCCAATCTCATGGCATTCAACAAGGCCAAGCGTAAAGTCCTGCACCTGGGTAGGCACAATCCCAAGCACAACTCCAGGCTGGGTGGGGAATGGCTGAGAGTAGCCCTAAGGAAAAGTTCCTGGGGGTCTGGGCTGATGAAAAGCTGAACAGGAGCCTGCAGTGTGAGTGCAGCCCAGACACAACCCTGTGCTGGGCTGCAGCAAGAGCAGTGTGGGCAGCAGGGCAAGGGAGGGGATTCTGTCCCTTGGCTCTGCTCTCCTCAGACCCCACCTGCAGTCCTGGGGGCAGTTCTGGAGCCCTCAACACAAGGACATGGAAGTGCTGGAGCCAGCCCAGAGTAGGCCACAGAGATGCTCAGAGGGCTGCAGCAGCTCTGCTATGAGGACAGGCTGAGAGAGTTGGGGCTGTGCAGCCTAGAGAAGAGAGTCTCCAAGAGACACTGGAGTGGCTTTCCAGTATCTGAAGTGGTCTACAAGAAGGCTGGGGAGGGACTATTGACAAGGACTTGTAACGACAGGATGAGGAGTAATGGGTTTAAACTGGCAGAGGGGAGATTGAAATCAGACATTAGGAAAGGGTTCTTTGCAGTGAGGGTGGTGAGACACTGGCACAGGTTGCCCAGGGAGGCTGTGGCTGCTCCCTCTCTGGAGGTGTTCAAGGCCAGGTTGGATGAGGCCTTGAGCAACCTGTTCTAGTGCGAGGTGTTCCTGCCTATGGCAGGGGGTTGGAACTGGATAAGCTCTAAAGTCCCTTCCAACCTAAACTGTTCTCTGAGGTGTTGGAACTGACAGGCAAAGCATCGGCAAGGGCACTGTTCTCACCTCTAGGGACACTACCTAGTGTCTGTTGCTGTTTTGGGGTCTTTGCAGCCTTAACAGCTGTGAATGCACCAAACCTGTAATGCTCCCAAAATGATCAATGCATCTGTCCACACAGGGCAAGAGGCCTGAGTTCCCCACTGCTTTACCTTCTCGGTGGAAGCCTTTGTATTCTTTATGTGTTTAATTCACCAGCAAGCCTCGTAGCACAGCTGTAACATCTGAGGTGCGGAGAAGTCCCTCTCCTCCTCATATCCAATTTTCCAGCTGAGTAGACTCTGTTTCCAGAACCTTCACTGTTGTGACAGAAGTCAATATTATTAAGAAATTCCCTCTCCTCAGTGCTCTTCCCTTTGCATAACTCATCAGATGGTTTAATCAAAGTTCAATTCTACTTACTGAATCCTACTTATATTTCAGGCTTAATTACCCAACCTGTCACTACCCAAAGTGGATCAACACTCCTTCAGGGGACCTCTCTTTGTGGTACATTTTGCCTGGGACCTGGAGTTCTCCAGCACGTCTCTGACTAGCTCTCCTTTTTCTCCTGCCAGCCTCAAGCTCCTTCTTTCAGCCAAGCAGCCACAGAGAAATGTACGGCAGTGGAAGTTAACTCTAAGCAAGACAGACGTTAAGAACTGCTGCAAATAGCAGTCCCAGAGAGGGACAGTCCTCAGGAACTGGCCAAACCTGGACTTGTTTGGATAGCACCAGATGGACTGTGGCTGTTGTAGAGATGTTTGCTTCCTATAAATCCAGATCATTGAATATATCCTGTGAATACCAGTGGCTGAAGTGGAAACAAATTGAAGGCAGGTGTGATGATACGGAGAGGAGCAGACTGGGCACAGGCTAGGTTTGGGTAACATGGCACTGAGTCCATGAAATGGATTTTCACCAGTGGAAACTTCCCAAATGTGGGTACCTTCTAAGTAATTGAAACACCTCCTGGTACTCACTGCACAGGACTATTGTATACAGGTATTACAGAACAGTTTAGGTTGGAAGTGACCTCCAGAGGTCATTCAGCCCAACTCCCAACACAGTCAGCAGAGATGTCCTCCACTAGAGCAGGTGGCCCAGAGCCTTGTCCAGCCTCACCTTCAGTATGTCCAGGCAGTGAGCCTCAACTACCTCCCTGGTCAACCTGTTGCAGTGCCCCAGCACCCTCATGGTGCAGAGCTTGTCCCTCACATCCAATCTAAATCTGTTCTGTTTTCATTCAAACCACTGTCTCTAGTCCTACCATTATAAGCCTTTGGAATCAGTCCTTTTTCAGTCTGCTTGTAGTCCTCCTTCAGGTTTCAAGTCACTTTGGAAAGATCTATCTGTTATTTTGCACACACCATGACATATCTAAAGGTGCTAAAAGGGAGCAAACAAACAAATAAAAGCCACCAAACAAAAACCCAACCCAACAAACTCAGAACAAAACAAAACAACCCCAAACCAATAACCACCAGGGGCATCCCCAGATAGGACTAGGGGGAAAATAAGAAGTATTTGAAAAGGCTCTCAATTACCACAGGAAGCAGGACTGTCTCAGCATCTGCCAACTGAATCCAAGGAGAAGCACTTTCTTTGGGCTGCAGCTCTCACTTGTGAAAGGCTAACTTTAATTAGTTTGCTTTCCATAGGACATGTTTGCTCCCACTCAGTTTCCACTGATGTTTTGAGTAGTACCCTTGTGGAAAATAGAATTAACATGTTAAGTAAGCTTTATTTCCCTTTAATTTGTTATTGCTGTCATTAGAGCCTTTTATTTTACTTTGGCTAATTGTTACAGAACAGCAATAGAAACATTGCAGATCTGTAAGTTGAGTGTTCCCTGGTACAGATTTTCCATGGGGTGACTCTTTCTCATGGATCACAGAGGAGTCCAGAGAGTGCTGCAAACTAGAGGCATTAGCAAGCCAAAGAGAGTAGCACTGCTGCCATTCAGAAAGGGATCTAAACGAGGTTTCTATTTTGATATATGCCAGTAGGGCAAGGGAGGGGTTTCCCCCCCCTTTACTCTGCTCTCCTAAGACCCCACCTGGAGTCCTGCGTGCAGTTCCCAAGCCAGTCCAGAGGCCACAAAGATGCTCATGAGGGCTGCAGCAGCTCTGCCATGAGGACAGGCTGAGAGAGTTGGGGCTATGCAGCCTGGAGGCTTGAGGAGACCTTGGAGTGGCCTTCCAGTATCTGAAGTGGGCTACAGGAGGGCTGGGGAGGGACTATTGACAAGGTATTGTAATGGCAGGACAAGGAGGAATGTGTTTAAATTGGCAGAGGGGAGATTCAAACTAGGTGTTAGGAAAGGGTTCTTTACAGTGAGGGTGGTGAGGAAAGGCCACTCCAAGGTCTCCTTGAAGCCTTCTCTTCTCCAGGTTGCTGAGCCCAAACTCTTTCAAGCCTGGCCTCAGCGCAGAGCTGCTGCAGCCTTCTCAGCATCTTGGTGGCCTCCTCTGGACTGGCTCCAACACTTCCATGTCCTTCTTGTGTTGGGGGCTCCAGAACTGCACACAGGACTGCAGGTGGAGTCTGAGGAAAGCAGAGTAAAGGGGCAGAATCTCCTCCCTTGCCCTGCTGGCCACACTGCCCTTGCTGCAGCCCAAAACATGATTTGCTGCAGTTTGATGTACTCCCAAATCTGTTTTCCAAAAATTAAATGATTACCACTTCAGCCTTCAGACAAACCTTCAGCTTCAACTCTTGCCCTTCCAAGATGCCCTTGCAGTAAGGGTGTGTGCCCTTCCTGCTCCTCCAGAAAGCCAGTCACTGCCTGGCTGTGACATTCCCTTACCCTTGGGAAACATCCACTTCAGCAATTTTTTTTCTTCAAATAATTTAAAACCAAGGACAGAAAATCTTCAGTTACATTCCTGCAGGGAATGTCAGGCACTATTAAACAGATAGCAGAGAAACATCCTTGAAAAAGAACTCATAAAAACTCCCTAGCAGCCTACCTTTTCCAGTTAGCAGCTCTGTCTCCCAAACCAGCTTTCTGAATCCTCCCCAGAGCTTTAGCTTTTCAATGCTGAGGCATTGCCTTTATCTGGATCATAGGAGCTAGGTCTACCTCATTAAAGCATACCCCATAGGACTGAATTTAGAAGGTCAAACTAAGAAAAATCCTATTAGAGATCCAGGCATGATGCACACTAAGAGACTTTCAGTTAATGAAGGACCAGGAGCATGCAAGTTTGTCTTGCTTAGCTGCTGTCTGATGGCTAGAAGCAGAAAGAGCTTCCCAGCTTAGCTAGCTGGACCTTGCAAAGCTCTGCAGAGGACAAGGAAGATGTAGTCAGTGAAAGGTCACAAAATGGGAGGGAAATCTTGTAGTTCAGCATCAAACTAGAGGTGAGCAGCCAGGCTTTTCAGGTGGAGTTATCTTCCAGCACCTAGACTTTGGGCACAGATCTGCAAGCAGAGGAAGGCAGGCTAACAGTCAAAAGAGCTTTTATGACCCACCAGTCAATCTTAATGCCTCTGACCTTGGGCTAAGTATAATGTACATTAGTTAAGCATGAATGAAGCTTGATAAGTGGGAATATTCCTTGTGAAAAAGGTTAACTCTCAGATGAAGTACTAGAAAAACCTTCTGTACATTCAATGTTCTTAAGACAACTTCAGTATTAAGCACAACAAAAACACTGTAAGTAATGAAAAGAAGAATGAGCCACGTGGGAGGACTGCAAAAAAGCTCTCCAAGCAGCCAGGAATTAGGTTAGGAAACTGAAAGCAGAGAGGGAATTAAACTTGGCTAGGGGCATAAAGGCAAGTAAGAGGAGAACTGCTAGCCCTGATGTACCTGAAAAAGATGTGGGGCCTCTCCAAAAGGAGAATGGAGACCTGGTTACAGACAGATATGGAGAAGACTGAGGTGCTCAACAACTACTTTTGCCTCAGTGTTCACCGGCAAGGGCTCTAGCTGCACACCACCCAAGCTCCAGAAAACACACCTAGGGAGCAGGCAAAGGAAGATCTGCCCACTGTAAGTGAAGAGCAGCTTTGAGACCATCTGAAGAACCTGAAGGTGCTTAAGTCCACGGGGCCCAATGAAATCCACCCACAGATCTCAAGGGAACCAGTAGATCACAGAATGGTTTAGGTTGGAAGGCATCAGTTGGAATATCATCCAGTTCCGACCCCCGCCATAGGCAGGGACACCTCCCACTAAAACAGGTTACTCAAGGCCTCATCCAACCTGGCCTTGAACATCTCCAGGGAGGTTGTGGATGACAGAAACACAGAATGTGATCTTTGATTACATTCTGTGATTCTGTCATCCGCAGCCTCCCTGGGCAACCTATGCCAGTGTCTCACCACCCTCACTGCAAAGAACCTTTCCTAACATCCAGTTTGAATCTCCCCTCTGCCAGTTTACACCCATTCCTCCTCACTCTGTCATTACAAGACCTTGTCAATAGTTCCTCCCCAGCCTTTCTGTGGCCCACTATAAGGTCTCCTTGAAGCCTTCTCTTCTCCAGGCTGCAGAGGCACAATTCTCATAGCCTGTCCTCATAGCAGAGCTGCTGCAGCCCTCTGAGCATCTTCATGGCCTCCTCTGGACTGGCTCCAACAGTTCCATGTCCTTCTTGTGCTGGGTGCTCCAGAACTGCACACAGATGAAGCTGCCAAACCACTGTCCATCGTATTTGAAAAGTCATGGCAGCCTGGTGAGGTCCTTGCTGACTGGCCTGATGAGGTCAATGCAGGGATGCTGGCTGAAGCCAGGTGTGGCTCTGGATCACCACTGTCTCACTTATCACGGCAGGCAGCTGCAGATGACTTCATGCAACAACAACAGGGGAACTAGCACCTGCATTACACAACATCCTTAGTTCCTTTATTTAGAGAAATGTAACTGTGATATCATTTTTTGATTACAGAAGTGTAATAGAGTCTTTGCTGCTGCAATCCTGCAGTTGGAATTCCAAACTTACTGCTCTTGGGATTTTCCAGCTACTCTTGAAGTGTTCTCACACACAGTTCAGCCTCTTCTTTCCTAAAAAACATAAACGAATTCTCAAGGATTTTGCCAGCTGGAGAATACGACATTGAGAGATCATGTTTATTGTTCCTCACAGCAAGACTTTAATTTGGTTTTGTTTTTTCCTCTCATCTAGCAGTCTCATGTAAACCAAAATCCTCTCTCTTGCCTTCCCACACTGCATGGAACTGCTGCTTTCGTCATCAGTCTCCATATCCCAACAGTACTCTCAGTGCTAGGTAACCTTTTTGTGTCCTGGTGTGTGTGTAAACACAGACAAAGATCCAAGAGTTCACCATTTCTGGATACTTAGGAACAGCTGCCAACAGCTCTATCTAGCATCTAAATCTGACATTTCCCCAATTTCCATGCACAGGACTTTCACTGAAGGCTGTAGGTCTGCTGCATGTCCTTCACTGAAAGGGTTATGAAGAGGGACCGTGGATCCTTCCTGTTCCTGCGGACTGTTATCTTTCCTCTCAGGGCCTCCCCTGCAAAAGCAAAACAGAAATTACTAAGAGCTTACATTACCGAATCACACACAGTAACAGCAAAGCTGCTGCAGGCAGGGGAACATCTCCCCTGTGAGGCCAGGCCTAGGGCTCTTGAGCCTAGAGCAGAGAAGCCTGAGGGCTGCCCTCATCGCTGCTGTTAAAGATGTGCAGGGCAGTGTCAGGCAGACAGAGCCAGGCTCTGCTCAGGGATGTCCAGTGACAGGACAAGGGTAACAGGCATAAGCTGGAGCAGAGGAGGTGCCATGGGAACAGAAGGGAAAGCTTTTTCACTATGAGGATGACAGAGCCTTGGAGCAGGCTGCTGAGAGAGGTTGTGGAGTCTCCTCCTCTGGCGGAACTCAAAGTCTGCCTGGATGTGTTCCTGTGTGACCTGCTCTAGGTGATCCTGCTGTGGCCAGGGGGGTGGGACTGGATGATCTTAGGAGGTCCCTTCCAAGCCCTAGCATGCTGTGATTCTGTGAAAGATGCATTCTGTGCCTTTATGCTGCAGGAGAAGCTGTCCCCGGTTAATCAGCATTAAAGATGTCTGCAGTGCTTTCCTTTTCAAAGCTCTAAGCAATGATCTTAACAACAAACTTTAAGGCAAACCAACTGCAGTCAAACCTGGTGAGATGCTGAGTTATGTCTGCTGCTTTGCTCTCAGCCCCAAAAGCTGATATGTCAACTATTTTACTTAGGAATAGGGGATAATACTGCACTACTTGAATAAATTAACCTCTCTGTATCTGGTCGAGCTGGGTCTGCACATCACCACCAGCATTTCTAGGCACATCCAGGCCTCAGCTGGACAGGTGGTGAGCACCACTGTACTACTCCCCCTTCAGCCCTGAACTTGTGAGTTTTCTCCTGACATGATAAATAACATCTTTAAACTCTTGAACAGACATTTCCATCCATGCAGTAAAAAAAACAAAACCCAAAGCTATAAACCAGGCAAAACAGGTATTCCATAAAATTCAGTGCTGTAACATTTCTTTGCTGATTACTTAAACAGAACCAGACTTGATGGGTAGAAGAACAAGGTACAGAAAAAAAGGAGCTTCTCTCCAATTAGGGCAATTAATCTAGTTTCAGCACACAACATTTCAGAATTGCTACAAAAGTGAATTTTTTGACCTATTTTAAGATCTCTAAGTAACAACTTTTAAACCACTCAACAAAGCTAAAGAGCCTTTGAGAACTAAAATTCCACCGCTTTCATTAATCCATGCTTCAATCTTAATCATTAAAAAGATTAATATGAAAGAATACAGTAAAATTACACATAGAATTTCATAAATGATATCTGACTTCTCAGATTCTGTTTGCGAAGGCAGCTAATGAAGCAGAGCATTCCCTGCACAGTAACTACACTAACCCTGCCTTTCTAAACAGCCTTTTCTGAGGGCTGAAGCAAACAGCAGCCGTGCAAGCAAGCAACAGAAAGGCAGTTCTGAACAATTAATCAATGTCATGTAGATAGAACATGACTGATGTTTTTCCACCCCTCTGCTGTCCTGTGAGCTGCCTGGAGGAAGCTGTCTCTGGGACTCAGCTGCATCACCTTGCTCTTATCACGCTCAGCTGAATGCAAGTAAACCACACACTGCCATTGCAGTTTGATTAGGACAAAACTGAATCCATTACCACCCTCTCCCTGCATTTTTATTTTCCCTTGGGGAGCCCTCAAATTCATCCCCAAAAAGAACAAAACCACTCCAAAAGCGTTCAGCAGGACTGCTGCACAAGCTTGCTAGCACAGGAAAAACAACGAATCTCTAGGTCCACACTCACCCACTGCCAAATCACAGCTGTCTGCAGTGGCCCCAACACATGTGCTCTGAGCACCCACATGGTTCATCTTGGTTCTGACTTTTATGATCAGGGAAGCTGTAAGCAGCTGCATCTTTCACTTGTGTGTGCACAACAATCATCCATCAGGCTGCGAGCAATGCACACAGCTCTGGATCCCTCAACGCAGGAAGGAAATGCAGCTGATGGCGCAGGTCCGGTAGGGGGTCACTATGCAACACTGAGGTCTAGCACACAAGCTAAAAAATACAATCCTTAAAAGCACTGCTCCAGAAGAGATGGCTAGAAGGGAGTTTCCATGTACAAAACCAAGCAAGACCAAGAGCATTTCCCCTAAACTCAGTAACTTACCCCTAATTGTCCCATTCATCTTAAACTGCAGGCACTTGCAGCTGTACTCAGACTGCCACCTCCCACTGGCAGTCACCAAATCCCCAAGCCAGCGAGATCCAAGGAGAGCAGCAATCACTGCCTTTTGGTGTTACCCATCTGATCTAGGACAGCCTTCTTCCACCAGCTGGCTGCTTTTATAAACTAAGCCAGCTCCTTCTTGTCACACCACTGGCATGGCACACCCTCTTCTGAGGTTCTGTCTCCTTTTCTGCTCTGTGTATACTCTCTGAAGAGCTTTTGTGCCCAAATGGCAGCTTCAACCCTGCAAACCATGAACTAGGCTGCTGCAAAGAAATCTACACAGCCAGCTGTCTAAGGTAAAGCAGCCTTGTGTGGCTGCCTAAGGTAACATGCACACACTGCAGGTGACCAAATTCCAAAAGGTAGCTCAGCACCAGAAACAGCTGTCACAGGGAATGGTGACTGCCAGATACGTGGTCCTCCAACACGCATGGCTGCAGTAGGCAAATTCACTCCCCTAGAACTAGTTTTAGTTCACCAGTTTTCATAGCAGAGATCCTAAACTGTGCAACCTTGTCCCAGTCTTTCCCTCTCAATAGCTGCAACAAAAGAAAAGACTGGATGAGGCACTTAGTGCCATGGTCTAGTTGATTGGATAGGGCTGGGTGATAGGTTGGACTGGATGAGCTTGGAGGTCTCTTTCAACTTGGTTGATTCTGTGATAAGATTGTTACTGAATGAGACACATCCACTTGCAGCTGCAGAACCTGCCAAGTGGGGCACACAAAACAGCACAAGAAGTCCACCCAAGCTTTCCTGTCTAGGTACAGAACCCTCAGCGTCTTACAGTGAGGATGAGATTCTCTTAATTTACTTCCTCAAATACACACTTCAAAGTGTTTCCCAAAAGCCAACAGGATGATTTTAAACTGCAGACTCAAGGTAAGGCACACAAGATTTAGTCTGATCTCCAAACCTAAATGCTGACAATTGGCTAGAGTCATTTTTGGAGCTACCACTTGCAAGCAAACAAGGGACAGCCTCCTACAGACGCTGTGTTGCAGCTGTAAGACAGGCAAAACAGACACTAAAATCTCCATCTGGAACCAAATTATCCAACGGGGACAAGCAATACTGAAGTATGCCAGTAGAAGATTAAAACACTCAGACAGACTGATTGTGCTGCTGTCATTTTCTTACTGCTTTTTTGCAAAGCTCTCCAGGTAGACAAAAGAACATTCTGCAGTTTGTAAGATTACAGCCACTGGTTATGGATATTGGGGAGAGAAATGATAATCGAGGATTTTGTAGGGGCTTAGGCACAGGAGCTCTACTCCAGTTTTGCTGTGCTAGTGTTGTGGAGGCAGGGAATTAACGTGGCTGAGGCAGGAATATATATAAAAATAGACTTATTTTATTTTCCTGAAACTATATACAGAAATTAATGCAGTTTAATTAGCAGGCTCAATCCATTGAGAATGTCTTACAAAGGATGCTTCAGGTAAATTGGGCTATTTTAGAAGTCAGGAAATGGGAATCATAGAATCAACCAGGTTGGAAGAGACCTCCAAGATCATCCAGTCCAACCTAGCACCCAGCCCTGTCCAGTCAACCAGACCATGGCACTAAGTGCCTCATCCAGGCTTTTCTTGAACACCTCCAGGGAAGGTGACTCCACCACCTCCCTGGGCAGCCCATTCCAATGCCAATCACTCTCTGTGAAGAACTTCCTTCTAACATCCAGTCTAGACTTTCCCCAGCACAACTTGAGACTGTGTCCCCTTGTTCTATTGCTGGGTGCCTGGGAGAAGAGCCCAACCCCCACCTGGCTACAGCCTCCCTTCAGGTAGTTGCAGACAGCAAAGAGGGAAAGGCTAAGCTGCAAATGCAGCTTTCCCGGCATCAGTCAGGCTGAGCAGAAAGTTCACTACTCACAGGTTAAGTTAGGCTGAGACAAAGGGCGCCCCAGGTGCTTGGCAGCTCTGTCTTTCAGAAGACATCCGAGGGTCGTTAGGCCTATTAAGCTTGCACCAAACGGTGCTTACGGTGGGGAGCCGCCCCGAGCCGGTCTGGTCCCTCAGGAGCAGCGCACGGGGTACGGCACGGGGCAGCGCACGGGGCACGGCACGGGGTACCGCACGGGGTACGGCACGGGGCACGGCACGGGGCACGGCACGGGGTACGGCACGGGGCACGGCACGGGGCACCGCACGGGGCACGGCACGGGGCACCGCACGGGGCAGCGCACGGGGCACCGCACGGGGCACGGCACGGGGTACGGCACGGGGCAGCCCTCTGCGGCCCCGCGGGGCGCGGCCGGGGGGGGACAGGTGTCTGGCGCCTGTCCTCTGCCACGCAAACCGCGGGGGCAGCGGAGCGTGGGGTACTCAGGGCAGCTCCCTTTCAGCACCGCAGAAAAGAAAGCAAATCAAGGTTTTATTTCCACTGCAAGGCAATACCGAGGACACAAAGCGCCGACACGACGCTGGTTTACTGCTAAGAGGCTTTGCCCGCACACGGAGCTGGGCTTTAACTCTGCACTGCTACTGAAAAGCTTCTGTGCGCCCCTCAAAATGCCGACACAGTCTTTTGTCTGTTTAGTGAAACCAATCGAGAGTGGTACTCTGTATGTGAATTCGGTTTTGCTTGTGACACTTAACAGGGAGAGTTCAACAAACAGAACGGTTCAGTTCGGATCACTAAGAAGAAAAAGATACAATTTTGGCCTCACAACTTCAAGTTTCGAAATGAAGACATTTGCAAGCCACTTAAAAGGGCTAAGCGAAGCCTTGGACTCTGCAGGGAGTCTACAATTCAAGGCTCCTTTGAGCAAAAAACAGTTTTCCTGGCAGTATCATCTGCCTTCTTTCTCCAGGTTAATTTTACTGCTTGCTACTAAGCAGTTCAAAGCACATCCAACATACTGGCCCTATGCTCCTTCCCTTCATTGTACAGCTTCAATCTCTCATCACAGCCTGCGAGGAATAAACTCAGCTTTTCATAAAGCAGCAGTAGTAAGAGGCCATCCTCCCCGGCCAGTAAATCTAAACCTAAGCAACAGAAATGCTCCCCTAAGGCTGTTGTCTACTACAGGTAGGCACCAAGCTGAAACTCAGTGGCAAATCAGAAGTATTAATTAGGTATGACTCCTCCAGAGCCCTGGACCAAGTGTAAACCTCTCCCATTTCACCCCAGAGACCGCAAACACCGCACACGTAGCGTGGGCTGCGGCAGGAATGTCAGAGGAGGGAGGATCAGCTGCGAGCTCCATCCTTTGGCTCGTAAGGGCTTGGTTCTGTTAATAGTTAGAGATCAAAACATTCAGTCTTTTTTATGGCTGAGAAAATAGATCTATTTTTACAACAAATAGCCTGGCATCAAACAGCTGAGAAAATGAGCTAGTTCACACTGCAGAACAAAACAATTTTGCCATGGCATGAAGGAGCTTTTTCTTGTTAAATATCCGACAAGTTCAGAAATCTGTAAGCTCAACCTCCTTTACACAGCGAATCCAAATACAATCAGTGCTTTATAACCACTTCAGGCACATCTCCAAAAGCAATAAAGCATCTGATAGAGACTTTTAAGTCAGCCTTAGTGTTTTACTCAGAATTAGCAATCTGAAGGAACCATTTTTCTTTACTGAGGGAAACAAACACCCACTGCCCTGTCTGAAAGATGCTTTCAAGACAAGCAAATGTTTTAAATGCCTTTTATGCCACCAAATTCTTCTTTCATAGCCTATTAAGATACTAAAAGCAAACGAGATTTTTTCTGGGGATCATTTTAAGGAAGATGAGCTAATAAAAAGGAAAGAAGGAGTTAAGGCCAAAGCAATCTTGAAGGTCAGCTGGGTTGTGCTCACTGCTTCAAAGCACACTCTCTTTCTGGGCCTGTCTTCAGAAGGTCACTGCACCTAGGTGTGCTAGTTTGAAGCAAGCTGGAATGTTTTGGTAACAGAACTAGATAACGGGCAGTGAAATGAAAAAAAAATTGTGTCTACTTCTCTCACAGTCACGCTGAGAACTCTGGGAAGAAGAAGAAAACATTCTCCATTTTGTTCTCTCACTCTTGCTTTGGCTTTAGACCTGGTCACATCTCATTAACCCTGCTCCTACTAACCTTGCTCCCTAACCTCTTGGCTGCACCTCTTTTCTTCCTGAGAACTGGGGTAAGGTTGAGAGGGACGGGGGGAGGTGTTGGGGTGGTTTGAGAGCCCCTCCTGGGGACTCAGGTTTCTGGGAGGGGAGTTGTGCTTTTGTATTGTTTATCCTTTGTATATTTCTGTATATAATTGTATATAACTGTATATATTGTAAATAGCTGCTTGTAAATTCTGCTAGCTGTAAATAAATTGCTTCATCTATATTCCCAGGGTCCGTCTGAGTTAGCTGGGGCAAATTCAAAAGTGTGGGGGGGCGGGGTAACCCCCAAACCATCACATTTTTTATTGGCTTTCCCAACGTGGGGCTAGATATTTCAGTGAGTGGAAATTAGCTCTGGGAATTAAGATGAAGCTAATCAAGCAGCTATTGTACTTGGTGGGGATTGCTGTGTGGCCTGTTTTCTGGTTTTTTGTGTACAACTGGATCAAAGATCAAATTGGTTATTTCTTGCTTCATGTAGTTTTTAAGAAGGCTAAAGTTAAGCTTTCAAACATGTTCTGGAGCTGGGGTGATTTTATTCTTGGTTATGCTGGTTTTAATATCTCTGAGAATATTACCAAGGACATTACAGGAGCTCTGGTCAATAATGTGACAATCAATGGAAATTCTGCTTTAAATATGGCTCTAATGAGAGTTATTCAGCCTAAGACAGGAATTCCAACTGTTTGTATAGGTACATGCTCGTGTAAAACTGTTTTTCTTCTCACAGTTTTTAATATTTGCCTCATGATTTTAATATTCATATTAATTTTGGCATTATTGGTGAAAAATTCTAAACCAGTTTCTGTAAGAGCTAGGAAAAATTCTGTGTCTCAGAAGCAGTCTCTTTCACAGCAAAACAAGGGAACACAGTCATCGGCTTCCCCCTTGCCAGCCTCTGCCCCTCCTTCTCCAAGTGCTGGGAACACAGCCAATGTTCCCGCCACTAACGTAAACAATGATAGCAAAAACAAAAATAATGGTCAGAGTTTAGCAGGAGCCTCAGGAGCACAGACAGGTACCCAAAATCAGAATGTTCCTAGCAAAAATGAAAACAAGTCAGGGTTGGCAGGCATCCCAGGAGGACAGGCAAACAATCCCACTAATGCTAATGCTAATGCTGGTAACGCTAGCCCAGTCAGTCCAAATCCTAATGACACCAGCTCAGCCAATTCGAACCCCCAGCCAGCAGACCAGAACCAAAATCCTCCTGTTAAAAGCAAGGCAGATCTGAGCTCACAAGCTCCAGGTCAGACCCCTAAGGATTCAAACCCTCCAAGTCAGACTCCTAAAGATTCAAACCCTCCAGCAGACACATCCAAGTCTGTTGCTGCTCAGGCCCTTCTGGCACCTGCTAAGGCAAAAGCTAAGACAAAGAGTGGTTCGCAGGAGGATGTAAGACAGGGGACCTCTGGTGATCAGCAGCAAGAGGAGGAAGAGGAGGCAGTTAGTCTGCGAGACCTTGTAGATGTGCTGAGACAACAATACTCAAGTGAGAGGAGTGCTGTGAGGTTAGCTGCCAAGAGAGAGGATGGTTCCAATGAGTTCAGGAATGCTATGAGGAAGGTTCTGTTAGGCCCGGCACCACCAGAACAACAGGAGGAAGAGGAGGAAGATGACATCCAAGGCTCCAAGGATCCACTCAGAGAGGTCAGGGAAGTTAGGAAGGAATACACAAGGGAATCAGGTGAGCCAATCCTAAGCTGGCTAGTGAGATGCCGTGGCATTGGTGCTAATGCCCTGCAGGTAGGAGACAAGTCGGCCAAGCAGCTGGGACCACTCACTAAGGAGAGTGGAGTGGACAAACACCTAGCAAGTCCTCTTGGTAGGGTTAGCTTGTGGACACGCCTGCTGTTGGCTGTGGCTATGAGATATCCTTCCCGAGATGATTTGCCATGGGCTGCCAAGAAGTGGAACACTGTTGAGCAGGGAATTAAGCTTCTGAAGGAGTTTGCTGTGAAGGAAGTGCTTTATGGAGATCATGGCACTCATGAGCCTGATGATATTCCTTTGGGAACAGGTCTCATGAAGAAGCTGATTAAGCTTGCTCCTTCATCCTATGCTAACATCTTGGCCAGTAAATTTCTAGCAAGGAGTGATAATGGAAGATCTTTCACTGTTGGTGAATTCACTGATCAGCTCAGGCAGATTGAGGACAGCTTGTCACATTCTGGCCTAATCTGTGCCATAAAAACTATGACTACAGAGATTAAAGATACTATGAAAGAACTGAAGGAGGATCTTAAAACCTCAATTTCCAATCTGGTCAAGGATACCATTCCTGCATCATCTGAATGGGTGCATGTTTCTGCAGTGAGGAACAGACGCCCACCTCCTGCAAGGCAATTCCAGCCTAGGAGGAGACAAATTCCACCTAGACAGCAGCAATCACGTGCGTCACTGTGGATACTTCTGCGTGACACATACGGGGAGAACATGAACAAATGGGATGGTAAACCTACTTCAGCTCTTTCAAAGAGGGTCAGGGATCTGCAGAGTGGCAGAAACAGAGGCAATAATGCCAGAAAAGTAGCTGTCACTTCTTCGGCTCCTGAGAGCAACTGCAATTGTTCCAACAGTTGCAGTTCCTCTCGCAACAACACCAATCATTGTGTACACCCTACATGCCATGTTCAGCATTAGGGGTGCCCTGCCTCCAGCCAGGAGGAGGAAAGGGATAGTGGAGAGAACCGAATCTATTGGAATGTATTCATTAGGTGGCCTGGCAGTTCAAGAGTTCGGAAATACAGGGCTTTAGTTGACACAGGTGCTCAGTGTACTTTATTGCCATCCAATTGCAAAGGGACAGAGTCCATTTCTATTTTTGGAATCACTGGTGGATCTCAAGACTTAACTAAGATACAGGCTGAGATCAGTTTAACTGGTAAAGAGTGGAAGACACATACTATTGTAACTGGTCCTGATGCGCCTTGCATTCTGGGAATTGACTTTTTGAGACAAGGTTGTTTCAAAGATCCTAAGGGTCATAAATGGGCTTTTGGAATAGCATCTGTAGAGATTGAGGATGATAAATTGAAATTGTCTGTTAGACCTGAACTTTCTGATGAATCTGCAGTTGTGGGACATCATGACATAGAGGACCTGGAAGTGCCAATTGCAACTCAAACTGTTCATCATAGGCAGTACAGAACTAACCGTGACTCTTTGTTGCCCATTCATCAGCTGATTCGTCAACTGGAGAGTCAGGCTGTCATCGAGAAAGCTCATTCACCTTTCAACAGTCCCATCTGGCCTGTGCGCAAACCTACGGGCGACTGGAGACTGACAGTTGACTTTCGTGCCCTCAACGAGGTGACGCCACCCATGAGCGCAGCTGTGCCGGACATGCTGGAACTCCAGTACGAGCTGGAATCGAAGGAGGCTAAATGGTATGCAACCATAGACATTGCTAATGCTTTCTTCTCTATTCCCATAGCAAAGGAGTGCAGGCCTCAGTTTGCATTCACCTGGAGAGGAATCCAGTACCAGTTCAATCGTTTGCCTCAGGGGTGGAAACACAGCTCAACCATCTGTCACTCAGTCATCCACAATGCACTGGAGAAAGGTAAAGCTCCAGAGCACATCCAGTACATCGACGACATCATTGTGTGGGGCCAAACTGCTGAGGAAGTCTTCGAGAAAGGTAACAAAATCATTGACATTCTGTTGCAAGCAGGTTTTGCCATTAAGAGAGACAAGGTCAAAGGACCTGCCAAAGAAATTCAGTTTCTGGGAGTGCGGTGGCAGGATGGTCGCCGTTACATTCCTCAGGATGTGATCAACAAAGTCTCTACCATGGCTGTTCCCACCAGTAAGAAGGACACACTTTCTTTCCTTGGTGTGGTGGGATTTTGGAGACTACACATTCCTGGTTTCAGTCAGATTGTCAAACCTCTGCATGATGTGACTCGTAAGAGAAACAATTTCGAGTGGGGACCTGAACAACAAGCAGCCTTTGATCAGATCAAACGAGAAGTAGTCCATGCAGTGGGCTTGGGTCCTGTGAGATCTGGTCCAGACATTAAAAACATTTTGTACACGGCTGCCAGTGACAATGGTCCAACTTGGAGTCTTTGGCAGAGAGCTCCAAATGAGACACGTGGTCGTCCTCTTGGTTTCTGGGGACGTTGTTACAGAGGTTCAGAGACAAATTACACTGCAACTGAGAAAGAGATCCTAGCAGCCTATGAGGGAGTGAAAGCAGCTTCTGAAGTGATTGGAACTGAGTCACAATTGCTTTTAGCTCCTAGACTGCCAGTTCTTAACTGGATGTTCAAGGGCAAAGGTTCATCACCACATCATGCCACAGATGCAACCTGGTCTAAATGGATGGCTTTGATAACCCAACGAGCGCGAATGGGTAATCTTGACCGACCTGGTCTGGTGGAGGTGATCACCAACTGGCCGGAAGGCACAGACTGTTCCAAACCTCCAGAGGAGAAAATAACTCGTGCTGAGGAAGCTCCTCCCTATGGTGATCTCTCTGATCAGGAAAAGAACTATGCTTTGTTCACAGACGGTTCCTGTCGTCTTGTTGGGAACAAGCGAATATGGAAGTCAGCAGTTTGGAGTCCTACCAGGAGAGTTACCGAAACGAAAGATGGCGAAGGAGAATCCAGTCAGTTCGCTGAGGTAAAAGCTGTCCAACTTGCTCTTGATGTGGCTGAACATGAGAATTGGCCTATCCTTTACCTCTACACCGACTCGTGGATGGTAGCCAATGCTCTATGGGGTTGGCTGAAGGACTGGAAGAAGAATGGTTGGCAGAGGAAAGGAAAGCCTATTTGGTGTGCTGATCTATGGCAGGACATTGATGCACGGCTGGAGAGAACTCCAGTGAAGGTGCGGCACGTAGATGCACACATGCCTAAGAGCAGAGCAACTGAGGAACATCACCACAACCAGCAGGCAGACCAAGCTGCTAAGATTGCTCAAGCTGATACCAACTCTGAACTTGACATTGACCTTGATTGGAAACACCGAGGTGAGCTGTTCTTAGCTCGGTGGGCCCATGATTCATCTGGACATCAAGGCAGAGATGGAACATACCGATGGGCTCGCGATAGGTCAATTGACTTGTCCATGGACGCTATCACCCAAGTCATCTATGACTGTGACATTTGTGCTGCTATTAAGCAGGCTAAGCGAATCAAGCCCTTATGGTATGGTGAGAGATGGTCAAAGTACAAGTATGGTGAAGCCTGGCAGATTGACTACATCACTTTACCTCGATCTCGTTCTGGCAAGCAGTATGTGCTGACGATGGTAGAAGCCAGCACTGGATGGTTGGAAACCTATCCAGTTCCACATGCTACTGCACCTAACACCATTGTTGGTTTGGAGAGACAAATCTTGTGGAGACATGGAACTCCAGAGAGAATCGAGTCAGACAATGGTACTCATTTCAAGAATAATCTTGTGAAAAACTGGGCCAAAGAGCATGGTATTGAATGGATCTATCACATACCCTACTATGCACCAGCTTCAGGGAAGATTGAACGCTACAATGGTTTGCTGAAAACCACCCTAAAGGCCATGGGGGGTGGAACTCTGAAAAACTGGGACAAGCATTTAGCAGAAGCTACCTGGTTGGTAAATAGTAGAGGTTCAGTAAACAGAGCAGGACCTGCACAATCAGATTTAGTCCAAACAGTAGACAGTGATAAAGTTCCTGTTGTACGTGAGAAGAATCTGTTAGGGAAAGCTGTTTGGGTATTTTCTCCTTCAGGCGAAGGGAAACCTGTCCGAGGGGTGGTTTCTGCTGAAGGTCCTGGTCATACATACTGGGTAATGCAGGAGAATGGTGAAATCCAGTGTATTCCACAGAGAAATTTAACTTTAGCTGAGAGAGTTTAAATTCAAGTTGTTAGGAGTTTTCTGTTCTAGGTAACATCGGCGCCCAACACTGAGAGAATCTACAATAGAATCTACAGTACGTGAGCACGAACCCAACATCACCTGGGAGTCCCTGTTCTGAGCTTTTGAATCACCTACATCTGATTGAAGTGTGAACTGAACTTGTATATATTGTTTTAGTGTAAATATTGGTTTAGATTAGATTGGATAATTCTCAGCGATACTCTGAGCGAAGTAGACAAGGGGTGGATTGTGCTAGTTTGAAGCAAGCTAGAATGTTTTGGTAACAGAACTAGATAACGGGCAGTGAAATGAAAAAACAATTGTGTCTACTTCTCTCACAGTCACGCTGAGAACTCTGGGAAGAAGAAGAAAACATTCTCCATTTTGTTCTCTCACTCTTGCTTTGGCTTTAGACCTGGTCACATCTCATTAACCCTGCTCCTACTAACCTTGCTCCCTAACCTCTTGGCTGCACCTCTTTTCTTCCTGAGGACTGGGGTAAGGTTGAGAGGGACGGGGGGAGGTGTTGGGGTGGTTTGAGAGCCCCTCCTGGGGACTCAGGTTTCTGGGAGGGGAGTTGTGCTTTTGTATTGTTTATCCTTTGTATATTTCTGTATATAATTGTATATAACTGTATATATTGTAAATAGCTGCTTGTAAATTCTGCTAGCTGTAAATAAATTGCTTCATCTATATTCCCAGGGTCCGTCTGAGTTAGCTGGGGCAAATTCAAAAGTGTGGGGGGGCGGGGTAACCCCCAAACCATCACACTAGGCTACAATTCCAGAGGCAGGCACACCTCCTAGTAATTTCACACATTTAGAAAATGCCAAATGATCTATGCAATATTAAATAATGTGCATATTGTAACAAATGTCATGGCACTTAAAAAAAATCTCCCCTCACACTGCGACATTGAAACTTAATGACTTGCAGCAAGGAGACTTCAGCTTTGTCTAGAGAGAGAAACTGAACAGAACACAAACCAGGTACAAATGCACCAATCATAGAATTGACCAGGTTGGAAGAGAGCTCCAAGACCATCCAGGCCAACCTAGCACCCAGCCCTGGCCAATCAACCAGACCATGGCACTAAGTGCCCCAGCCAGGCTTGGCTTCAACACCTCCAGGGACAGCAACTCCATCACGGCCCTGGGCAGCCCATTCCAATGCCAATCACTCTCTCTGCCAACAACTTCCTCCTAACATCCATCCTAGACCTCCCCTGCCACAACTTGAGACTGTGTCCCCTTGTTCTGTTGCTGGGTGCCTGGCAGTAGAGCCCAACCCCACCTGGCTACAGCCTCCCCTCAGGTACTTGTAGACAGCAATGAGGTCTGCCCTGAGCCTCCTCTTCTGCAGGCTGCACACCCCCAGCTCCCTCATGCAGCTGGCAGATTTACTTCTGAGTTCTTTTTAACATTTGTGTTATTTCAGGAGCATTTTTCATTTAATTTTAATGCTAAGAATATTTTAACACAACCACTGCTGCACCACAACTGAATGCAAACATACCTGCTTCTACAGGAATTGGTTTCTCTAGGAGAAAAACTGTCTGCTTCCAGTGTGTTTTGGTACACTGGGGACCAGTTGAAAACAAGACCTGCAATGGAGGAGTTCAAGAGTTTGATTAAGAACAACATTTTTGATATCACACCACATCAATCAATTACCAAACACAGGCACATGAAGTGTTTGCTACAGCGACAGAGAACCACTGCCAAACACCTTGAGGCAGAATAAAATGCAAGCCCACCCTCCTGTCTCAAAGGGTTTTTCAAATGCTTAACCCCAAATACTCACCCTGTTGTGACAGTTCTTCTCAAAAAAGATATCAAAATAGCCAGCAACTGCCTGTTAAATGCACATAAAGGAACAACAGTGACACTCGAGAAAAAGCCCATCACTAATAGATACACTTACTGGGGTTTCTACTCCATTTCGAGCCTTCACTAAGTGGGATGAGCTTAGCCTGATGCCAGAAATCTGAAGTCAAAAATATCAGCTGTCATCACACCTCTGACAGCATTCAACTCACTGTAATGGCCTTTTATTACAGAGCAAATTTTAGGCTGAGTTTGCAAGACAGCCCCCACTCCCTAACTGCTCCTAGACTTTATGTATTCACAAAAAGAGTCCTTCAGAGGTGCATAAAATTCAGTGCTTGTCCCTAGGGCTCACTACACAGCCAGACAGTATAAGGCACTCTGCATGATGTGTCCACGCTCTGCATAGCTTAACACTGCTTGCCACTAAAGCTCCCTCTGAACAGAGGCAGGCAACATTTCCTTCCTCTGCTACACACCCAGGATCACACACAGGATGTTAGGGGTTGGAAGGGACCCAAAGAGATCATCGAGTCCAACCTCCCCTGCCAGAGCAGGACCATACAGTCTAGCTTAGGCCACACAGAAACACATCCAGACAGGCCTTGGAAATCTCCAGGGAAGAAGTCTCCACAACCTCTCTCAGAAGCCTGTTCCAGTGCTCTGGGACCCTTATAGGAAAGAAGTTCTCCCTTGTGTTGAGCTGGAACCTCCTGTGCTGGAAGTAACACCCATTGTTCCTTATCCTATCCAAGGGAGCAAGAGAGCAGAGCCTGTCCCCTATTCTCCAGACCCCCAGCCCTCACATATTTATAATCATTTATTCACTGTAGTCTTTGCAGCAGTTAATAGCTTCTTAATAGTAACTCAACATAGGGTACCCTGGAGCAGTTCTTCCATCCCTCTCACCATCCCATTCCTAACCTCTAAAAGAGCCTCTCTCTTCTCTACAGAATCCATCAGTGGGACTTTGCTTCCAGGTTGAAGAGGGAAAGAAATACAGAATGGCTGCATGTTGAACAGTTTACTCACATTGTTAATTACACAGACTTATAATACTGGTCTGCTTTTGGACAAAAAAATGCTTGTGTGAGTCCCAGAAATTCAAAGCATACAAATAATGATCAAGAAAATGTTAGTAAGAAACACTCCAGTTTCACCTCTGAAATCCTGTCCATGCTCACTCTTATTTGCTTTCTACCATCTCTTATGAAAAGGGCAAAGCAAACCCAGGGGCCAAGGCAGTTCTGCTTTCTATTACATGTTGGCCTGAAGAAATGACTCAGAACAGAGCTTTTGAGTCACTCCAGCTGCAGCAGCTGAGGAGTGTCTACCCCTGTGACAGCAGGAAGGGGCTCTCCCCACGTCAGCTGCAGCACATTCAAACAAGGTATGCACCAACTGATGGTATCCTTCCTCTCCCAGCTCCAGTGTTTCTCTCCTGCTCTAAGACTAGGAAGCTCGCTGCTCTGAATATTTACAAAGGCCATGCTCTGTAGCTTGGCCTTCACAATACCCCAAAACTGTTAAGGGAAAGAAGTCAAACATGCTTCCAAATTGAAGGTAACAATCTGAAAGGCACAGGGCTACAGAAACCATTCTGCTGGTTTTCCTCTCTGGTCTAAATCCAGAATGGATTTCACTCACAGAGTACTGAAGACAGTGCCTTAAAGCAAATTCATTCTATGCTGAAGCCCCTCTATTAGCTTTCCAATCCAAGAGAACTCCAGCTAAGCCTGGAAAGTTCCACATTTCAATCTGGGCAAACATTCTTAACAAAAACAAGCCCACGGAACCAAGGAGACACCGAGGAACCTGTGTGACAAATGAGCACCAGATATTGGAAACTCTGACTTTTCTGCCCCTTAAGTATAGCCCTGTCACTCAGTGCTGCGAATCTCAACCCCAGGTGAATTACAGCCTTGTCTCCAGGATGCCTGCTTGAGTAAAGGTTTTGACAAAGTTTTATTGACCCATCAGACTACTTCTATTGATGCATGATCTCTTCTGGATGTTAGTCAGAGATCTGCTAAGTCAGAAAAACATTCTTCAGTCATCAGGTCAATACTGTTGCTGTGTTTACAAATAAGACCTAGGGTATCATTACTGGAGAAAACAAGGCAGCAACAACAAAATGCACTCAGAACTGAGGGAAAAACCCCTGGCTTCCAGAGAAAACGAGGCCATAATGCTACAGTTTGGATCACAAAGCTAAAAGCTGCAAGCAGACATACCTGAAAGGAATCACAGAATCATAGAATCAACCAGGTTGGAAGAGAGCTCCAAGCTCATCCAGTCCAACCTAGCACCCAGCCCTGGCCAATCAACCAGACCATGGCACTAAGTGCCCCAGCCAGGCTTGGCTTCAACACCTCCAGCCACAGCCACTCCACCACCTCCCTGGGCAGCCCATTCCAATGCCAATCACTCTCTCTGCCAACAACTTCCTCCTAACATCCAGCCTAGACCTGTCCTGGCACAACTTGAGACTGTGTTCTCTTGCTCTGTTGCTGGGTGCCTGGCACAAGAGACCAACCCCACCTGGCTACAGCCTCCCTTCAGCTAGTTGTAGACAGCAATAAGGTCTGCCCTGAGCCTCCTCTTCTGCAGGCTGCACACCCCCAGCTCCCTCAGCCTCTCCTCCCAAGGCTGTGCTCCAGACCCCTCACCAGCCTTGGAGCCCTTGTTTGGACACGTTCCAGTACCTCAATGTCTCTCCTGAATTGAGGGGCCCAGTGCTGGACACAGTAGGGGCCTCTCTTCTCCCGAGTTACAAATGACAGGACAAGAGGAAACAGCCTCAGACTGCATTGGGGGAGGTTTAGATTGGATATTAGGAAAAAATTCTTTCCCAAGATGAAATTTCAAGCCCTGGATCAGGCTGCCCAGGCAAGCAGTGCAACCACTACCCCTGGAGATATTTAAAAGATGTGCAGACATGGTGCTTAGAGACATGGCTTAGTGGTGGAGTGACAGTGCTGGGTTAGTGGTTGGACTATGATTTGTAAGGTCTTTTCCAACCCAAGTGATTCCACATCACTAGCAAAGTATTCCTCATATGCTAACTTGTTTCTAAAATTCATTATAGAATCACAGAATGGTTTGGGTTGGAAAGGACCTCCAAAGGTCATCCATTCCAACCCCCCTGCAGTCAGTAAGGACATCCTCCACTACAGCAGCTTGCTCAGAGCTTTGTCTAGCCTCACCTTGAGTATCTCCAGGGATTGGGCCTCAACTACCTTCCTTGGCAACCTGTTGCAGTGTTCCAGCATCCTCATGGTGCAGAACTTGCTCCTCACATCCCATCTAAATCTTCTCTGCTCTCATTTCAAACCATTGCCCTCATCCTGTCCCTGCAGTCTCTCTGCAACCTTCTTGTAGCCCTCTTCAGGGACTGGAAGGCAGCTCTAAGGTCTGCCCAGAGCCTTCTCTTCTGCATCCTGAACACCCGCAGCTCCCTCAGCCTTCCCTGTAGTGCTGAAACGTACGTTCCAGACCTGTTACACTTAGGCACATCTCAGTGAAATAATTCTGTGAAAGCCAAGTTTAAAACATTTTCCTTTCATTTCACTCTTGAGCACTACCACAAATTGCAGCAGCTGTAACAATCAGTCACTGACTTCTATTAAACATGTGAGGCAACAAAGAAAGACATTTCCAACGTGTACAGCTTGAAGGCAGATTAAGTTCTCCCTTCTTGTAAAATTTAATGCATGCAGCTAGGCAGAAAAATATGAGGGGAGAAGAAATAAAATCACTTACAAGTGGCATACCAGAAGCAAGCACAGCCACAAGTATATTAAAATGGCCTATAGTGCTGGCCAGAGTTTTATTAATGGTGGCATACAAGGAGGCAAACTAAAGAAAAGGGACAAGTAAATAACCCCTCCAAATTCCTGACTGCTGTGCAGCTGCTGCCGTGGGTTTCTCGTTTGGTTGGTTGGGTTTCCTTAAGCACAACTTACTTCTTCCACTGCAGTTTTCCTCACCTCTTTGCTCCACTTTTGACAGCTCATTTACAACCTCACTAATGACTAATCAGCAAGAACCTAAGCCTTCTCTGGGAGAATCTCTCAAGTGCCAATTTCTTGAATCTCATGAAAGAGGAAAACAAAAATAATGACTTCTAGGCTGATAATAAATAACTGCAACTCCAACCTGACACATGCTCTAGCCTCAAAGGATGTTAAATATTAGGAAACACTGCAGAAATATTATTCTTCCTGGTGGCAAATAAATTGCTAGGAGAAAAGCAAAGCTATCACGACAAAAACTCCAACCTCCAAACCCAGTCTCTGTATTTACACCCAGGGAACTAAGAAGGTTAAATAATGAACTAAGGAAGTAATTAGGAAGAGATGTGCATTACTGAGGCTGCAAAGCATCACCTCATAAAGGTCCGAGAGTTCACTCAACTAAGAGTAAAATGGTCCTGAAATTACACAGTAGGAGCCACCAAATCCCACCTGGTTTTGTCAAAGCCAAGTTTTGATGAAGGGTCCATGCTAAGTATCTTAAGGTCTTCATCCATCTCTGAGGGTTTCTAAGGTGTTAATAGAAACCTTTGAAAAACCAGTAACTGAAGCATGTGCTTCAGTAAGGCAGTGCTCTTAAACACCTTTTCCTTCCCTCCCAAGCAAATTAGTTTGAGCCTTTTGCTTCTCCCACTATTCATGTAACATGTGCCAAATAGAACCATGGAACGGTTTAGGTTGGAAGAGACCTCAGAGCTCATCCAGTTCCAACCCCCTGCCATAGGCAGGGACACCTCCCATTAGAACAGGTCACTCAAGGACAACCTGGCCTTGAACACCTCCAGGGAGGTTGTGGAGCACAGAATCACAGAATGCATGTGCTCCACAACCTCCCTGAGCAACCTGTATCACTGTCTCACCACCTTCACTGGAAAGAACCCTTTCCTAACATCCAGTTTCCATCTCCCCTCTGCCAGTTTAAACACATCACTCCCTGTCCTGTCAATACAAGACTTTTTCAGTAGTCCCTCCCCATCCTTCCTGTAGGTCCCCTTCAGGTACTGAAAGGCTACTATAAGGTCTTCTTGAAGCCTTCTCTTCTCCAGGCTGCAGAGCCCCAACTCTCATAGCTTGTCCTCATAGCAGAGCTGCTGCAGCCCTCTGAGCTTCTGCTCATCAATACATTAAAATCACCAACTGATTTACCACGTGTATTAGATGAGTATTAGTGTATATTATTTAACTTCTCCTGCTTGAAGCCCTTAGCTGATGAACAGGAAGGAGGGCCTAAATTTTAAATCAAATACAACTGAACACTAAGGCATTTTTTTGTTTCTGAAGAAAATGGCTGGCTGTGCAGGCAGCATTCTAAGAGGACAAAACAAATGAGGCTGCTTGATTCCTTCTGAGAGCTGGCAAAGGCAACCTTACCAATTCACTTAGGAGCAAGGAAATTAAAAATTATCAGCATTGCTATCACCTACAGCGAGTCATTCATCATTCCTGCTCTTCACTAGTATCATGTTCCAGCAGTGAGTGGCTACAACAAATACAATTAGACAGCTGGCCACAGAAGTGGGAGATAATGTGCTTTTGATGGAGTTTATCCAAGCATGGAGATGGAATGTTTGTCATCCACACAGCAGAGCCTCTGCCTTTTCATCACAGGGAAAAGAAACCCCTCACCGTTAAAAACCCAACAGTTCTGTGCTTGAAGACGACTGAGAATCTGTAGATCACTCTAGAGGAGGCTACCAATGATTAGAGCAGAAGGACAGATTCTGCTTTGTAACAAGAGAAAGCAGCCTTTCCTTTAAACAGCACCCAGGCATTCTAGGTGTGTTCCACTGTGCCCAACTTCTACCTTCAACATTTAGTTTCTCACCCGAGCTTGGAATTAAAAGCTTATATGCTAATACTTACTATTGGCTCCCAAATGGAAGAGTGGACACTAAGAAATGAAACTGTCTGGCATTTATGATGATTTTTAACAGAGAGGCCTCCTTAGTCAAAATTTCCTCCAGTCACCTCAATTTCCTTTATCCTCCTGAAGATTTTAATACATCAGTCACGTCCTCTGCTTCATTATCCTTCTTTCAGCCCCCTCCCTCCCACTTTTTATACACATCCCCTGCTCTTTGACAAGATCTCCTGGGAGCAATGAAGAGATACTGCCATTTTCCTCCCAGGAGATATTTGTATTCAGCTAGAAAAGATCAACCCTGATGGACTCACAGGGGAAATGCTCCCAAACAAAAGGGAAAGTTTGTCAATTGATTTCTACACTGTGAGTAATCACCATTATATTTTATCTCCAAAGCTCACACAGTGATCAAGTCAGAATACAATTAATAGAATACTTTCCTAGCAGCATCCACTAACTGATATTAGCCAGATGTCTCATTAAAATCAGCAGTGACAAACCCCAGCTCTTCACTAGGAAAATGCACTTTTGCAGGCTAATTACATTTATTTTTGGCCATTATCTCTGAATGAAATCAAGTCAACTCACACCACAAGCACTTGGAAACAATTTCATGGAATGTCTGCATGCAACTGCTCCATGCTTTGAAAAATCTTCACTCTCCAAAAGCTAAAATAACCATAAACAAACTCAATGCTGGAAGATGCTACTTTGTGGTAAGCCACAGGAGGGATAGCAGACAAATGCACAGAGAGAAAGTGTGCTCTGAGACAAGAGCTTGCAAGTGCCCCAAATAACTTCTGAAAGACAAAGCACCACATACAAGGTCCCGTTGAAAAATGTGTCTGTGTTTTCCTCAGGCTTTCCAGGTGCAAGAGGAATGTTCTTCTTCAAGACTTAACCGACTGAACACCTGGAAGAAAAATCCATCTGGAGGAATGAGTGTTTTTTTAAGGATATGGCTCAAGAAATGTTTTCCAGGATCTTCTGCAGCTCACTTAAGGTGCACCTACAGAGACACACCAGCCTGACCTGCTCTGAACATGACTCAAGCAACACTCTGCTCAAGTGGCTTTCTTTTCAATCATACCTAATTATGACCAGTTTCACCTTCAGTGTTCAAGACAAGACTGGGTGAGGCACTTAGTGCCTTGGTCTGGTTGGTTGGCTAGGGCTGGGTGCTAGGTTGGACTGGATGAGCTTGGAGGTCTCTTCCAACCTGGTTGATTCTATGATTCTGTGAAATCCACCCGGAAGTGTTCTCCAGAATAAGAACATAAATCAAGTACAGAGAAATTACAAAGAGGTCAGCTTCTCTGAGGAGAATGAAAACAAGCACAGAATTTCAGAGAGTATATGCTCAAGGGAGAAAAAAAAACAACCCAACTAACCTCAAACAAATACACCACCAAAAAACCCCAAACAACAAACCAAAACCCACCAATAACAATCCTCCCCCCCCAAAAAAAAAATGCCAACAGAAGAACCCAACCAACAGACAAAACCCTGAGGGCCAAGTAAGGTTAGCATTTAGAGGCATTTAACATCTTGCCACAGAAATGAGAGGTGCAGCCTCTGCTGCCTGAGGGGTCCTGGGCTGTTCGAAGTCATAATGGAAGTGAATGTGTTTAGCAGCTGGCACAAGGACTGCATTATGGCTCTGGTTCCTGCAAGCTTTTACAGCTCACTGCCCTGGTACCAAAACCATGCAAACAGATTGATAGAAGGAAGCAAACAACCCCATGCGGATGCACTCCTGTGTGCCCTGCCCTGGGTGATCCTGCTTTGGCAGGGGGACTGAACTTCATCTCCAGAGCTCCTTCCCAGCCCACATCACTCTAGGATTCTATTATGCAATGACCACAGCAACCAGCTGGACCCATTCAGTGCTGAGGAGCAGATATTTGTGTCCTTTACCTCCTTGCCAAGTCACAGCACAAAACCACCAGAAATCCTGTGGCAAAACAGCAGGCACTCAGGGGCTCATTGCTCAGCACCTTATTGTTGTCTACAACTACCTAAAGGGAGGCTGCAGCCAGGTGAGGGTTGGTCTCTTCTGCCAAGCGACCAGCAACAGAACAAGGGGACACAGACTCAAGTTGTGCAAGGGGAAGTCTAGGCTGGATGTTAGGGGAAAGTTGTTGGCAGAGAGTGATTGGCATTGGAATGGGCTGCCCAGGGAGGTGGTAGAGTCACTGTCCCTGGAGGTGTTGAGGAAAACAGCCTGGATGGGGCTCTTCGTGCCACGGTTTAGCTGATTGGACAGGGCTGGGTGCTAGGCTGGACTGGATGATCTTGGAGGTCTCTTCCAACCTGGCTGATTTGATGATTCCATGACTCTGGTTCTGACTGCAACACTGGTCTGAAGTGTTCACTTGTCTGATAATGCCAACACCAGGCCTACGACAACCAAACCTGGTTTCACACTTCAATGGCACAGAAATGTCTGAGAAAATCCTGCTTTGAAATGAACTTCAGGCTACGAGCTAAAAACTTGTGATATACGGAAGCACACGAGGACAGATTGCAAAGTTAGGCTGTTATTTTTACTTTTTTAACACAGCAGAAGTATTTTTAAATGCTCATTGGTATAAAATACCAAAACCACAACAGAAAGCCATGAAAAAACATCTGGAATTCTGGAAAATGCAAGCAGCTTTCCCACTGTGTACAGAAGATGGAAAGCCAGAACAACAAACCAGAAGCAAAACAGAAAAAAAACATCAGCTGTTATTTCCAAAGGATAAATTGCAATCTTAAAGCATCTCCTCCAAAATTCTCAACATAAATAATGGACTTTTATTGTTCATTTACTGCAAGGTTAGGCAGCCTGATATGATGGATGAACTGTCAACCCCCAACTAAACTTCTACAATCCATCATAGAAAGAGTGGAAATTTCACTCAGTGTCAATAAACCTAGGAGATGAAGTGCAAAATACTGCAGAGTTCTGAGCATTTTTTAGAACCTGCACTCACCACAAAAAAAAATCAGAACCCCTGCTCTGCCCTCCCCTCCTCCCTGGAAGTCAGAGGATGCAGGTGTGCATCTTGATTTATAATCACAGGACAGAAATGAAGTGTTTGTAAAGGCCTAGTGCTAGGGAAAGGTGTGTTTTTACAGTAAGCTCTTTCACTCAGATGTCACAAAGATCACCAAGACTTTGTGAAGGTTTCTGTTTAATCACTCAAAAAGAGCCACACCATGAAAATGAACCCAGAGCTGCACTGGAGCTTGGTGTCAAATCAAAGCTGATCCTGTTCTGAGGCAAGTGGAATTACTCTATCATTTTCTGCCAACTAAAAATAGTTTGTTGGGTTTTTTTGTGTGTGAATATAGAATAAACATCTGAACAAAGCCCTTTTCCTTCAGAAAATGGGCTAGAGAACAAACCAGAATGACCCAAATGTGAAGCCTCCTTATGCTTCCCTCTCCTCAGCTACCTGTAACTCCTTTACTGGAGTTTCACTTCTGTCTCTCTTTACAAAAAGGCCTCCCTTGACATCTCTGTACTGCAGAAACAATTGTTTCAAGGCAAGGACTAGTGATAAATGAAGCTTAATGCATGCACTGTCTGCTAGTCCAAGGAGATACTGACTGTCCTGGCAGGCTAATAGGCCTATTAGATGTCCTGGCTTGCCCCACTATTCTGCTGATGGGGGAAGCAAGGGTGGGAGGGAAGCAAAGGCTTGGGCCACTATGTCCCCTCCCAAAGTGACAAACAGGTACACACAGGTGCTTAGGTATTTCTTGGTGTCTCACCCAAACAAGGGTGAGCAAGGCCTGGTGTCACCTAATACGGACAGCTTTGGGAATGCCATTCTGATTGGTGAATCTCTGTGGCCAAAGCAGCCACTGCACTGGGCAAATGATATAAACTGAGCTAAGTTGCAAGCAGATGAGCTGCCTCTGCCTCACTGCTCTTGGACAGCATGTTCTGCTCCGCCTTGTGTTTCAGACCAGCTTAGCTCTGGTATTTTGGGCCTGAACTATCTGGAAACTTCAGTGCCTCAAGTTTGGCAGGAGAAGGCATTAAGTGCCTCACAACGTAGTGAAAAGTGCCACTGACATTGTACTCTCTGCACATGTGCAAGAGCTCCTGCCTGCACCTCTGCAAACCTCCCTGCCAAGAAGAACCAGGATCAGTCAGAGATTGTCTGCCTCTTCCCCAGCACCCTGGAAAGATCTAGAAGCCTTTCAACAGCTGAGCAGTTCCAACACTGCCACAAAGGAGCCAGGGACTACCTTGAACTTCCTACTCCACTTCAGTGAGTAGCACAGACTTTCCCTAGGGCTCCAGGCTGCCAACTGGTAAGTGAGGCAAAGGCACTTTGTGGCTGAACTTTTCTAAATGTTCTGATTCTCCTAAATGAACGATCGCCCATAAGCATCCTTGTGAAGAGCTTCCCAACCAAAACAGAACTCAAATTTCACTCATCAGCATATGGCTGTGGGCAGGGCTGTCCAGAAATAAAATTACCTACACACTGTATAATTCTTGCCTCGATAATTGCCCCAACTAAATCACTGCCCACAGACGAGGAGACTAAAATTGTCTTACCGTACACTTTGTGCTCGTTGTAACAGTCAGGGTGAAATCTGAAGAGAACTCTGAGTCTGGAGTGGATGCAGTGTTGCAGTCAATATGCTGTAGAAAGGAACAGTACAGTCCTGTCAGTACCAGTGCTGAATTGAAGATCCTCCTTTGGATGAAGGTTGCCCAGGTGCACCCATAAAGAGACAACTATTTGAGGGTTCAGCTCTTCAGAAGTGACTCTTAAAATCCACCTAATCCTACCTGCACACTGCTAACATGAACACAAACCAAAGGCACCCAGGATGACAACACTGACACTGCCAGCTGAACTTGCAACCTCCAGTTCAGTATTTGACTTATTTATCGATTTTTTTTCTTTTTTTTTCTTTTTTTTTTAAGAGCAGTAAGCTTCAGTTTTCAGTTCACAAAAATCCCACCACATTTTTTCACTTAATGAAGGTCTGGAGTTAGGTACTCAGTTAAAATGCTTTATCCAACCATGTTGAAGTGAAATGCCATGTACATCATCAAGCAATATTTCTTGATGCTCTCTCATCTTTCTTTAGGAAATGTTTTGCTTCCTGAAGAGTTGTGTTGCAAACTATGAAACCCAATCAGCAGCTAACCTGAACACACACAATAAAATACCTTCTGGAATAATCATATGATGAATTGGAACCTTTTCTTCAACTTCCCCTCAAAAACACAACCCATTTGCTCCGTGAAATGGCTATTGATTCAAACAATTTACTTATAATGCCACTGTTGCTCAACTCATTAATTTTCCTACTTTGCACTGTAACTCCAGCAAACAGCCTCGTGCACTGACTCTAGGTTATTTTGAGAGCCATGGCTGCTAACGAGAACAAACAAGTATAAAAGCATTAAGCACAGCACTTAGGGGCAATGCTGCACGATAGCAGCATCTGCCAATCACATATACCTGAGCTGGACACTGCTCAGGATAGTACACGTTAGAAAGGGGCACAAGGATTACTACAGGTGAAGCATTTGGCTTCTAATATGCCAGCAGCTTGGGCACAGTTAAGCAGCTGCTGTTACCAGCACTTTCCAGGGCAAGAGTTCAAGGATGTTGCTAGGTCTTGTAAGAAAAAAGTTAGAGGCAGAAGCCCATTTAGAACTCAGGCTGGCCACTGCTGTTAAAGAGAATAAAAAATGTTCCTATCAATATGTTCATGGCAGAAGAAGGGGCAAGGACAACCTCCACTCCTTATTAGATGCGGAGGGGAAAACAGTAACAGAAGATGAGGAAAAGGCAGAGGTGCTTAACACCTTCTTAGCCTCAGTCTTCAATAGGGGGACAACTGGCTCCTGAGTGGGCAGATGGAGTCAGGGACCAGTATAGTCCTCCTGTAATCCATGGGCTGCCCAGGGAGGTGGTGGAGTCGCCGTCCCTGGAGGTGTTCAAGACAAGCCTGGGTGGGGCACTTAGTGCCATGGTTTGGCTTACTCGATAGGGCTGGGTGCTAGGTTGGGCTGGATGAGCTTGGAGGTCTCTTCCAACCTTGTGGATTCTGTAATTCTATTGGATGAAGCAATGGGTGACAGTGATTGATCCTCCACTGAAAAAAACCTTAAAGCCAGCTAGACTGACACAGCAACACTGAAGAAGTCCCCCTGCAACTCAGTTCCCTGACTGAGGTGAAAAGGCAAGCAAAGCAGAAGCAAAAACTCCATACTGCTGGGTGGGTTTTAGTTTTTATAGTTTACATTTCAGCTGCAAAACTTACACAGCTTGCACCCAACTAAAACATAAGTAAATTTGGGTTTGAATAGAAGAAAATGCAGGACAGAACAATCTAAATATGGGAAGATTATTAAGAGCTGAGAATTGGTAAAAAGGGGAAAAATAATACAAGTCTTGCAGTGTCAGCATCGAGGACCTTCCTGCATTTGTGTCATTCTGAAGATGCCAAAGCTCATAGGTGTGTTTTTAACCCCCTCCTCTACAAAGAAAGGGAACTTCTGACTACTAAAAATGTGAATACAGTACCTTAATAACCGTGGCTGTAGATATCAGTGTGCTTGGATCCAGCACCTCCACCACAGCTTCTGGAATGACAGCCTTCTTCATGCAGGACATGTCAAAGCCATAGACATCTTCCCAGAAAAGCAGCTTCTCTGCATGTTTCTTCATGTCCCCCACAGCTACTAGACTAATGCTGCAACGGTCAGGGTAAACTGGAACAACCCAAACACAGCTGTACTTAGACATTACTTTAGACACACACAAAGAGGACTTTTCCCCTTCTCTTTGAGTGATTAACATCTTAAAAGAACAAATCAAGTAACTTATTTCAGCTCTTGGAAAAACACTTTTCCTGCTACTGCATTTTCTGGAGCCCCATTTGTCTCCAGAATCATAGAATCAAGCAGGTTGGAAGTCAGCTCTGAGCTCATCCAGGCCAACCTAGCACCCAGCCCTAGCCAGTCAACCAGACCATGGCACTAAGTGCCTCATGCAGTCTCTTCCTGAACACGTTCTGGGACGGCAACTCCACCACCTCCCTGGGCAGCCCATTCCAAAGCCAGTCACTCTCTCTGTGAAAAACCTGTATCAGGAGCAGTGTGGGCAGCAGGACAAGGGAGGTTATTCTTCCCCTGTACTCAACAGTGGTCAGGCCACACCTTGAGTGCTGGGTCCAGTTCTGGGCTCCTCAATTCAAGAGAGAGATGTTGAGGTGCTGGAAAGTGTCCAGAGAAGGACGACAAAGCTGGTGAGGGGCCTGGAACACAAACCCTATGAGGAGAGGCTGAGGGAGCTGGGGCTGTTTAGCCTAGAGAAGAGGAGGCTCAGGGCAGAGCTCATTGTTGTCTACAACTACCTGAAGGGAGGCTGTAGCCAGGTGGGGTTAGTCTCTTCTCCCAGGCAACCACCAACAGAACAAGGGGACACAGTCTCAAGTTGAGCCAGGACAGGTCTAGGCTGGATGTGAGGAGGAAGTTCTTCCCAGAGAGAGTGATTGGCATTGGAATGGGCTGCCCAGGGAGGTGGTGGAGTTGCTGTCCCTGAAGGTCTTTGAGAAAAGCCTGGCTGGGGCACTTAGTGCCATGGTCTGGTCGATTGGCTAGGGCTGGGTGCTAGGTTGGACTGGATGATCTTGGAGATCTCTTCCAACCTGGTGGATTCTATGATTCTTACACAGTCTTCACTTTTGTGCTTTCCCCTCTGAGAATGTACAGAACACAGCAATGGCAGACTGACATCCGCCTTTTTAGCAGCTGCCTACAGCAAAGCCAGGCAACCTCTTGGCAATCTCCATCTCCTGTTGACAGGGAAAGATGCAAAGAACAGCTGCTATGAACAGGGTTGTCTATAGCATTTTCAAATACTAAGAGCAGCTCAATTAAATTTTCTATAGGTTTCTTTACACAAATTCCCTTGTTGTATTTTTACAGTTTTAAAGCTTTTAAAGCAACTTAAGTTGGATTCTTATCTGGGTCAGAGAAAAATGCCTACTCAAAAATACCTTAATATATCCATAAAGAGGTAAAATAAAGTGGCAGGTATTATTAAAACTGAAGCTGTTTCTCTTTTCTTCCCCCCAAAATCTGGTGAACTGTGAAATTAATTTTGCCTTCAGGTGTCCTTGAAATTGTCAGAATGAGTATGGGGAAATCACTGGTACAGCACAGTGAGTCAAAAAAGGGTTTGCCTTGTAAAATACTGAAGACAGAAGCAGTAGAAACAGAAACTGAAGACCGAAATTAGACCTTCTATATAAGAGTAAACTTAGCCTGAAAGAAACATCTTATACATATTAATGATAAAGAAGAGTCTTTACAGAAGCCTTTTTTAATAGGGAGACTCTACAGCAAGCAACCACCTTTGCAGCTAAACTTTATACCAACCTGGGTGATTGTATGATCTCTGGAGGTCCCTTCCAACCCCTAAGATCCAGTGAAATCAGCATTTGCCATCTCACTCCTTACCCTCTGATCCTCTGGAAATCCTCTGCTCTTTCTGCAGCCCTGGAACACTTCCCTGGGCAATCCTGACAGATTTTATCTTTTTTTTTTTGATTAAGGCTATAATTTAGTAATTATTCCCTCTCACAGGTGAAGTGAACAGAATGCTGATTGGACAAAAGCACACACTCCTCACCGCTCCCACAGATTCATCGTTTTGACCATCTGTGTCCTTCTCGACTCAGCGCCCAGGAGTCATCTGTCACAGCTCACGTGGGCAACAGAACACGATGGGAAATCCTTTATCTCTCAGCAACACCTCACAGACTTCAGGATGCTGAAGGGTAAGCCAGCAATCCTCCAGATAGATGGAGACCATTCCAAGTGAACTCCGTCGTCACTCTGATGTGCACAAACAATACCACATCTTGAGCAATGTTCTCCTCACCTCTGCCCCTCCTCACCAACCTGCCTGCACTCAAGTGCTTGCAAAAACCTACACTGGAGCAAGTAACAATTCTAAAGAACAAACAGATGGGGCCTGGGCAGCAAGAATTTTATGTTCCCAAATAAAGCTATTATATACTGTACACATTACTCTAGACACTTTGGCATAGTCCATCCACTTCAGCATGCCAATAGGCTGAATGGAAGCAATGATGATATGACTGACTGAGCACAAGTCCAGAAATTTGGATTCTGTTCCCAGCTCAATCACAGAAATATCTGGCCAAATCACAGCTGCTGCTGCTGCTTTTTTCTGAGTCTTCCAGCAGCCCCTGTAATAACTGTCTTGGGCTCAGTCGCACAAAGCAGCTTGAGACACAACGAAGCTTTACGGCAGATGCAGGAGTTTTTCTGGTAAGCCTTCACCTCAGAATGAGCTCTTAGTTTTGCCTAGTGTCAATTTGGATGTTTCCATGGTTCTGCTGCTGTTCATCTACGCTGCAGATGTGTCTGTCCTGCCAGGCTGACTGCAGAACAGCTTCCTCAGCAGTCTTAGGCACAGCCTACCTGTGGTAGGAGCTGGCAGAAGAGCAGTTAACTGCAGGCAGCCTGAGGGAACAGCTTTCCATATATAAAGCTGGCCACACCAAGCAGTCACTGTACATTGCTTTGGGAAGAGTACAGTAAGGACCCAAAAGCATTCTCAGGCCACAAAGGCAAAGTGTACTGCAGAATATCCTGTCTCTCAAGCTTTGGGAGGCACAAGCCAATACCAAACATACCAACATCACAAATAAAGAAGGTGGCATCAGTGCAGCTCAGAGGTCACAGAATTAACCAGGTTGGAAAAGACTTCGGAGATCATCGAGTCCAACCTTCTAATGAATTAAACCATGGCACTAACTGCCTGATCCAGCCTCCTCCTGAACACCTCTGGTGACTCCACCACCTCCTGGGGCAGCCCATTCCAATGGCAAATCACTCATTCTATGAAGAACTTCGTCACATATTTCTGGCCCTTTTCAAAGGCTTTGGAAGTAGTAACTAAAGAAAAGTGATTCTCTGCCATTCCAGGAGATGCCCCCAGACTGAATGAATTCCACTGCCCCCCTGAAATTCTCGGCATGCGTCTGCACAGAGCACACCACAGCGCCTTCCAGATCGGGCTGGGCTACTCCACGCTACTGACAACAACAAAAGCTCTCACTCTGACCTTAAGCAGTTCCTAAACGTGTTTTAAACGTACAAACAGAAACCTTTTGCTTGCAAATGCAGCTTGGTGGCCAAAGGTTGAACAATGGCATTAGCTCTCTTTCTTCTCCTGCACTCTGCAGCACACAAAAGCTCGCTGCGAAGGGGAGCGCTGCAGTGAGCGCTGTTACACAGTCATTAATCCAATCATTAAGTCAGTGTAGTGAAACTAACTATGTGCATGGTTAGCACAAAAGGGAAAAGAAAAACCCAGACTGATGATTACGATTGAAAAGGTCAATATGAAATACAAGAGTGACAAAGGAATTAAGAGCAAGGAACAAAGCACATGCAGAAAGTGCATCACATGAGCTCAAGAGGTATTTACAGGCATTTAAACACCGCTTAAGACGACACTATCTAGGCTACTTAAAAGGACAGAAAGAATTCTACTTCCAAGTAAAACCTTTTGCTCTGCCCCTTCCCTACCCTTCAACCACGACAAAAATACAGTGTCTGCTTCCACCAGGGCAGCGTCAATAAGCTGAACAGCAACAGTGTCATTCCAGCAGTTATTTCACGGGGCTTCTTGTGTTTGAAACTACCTTCTCCCAGCCCAGCTTCCCTCTGGGAGGAAAATACCCTAACCACTTCTCTATTTCACATCAGCTTCCTCACTATCATATCTCACAGAGCAGAACTATTTGTAGTGAGGCAGAAGCTGGGATTTTGAAGGAGGAAAACAAATGCCCATAGAAGTGGAAAGAAGTAGGGAGGGAAAATTTAGACTGTACTTAAAAATAAATAACCCCCCTCTATTCTTAAAACCACCATTAACTGGAGACCTTGATCCCCCACCTAATGTTCTTCTCTTACCCACAGAGTAAATTAATGCCTCGAAGCTCAGACTAATGGAAACATTTTTCATTTAGACGGGCAACTTTCTCACCCATGCATAGCTTATTCTAAGTCTCCAAATTCATTTAGTTCCCCCCCAGAGCTAAATTTATTAGAAGAATTATGCACACCAACCTGAGCCTCCCTCTGCCAGGTACTTGTCCTTTGCATAGATGACAGAATCCAGCATGGACTCGAAGAGAAGGAAATAACCCTGGTTATAGGAAAGGATTGAGAAATTGTTATGCTGCTTCTGTGGTCTGTTTCATCAACCTACAGATAGACTTTATCAGCATAGAATCACAGAATTTAGGCTTTAGAAGGGACCTCCATAGACCATCCAAGCCCAACCCCTCTGCCAGCCCAGGATCACCCAGGGCAGGTCACACAGAAACACAACCAGCTGGGATTTGAATGTCTCCAGAGGAGACTCCACAGAGAGGAGACTCTTTGGGCAGCCTGCTCCAGGGCTCCAGCACCCTCACAGGGAAGAAGTTTTCTCTTCTGTTCTCATAGCACCTCCTATGGTCCAGCTTGTCCTCAGTGCCCCTTGTCCTGTCACTGGACATCCCTGAGCAGAGCCTGGCTGCATCCTCCGGACACTGCCCTGCACATCTTTATCAGCAGCAATGAGGGCAGCCCTCAGGCTCTTCTGCTTCAAGCTCCCTCAGCCTGGCCTCACAGGGAGATGTTCCACTGCCTTCAGCTTGGGCAGTGTTCATTAAGACAGTTGGAAACAAACCATATATCAAAGGCAGAGTTTCTCTAGATAGTCCTGCATCATTTAGCAGCACCTGAATTTGAAAAGATCACAGGATAAAACCAGAACAAGATTTGTGGAGCTTTTTTTTTGGTGATGGGATTAATCTCACAGCAGGTTAATCAAATGGCTATAGGATAACTTACTGCAAACATCACTGAGACAGCCAACTTCTGCAGCAGGAAAAAACAATTCCTTCATTAAACATTTGCAAGATACAACCCCCCCTGCAGTGTTACAGACAATGTGCATTTTGGTGTATTTACACTGGAATTCCCAACTACTTCAATTAAACTGCAGATGCTCCAAGAGATGAACAGCCCTTTGTTTTCCAGTTGATTTACTGATTTTACACACTTCCTATCTTCCGAGTCTGAGCATAATCCTTGCTCTTATTGGGTGCTGTAACACATTTCATCCACCTACACCTTCGTAGGACATCAAATCGATTAAGACAAATCATAGCAGCGTTAAGGTTTGGATTTTCACTTAGTGTCCTAATTCTCCTTCTGCTCAAAACACATTTCAGCCATCTGGCTTGATTTATACATCGATTGCCACTAAGAAAGAACAAGGAAGACAACTTCCACTCTAGGCTCTAGACCTGCAGTCCTGTAAGAGCAGTCAGCAGTAACCTGTGACTCATGGAATAGCTTAGGTTGGAAAAGACCTCAGAGATCATCCATTCCAACCTCCTCACCATGGGCAGGGACATCTCTCAGCTAGACTCAACTGCTCAAGGCTTCATCCAACCTGGTCTTGAACTCCCCCAGGGAGGAGGCAGCCACAGCCTTCCTGTGCAGCCTATTCCAGAACCTCACCACCCTTCTACTGAACAAATTTTTCCTAAGATCCTGTCTGAACTTACTCTCCCTCAGCTTCGAACCATTCCCCCTTGCCCTGTCTCTAGACACGCTGATGAAAAGTCTCTCTTCAGCCTTCCTGTAGATCCCTTCAGGTACTGGAAGGCAGCCCTAATGTCCCCCTTGGAGCCTTCTCTTCTCTACACCCCCAGAAAAAGCGAAGATATTTTTTCCCCTTCACCTTTCTTACACCCTCCCTAACTTGGACAGTCACAGAGATCACTACCTTTAATTTTCCCTCTCCAAGTCACAAATGCCATACTACTGAAGGCAGCCAGACAGCATCCCACTGCTAAGGCCACCACATTGATGCCATCTTAGATCTTTATTTCAGTCTTGGAACAAAACATGCTTCAAGTTCAGAACTGCTGGTGATAGGACAGTGTCCTACTGGACACTTTCCTTCTTTCACTTTCACCCTGTCAAGTCTTTAACTAAGTGCCCAAATGAAGACTACAGCTTTGTGAGCAGTGTGATTTTTGGTGAGCTTTGCAGAACAGCTGAGGTGGCCACGAGCTCCAAGTGCATCAGGCAGAGATGATTTAATGCCTACAGCAAGCCAAAAGCATAAAATGGAACCAGAGCTTTTTTTTTGCTTCATCTTACTCTTGCAGTTTTAAAAATAGAACTTGTTCAGGTCATAAAACTTCTCCCACATTCACTGAAAATGAGGTTCCTCCACAGCATTTTAAATGTGACCTCCAGGACATATCGTAGGGCTGGTCAGTAACTTACAAAGTGGCATTTTAATGGCTCAACTCTTCATTTAATTCTTCCTACCTAACACAGGACCACAGAATTGTTTTAGTTGGAAAAGACCTCTGAGATCATCTTGCCCAACCATCAGCCCAACACCACCACAGGCATGAAACCATGTCCCTAAGTGTCATGTCCATATGTTTCTTGGTGATTCCACCACCTCTTTGGTCCAACCAAGGAGTCTCAGTGACACTAGGTGCTCCCCATTTGTCAGCCCAGCACCTAGAACATCTGGCAGCCCAGTGCAAGCAGCACAGCTGGAAGTCACACTGTCTCAGGAGAAGCACAGTGAAATTCCCTTCGCTCTCCTTTCCCTCTCCCTTCCACTCTGGCACTGCTGGTTCTCCCCCAGCGCTGGATTCTCTCTTCCCCCCAGCTCATTACAGCGCTGCTCTAAGTTACATAAAGCGTCAGTGGTACTGAATCAAGTCATTTATTACTCCCACTGAAGGCTTTGCTCATCTGTAGTGTAATTTAGAATGTAATTTCACAGGCTGCTGCCTCACCTGTAGGGGTGCCGTCTGGAAAGAGAATTATACCTGATGTCTCCTCCCCGTGATGCTCTGGGGCACTCCTGATTCCACCCCAAGAAGGTTCAGGGCTTTGCTTTTGTCTTTAGTGTGCATTAGCATCCTTAAAATTAATTACTGCAAAGGGATCTCCAGGATACAAAGCTGTGCACTGCATATTAACATTGCAATTGGCTTGTGGCTAAGCTAAGACACATAAAAGCAAATCTGGCCACTTCTTCCTCCAAACCAACATGAAGTTCCTTCTTGCTGTATTTGCAAAGGTGAAATGAGATGGTTGCTCCCCAGCTAGCAGCAGACACACATATGAGCAGGTTTGGACAGGAATAGAATCACAGAAGCAACCAGGCTGGAAGAGAGCTCCAAGTTCACACAGTCCAACCTATCATCCAGCCCTGAACAATCAACCAGACCGTGGCACTAAGTGCCTCATCCAGTCCTTTCTTGAACACCTCCAGGATGGCAACTCCACCACCTCCCTGGGCAGCCCATTCCAATGGCAAATCACTCTAGAACTACAGCTACTACTGCTAGCTGCTTAAGAGAGTCCAGGGCAGAGCCATGAAGATGATGAAGGGAATGGAACATCTCCATTATGAGGACTTATGGAGCTGCGGGTCTTTAGCTTGAAGAGGAGACTGAGGGGTGACTTCATTAATGTTTATCAGTGTGTGCAGAGTGAGTGTCAGGAGGCTGGAGCCAGGCTCTGCTGGGTGATGCCTGATGACAGCACAAGGGGCAATGTGTAGAACCTGAAGCATAGGAAGTTTCATGTAAACATGAGGGATGTTTTCCCTGTGAGGGTGACAGAGCCCTGGAACAGGCTGCCCAGGGGGGTTGTGGATTCCCCCTCTCTGGAGTTATTCAAAACCCACCTGGATGTGTTTCTGTGTGATCTGGTATAGGAGATCCTGCTGTGGCAGGGGGGTTGGACTGGAGCCTGAGTACCTGCCACTCACAGCCCTTCTTGCTATTACTTCCAAATTATATAATAAAAAAGGAGAGGGGAAAAAAAAAGCAGCAACTACTTGAGCAATGCTGTGACTAAGAGACAGGAGTACTGGATTATTTTAATGGAGTCTGTCTCCTTCCCAGCTTCTCCTTGTGTAAAACTCAGCACACTCAGTAGCACAAAGCACTGCATAAAACAGCAGTTTGGGAACACACTGTACTGCAGACAACCACCTCAGACAATTGTCTCCCTTACAGGGGGAGAAATGCAGATATTTTTCCAAGTTAATAAAATTCTCAGCCCCTGGCTTTATAGTCTTAGCTAAAGGAGGAAGGAAAAACTTACCCACAGGAAAAAAACCCACAAATCTGCACACACATGCTGCAACTAGGTAAGAACATTCCAGAAAACAACACTACTTAAGTTTTGGAGACCTCCAACCTCATCCAGTCCAGCCTATCACCTAGCCCTCTCAAATCAACTAGATCATGGCACTAAGTGCCTCATCCAGGCTTTTCTTAGGTTGCTGAGATGTATGAAACAAGGACACAAAGACAGGTAAGACAGTGTCTATCTGTTGGAGTCTGTTTGTCTTTGACTTGAATCTGCATAACCCAACTAATCATTCTGCTTCTAACCCTCTTTGCCAGTCCTCCAAACTCACCTTGCACATAAGGCAGACTCTGGGATAAAGTAAATGGGTGGAAAGAAGGTGGCAGGGTGGTTGGGAGCCCTCCTAGGCACTGATTTCTGGGAGGGCTGTTGTGTTTCTGTATCACTTTTAACTGCTCTATTGCTGTATACAGCTGTGAATACTTGTAATGTATTGTAAATCTCTGCTTGTATATTGTGCTGAGCTGGGAATGCAAAGCTTCATTCCTTAACTTCCAGCTGCCTGAGTCTAGTTTGGGTGAATTCATCGTGTCAGGGGGCAGGTAACTTCCAAACCATCACAATGATGCTCTACACACAGCTGTAAGCTTATAGCATACTGGTCTTAAACACAGCCCAGCCCTAAGGAAAACAGATCTGTAGCCCCAAAAAAGGACTGGTGTGAAAGAAACTTGCTTCCTAAACAGTGTTACAAAGGAAAAACACTGTTCCCACTGCAATTTTCCTTCCAATCTGCACTGACTCTCTAAATCAAAAGAGCTGAAAACTTACATATTGGATTCCTTTTGCTCTCCAATATTTACAAGCACTGAGATTCACATTAGTAACAAACATTTCACAGCAGTCAGCATCACGCAAGGAAGGAAAAGGAAAAGCAAATTCACAGGAGAAAGCCAGACAAAGAAGAATCTCCATTTGCATCTAAGCAACACAATGTTCCTTTCTGGACAGTGCTGGAACAGCATGCACCCTGTCCAGCTATCCATCTTACTCCCACAGCATTGTCCTCTTTATCTCTGTATTGCAGCGACCTATAAAAGCGCTAAGGCTCTGCAATAGTTAGAACACCTAATTAAGGGCAATGCACAGGGCCAGATAATTAAGACATTAAAAGCTAAATTAGCACACAAACGGGCAGCATGGACACCCAAGCTCAGGAGCTGCTGCTTTTCAAAATCCTTCCCCCTCACCTCAGAGGCACTGATTTACAGCATCACTTAAGATCTTAAGTGCCCAAGATGCTCTTAAGATCAAATCTTGGGTTCCAGAATGAGCAATGTGACCTGGAGTACATTATTCTTGGTGCATGTATTAAGTAACTCATCAGAAGCTTCCCTGAAAGAACTATAATTAAACTCCCAGTGAAGTCCCTATACTGTCAGAAATCACCAACCATAACACACTATTTTTAAACCACTATTTCACACCAATGGCTTAAATCCTTTGTTTGAAGCTAGTGATCTCAGCACTACATTAAGCTCATGCTTCAAGCAATGGTCATTATAGTACTGATGGAAAACCTCTGGTCCATTTTCAACTCCCTGGACAACTTGATGTTAAATGAAAAAAAAACACCCCAAAAAAAACCCAAACCAAATGATTTATTCCCACCTCTACCTAGAAACCAGTTAGATATGCATGGATCCACAGTGAACTTACCCTTGGATGGTTAAGCAGAAAAGACACAGTTTGGAAATAAACCAACCACAAAACAAACCCCAACCAAAAAACCCAACCAAACCAAAGCACAGAAACTTAGGCCAAACAAACCAGTAACTCTGAATGTAAGTTCTCATCACTAATCTTGAATGTGAAGGACAAGACAAAACATCTTTTAAGTCTAACCAGTGGGAAATAGCATGAAGAAAATCTATTTGGAAGTGCTTTTTGCAGGTCTGTGGTACGAGGAGACTAAATAGCACCAAAAAAGGCTTAAGGGAAGCTTCCTACTACATTTTTGGCAGGGCATAGACTTACTTAGATGCTATGAAGTTCAGGTTGGCACTGGGTCTTGTCACATTGATTTGTTTATTAGGATCAATGGCAGGTAGCAAATACAACTGTGCAACAGTCACCAGCCAGCACACTAACGGAAGGCCCAGAGCTGAAATCCAAGAGATTGCAAGAAATGCTCCATTTACACTCTGCATTTCCTGCTGGTCATCATCTTTACTACGTACTTTTATAATCACTTACTTATACCCCACACTAAAAGAAACCTGCAATGAACACTAGCAGATTTCCAGTGAGCATATACCTCACCTCATGGCTGTCCTTAGCTGTCTCTGGAGACTAAAGGTGTTTTACTCATCAGAATGACCTAGCTGGATGACTAATGCAACATTCCTCCATTACTTTCACCTGAGCAATGGAGTACCTCTGTAGCTCTACCTGCTAACTATGTAACAGCAGCTTAATGCTGTACCCAGCCAGCTCAGCTGTACTTAGACAACACATCACAAACAGAGGCTGGGCAAGGAATGGCTCTAGAGCAGTCTCAAGGAGGAGGAGTTGGGGGTGTCAACTGATCATGAACTCAACAAGAGCTGGAAATGCAGCTGTGTGCTGGGCTGCATCCAAAGCAGGGAGAGCAGCAGGACCGGGAGGGGATTCTGCCCCTCTGCTCTGTTGAGATCCCACCTGCAGCACTCCAGAATAAGAGTGACATGGAGCTGCTGGAGCACATCCAGAGGAGGCCACTAAGATGATCACAGGGCTAGAGAACCTCCCCTATGGGCACAGGCTGCAATAGATGGGGCTGTTCAGCCTGGAGAAAATCAGGCTCTAGGAAGACCTTAGAGCAGCCTTCCAGTACCTGAAGGTGTCACAGGAGATCTTGGGAGTGACTTTGTAAAAAGGTCTGTAGTGACAGGACAAGGAACAACAGCTTTAAGCTTGAGGAGGGTAGATTTAAACTGGAGATCAGGAATACATTCTTGACAGTGAGGTTGGGGAGACAATGGAACAGGCTGCCCCAGGAAGCTGCGGATTTCTGCCTCCCTGGAGGTGTTCCAGGCTAGGATACACAGGCCCTGCCCATGGCAGGGAGGATTGACTTGGATGATCTTCAAGATCCCTTCCAACCTAAACCATTCTATGAACCTTAAAAGACTGCAGACAAGAGGAAGCAGTAGTCACATCTGAGTACCACAACCAGGACTGTCACTCCCATTTTGGCCAAAAGCACTGTGGTAAGCACGATGGAATTTTGCTTGAACCAGCATCACTTAGAGAATAGTTTTTCAAATTAAACAAGTTTTGGTTTGTTTTTTTAAGGAAAATAACTATGTCTTGAAAGGAAGATTCATGCACCTTACCATCCACTCAGATATAATTACATCCACTTTTTCCAAAGGCAGATCTACTTCTTCAATTCTTCCTTTGACTAATGTAATTATGTTTTCCAGTTTATTTAATCTGTAAGCCAAAACAAACACAAATTAGTTCTTTACTTCCGATCTATGCTGTCAAGTGACATACTGATGACTGCTTTGTATTTCTCTCCTCCCCTCCCAAGTACCTTTTTAATCAAAGCACTAAAATGTAATATTCCCCTTCCCCTGTTTCAGAGGGAATGCTCCTTAAGGGCCGAAAACTGCAACAGATCAAGTGCTGGACAAGGATGGCAGAGAGTAGATGCATATAGCTGCAACATGCTGTGCATGCAAACATGTTAAGGCTCAGAAACCAGGAAAACAGAGATGAGGACAGTTTCAAATGACATTCCTTTTGACTTGGACTTGCTTGCTCCTGGTTCTCCTCCTCCAACCCTGTAGCATAAGCGATTAGAGCCCACTCATCGCACCAGGACAGCAGTGGAAATTAACCTCCTCACGGGGCTGTTTTGCACAACTTGGCTTCTTATTTAACAAAACTAGCTGCAAAGTCACTGAGAATAAACATTGCCTCTAGACCAGGACTGGAGTTATTCCACAATGAAGGCATCCTTCCCACTGAGATTGCGACCCACATCATCTGTAGTGTCTACTAACTGCAGTAATCAGGGATTACCTCCTACGTAAGTAATGTGTAAGGAGGAGGGCACTGGATGTGACTGCAGGGTTGGTGACAGTGAAATTACCAAACACATACATTCTTGGAATTTATTTCTCCTCTTTCTAGTCTTTCTTGCACTTAGCATTATCACATACAAGAGCTCTGCTTACAGAGAGCAGAGAAGTATTCCCTCCCACCAAAAACATTCATCTTTCCACTGCAGTTCTTATCTCTGCCCTTTCCCTCCTCTTCCTGATATCTTACTCCGACATTCAGCCTGGCTGTCAATGCAGACCAGTAACCACATTAAAAATGCAATCTGAAACACAATGGGAGAATGATCAGAATGAAGAGAGGGAAAGGAAAGGGTCAAAGGGCTGCTTGAACATGTGGGCTGCTGGGGAGATCAATTAAATACACACAACAGTCCTCTGTTGGAAGAGTAGCAGTTCATCACTATTAGCATATTTAATGCTGTAAAGAGAAGTAAACCCAGAAGTTCAAAGTGAGAAATTAAATGCTGAAGAGCAAGCACCAACATCAGTATTTTAAGAAGGACAAAAAGAGATCGAAGGAAAACTTCTGAAATGACCACATAAAGGGAGATGATTTTAAACAAAAGAGAGGAAAATGACTGATTTATTACACACTTGATCTCATTTCTAAGGCAGAAAAACCCCAGACAAGCCAGTACAGTTTACACATCCTAGGCAAAGCTGCTGAAATGCTATTCAGGAAGCCTGCTTCAACTTTCTAGTCTAGCATAGCAATGATGGATGGCAAAAATCATGTTGTTCACTGCACTAGGAATTTTATGGGCAGCTATTCCCAGTAACAGGCAAACATTTAGTGAACCATAAGTTGACAGTGGAAGGAATCATGTCACTCAGGCCACTTACCCTACTTAAATACATGATTTGTACTGTTTCTAGCTATTAGCACAGCAGACACCAACTCAAATTCTAGGAGGGCCAAGTTCATGAGCACCCACTTGGAATCACAGGTGGCTGCATACAGCTGCAGCTGCTTTTAACCTACACAGAGTTGTTTAGTATTCCAATAGGAATTTGTTACTCCATTTCAAGTTGGTCAGCTTTATTCCTTTAGGAAAAGGAGGTTTAACAAGACAAATATAAATTGTTTTGATGTCAGCTGAAGACTTTAAAGTGAATTGAACCTTTTCTAGCAGAAGGTATCTATAAACGTGTAGCCTTACTGAGGGTTCACTACATTCTTCAAGTGGCAATTCATCACTCAGGAGTTCTGTTGGCTACTTTCTCTTCAAGGCCTTCCCTTCTCCTCACCAAAGGCAAAGTGCTGGCTGATAGTCCTATCCCCCTCTAGGTATAAATCACACGTAAAGGACTTTCCCTGCACTTGCTCAAAGGTATGAACAACCTAAGTTTGCCATCTAGTACATGAGCAAGAGAACACTATTTCATATTTGTAAGCACTCTGAAGATGTCGAAGGCTCCTGGCAAAAACTCTTTTTACAGAACAGGTTCTTGTACCATAAAGGCTTTCCAGTTGCACCTAATGGTTGAAACTAATGATTGGACTCGATGATCCTGATGGCCTTTTCCAATCTAAGGTCTGTGATTCTGGAATGCTTGATACAGTACCTTTTTTAAACAGGCAATTCTTTATTACAGTCATTTTACAGCATCCAAGTGGGCAGTGTTGCATCTCCAGAGTGAAAAGTTGTATCTAACCTAAAAATTCTGCCTAGACAACCTTAATTCTGACTTATGCTTGCATAAAAACTGTCACTCTCAGATTTCTTCGTACCTACCTGGGTTTTCCTGAACACAGTTGCTTTTACAAGAACAACCAAAACAAGAAAACCTACACACCTCAGCTATCAACAGTCCATATTCCCTCTTCCCCTACTTCATGCTATAAAGTAATTTTTAATCCTTCAGATGCCATTGCTTCATCTTCCCATACACTCACACTCTCTTAATACCCTCTATAGGTATACTACCAACATGTGGAGGGGATAAATGAACCAGATGGGTGGAAAGCCGTCCAGACCATGAGGTTCAAAGAGGTGAAATAAGGAGTACAAAGTCTAACTTGTAGCTGGGTATCAGCTTGGGTGTCCCTCAAGGTTCAGTGCTAGTTCTGATACCAGTTAACACCTTTTCTAGTGACCTCAGTAAGTCTGCAGATGATGTTGAATTCAAGGGGAGTAGCTGACAAGCTAGAGTATAGAGCTGCTATTTAGAGGGACCTCAGACTGCTGATACAGGCTGAGAAGAACCTCAGAGAGGCAGTAAAAGACCTGCACCTTGGCTGGAATGACCCCATGAAACATTGCAAGCTGGTTCCTGCTGGTCAGAAACCAGCTCTGCTCACTGCTCTTCAGCCTGTCCTGGCAAGGGGCCTGTGAACAAGCTGAACAGAAGGCAGCAGTGTGCTCCTGCAGCAAAGCCTTTCTCCTTGTTCTAGGTGATTGTTAACTCACACCAGCAGGTTAGGAAGTTTGTACAGAAGAATTCACCCTGCTTTTCTTGGACCTTTTCCTACCTAATGATGTCCATGGCTTGATAGATAATTTCAGACTGGTCAACTCCAATCACTTTCCTTGCGCCTGCTTTGGCAGCGAACATGGAGAGTATTCCAGTTCCGCAGCCGACATCCAAAACCACCTGAAACAGATGAATGGAGGTAAAAATAAACATCTGATTCCCCTTGCTGCAGTTCCTCCAGACATCCTTCTACATCAGTGAGACACCGTATTCCAACAGTAAGATCACGACTGACCATTAGGATCTAACATACCCAAGTCAAACTGCAGTTCTCTCTCTGCGCTGCCTGCTACCTTTTACTGAAGCAAAAGCTCATAACATCTATTTTCCAGATCTTTCACCAGCTTGGCTGTCCTGCTCTGGATCTGCTCCAGAGGAAGTCTTTCTTGCAGTAAGTGCTCCAAAAGTGAAGATGCTGCTTAAGCGTTCATGACATAACCTTTGGATTGAGTGACCCAGAACTGGACACAGGACTAAAGGTGTGGCCTCAGCAGTGTTGAGGCCAGGGGCAGAATAACCTCCCTTGTCCTGCTGGCCATACTGTTTCTGCTGTTGTCTGTCTTGGCCACCTGGGCACACTGCTGCCTCATGTTCAGCTACTATCTACCAGCACCTCCAGGTCCCTCTCTGCCAGCTGCTCTCAGCCTCTGTCCCCAGCCTGTAGCGCTGCTTGGGGTTGTTGTGGCTAAAGTGTAGGACCCTGCACTTGGCCTTGCAGGAATAGGAAGTAAAAAATTTAGAGTTCTCACAGCTGCTGAAATCTTCCCCCCCCCCCATCATCTATTCTAAAGCTTTACCCATGGCAGTTAACCAAAGAGCTGAGCCAGGAAGGCTGGAAGTCAGAGCCAGAAATAAAGCTCTGTGAGAGAACGATCTTGATGCACAGTGGCATGAAAGAGAGCAATCACCACAACCTGGAAAAAAATCACAACAGGCACCACTTTGGACAGCTGCCCTGGTCACTTACAAACCCAGATGGAACCCATCTAGCCTTAGGCAGGGGAAAAGGATGGAGAAAAAGGCACAGGAGAGAAAATATACAAGCTGGAACACATGTGGGGAATGGAAAGACAAGCAGAATGATCACCACTTAGCCTAAGGACAAGGATCTACAGCTGAAGTACTCTCGCCGTGATCACATATGGCCTCGCACCAGCGATCTGGAGTATGTGGGCTGGCAATGTGACTACACCACAAAACACTGCAGCACCACATCCTTCTCTGCAGTCTGATCAGACCTGGGATTCAGCTTTTACTAACAGGAAAAAATGACTCCAAATTGAGAAACACAGGAGGCCAGGTAATTTGGCCCACTACATCAACTCCATCAATGAACTTTAAGTAGGAAGGGACTTTTCACAAGTATTTATAGTGATAGGTTGAGGGGCAATGGCTTTAGGCTTGAGGAGGGGAGATTTAGACTGGGTATTAAGAAACTCTTTAGAGTGAATGTGGTGAGACACTGGAACAGAATGCCCCCTCCCTGTGTATGTTCAAGGCCAGGTTGGACAAGGCCTTGAATGACTTGGTCTAGTGGAAGGTGTCTGTTCCTGCCAGCCATGCAGGGCTGGAACTGGAGATGATCTGCAAAGTCCCTTCCAACTTAAACCATTCTGCCCAAGTCAGTGCAGCCTCTCCTCCCTGCAAGTGACATGCTAGCTCCTGACTTCAAGTCCCTCACTAATAACCTAGTCTGGGGAATCTGAACAGCACTAATTCAATCCATCAGCTGTGCATGAATTCGCCCAGCTCTACTCACACAGTGCTTCTAGGATTCTTTTACCATACCAAGCACAAACTGAAATTCCCTTAAACTCAGGTAAAGAGGTCATCTAAGAGAGACTCTGCTTAACAGAATAGACAAAGGCTCAACTTAAGCCCACCAACATAATTAATGAACATCTCAGCGTGGCACACAGAACAATGACAACAGTGATCAGCACTTCTGTTATCAGCACTTTGCACCCTCCAGCAGTTCAGCAGCACTCCACCACCTCATAAAGCCAGAGCACGTTAAATCAAGCCTTGTCTGTGCGATACTCCCTCCCCAAAGGAGCCAACCTGAAGGATTTCTACCGTTGGAGAGAAAATACAGCAGAGAAACGATTGCCTTTTCTGAGCTGCTTCACCCACCTTGTCCTTGAAGATATGTGGATTTTGATAGATGAAGTCCCGATAGCTCTCTGTGCGCACTTTATCCTAGGATTTCCAGAACAAAAACGTGTTCATTTTCCTGGTTAGGTAGAGCACGTTGTTCAGAAAAGGAGAAAAACTTGCCTTCTTAACTCTGCCTCCAGATCTTTTGTGGCTACTGCACTTAGAAAGGCTCTGCCGCCACGACTTTTTGCATACAATATTCGCTTAAGACTTTGCCTTTGCAAATGAAGTTGGCGGAGCCTCCACAGCACAGAGAAGAAATTAGTTTCCTGACCTGATGCAGTTGGATGTTTAAAAGTCCTTAATGCCACTTTACCACAGAGTAACAATAATGCATCAACTTTAGATAACTGTGGCAAGAATCTGGGCCTTCAGCCTATAGAAGCCATCTGTATTATTTTGCTTTCTGTCTCTCCTGTGCCACACAGATTGCTTCTAAAAGAGTTAAGGATCACATTAACCTTTTCTAGTTCCAAACAGACTGCAGACATGAAAATCTCTAATGACAAGCTAGTAACTGAAGCTGCAGAGGCCATTCTATCCAAGCCCGATAAAATAAACAAACTCAACTGTAATATAACATGACCTGAGAAGCTGGACTGTTCTCTAGCATATGACTAAATATTTATAGTACCTCAGTGTGTGAGAGCTAGCAGCATAGCTCAATCCACCAGCAAGGTAAGCTATCACAACACTGATTCTCTTAACATGCATCAGCAGGTACACAAACTGACAGGCAAGTATAGGTTCTGGAATTGCTGCTGCAGTTCAAATGTCAGAACAAAGCAAAAGAAAAATTAAGTCATTTTTATCTAGCACAAAGCCATAAATAATCCTGAGGCATAAAATCCAACTGTGTATATTTAAATTGCTATTTTGCTACTGTGGCAGGCAAGATTTTTACAAGCAACAGAGTAGCTACCAAAATTTTCTCCAGTGAAAGACAACAAAGTCTGTTTTATTAGAACAAGAGCAGCAGCAGAGACCATGAACCTGCCCATAAACATTCTGGAGACAAAAAATTATTTTGAGGCTTGAAAACCCTAAAATCTATGTTTAAATTCAATTTAATCACACACACAAGTCCCAGAGGGGCATTAAGGATCATTACAGAGAATGGTACTTTTAAAGTTATACATAATTGAGATGGAAAAAAAAAAGAGAAAGATCTCTTTCAATCCATATTGGTTTACCTACGTTCTAGTCAGAGCAACTATTTTTAGTACTTCACCTCTGCTGCAGTATGTAATAAGATTTACTGAAATAACCAAGGAAAAATAAAATCATCAAACAAAAATCAGAATGCTCAGCATCAATGGAGGAGGCAGTCAGCTGGAAAGCAGCCTTCCACCCTGCCCACTCACACTGCCTCAGCACTGCCCCAACTCAATCAATACAATTCTCACTGCTGCCTCCACTCCACGCACTGCTGCTCGAGTAGAGCACTATCATTCACTTCAGGTCCCCTTATTCATCAATTCCTTTCTCCCACTTCCCATTTCAGTGCAATGCTTTTGTTTGGTTGGTTTGCAATAAAAAAAATGGTAAGGAAATGTATTAAGGTGAGAGTCAAGAAATTCTTGGGGAAGCAGAGAGAGGAAGGAAAACACAAACCATTTGGTAAAGCAACACCACACATCCCTTATCTCTGAAGAAACTGCAGCAAAACTCACTCATTTGAAACTCCATCCTACCCCTATCAGGCTTTAAAAAAAAATAGAGAAGGGATTATAATAATAATTCCTAGCATCTAGGAATAAATTCAATGCAGGTGGTAAAAGGCAATTGGTTTCCTACACTTGGAACGTCAAAAGTCTTCCTAAAATACATACTGACAAATGTGCCTCAAGCCAACAAAATACAATTCTATCCCAATTTCCATGTGCAGAGATGTATAATCCTACAAACTTGATTAGCAAAGAGAAAAGCTTCCTCGTCCTCTAGCCTGTGACAGCTTCACACAACTGCAGAACCAAGCTTCTATCATTTCTATTTATCCTCAAGAGCAAAACCATCTTTCTCTGTGCGTTCTTCTGCAGACATCTCTTGACTTCTGCACCACCACCACCCCTTCCTTTAATATTAACCTCACTCTCATACTATTTTTAATACACTCATACTATTTTTATCAGCCTTGTACTATTTTTAACACAAATTCATGTGTGTAAATGATCTGCAAAGCAGAAAACTCTACATGCTACCGTGATTTAGATATACCTGCATGGACAAAGTCACTTTGCAACTCTGTATTCTATCTTACACGAGGCAGGAATTTTCACTCGTGCCTTAAGGTAACAAAAATGTTTTTGTCTTTCACAGCTGTGATACTTTCTAGGAAGCATGAAGAGATTTTGATTTGCCTGCCAGTTAGTAAGTCGTTGGGGTTTGTTTTTTTGGCAAGTTAAAAGGGCAGAGGCAGGTTTGCTTCTGAAGAGTTCTTTTATCATATCAATGGAAGCTATGATTTTTCTAGCTGTTCAGTGTCATGCTACCAATACACTGCACAAATATCAACAACTTCAGTGTCTTTAGGGCAAAAGGAAGCCACAATATTGCAAATTTCAATGGGTAGGAAAATGTAAACTAATGAAAAACATTTGCTGTCTGTACCACGTTTTATCCTTTCTCTTTGAAGCACCTGGGAAAATGCTGCTTTTGGCAAGGTAAGGTTGTGGTACCCAGACTTTAATATATGTTCCAGCATATCTGTATATGATTTTATGCTCCTAATGCTCCCCACAAAGCAAGTGAAAGCTCTCCCAGCCTAGCTCCTAGGGAAAAACGCTCACGTACAGCAGGGGTTAAAAATGCAGCTGCTCTGCAGTATATTTATGGGCACACAGCCCACTTCATTCCATCTCTTCTCTTCAGTCCTACCAAGATGCAGCCGAGCTGACTTTCTAACCTTTAGCATCTCTTCGTGTATCCCATAATGCCCGTAGGAGCTGAAGTAAACGCCATCCTCATCCTCCCGAAGGTCCGCAATGGCGCCGGCTGACGAGCTGCTCCCCACATCTGCCTTCAGCACAAAATCCTGGGCAAACTGTCTGCAATCAGTTTGAAACACACCCTTGAGACAGCTTTATGGGACCAGGGAAAGCAGGGGGGCTGGGGGGAGAAAGGGGCTACAAAGAGATGAGGAAGCCAGGCTGCACCAGCGCTAGGACAACAATGGGACCAGCCTGAAGTGTGCACAACCTCCCTCTGCCGGCTCCTCCAGCCCCCTGCACCACCGTTCTGCAGCCAGCAGCCTCCTGCGAGGAGCCGCGAACGGCAGCAGCGACAAACTCGGGACCTAGTTCTGTTTTGAAAGAGGACTTCTTTCTTTTGCACTCCCTGGGACAAAGACAGCAGCACAGTGCTGCAAGCAAGACGTGTCTCAGGCTGTGTGACAGAGAGGCAGCCTCAACACAAGAGGTTTGGACTCGAGGATCTATGGAGGTCACTTCCAACCCCTAACATCCTGTGATCCTCTGAACTACGAAGTGCAGAGCACTGCAGGGCTAGTGGAGGGCTGGAGCACTAGAGAAAGAAAGCATTTGGGTGGAAACATACCGGGGCTTAAATTCTATTTATTACTTTGCTTTCATGCTGCTTATTTTTTCTCCTCCATGGCCTTCCACTCCTGATATGCATGCTCATTTCTCACTGATGTGGGGATTTTTAGTCTGGAGAAGACTGGGAGGGGATTTAATAAATGCTTCAAAATACCTGAGGGCTGGGGGCCAGGAGGGGGGGACAGGCTCTGCTCACTGCTCCCTGGGATAGGACAAGGAGCAATGGATGGAAGCTGCAGCACAGGAGGTTCCAGCTCAACACAAGGGGGAACTTCTTGACTGTAAGGGCCACACAGCACTGGCACAGGCTGCCCAGAGAGGCTGTGGAGTCTCCTTCTCCGGAGACTTTCAAGGCCTGTCTGGATGTGTTCCTGTGTGACCTGATCTAGATTGTACGGTCCTGCTCTGGCAGGGGGGTTGGACTCGATGATCTCTTTGTGTCCCTTCCAACCCCTAACATCCTGTATGCCTGTGATCCCAGCAGTTTTGATGACAAAATACACAAATTAAGATGTTTACCACAAAAACAACAGTGACAAGCAAACAGTTCCTACTACACCTATAATGAACTGAAAAAGCAAACATGCTTCAGCCAGCCAATGTTCCTCCAAGGCCTACATGCCCAACTCAAGAAAACCTGCATCCTGGACCACTCCACAGCAGCCAGAGCTCACCTTTAACAGTGCTCACACTTTCTAATATAGAAGCTTAATGTATAAGAGCTGTAGGTAACATCTCATTACCAGTGACACCCTTACAGAGCAACGAACCCAAAAGTACTAGCTCAGTCCTGATGCACCACATGCTCCCCTACTACACTAGTTTGGATGGGGAAGAGAAAGTGGCAAGGGAGATTGTATTAGCAGTGTCCCAGTGACCAAAACTTCCTACACTTGCTGACATACAGGCACAGTCCAGATCTTGTTTTCATTGCTGCTCTTTACCATGGTAGTTTGCCTTTGCCTTACTGTTGGATAAAGAGCAAAATGACAAACAACTAAACCTGCAAAAGAAGGTTCTATGGCATATCATTAAGCACAGTTAGCATTTTGTAAGATTTAAGCCCAAGTTTAACTGCCTTTAAAATGGATTCAGCCAATAGTTCCTCCAGCCTATGGATTCAGAACTTGTCCTCCTCTCTTTTTAACTAAAAAAACCACCAAGGACCCCAGGGATCAGTACTGAGTCCAGTTCTGTTCAGTATCTTCATCAATGACCTGAATGAGAGGATTAAATGGACTCTTAGCATGTCTGATGATGACACAAAACTGGGGGTGAGGCTGACACCCCTGTCAGGCTGTGCTGACATCCAGTGAGATCTGGATGCTGAGAGCTGGGCAAAGGGGAACCTCGTGAAGTTGAATAAGCACAGATGCAGAGTCCTGTGCCTGGGGAGGAGTAACAACAAGCACCAATACAAAGCAGGAGTCATCCTGCTGGAAAGCAGCTCCATGGATAAAGACCCTGGAGTCCTAGCAGAGAGCAAGTCCTCCATGGGACAGCAGTGTGCCCTTGCAGGCAAAAAGGCCAACAGCATCCTGCGGTGCATTAGGCAAAGTGGGTCCTGCAGGTCTAGGGAGGTTTTCCTGCCCCTCTGCTCTGCCCCAGTGAGACTACACCTGGAATACTGTGTCCAGTTTCAGGCTTCTCAGTTCAAGAGAGACAGAGATCTGATGGAGAGAGTCCAACAGAGAGCAACAAGGACGACTGGAAGACTTGAACACCTCTGCTATGAATAAAGACAGGGATGTGGGGCATCAGTGTTTAAATTCATCTCTAAAAGACTCATGGAAAAGAAACTGAAATACGAAGAATGGTCTAAAGCAAAATTTGTGTTTCTGGGCTGTGTGCTTATAAAAGTCAGGCCTACATACCCAGCACAAGTTATGACTTATACTTCAGTTGCATTCTAGCACTTACTCAAATTCCCACAGGTCTTTGAACATGAACATCTTATCTCACCTAAACCACATCAAACAAAAACACCCAGAAATTCAGTTTAAGCCCTTACTTCATTTTCTGAAGATCATCTTGTGCTCTAGCCAAGGCTGCTTCTGCAAGTCTTGCTCTGTGTTCTGCATGTTTTAGCTGTTCAAGGAGCATCCCAGACTCGTTCAAACCGTTACACAGCAAAACACTTGCAGGCTCACAAAGATCTTCTATATCTGATGAGATGAGGAGAAAAAATCCAGTGTCACAGTGTCACATGTTGCTTCACAGCAGCTCATAAACATACAATCTTCTCAGTGATGCTATTTCTGTGCTTAGATGACTTGTAACAGCAACCTGTTTCACAAGAAGCACCACTGAATTTCATAGGACTAGATGGAAACCAAGACACTTAAGTGAAAGCAAGTATGCTAGAATCAGAGAATGGGTTGGGTCAGAAGAGGCCTTAAAGCTCATCCAGTTCCAATGCCCCTGCCATGGGCAGGGACACCTTTCACTACACAAGGCTGCTCAAGGCCTCATTTAACCTGGTCTTGAACACCTTCAGGGAGTGGGCATCCACAGCCTCCCCGGCAACCTGTGCCAGTGTCTCACCACCCTCACTGGAAAGAGCCAAGCTTTAAGTTAACAAAGCAAATAAATCCAGAATTCAGGCTTCTTTAAACAGCAGTGTTTGATTACTGATTATTTAATACATCCCATTTACTCTGCAATTAACCACACTACAAACCTGGCCCCTATTTTTCAAGTTACACTGTGAGGCCAAAAGGGCTGGTAGAGACAAAATAAGGTAGAAATGTTTAAAAAGTCTTAATAATTAGACACTAACTCACAAATTCCAAACCAATTCCCCTGGCTTTTAGAAAGCTTCTAAACACATAAAACTCAAAGCAGCCTAAGCATAATGAATCTAGGTGAAATACTGCTTTTTCACTACCAAAACCCAGACTCACTATCATGTCCCATTCACAGAAATCACAGAAATACCAATTTGGCAAAGCCCCTCAGGATCACCAAGCCCAACCTATTACCCCACTCTGCAAGATTCACCTTAAACCATATCCATAAGCACAACATTCAACTCCTTGTAAATTCAACTGGTGATTTCAGCAGCTGGTAGCAGATTACAAATGGTGCTGCAGTAGTTGTGGATATAGTTAGGAGCTACTGTCAGCTTAGTGGGCAAAAGACTCCCCTAAAAAACCCACAATAAAAGAGGAATGGAAGAGTGACTATTTAGCCCCTGGGACTATTTCAGTTACTATGCAGCAGGGCCTGCTCACAAAAGGGCAAGACTGCATTCCAGACCACACAAAGGTCAAAGAAAGATGCACAACAGGAAGAAAATAAGAGGATCACGGGCAGCAAAAATAAGTTCAAAAGCCAAACTGAATGCCCTCAGAATGACCATCTGAGGGACTATCACAGGAGATGAACTAAGGCTGCTTGCACTGATCACTAGAACCATTAAAGCAGCAGGAATCATCTTTCCAGCTGTAGTATCTTGCACTGGGTTAGTCCAACACGGAATTTGTCTAGAAGCGTAAGATCTCTCCACAGCAAGAGAACAGAGATAACAGAACAGGGCTAAGGAAAACTCAGTCATTAAAAAAACTCAACTTGTAACACATGGTAAGAATTTCAGAGCACGACTTTATGTCATGACTTCAGTTCCTACGTGCAGGTCCTCATGCACATAAGACAACTGAACAATAGCGATGAGGACACCAACTCTGCCAACACCACATCTATCCCCCCACACAGTACAGTCATACTGAAATAATTTACTCACCAAACTGAAGTAGGAGATCATCCTCTAGCTCTGGTTTCAAATATTCCTCTCCTTCCCAAGGCAGTGGGCTGCTGAGAGAACTCAAATACTCTCCTGTTGGTTTCTAGGCAGAAGGCAGCAAGTATATGAGAGAAAAAATCCATACAAACACCAACCTAACACACTCAATACAATCAGACAAAGATCTGCTCTGCCACCCATTAAAGCCACTTCAATAATATCCTCTGTGTTTTGCAGCAAAGGCTGAGAAAGATATCATTTTAAATCAGGAGTAGTGGTAACAGTGAAGAAATGAACTGCTGGCCTCTATCCCAGCTCTGACAGGTCCTTACCTTAGCATACTGACAGCACACCCATGGTGACCAGAGAACAGAATGAAACTACACCTACGAGCTACTCAGACCCAAAGCCAGGAAGCTACAGGATGCAGAAACTGAATACAAAGAGTACAGCACAAGAGATTGACAGACACTGAAGGATGCTTGTAGGATTACACTGCTGTCAGGACTCAGGTTTACTCAGGTGTTTGGCCGTGTCAGACCCATAACAACAGGACAAATCACTAAGTCCAAGAGCCTAACAGAGTAAAGTGTGTTTACACAAACAGTGCTCTAAGTAAAAAATGCCACAGTCTGTCCTGTTTGCATCCTGACAGCCAATACTTCTCCAGGAAAGAAGAGGTCAGATTCTGGAATTCATTCTTTCCCTTTCTGTGCTTATCCTGTACAGCTAGCTACACTTTGAGTAACTGTTTGAGTATCTAAGACTTAAGGAGTCAAGTAAAAAACAATTATATAAGGAGGTATTAAGGCTGAACATAAACCTTTAGGGGACAACCAAAGAAGACACTTCAAAGTCAGAGAACACACAGAATATGACTGGGTCTAACTGAAAACTGTAAACTTCCCTCAGCTTTCCTCAATTCTGCTATCATTTTTACAGAATCATTCAGTTTGGCAATGACCTCCAAGATCATCAAGTCCAACCTTCTACCCAACACCTCTGTGACCACCAGATCCTTTCTTCACCTTCCACAGCAGTGAGGCCAACCAAATTATTAAGACTTCCAGGTACTTTTCACAGAATCGACCAGGTTGGAAGAGACTTCCAAGCTCATCCAGTCCAGCCTAGCACCCAGCCCTGTCCAGTCAACCAGACCATGGCACTAAGTGCCCCAACCAGGCTTTTGCTCAGCACTTCCAGGGACAGCAACTCCACCACCTCCCTGGGCAGCCCATTCCAATGCCAATCACTCTCTCTGCTAACAACTTCCTCCTAACATCCATCCCAGACCTCCCCTGGCACAACCTGAGACTGTTGCTGGGTGACTGGGAGAAGAGACCAATCCCACCTGGCTACAACCTCCCTTCAGGTAGTTGTAGAGAGCAATGAGGTCTGCCCTGAGCCTCCTCTTTTCCAGGCTACACCACCCCAGGTCCCTCAGCCACTCTCCATAGAGCTGTGCTCCAGGCCCCTCAGCTTGTCAGACCTTTGTGCATAGTTTACATTTTAGCATTGATTTAGTTTAAAAACAAATGAAAAAGAAAAGGGTAAGAGGTTAACTTCAAACTCTGTGACCTAAGAGATCCTGTGCTGTCCTTACTAACAGCGCAGCTCATGACCTCAGCAAAGACCCTTTAACATACATGTGAAGGCTGAGAAACTTCAGTTATCAAGGAGTAAACCCACTGCTGGAGTAAGACAGCAGAGTGAGAGGCCAAGATCAACTAAACAACATAACAGGCCATTGTGTGGAGTTTCTGCAAGTCTGAACATTCTCTTCTGGAAACAATAAAACACAAAATGCAAACTATTTCACAGCTACATAAACCCATCAGTAATCACTTTAATTCCTACAAATTCTTATTTGCAGATACAGAATACTAAATCTCGTGGTTATCACAAGAGGAAAACTGCCGGCAGAGTGTTTTGATTTCCTCTTCCCCAGACAGCTTCCAGAAGATGTTATGTGGTGCACTTACCTTTAACCTAGCAAAGTTTATTAGCTTAACATATCCATAAAAATCGAGTCCTGAAAAGAAAGAAAGGGGAGGGGGAAAACATTTAAATGTAGAGCTTGCATTCTGGAAAATCACCCAGGTTGTGCAACTAATCATTTACAACAAGTCACAGACAAAATCTTACCGTGTTTCTTGACCACTTCACACACATTAAAACGATGCTCTGCTTTGCAGTGGGAGAACACATCCTCAGCAGAACTGAAGAACCTGTAAGTAACAACTTAGTGAATATGGATGAGGCACTTAGTGCCACGGTCTAGTTGACTGGATAGGGCTGGGTGCTAGGCTGGACTGGATGATCTTAGAGGTCCTTCCAACCTGGCTGATTTCTATGACTAACACGTTCAGGTAACACTGTTTTAGGAGGGTTAGTTTTAGGACCTGCAAGGCAAAGAACAGATTTTTGCCTTTAAGGAGAGCAGGCATCTGCTCACTCCCAAAGAAGCGCTCCCCTTGTTTGCTAAACGTTTTACAACAGCAGACAGCCAATACGAAACCTGTGTCTGCCAAACCACACAGCCTGTTAGCAACTTCCACAAACTCCTTGAGTTGCAGCCAAGATCTAAGCGGCACACATACATCTCCGAGGCAAGCTGCCCGGCCAGGTCGGCGGCACCCAAGGGCAATTTTGGGTCTATTCACTGACAACGGAAGAAGATAACAGAAACGACGCAAGCAGCTTCACGTTGCTTCAGCGCCAAAAGAAAACAATTACTGCTCCCTCCTTTAGACCAGACTTAACAGAGCTCCAGCTCTCAAGACGCCGCGCACAAGCTGCAAAGCCACAAAGCGGCGTTACAAGCTACTTATTCACCTCCCCGCCGCGGCTGGCTCCCGCGGGCACCGTGCGGCTCCCGCACCTCCCCGCCTCAGGAAGCTCCTCCGCCGGGGGAGGGAGGCCAGGGCCAGCGGGAGCGCCGCGGCCCCACCTGTCACAGAAGAGGCAGCTGGCCCGCGGCTCCTCGGCGGCACCTTCCTCTTCCTCCTCCCAGGCGCCCTCCTCGTCGGACAGCTCGGGCATCTCCTCCTCCGCCGGCAGCCCGCTGGACCCTGCGGAACGCACAGCAAGGGGCCGTTAGTGACACCGGGATGAAGGAAAAAAGCGGGGAAGAGAAAGAAGGCGGCAAAGGGGGAAGGAAGCCGGCGCCGGCCGCAGCCGGGTACCTGCGGAAGGCGCCCGGGACGCCATGGCGGCGGCCACAGCCACACGTGCGCCGCTTCCGGGCGCCGGCCCCGGCCGCAGGCCGCGCGGAGGGAGGGCCCAAGGGCGCTCGCACGCCCCCTGGCGGAGCTCCTCCAGCATGGCTGAGCGGCGCCGGAGGGGCGGCGGCTGCGTGGCGCCACCTCGTGGGGGTCCCGCTGCCGCCTGCAGGGCGCTCACGGCGGCAGCTTCGGCTGCTGCTGCCGGGCAGGGGTCGCAGCCTCGGCCAGCCTAAAATGTAAGCGTCTGGCGCTGTTGCCGGGTTCCCGATTCTTCCAAATAGCCTGGCTGCGGTGCGAGAGCTAAAGGAAGCAACACCTGCCTGCCGGCTTTTGAACGAAGGTTAGCAACAGACTTCTGCAACCGAGTATCTCGCTGAAATGCAGAAGTTAGAAAGTGGATTAAAAATAACAACACATAGAGAGCCAAAACACCTCCTGAGGCATCCTACATGGAATTACATATGTCAATAAATTAAACGATCCAGCCTTGCACTAGTAAAGCAGTCCCATGCACTTTAATTTTCCTTCTCCCTTGCCCTCCTATCTCCCAAAGCTAACAAAGAAAGCTTTCAAGCATGGCACTAATTAAACAGACTCATTTTGCCTAATCCAGCGGGATTATAGGCAAACCCAGCAGGATATGAAAAATCTAAATATGGAAACTGGGTTTAGACAAGATCAGAATGACAGGTCTGGAAAAGGACCTAAGAGCTCCTAACTCAGGCTCCTCCACAAATTCTGTTCTGGTTTTGCATTGCTTATCCATTCAGAATCGTTTCTATAGGTATGACAAAGCAATACTGGTTCTGTAAGCACTGTTTAGTTGTGTAACCCAATGCTTCTCATGGAACTGTTTCCTACCCAGGGTCTCAGTACTGCTTGCTGAATTAGAATTAGTGCCAAGTGCTGCATACTCTTAGACTACAGAAGAACTCTAAGCAAGTCAGATGCTCCCACATTTTCTCACAGCGGGGTCTGATGCAGTGAAATAAAGAGAAAATGCAGAATGCCAAGATACACTTTTCCTCTATGCCTGCTCCAGCAGCTAATCAGAGAGTAAGCTTAACAGCCACTGCTCTGTCAGTGATGCCTGGGCTGATAGCAGCAAAAGCAGAAACAGCAACTTCTTTGTGCTTTACTGAAATTCTCCCCCTGCAAAGGGGCAAGGGGTCACTGATTGCATAGTCCTTGCTCTATTGCACACCCTCAGCTATTGTTGAGTCTACTTGGAGAGCAACAGACCAAATGTGCCTTGTAACCAAATCTTCTTTTTTATTATTGCTTGAATTAAGATTCTTGATAGATGCAAAGCACCTGTTCATTTGGGTCAGTGTGTGTAACGTGTGGGGTGAAGACTGTGTGGAATCCTTGCAGTAGATAGGCATAATTTACACTGGTATCTTCTGAAATATGATTGTCTTTGTTACAGTCCCCTAATGCTTGTAAAGGGATTTGCATGGTACAGGAAGATTTACAATGTAATGGATGACTATTTCATAATCCGGGCCAAGGGGAAGAAACTTCAAATATACACCTTTTTTTTTTTTTTTACTGCACTTCAAGATTCTTTTCCAGCTCTCAAAACCACACCACTGGGGAAGCTGCTAGAGGGTGTTTGTACCCAAAATGTGCCATCAAGATATGTCTTGTGGGCTTAGCTTCATCCTGATTTCTAAGCGTGTGTAACTTCACCCTCTACCTGCGCCACTCTTTTGTGCTCACTGTGCTTGCCCTTATTCCAAAGCAAAGAAAGTGTGGTAATAGAAACTGTATAGCAAACAAATGAAACACTTTATTAAGTGGCTGTGACTTTGCCCTGTGTGAAATATGTTAGGGAAAAACAATCAGAGAGAGAGAAAATGTTTAAAAATTGAAGCTGAGAAACCAAATCACTTCTTAGTCTTGTAGTCAGAGTTATAATGTTTTTTCCAGCTTAAACCACAGGAAGTTGCAAACAGAGGAGACAAAATGCACACAGTGATGGACACTCAAGGCTGAAGGCAATTTTTCTAAAGCCCTGTCTAAAACGACCAAAGTGTCTGTGATGGTTTGGGAGTTAACTGCCCTCACACACAAATTAATTCACCCAGACTAGACTCAGCCAGCTGGAAGTTAAGGAACAAAGCTTAATATTCCCAGCTTAGTGCAACATACAAGCAGAGAGTTACAATATAGTACAAATGTTTACAGCTATAGACAGAAATATACAAGTCAAAGGTAGTACAGAAACACAACAGCCCCCCCAGAGTCCACAGTCCCTAGGAGGGCCTCCAACAACACTTCCACCTTTTTTCCACTCCTCTACCTTATCCCAGAGCCTGCCTTATGCACAGGTGAGTTGTGAGGATCAGCAAGGGGCGTTAGAAGCAGAATGGTTAGTTGGGTTACACAGCAGAACAGCAGAAGCCCAGGGAGAAAACAGACACCAACTCCAACAAATAGAACCTGTCTTATCTATGCTTATGTCCTTGCCTGTGTGTCTCAGCAAACCTACGAGTGCAGCAGACATCACCACTGTTTCCTTTTCACAGCCTATCACCTAATTTCTCTCGCTAAAATGTTCCAATTAGCCTCAAACCAGCACAGTGTCTGAAGCATTACACTGCACTCCTTGGGTGCTAAACCCAGCCCTGACCGAGAATGGCACTTCTGAAAGCACAGAGCTCAGTCCACCCACACCATTTTGTTACACCTTTGATCAAATTAATGGTGCAAACTCTTTGTAGAAAGCAGTCTAAAAGCTGGCTGTTTGGGGGAGTCTTTCAGATGTGTAGCCATGAGGTTCTCACAAAGCAATGGAAAAGCACAGCTGCAGCAGCTCTAGGTGCAACAGGCAGAAATACAGAAGCCTCACGTTTCTCTGATCTGCAGAGTTGCTTCCACCGCTGGCATCCAGCAGGTAAATGTTTAGAGCAGTACTTGTGGGCATCTTTAGGACAAAAGAGCAATCACGAAGAAGCCATCCTGAAGTAATTCAGATGTTTCAATCTGTTACTATCTGCATTGCTACAGAGGGGGTGGAAATCTCTGTAAACTGCAAAAGAAGTCCTATCCCCATCTGAAGTAGAAGAAAGTGTTTGCTTTAGGCCACATCTTACCATGATCTCTGTATGTTCCCAGCAAGAAAACAAGCGAGGACAGGTGGCACCCAGACCAGTGGAACTCTGAGGCCTGTGAATAAAAAACAAACCCTCAGAAGCAATGGTTTGGCCCAGAATGTTTTCTAAATGCTGACAAGATATTTAGTGTCACAACACTGAATGTGGAACACTCAGCAAACTCTGGGTGTAAATAGCCAGATGAGTTACTTTGAAATAAAAGCCCTTCTGAGGGAGCATCTGAGGATGGTAACTCCACCTGAAGCTGCTCTGCTCTCTGTTCATAAGAAGCAACAAAACAAAGGCGCTGGAAGCTCAGAGTGTTGCAGTGAAGAAACCTGAGATGGAAATGGCAGCATCAGCTGAAGAAGTTAGAAACCTAAACAAAAAGAGCATTACACATTTTCGTAGCTGTTCAAGGAATCGAGTGCTTACTGCCCAGATTTCCAAGGGCCTGATAAGAATACTCTGAGGAGCAGAACTGAAGTGCAGGTAGAGGAAGGGTGTGAAACTTTGTAGACAACAGGGTAATAGGGACCAGCAGAAGGCAGTCACACTTCTCGTCTCTGCTACAAGTGCAGTGTCAATGATTTCCCTTAGTGTGCACTAGGTCACAGCCTGGACTAGTCTCTGTACTTTGATGGATGTGACAAAAAAAAACACTAGAACTTTTTGGGTCAGCTTCACTTTCCCTGAGCTGTGACTGCCCCAGCGGAATGGAGACCAACACTGATGATCATGAGCAGACAAAACCAAGTCAGAAAAGGAGATAAAACAGGAAAGTAGAACCAGACATAGGACCACACCCACTGAGGCTGCTTTTCTTGCAAAATCATTTTTACCATTCCAACAAAGACAGAAGGAAGTGTCCACCACACTGCATCTCTCAAAAATCAGCGTCGGAGCCAAGTGGGATGGGTTCAGTGAGCTCCCTGCAGCAAAGAGTGCACCGTTTGCTTCTGCTTCTCTAATTAGAAACCTGGAGAGCCTTATGCAACGACTTTGGCAACACAAATCTGGGTGTATGTCAAGAGCTGGAGATGTCAAAAGATTGATTGCACCAGCTGAGTTTTTGTGGAGGCTCTACAAACCCAGGAAGTCTGTGTTTGTTAGTATTAAAAAGCTAGCTGCTATCTCTTGCTGCAAGGTTCGAATGAAATCACTTTGCAGGAGAAGATAGACAGCTTAGGAAAATTATCTCAGAGGTGATCTAGCTACCCAAAAATGCTTCTCTCTGAGGTCTGGACAGTTTGGGAAGGAGGAAAAAGAAAGGCTTAACCTGCACAAACAATAGCAAAACGTAAATGTACAACTGCAAAACGCAGAAGCAAACCAAATGCCTTCCAAAGCAGCTACCCATTGTGAATCACACAAGAAATCATGAAGCGTTTCACTGTTTGTGCCAGCTTGCTCGAAGTTCTCTGGGCTTAGCTGTTTTGTTGAGAGACTTTGGCCTCATTTTCAGTTCATTTCACTGAACAAAACTAAGGGTTAAAAAAAAAATTAAAATGGAAATTACCTTCAGTAAAACTTCAAATTCCCCTGATAAATATTAATTGCCGCTTGTTGAAGAGGTGCTGCCGCTGGTTTGAGGTATTTTGAGTAGTAGCTATGTGTGTTAAATCTCCCATTCTTTGTACCAGCTTCTTCAAAAAAAAAGAACTACCTACCTCAGCCAATGAGAAGTGCCAGGACCGACGCTGTCTCCCTCACTTAATCCAAGGCCAGTAGAGGGATAATTTGATTAAACTGAGACCCTAATTTATTTAGCTTTAGTTCTGGATCAACCTCTTCTTAATAGAGTGCTGTCGTCTCCAATTGTTTGATGAAAATTAAAGTGACATAAATACCATGGGACTTTTTCAATCTGATTAGTCAGCTAACTTGCATCAATACTACCCCAGCCATCAGGCGCTGGCGTCCTTCCTTTCACCAGCCTTACTAACAACTGACAAGTTCTCCTTGAAGCCTGGGCACCCACGCTGCCACTCAGACCCCCACACTTAACCCATCATCCACCCTCAATGGGCCTTGTTTGACAAGGTGCCCACACCTTTTTCCATTGCTGTTCATCAGACAAAGCTAAATATTGTTTTATTAGCAATCAATAGCCTGTTAATCCCAAACGATTTCACAAATCCACTGAGCTCTCAAGCTGATTATAAACGTTTGGTGTGTTTTTTTTTTTAAGCTGCTAAATTTCAGATGGATTTTCCCCTCTCCTCCCAACCCTCCTGCTCCGTTATGGGACATTGTAGCTGGTGAGCAAAGCTGCAAAGGCAAAAGGGCTCTGTTGTCTTTAAGAGGACGTTTACAAATGTCAAAGTTCTGCAGTTTAAACGTGCTCAAACTCAGGTCACCAAGCCCTCAGAAGATTTACTTCTTCACTTTCAATCCTTCGGGTTGAAACTGCAGAATAAGAGAGCTTTTGAGCCTTCCTTTCTGTTTTAACTGCAATATGGTAAACTCTGGCTTAGTCTGTGGGCTGGAGAGCTAAGGAGGGAGAGAGAGCAGTAAGCTACTTTGATTTACAATATATAAGGTCCTAAGAGAGCTAGCCATTGTACTTTTGAACTACGTGCCATTCATGTCCAGCTCACAGATACAGGCTTGGGCACTCCTCGTACGCCCTTAATGATCCCCTTTGTTTGCACATTGGGTGATGGAAGTACCTTCTGTGGAGCACAAACGTTACAAACATACTTCCTCTTGGATTTACCTGTCCTCATTCATGCCTGATCTCACCCTGGAGACGTTGCTCATGATGCTAACACAATTAATTGGGTGGGGAATGGCTGAGAGCAGCCCTGAGGAAAAGAACCTGGGGGTCTGGGCTGATGAAAAGCTCAACAGGAGCCTGCAGTGCGAGTGCAGCCCAGACACAACCCTGTGCTGGACTGCAGCAAGAGCAGTGTGGGCACAGGGCAAGGGAGGGGATTCTGCCCCTTGGCTCTGCTCTCCTCACACCCCACCTGCAGTCCTGTGTGCAGTTCTGGAGCCCCCAACACAAGAAGGACATGGAACTGTTGGAGCCAGTCCAGAGGAGGGCCACAAAGATGATCCAAGGGCTGCAGCAGCTCTGCTGTGAGGACAGGCTGAGGGAGCTGAGCTTGCTCAGCCTAGAAAGAAGATTCCAGGGGAACCTCAGAACTGCCTTGTAGTACCTGAAGAGATCCTACAGGAAAGCTGGAGAGGTGCTATTCGTAAGGGTGTCTAGCAATAGGACAAGGGGAATGGTTTGAAGCTGAGCAAGAGTAGGTTTAGACTGGATCTCAGGAAGAAGTTCCTCAGTAGGAGGGTGGTGAGACTCTGGAACAGGTTGCCCAGAGTAATTGAGGGTGGTTCCTGGAGTTAAGGCCAGATTGAATGAGGCTTTGAGCAACTTTGTCTAGTTGAGAGACATCCATGCCCAGGGATAAGATTCTCTCTGAGGTCCCTTCTAACCTCAGCCATTCTGTAACTCAGCCCTTGGCAACAGAGCACTTGTTCTGAAACAGACTGTAATTTTAGCCAGACTTAACGTGGTGGAGATAGAAGAGCTTCTGGGTACTGATCTGCTGCTAAGAAATCACTGACTGATGCAAACAAGGCATTTTTTCTGTCAGGCTGAGTGTGCTGTTCTTCCAGAGTTCTTCCCCAGAGGAATAATGCCTGTGGATCATCACAGATTGTCAATCTAGAGTTATTCCACTAATGTTTCACCTGGTGCTAGGGGTCACCTGCTTCTGCAAACTGAACTGTACGTTGTTTAGTGGAAGTCTCTGCTTGGTAGCCCTGAAGGTACAGAGGCAGGACAGGACAGTTCACAGCTCTCACTGCTACAGGAGCCTGTGCCTTTGCTCTGCTGCAAGCTGGACAAGAGGAAAGGGCTGCTGGCACACCCAGCTACAGCCCAGGGACACACTCTGCTGCCCATCATCTCATGTCCCTCGCAGGGCAGCACTGCCCAAGCCCTTTGAATTAACCTCTGGGCTGGAATCACAGAATGTCAGGGGCTAGAAGTGACCTTGAAAGCTCATCTAGTCCAACCCCCCTGCCAGAGCAGGGTCACCTAGAGCAGGTCACAGAGGAACACATCCAGGCAGGCTTTGCATATCTCCACAGAGGGAGACTGCACAACTCCTCTGGGCAGCCTGTTCCAGTGCTCTATCACCCTCACAGGGAAAAAAGTCCTCCTCATGGTTACTTCCTTTGCCTTAGCTTCCATACATTGCTCCTTGTGCTATCATCAGGCATCACCCAGCAGGCCTGGCTCCAGCCTCCTGGCACTCACCCTGCACGCATTTGTAAACACTGATGAGCTTTCATGTAGCTGTACCTGGCACAGCCAATGCCACTGGAGCGCATCAGCTGAACCCGGTGGGCTATCGTTGTCAGCTCTGGCAGAGGCCATATGGAGGCTGCATGAGCACCTCTGTGCTGAACGTCCTGCTTTTCAGACACTTCAGCCTGAGCCCCTCCTTTCTGCTTGCCAGGATTTGCTGAGCCCAGCATTTGTGGTGGTAAGAACAACTAACTGGGCAACCTCACATCTGCATTAGCAGCTTTCTACCACGGGGATGTGTTGTCAGTGATGGCTTTGGAACCAAAACTGCTACAAAATGGTCAGGAGCCCTAAAATCTTTATGCAGAAGTCTCCCTGCACCCTGAGCTGGCTGCCTGCAAGAGCAGAGCCTCCTCACAAAAATTGCAACACGTTTAGGCAGTGAATGCATAGCTGGGAAAAAAACAAACCGTTTGGACTACTCACTTTTTCCTGTGTGATTCGGGTGATCCTAGCAGGCAAAATCGATTTGGTTATGTGCTGCTCTGAGTAGGCGGGCACAGGAATCGTTTTGTTCTTTTTGGCTAGCATGGACGGTCCAGACCCGAGCGCTTTCCTCCCTGCAGGGGATGCGCGTCCCGAAGCTTGCCCTCTCCGCGGGGTTTTCCCGGCGCGGCCGCAAGAGGGCAGTGCAGACCTGGTTTGGATGCAAGCGGCTCGGAAGCAGACGGTGCTTGCCATGAAGCAAGCTCGGACCCAGTCCTAGCCAAGCAGTTAGACTTCTTCTGCATGTGCAGCAAATATCTGTACTGCCAAAGGGAAAAGGGAAGGGTAAGAAAGGACAGAGAATCACAGAGCCATGCAGGTTGGCAAAGCCCCTCAGGATCACCAAGTCCAACCTATAAGCCTACTCTACAAGATTCACCTTAAACCACATCTCCAAGCGCCACATCCAAACGACCTTTAAACACATGCAGGCTGGGTGACTCCACCGCCTCCCTGGGCAGCACATTCCAGTCCCTGACCACTTTCTCCATGAAAAACTTTTTCCTCATGTCGAATCTAAACCTCCCCAGCCTCAGCTTGAGGCCATTCCCCTTTCTTCTTTCTGCAAGTACCTGTGAGAAGAGCCCAGCAGCAGCCCCACCACAATGTCCCTTCAGGTAGTTGTGGACAGCAACGAGGTCTGTCCTCAGCCTCCTCTTTTTTTCAAACTAACCATCTCCAGCTCTCTCGGTCACTCCTCCTAAGATTTATTCTCTAGGCCCTTCACCAGCTTCATTGCCCTCCTCTGGACAAGAAGAGAGGGCAGAGAGGGAAGGGGAAAGGAGGGGGAAGAAAAAAAAACCCACAAAGAAAAGAGGCAAGAAAAATTCCCTACTGCAAGGATTGCATTTATCAGTGCTGCTGGGGTCCACATCTTTGAAGGTTTTAATCATGTGCAGTCACTCTGGAGTCCTGTGCCATTTGTAAGTGCTCACGCCTCCCTGGGCTGAACTCATGAGCAGACCAAGCGTGGCAGAAATGGATCTTAGCAAAGGCACCAAGCAAGGGTTCAGCGAGCTAAAGCTCCTCAAACATCTCCTGGACTGCAGTAGGTATGAAGGTGTAACAAACATGCTGAGTGTAGCTTCCAGAAGGAGCACATCAAGGTAATAAGAGAGCTGTATGCCCCTTCTTCCAAAGGCATGCTCCTCCAGTGCAGGTGCATGGCACATAGAAAAGGGAAGAAATGATTCAAAGCCAGGTAGTACCAAAATAAATCAATCAATAAATTAATCACATCCAAGTCAACCTAAAATCTTGGGGAAATAATTAGAGAAGTCACTGGGAAAGTCTAAATCAAATTTAAGAAGGAAGGGCCCATAGCATGTTAGTATTTGAAAGACTGTTGGTGGGATGCTGGCACTTCTTTCTCTGCATCCCTATCCATGCGTGTTACTCACCACTGCAAGATATGCTGCTCATGAACTCCACTCAAGCAGCCAATAAAACTGCAATTAACAAGCACTAATCTGTAAAAATCCACAATTCCTTTTGAGTTTTGACTGACACCACTCTGCCAGAGAGCAAAACAATACAACTTACACCTACAGCAAAAGAAAAACAACATACAGCAAAGCAGCTGAAATGTCGTGACTGCAGATTGGTATTTTCTCAGCAGAGTAAGTGTTACCATTTTCCCAGAGAGAAAAGATAATGATGCCTCTGAGCATTTCTTTCCCCCCCGCCCCTGCTCCAAGATATCAAGAATAAAGAGAAGGAAATTTCAACAAGGTCACACAGACTCTTCATTGTTTTCAGCTACAAGTATCTAAAAACTTTTCTTCTGCATGTTAATAACTCTGCCTGGGGATAAATGAGCAAAAAAAAAGGCAAACAAACAAACAAAACCCAACACAAAGCCCCCAAAACAATGAACCAACAAAAAAAATCAAAAGGAAATAAAAAATGATTGTTAGTTTTGGAAAACTCCAGAGGTGGCAGGGCTGGATTTTGGGCTAGATCATCTTTATGAAGCATCTCCTACCATGACAGTTTTCCTTTATAGAAAAATCCACTTATTAGTGGAATTAAATAGCAGAAATCTTCATAAGGATGCAATTAGCAATGAATTATTGCAAATAATTGTCCCCAAGCTGTATAAAAAGTTCAGAAAATGGAATACTGAACTAAAGAAGCTATTGGAGCTTTTACACTACATTAACTCACACTTTGTGTCGTGGGGCTTGTTTGGGGTTTTGGTTGGGTTTTTCTGTCATTCTGTTACAGTAATCACAACATTTTCAGTTGTTAATCAAATTAGGAAAGAGAATTGTACTTTAAAAGACAAAATGAAGCTTTCCCTCCTTCCTTATTTCACTGGTCTAATTCTGCTTTCATGTGCAAACTTTGTGAAGACCTTCCTGATAAAGAGAAGCACGTCAGGAAAAAAAACAAACTCACAAAGCCTTTTTAAGAAACCCTTTTCTAAGCAATTGCTCAAAATGAAAGGCTTCTGTTTTTCTCTTGCTATTTCAGGCAGAGCATTCCTGAGACATCCCTGTCCTCCCACCATCTTCAGGAAGCTGCTTGAACAACTGGGAAGGTTAGCAAATAATGGATGTGCAGAATGTTAAAATAATTAGATCACTGCCTGGCAGACAAACTGTTTTGAAGACTAAGATCCAAGATATATCTCCTGTGCAGCCAGAGGATATAACTGAGATAAAGAGAGGAGTGTACAGAAACACAGCCCCAAATCCTATAATCCATTTCTCCATAACTATTTCCAGCCACCAGAATCGAGAACAAACAAACAAAGCAATCTGACCTCGGCAGAAAAGATAAAGTGATCTGCAAACAAATCTCAAATTCCATCTCCCTCATCAACGGGCTCCAAATGCCCTCCGCAGCCCGAGCAGGAGAGGAGCAGGAGAGCCCTGCCAGCGAGCCAGCCCTCCGAAAACCCCCTCGGGACCAGAAGCAAAATGAAAGTTCTCAACAGCAGGATGAAAGAAAGTGCCGTATCAATTTCATTGCCATTCGTCATTGTTAGGCTTCAAGTTTAAGAGAGTTTCATTGCCCATAAATACTCAGATCATAAGCAGCTGCACATGAGATCATTTAGAGCCCGGTTGCATAACACTTATTTCCCCCGAGCTTTGTGCTAAGCTGCAGCCTGACAGGCATCAGCCAGAGCCAGCCTGCTGGTTTAAAGCAGCCTGCGCCTCGTTTTTACATTTAGCAGCTGAACCAAACTTCACAAAAGCAGCTGAAAAGAATTGGTAAAAGGTTAGGCTAGAGATTGACTGTTTCCAAATTGGAATACTAATGATGATCTTTAATGAAGCCTGACAGTACAATCTGTTTCTTATTGTTCCCTAAGTGCTGGCTACTGATCATATTCACTGGCTTTAGGTGACGGGGGACAGACAGGGACAAATGGGCCCCACTGGTGAGCAGGACTGTGCACAGCTGATCTTTCAACAAGGATTAAATTAATTAAAATGATTCTCCCATCAGAAGCCTCAATCTTTTGATTTGTTATCATCATAGTGCTTATTAATTTTGAATGATGCCTAATTGGTGCCACTGCTGTTTGGTTCAGCTGGCTTAGCAATCTTCCTAGAAAGCAGTAAAGAACACTGAATTTTAGTAACTCTGACAGGGAGCAGGAGAGCTCAAGGGGAAGAGAGAGGAAAAGAAAAATCACCAGCTTGATGCAGTACCTCTCCTAAGGTGTGAGAACAACAGAGAAAACAGGCAAATATCTGCAAGAGCCAGGCGATGAAAACTGACTTTGATCTATTTGTTTTGCTGCTTCTAATACCAAAACACAGGCACTAAGGATAGCAGTAAAGAAGCATTTTAGTTTAGGGTCGATAATAAGCACAACCAAGAAAAAAAAAGGATGAGGCACTTATGCCATGGTCTGGTTGATTGGATAGGGCTGGGTGCTAGGTTGGACTGGATGAGCTTGGAGGTCTTTTCCAACCTGGCTGGCTCTATGATTACCAGAAATACTTTGTTTTCTGGTGATATGCTCAGGGTGAGCCAGAGGGAAGCCCAACTGGTCGAGGAAGCCACCATTAGGCTTCAGAGCAGAACTTGCACAGGTTGCCTGTTATCTGTCTCTGTTTCAGAATCCAGCCCTTGCTCCACAAATGTCTCCCAGTTCTTCAAACAGCCAAGCTTTTGACACCGGTATCAGTGATTGTAAGATTAGGGTCACGAGGATCTGATCTGGTCTGGTCTCCTATTCAATTTTTCAAGCTAACCAAGCACTTTTAACAGCAGTGGGGATTTAGCAGGTCACAACAGCACCTGCATTTTGAGCAAGGCTGCCCATCTGCATGGTTTGGCATGGGTGCATTATCTCCACAGTCACACTCCAACAGTACCCGAATCATCCCTCTGGGTGGGTGTGTGACTTCTTGTTTGTGGTCTGGTTTGAAGTGACAGAGCAGGGTAGTTTTGTGCTTTATAACAGATACCTTCATGAGGTGAGGGTTGGGGTTATGTGGTACTCAGCATTTATATTTTTAGAAACCTCTGTCTGGAATCTGATGTGTTCACCTTTGTGCATATGGAAAAGTTTGGTCCTGAGAAGCAGATTAGTCCTTTAAGGTTGTGTAAGTGCCTGTCTCTCCTCCTCTAACTCCCACTCAAACCCATAGACATTTTGGTACCAATGAGAGAAGATAGCTGTGTTGTCCAGAACATCCACCTGCTCCAAAGGCCAGAGGATCCAGGAGCACACACATGGAAAAATCAGAAAAGAAACTCTGCAACTGGGATCAGAAAGGAGATGCAGCAACTGTCCTCACAGCTTACACAACAGGAAGATTTCAGACCTCAGCCATCATAGCCTTCTCTTCAAAACAGGACAATGTAACCTGGAGAGTTTTTATAATTTCAAGATTCTAAGTAAATTCCAATCCCTAATGAAATACTGCTTAGAACAGTGCAAGATCAGAAGCCTCCGAGAGCTTTGCCCTTTGATTCAGATCTGACTGTAAAATTATCACTTTCTTTACAAGCTCTGAAAACAAGAAGTCAGCAGCACAACTGCATCAAAGGAAAGCCACATGGGAAGAGAAAACCTGTGTGTACATTGAAAGCAGAGCTTAAATAGAGCCAGGCTGAAGTATTTGCAGAGAAGGCTCTCCTCTCTTTCTAGGGACCCTCATCTCCACACAACCTGTTTGGATGCTGTGAGATTTCTGTAAAGAAAACTCAGCTTCTAATGGTGGCTTTCAGTTTATATGGCGACAGGCTTGCTGGAATTCCCCTCCTCCCCGCTCTTTTTGTTCCCTCTAAATACTTTCCCTGCTGGAAAATGCACTGATTCCAAACAGCTCTAATGGTTAAGTCCCCTAGCAAATGTTTTAAGTACCTGATTGTGAATAACACCTTGTCTAAGGAATTGGCCAGTTGTTAACCTTTAACCCTGTGGGCTGCCACGCAGGAGGAATCCGCTTAGAAATCTCATTGTAAAGATGCACAAGGAGTAGCATTAAGGCTGTTTGACCTCAGGATTTTCAGAAGGTAACTTTAGGATGCAATTTTCTCACATCTTTCTGCATTTGCAAATACCTCTGTAAACAAAAACCCAAAGTGAACTGATTTTTCACGGCGTGGTGTGTCGTGTCCCACCCCCCCATCCCCCGCCCCGATTTGGTGATCCCACTTAACAGCAAGGAAACCGAGGATTCATCCAGCAACATGCTGCAAACAATTTCGGATTCCGACGTGCTTAAGATGGTAGCAGTATGCACTTTCCCTAGGATGGTGGATGTAAGCTGTCTTTGACAACTGATCTTTAAAAGAGCTATCCCAAGAGTGCTGAAATCTTCCACTGGTGAAGGTGAAAATCTAGGTGCAGAGCTGCCTTATGCACAGAACTGCAAAGAAACCCAAAAGGTGCAGACAGATGCATTAACATTGTTATGTAGGCACAAAAATTACCACCTAGAGCAAATATAGAATCATAGAATCAACCAGTTTGGAAGAGACCTCCAAGCTCATCCAGTCCAACCTAGCACCCAGCCCTAGCCAGTCAACCAGACCATGGCACTAAGTGCCTCATCCAGGCTTTTCTTGGAGACCTCAAGGGACGGTGCCTCCACCACCTCCCTGGGCAGCTCATTCCAATGCCAATCACTCTCTCTGCCAACAACTTCCTCCTAACGTCCAGTCTATACAGCTGTTGCAGACAGGGAGAACATTTCCTTGAAACAAGAAGCAATTCTAATTGCTGGAAGATCTCCTGGAATGAGAAGGCAGATTTTTTTCAGGTTGCTTACACCCAGGTTGCAAGAGAGCAGCTGTGAATCGGCTGTAAACTAAGCTGCAGCACAGGACGCGGACTTACAACTCCCTGCTGGTGGCAGTCACCAGAAAACAGCAACGCTGCCATTTTTGGTGTCCCCTTCTCATATGCTGTATTTCCAACCACTCTGCTGGAACCACGACATGGGGAAAGCTGGAAGCACAACAGATCCTAGAGCAGACCTTCTTCTACCACCTGCTTGCAGGCTGTGTCATAGAATCAACCAAGTTGGAAGAGACCTCCAAGGTCATCCAGCCCAACCTATCACCCAACCCTGTCCAATCAACGCATTGAAAGGAAAATGTTTATTATCCCCTTTCCCCACCCCCGTTGTAAAGAATTCCTTATGCTGTTCTCTGTGAACATTCAGGGATTCTGGCTCCTGAGATTTGGAATAGGTCCAAACTCAGTAAACTTTCCTCACCTTCTCAATATTTGCAACAGCAAGTGCACAGACATAGAGCATGAAGGTAGAGAGACAGTGCTGCCTTTGCTATCTACAAACAGCACACCACCATCCTGCCAGCAGGATTCTGCTGGGCTACAATCAGTAGAGGTGAGCACAGAGCAGGAGGACAGAATGGTAAATGAAGCACAACTAAATACTCCATTTAAACCACTCCACTCATAGTCAGTGGATTTTTAGCTTACACAGGATCCAGTACATCATTTTGCAAATGCATTGCACAAGCAACAGATTACCCCAAGCACAAGCTGAACCAGGCAATGTCCACAGGCCACCTTAGCTTCCAGTTTAAGACCAGGAGCACAGGAAAAACTTACTGTAAGAGCCACCTAAGCAGGTGAGTGAGGCTCATTGATGCAGAATTCTCAGGTTCAAAAGACTGATCACTGACTTGGATTTGCAAAGTTTGGACCCATATTCAATTTTCAAATGCCTTAAAGTGGAATGCCAGAAGAGAAGTTCAGCTCCAGGACATTCCTCTAAAGATACACATTTAGTCAGGGTCAGTCAGAGCAAACAGAGCAACAATAGACAGGCAGGCATTAAATCTAAGAAGCTTTGTGTATTTACACTGGGGGACTGGCTTTCCAGAACTGCCCTTCAAACCTTTGTCTCAATCTCCCCACCTATAATGAGGACAATTCCAATGCAGCCATTTTGAAGTTGAAATCAAAGCTTTCAACCCATACAAGGCTACCTGGGCCCCTGGATTTCTGCCCAGTCCTAACACAGTTCAGCAGTCTAGTGAGTGCCTTAGATTTTAAGCAATATTTAAATGAAGAGAAATTGAAGGTATTGCTACTGTAACGAAAACAAAACCCCACAACAGGACACTTTTGGGGCAAAATTCTCACCTGGGTCTTAAACTAGGACTGACTACAAAATACCTCCTTTCCCCCTCTGATTGGAGGAGGAGAAAGAGGTCATTTGGTTTTGGTACTTCTTGGGTGATGCCCTTGTGTATTTTCACCTTATCCTGGGTGCCTCATACATGGAAATGTATTTTGCTAACCCTGTCTTCATTTGTACTGGAGAGTTGTAGAAGCTGTCTCCAGCTGTGCTGGTTTGAGGCCAATGGGAATATTTTAATGAGAAAAAATACCTTCTGGGCTGTGAAAAGGAATCAGTGGTGAGGGCTGCTTCACCCATAGGCTTGCTGAGATGTATAAAAACAAGGACACAAACAGACATAGGGCAGTGAGTGTCCCTATCTGTCAGAGTTGGTGTCTGTGTTTTCTCCTTGGGCTTCTGCTGTCCTGCTTGAATCTGTGTAACCCAAGTAATCCTCCTGCTTCTAACCCCCCCTTGCTGATTCTTGCAGCTCACCTTGCACATGAGGCAGACTCTGGGATAAGGCAGAGGGGTGGAAAGAAGGTGGCAGGGTGGTTGGGAGCCCCTCCTGGGCACTCTGATGTCTGAGAGGGCTGTTGTGTTTCTGTGTTACCTTTAACTTGCATATAGCTGTAAATATTTGTAATACATTGTAACTACCTGCTTGGATGTTGTGCTAAGCTATGAATATCAAGCTTCATTCTTTACCTTCCAGCTGCCTGAGTCTAGTCTGGGTGAATTCATTGTGTATGTGGGGCAGGTAACCCCCAAAGCATCACACAAGTGATGAAAATTACTGTAGACTTAGCATCCTGCACTCACACCTCTGAGATATTTGCTGCTAAAAAACAGAGTACACTGAAGGCAATTTAGCCAACCATACATCAGGGCTATCAGCTGACAAACTGCTCACATCATATATTCTGGTCTGTGAATATCTTACTGATGTCACTCCACTTTCCATCACTAACACAAAAGCACGTTCAGTTTTGGGCTCCCCAGTTTAAGAGGAGCAAGGATCTGCTGGAGAGAGTCTAGGGGAGAGCTACAAGGGTGATGAGGGGAGTGGAGCACTGCCTGGTGAGGAGAGGCTGAGGGACCTGGGGCTGCTTAGTCTGCAGAAGAGAAGACTGAGAGGGGAGTTAATAAATGTTTGTCAGTATCTGAGGGCTGGGGGTCAGGAGGGGGGGGACAGGCTCTTGCTCCCTGGGATAGGACAAGGAGCAATGGATGGAAGCTGCAGCACAGGAGATCCCACCTCTATACAAGGGAGAACTTCTTTCCTTTAAGGGTCCCAGAGCACTGGCACAGGCTCTCCAGAGAGGCTGTGGAGTCTCCTTCCCTGGAGCCTTTCAAGGCCTGCCTGGATATGTTCCTGTGTGACCTGAGCTGTATTGTATGGTCCTGCTGTGGCAGAGGGGTTGGACTCAATGATTTCTTTGGGTCCCTTCCAACCCCTGACATCCTGTGAGCCAGTGAGTGAATGCACTGCAGAGTAGAGTTGCTTGTACAGTGAAGAAACTTCTTAAAGCAATATCATCAAACATGGAAAAACAACATGCAGAAAGCTGTACAGAACCTCTGCAATAGCCAAAGCCCCAGGGATATCACTTATCCTCAGAAGCCATGTGTTCTGTTCTCCCTGTATGCTTTTAGGCTGCATGCTCTTGCATGGAAGAGAGGGTGGGTGGGTTGGCTGTGACCAAGAGAAAATACAGGTTGAATATACTGCTATGCTTCAAATGTTAGTCAAAGGGCCACATAAATATCAAGTAACTGACAATTAAGCTCCCCTTTTGCCCTCCTGTGGCAATTTCCCAGGCAGCTGGGGTGGAAAGCAAGCCCCCATTTCATCCAGGGGTTGCTGTGGATGGCTAAAGAGCAAACCAACAGGCTTTGTTAACTTCCTATCCGGTGGCCAGGAGTTTGTCAGACCTACCACAGCCCTAATAGATCTCCTACCGGGCCACAAACACCAGTACAAATGGCAGGGCTACCAGCACAATCCCAGTGTGAATGGGCCTAAATTAGCCAGCGCCTAATAACCAGTTTACTAACACCTGTATTAGTACTGTATCACTGCGAGGAGGGCTGCTGTTAGACAAGGCATAATCCCATAAGCTTGTCATTTGCATATCCCTCATTAGCTGATTGAAACCTGAAGGAGGCAGGTCTTTGCAGCCGGTGGGTCCATTCCGGTGCTCCAGCTGCCTGGGTGGCTCAGTAATGAAGCAAGGGTGGTGAATGTGAGGTTTATATGTATGGAAGGGATTAAGAGTATTAGAGTTTGTGTGAACCGATGTTGCCATATTCTCTCTACTGGATCACAGTAATTGGATGGGAGGAGCAAGAGTGGATCCATTAGTTTCGTCTGTTTGCCCAGGAGCTGGGTGCTAGAGATTCAATTTTGCTTCCTTTGGCTCCTTTGCTTTTGTGAAGCATGGCTGCTTTGTCTGGGCGAGCCCTTAGCACCTCTGCACACTACCCACGCTAAGGCGATTCAGCCACAAAGAAGAAACCTCGGAGACGGGCAGCAGAAAATGCAGCCTAGACTCAAGTACTACTTGAGGGCAGCACAATCCTGCCTAGCCCAATCCTGGGAGAGAAAGCAAGAGATAATTGAAATCTATAAACACCTCTGGAGCCTTTTTATTATTTTATTAGTTCTCCACATTTGGGCTTAACAAACCTCCTCATCAAAGCAGCCGTGAGCTCCTTACAAGGAAACTGAATGGCTTGAAATTTCCCTGACTTAAGCAGCAATTGTGGAGAGCATTTGCTGGGCTTGCATAATTCTAAGGTGAAAAAGAAAAGTCCATTTCCTACATTATTTGTACAGCTGGAGTAATCGCTCCGTGTGACCACCGATGTGAAGTGAAACACACTTGCGAGACTGTCTCTCCCACAGCACAAACAATGCAGCCCTGGTGACAGCAAGAAGAAACCATGCTGAACAGTGGGGGAAAGCCCGATGCCAACGGCAGGCTTGGCAGGATGTGAGGGCACAATGGGCGCTCATTAGAAACGCTCTGGGTCGTATCTCAGGCGTTCTGACAGGGCCACCTCGTTTCAGCAGCTTTCTCCTTAGGTATCTTCGCGTGGGGAAAACGACTGTGGAAGTGAAGCAGAGGGGCACGGAGAAGATGGGACTGCCCAGATGCAGCACCAACACCAGAAGCAACACCCAGGGGCAGCACAGGGGTTTCTCCTGCTTTTGGAAAAGGTTGTTTTGTTCCCAAAGCCTCATGCCATCTTTCTATTAGTTACACCTGCCTGAACTCCGCTAGTAAAGCCTCAGCTTGTATTCATATTGCCTCTTGATTCTGCATTTTCATCCTAAGTGATGGCAGGGATTTTGTGAAGTAAGAGAGAAATAAAAGTTGCTACAGTTAGAGCTGTGAGAAAACTGAAATACTCTGGTCTCTATGGCTAAACAATTGTTAGAACAACCAAGTCCACCGTGTCAGTGCAATAAGGAGGAATCTGCTCAGTCTAGAGAAGGGAAGGCTCACAGGTCACCTTCTTGTGGCCTTCCAGTATCTAAAGGGGCCCTACAAAAAATCTGGGGCTCTGAGGGAGTGACAGGACTAGGGGGGATGGAGCAAAGCTGGAGGTGGGGAGATTCAGCCTGGCCATGAGGAGGAAGTTGTTCAGCATGAGAGTGGTGAGAGCCTGGAATGGGTTGCCCAGGGAGGTGGTTCCCTGGAGGTGTTTAAGGCCAGGCTATAGACTGTGCCCAGCCTGATCCAGGTGCTCCTGCCCATGGCAGGAGGGTTGGAACTGGCTGATCCTTGTGGTCTCTTCCAACCCTGACTGATTCTGTAATTGTTAGAACAACCAAATCCACAACATCAGTGCAATGATGAGGAACAATGTGTGACTCGTCCTTGTATAGTGCCAGGATTTCCTCTCTGGAAGAGGTTTATCAGCATGAAGCTGTGACACAGCCTCTATTTATTAAGCGGTGATTGGATCTGTGTTACTGACCCCACAAATCCCCACAGCAGTTACATGCATTTCACTGATGCTGTGGTCATTTATTGCCTTCCACCTGGGTTTTACAAAAGATGGCTCTAAAGGGTTTCCAAAAGCAATGCTTAAATTAGAGAAGGCCCAACCCATACTCCTTAATTCCATACCTGATAATGCCTACAGCAGGCTGTGAGCTGACCTCATGAGGCAGCTTAAGGGCATGAAAAGAGACACATCAAAACCCCTTAGTCTTCCAATGGCCTAAGAAGGTAAGGACAAGCACAACCAACCTGCCTATCTGCTGGAGCATCTGAGCTAGCCACTACTGCCACAGACTTGTGTGGTTTGCTGCAGAAAAGACAGCGTGGCTGGAGGTGTTTGTAGTGACCTGAAGCGCTGGGAGAGTTTGTGGAGGGCACCTCCATCTTTGCAGTGATGAGAACAACCTGCCCCAAACAGCTGCCTCCATGCAGCTGTGCTGGCCCCATCCCTCTCAGGAAATGGGTTCCCACTGCCCAAGTCCCCACAGCTGCACACAATCAGCTGTAGTGGACACTCAGTGAAAATAATTCCAGCTCTAGAAGGAAAATCAAAGTGTCAGTTGGGGATGAATCTGGAGAGAACAGCTGAGGCTCAGCTGCACTTGTATCACTGAGTTACCATGGCTGATTAAATTCTTCTTTTTCAGTCCATTGTTTCTTCTTGTCTCTTCACTCCTCCTCCTAGTAATTTCTGGGGGTCTGCACTGTGTTCTGGGAATAGACTTTCATATTGCCTTATAAGACAGAAATAGATCTTATACCCCATTGCACCACTACAATTCAATTTTCACTCCTGGGGCACTTTGGTTGCTGGCACCTTAAAAACTCACAGCACTTCCCTGTTTCTTGTGCAGCATCATTTTATCACCACACAACAATACATAGATGAAATAAGGGAAAGGATCCTTTATGCTCTACTAGATGAAGTGCAGCCAGAAGAGCTTATTTAATGTGGTCTGGCAATGAATCAGTTAAAGAGAATTAAAGTGTCTTTAATCACAGTGGGACAACAACAAGCAGAAAAGAAGGCTCATCAACTTAATGGACTTCTATTCACTCAGTCATTTTCTTCTTTGGGTTTTGAACCATAACCCGAGAACCGAGGGCACCTCAAGGTCCTAGGCCACTGAATATGCTGCTTGCTGACACTAATGCAGTTGGGCTATGTGACTGTTAGATTCCTTCCAAGTGATGCAGGCTACTGATACTTAAAGCAACAGAGTTCTTCTGCAGCTGCTCAGCAGTGAGGAAGAGAACATGCTGATTTTTATCTCTTTTCATTAAACTTCACTACTGTTACCAGCCTAAGCCTGAAGTCAGGGATTTTGTTATGCTAGAGAGAAGGAGAGTACGAGAAGAGTGACCTTGAGACAGTGTGACACCCAGATGAAAAAAGCCCGTGGCTTTGGATCACTGAACTGTCAATCAGCTGTCAAAACACCGTTATTCTCTATCCAAATTTTGTTGCTCTTCAGTATTCCTTTCCTTACACCATGATAGTGGGAGGTGCAAATAGGCCACTGGCTCAACCCCAGCCACAGACCTCTTTCTCTTCCCTTCCTCATACTCCAGCCAAGTATGGAGCAGTGTAGATGACTGTGCAGAGGCTTACCCTGAGGAGCCCTTATGTGCCTACACCTTATATCTACCTAAACCACAATTAACCAGTGCCAGGGGAAGATGGCTTCTGGGGAACAATACATGGATTTGAAAAGTTTGAGTTTAGCTGAACACACACTTGCATTATTTAACACACGTTCACCCCTTGTTCTGTCTGCTGTGTCCCCACCATTTACTGCTAAACAGGTCCCTTATCTTTATTGATCACTTAATTTATCTTTTCTTAACTCCCCTTGCTCCGTCTGGTGCTGTGTGTCCAAGGTATTGAGACTAAACATCCGTCTGTTCATACTGTCAGGACTGGTTTGCCTTTGAAAGAATAGGGGGAGCAGGTGGTGTGACTAAGTAGACCCTCGACAGAATAGGGGCACCATTGCTGTGTCCTGTCCCAACCTGCCAGCCATTCCCCACCCTCCCAACTGTTCCACATTAAAGCAGTCAACTGTGGCTTTACAGTCCAAGTTTTACACAACTGTTTTACAAACCAGGAAGAATTTCTTTTGTTGGAAATCTTTTGTTAGGCAGCGCAGAACGGGGAGGGGAGCAGGGTAGAGGGAGTGGAGAAAGCGCGTTCTGAGCCCGAGTGCATTTTAATGTCTATGTAGACATACGCTGCGTGGTGCGCCAAGCTGCTGAGCTCCCGCACTCTATGTCTGGGCTGCTTCTAAGCTCTCTTTAAAAGCACTTGCAAACACATCCTTTTCATTTTCTTGAGGTCTTCAAGCCATTGTCCTTTACTACTGTTCATGCTAGAGTTTTGGCTTATTAGAGCAAGCACAACTAAAAACCAAGGAAAAGAAAATCTGAACTGGTTTTGTTTTGGTTTTCATTAGGAACAGAGCATCATTTTTCTAGGGTAGCAAAATTATTCTAACTTGTATTATAAATCCACCTAACCAGATAAACATCCTGAAAGAAAAGTCCAGATGATGCTTTGATCACATTCCAGTTTCTCAGCAATCCTACTACAGGCATCATGATGCTTCTGATCTTATGCATCATACTACAGCCCAGATGTGGCAAAGCACTCGCACACATAGATTATCTCTGAGATAACATACCCTGAAATGGTCGGGTCCACAAGTGACAGAGCATTCAGGGAACTCAAAGAAAAAAAATGGAAGAGCAGGTATTTGTTAGGATTGTGGCACTGATCCAGCAGCACCACCAGAGTGCTATAAATGGCTGTATAAAAACAGGGAACCTACCAAAATCTTCTTGTTTGCCTTTTTCTCCTCTTCCCTGTGAAAATCCACTATGGCATTCACAGGTTTTTACAAACCAAACACAGGGTTTTTGGGTTTCAAAGGAAAATGACAAGTTAATGAACTGTCATATTTTGTACCATAAGCTTTTTTTCCTGCAGTGGAAGAAGTATCATTTCAGGCAAAACTGCAAGCCAAGAAACAGATCACCTAGTCTCCTTCTAAAAAAGGCACTGCAATCACACAAAACTTACAACTGTACCCAAAAAAAAACCACTGGCTTTGCTTTCCTTTCCTCCAGAAACGCATCTGTCTTCCCCTTTCCTTCCCCCTCCCTATCACACTGCAGTGAAAGGACAAAAGCTGAGACACTGCTCCTGTAGCAGGCAATGGCAAAATTTCAGGCTTCAGAATTTCCCCCAAACTGTTGAGTCCTGCTGCAACCAGAGAAATGAGTGACTGTTGCCTAAAGAAGAAAGGATCCACATTTGTTAATTAATCCTACTTAAAGAGATTCTAAAATGGATACTAAAAGTTTCCTGTTAGGAAAGCAATACTCTCTAACATAGAATCCACAAGGTTGGAAGAGACCTCCAAGCTCAGCCAGTCCAACCTAGCACCCAGCCCTGTCCAGTCAACCAGACCATGGCACTAAGTGCCCCAGCCAGGCTTTTCTTGAACATCTCCAGGGACAGAGACTCCACCACCTCCCTGGGCAGCCCATTCCAATGCCAATCACTCTCTCTGCCAACAAATTCCTCCTAGCATCCAGTCTAGACCTCCCCTGGCACAACTCCAGACTATGTCCCCTTCTTCTGTTGCTGGGTGCCTGGCAGTAGAGCCCAACCCCACCTGGCTACAGCCTTTCTTCAGGTAGTTGTAGAGAGCAATGAGCTCTGCCCTGAGCCTCCTCTGCTGCAGGCTGCACCCCCTCAGCTCCCTCAGCCTCTCCTCACAGGGCTGTGCTCCAGGCCACTCACCAGCTTTGTTGCACTCTTTTGGATACCTTCCAGCACCTCAACATCTCTCTTGAATTGAGGAGCCCAGAACTGGACACAAGCAATTGACTTTTCAGTTCAACTGATATAAGGAGTACAGTTCAGATTTGTGGGGTTTGTTAACTTCCTGATCAAAAATAAAGCATGATAATAATAATAAATGCTTTAGAATGAGGTATATGTTTTAAAAAGGACAAGTGTGTGCTCAGAGAAATCTTCACTGACATATATCTGCAGTCCTTTTGGGAGTCCAGGAGTTAGCTCACCCCCAGGACTTGGTTCCAATCCTTCCCTTTCAAGAAAGGACCTGAAGGGCTTCTACAGAAAGCCTTGAACCCACCAGGATATTTGCTTTCATGGGTGCTATGCAATTGCCAGTCTGCCAAACTACTGCAATTCCATTGTACAGAAAGTGTCAATGACCTTCAAAGCCAACATCAGGAGTATCTGCCCAAAGATGAGTGTCCTACTCACAAGGTTCTTCACATCTGGTTTTACATTTCCAACCTCACTGAAGATTTATTGACTAAATAGTGAAGCATCAACTATGAGAAGCAAGAGAAGCTCCTTTCATGGTTTGCCTTGGTTTACACCACAGTGCCTAGGGCAATCACTTAGCAAAAGGATGACAAAGATTAGGTTTTCCCCAGACGATGGAGAATACCAAAACTAACACTCCAGGAATATGAACAAATAGGTTACTACTGCAACACTGGATAAAAAGGGATCACAAAGACTTATTTTCACTCCAGCCATCTCCTCAAATGCAGCAAGACTTCAGACATTTTCTTGACAACCAGGACGATTTCACAGCCAAGTTGGTAGATAATAATACATCCTCCAAAGTTAATCTACAGCTGGAAATGATCACCAGGGAGATGATGACCAGCATCACCAACAATGAGTGGTTCTTAGTGTTTTACCCAAACCCATCTGATATTGTCACAGCAGAAAACACAGATCAGTATTTTAGTACTGCAGGCAAGCAGCATGTCAAGGGCTAAGGCTGAGGCAGCCACTAACCTAAAGAGAACCTGAAAGAGAATATCTACACATACCTAGACAAGAAGTATTTACAGAGATCTATAGACCTAGGGCCTCAGTAAGGGTTCCATTTTCTTACATTCAAAAGTGTGCCAGTACAGTTTGAGAGAAAGGAACTGGTTTACACCTCTCCATCTCAAGAAGAGCTCTCACAAATACTGCTTTATCTGTAAATCACCAAGTCGCCTTCCAACTGCAAAATCACAAACTCAGGCATTAGAGAACCCTTCCAGATTGTTACATTTGCGTGTCACATATGATCTCTCTACTACAATGCTTAATAATATCATTTTGTCTCTACTAACTTGTTAAAGGAAAGCTTTTCCCAAACTTGACTGTGAAATGTCAATGCATTAGAGTGTGTGACAGTCAAAATCTAAGTGCAAAACCAGATGTGACACCCACGTTTCTAGTTTATCCCCTCCTGCAGGTGAGTTTGTACATCTAGAATCTCTTTGTCTACTTGGGGAATTACTGATTCAGTTATAAAGCTATCCTTATGTTATACTAAAGATAGAAAAAGAGCCAAACAGAAAAAAAATGTGAAACTGGACAGAAGAGGACATGCTGCAAAGCAAATCTGACTTGGATCATGAGTGACCATAAATGAGTCTCGTGGTCTTCCTGCTTCTTGATGGATGTTCATCTTCTCCATCTTCTTGATGGAGAGGAGAAGGCTTTGAGGAGACCTTGGAGTAGCCTCCCAGTATCTTAAGGGTTGGGGAGGGACTATTTGCAAGGTCTTGTAGTGACAGGATGAGGTTTAAACTGGCAGAGGGAAGATGTAAACTAGATATTAGGAAGAAGTTCTTTCCAGTGAGGGTGGTGAAGCACTGGCACAGGTTGCCAAGGGAGGTTGTAGATCACAGAATGTGATCAAAGATTCTGTGAGCCACAACCTCCTTGGAGGTGTTCAAAGCCAGGTTGGATGAGGCCCTGAGTGACCTGTTCTAGTGGGAGGTGTCCCTGCCTATGGCAGGGGGTTGGAACTGGATGATCTTTGAGGTCCCTCCAACCTAAACCATTCTGTGATCTACATCAGAAAAGCCACCACACAGTCTGACAGAACTGACATTTTTAGACAGAGTTATTCCTGGCAAGGCACAGACAATGTTGGTCAGGACAGGTTGCATTGGCTGGATCTGCTGTTCTGTGGTGACCATCTAGGACCAACACTGCTTCCTTTTCCAGGGAAGCCAAAAGAATGGAAGAACCCAGCACATAGATAAGCAGCAGTTATACAGGACTGAGGTGCAACCCCAAGCTTTCTCTACTGGTATATACAATCCTCAGGATATTTTATATGGATTTTGTGGCTTCTGCAAAACTATGGAGTCGCTTGCTACACACAGCAAACTTGCTTTAAAGTCACATAGTGGGATCCTTAATATGTATAATGCCTTTGTTTTACTTTCCAAGTGGCTGGAAATTAAAGGGAAGAGAGGTGGAAAAAATTATAGCAGCTTCAACTTACCCCATTGTAAATGCAATATTTGTGTAATTGTGTATAATCATTTAAAGTATAATTTAATACATCCCTTTAACAACCCACAAATTATCACTTGACAACTAGAAATAATAGGCCTTTTTGTTAAAAACAGAAAGCATGTGAAGACTAAAGGTTAAACAGGTCTTTTCATCATGATAAATCACTGGTTAATGAGCTCAGTATTGATGGGTATTATACTTGCTCACTTTAATGCCATTACCTTCTGGTTGTAAAGCTGACACTACTAATGATCTTCATTCTTTGAACTTTGCCACAATATTGACTGGTTGCACAGAGCAGATGTTACTTGGATTTGACTGCAAAAGTGCCAATTCTTCTAAGGCTTGGAGCAGCCCTGAAAAGAGTGAGCACAATGTATTTTGATATCTTTAAGCAATAAGAGATTCTTCTCTGAGCGTCAGGTATTGCTTTTCTGCTTCTTGGTATCACACTAAAGTCAGCAACAGACAAAAGATCAACATCCTTCAGCTATTCTCTGCAACTCCTTTTTTTTTTTCTAAAATGAATAAATACATCAATAATGTAATGAAACAACATGAAAAAAATGTTTGCATCTAGTCTCTAGGCTTGTACCCAATTTCTCCTGCATTACAGCATGCAGAAATAAACCAACCCATCTAGTTCTCTGTTTCACAGCTCTCCTCGGCCTTGACTGAAGGACATGGAGGTCACCAGCAGCTGTGTTAGCCAAGTGCTGACAAAGCAGGATGCAGAAGTCCTGCACACACATGTTTTGTGTACCAACATCCATCACTTTATTCCAGAGGGAAGGAGGCCCAGCAGACTTTGGCTGGTAGTCAGTTAGGAGAAGCTAGTAGCTACTTGACACTGCTTTAACGTATCAGGGCTGTCTTTATTTCTGCAAGGAACTAGTTTCAAACGAACTCTCAGGGCCTTGGGAGCAAGGTGGATGACTGAACAGTAAGAAGCAAGGATCACCAAGCTCAACTTAAATTTGAAGCAGTGTGGAAGCTTTGCATTTACCCCTGTTCTTTTCTGTTCCTTAACTTGCCCTTTTCTTGCGCCTCCTCCTTGCTCCGTTCCTGTCATTACTGGCTTCTAGAAAATGTGAAGCAGAGGGCAAAACCCAGCCCTTAGGGAGGCAGAGGTAGATTTATCTCAATTTACAACAAGTTCTGGGCCAGAAAGATTTTGCTGCATTAGAAGACAGAAACGGGGACAGCTTAACTTGCCTTCCAACATCAAACCCCAGACCACTACACCTTTCACACCCACTCTTTGGGTACTTCTGTGCAGCAGCAAGCACAAAAGCTGCATGGTTTAGCTTTTATAAAGGCCATATTCTAGCCTCTTTGCCATAACTTGTTATGCCTAACATACTTTAAGAACCTCTTGATTCTTTTCTACTTTTTTCTTCAGTAAGAGTTTGGTTTTGTCTTCATTCTCCCCAAACTCAGTGAAAGGAGAATGAGAATGTGACTGATTTCATAAATACCATTCTGGTTCTGGAGTTAAGCTTCATGCGAGATGAATTTAAAGACAAAACAAACCAAACAAAAACTCCCAGCAATTTCTTCAAGGGAAAAAAAATAATAGTACTAAAACCCCCAAACCCTAAAATGCATCTTGCACATGCTGCTAACAACTCATTGTTAACAACGTTTTTGGTTTCCTGAAAGTTTAATCCTCCACTTGTATAGGAAGCTTCAGAAACTTCCCACTAATATTAACCTCCACGAACATCATTCCTGTCTGTCACTTCTGGTCCAGCCAAACTCAGCTGGATTTAGAGGAATATTTTTTCAGACAGCATGCCTATCACATCAAAGCCTGAGCTTCCCTAAGCTGCAAAAGGGGTCCCTCGCTTGAAGAACTTGGGCTGCTCATGTACAGGGTAAAATCCTGAACAAGTGAACCAGAGCATCAACAAAAATGATTTCACTTGAGAAGTAACTAAGCAGACACAATTAATCAATTTAACAAATAATGGAGGGGTGAGAGGTGTGGCATGGCCTTTAATAACCCCAGAGGCTACAACCTGAGGTATTTCTCATCTGAAAGATGTCATTTTGAACTGTATCTAATACACTTGTGCCTAGCGTGGACCCTCTGCCATGGCCAGAAGAAAACTGTCACTTGTCCCAGCTTGGTTGTAAATATTTTTTACAACCATTTCCAAAGCTGCATCTAAATTTCTGTTTAGCTGTCTATATATTCCCATAATCAGAACCTCAGCCTTGCAAAACACAGGTTGGTTTATGCTTCAGAGATACAAATCCTCTCTTATTGAGTTTATGAAACACATGGAACAAGAGTTTAAGGAATATTTACTTATTAGTGCATCCAGTTGTAAACACTAAAATAGGCATAAAAGTGGGTTTTGAAATACAAGGGGGGGTATAAAATGGCCTTTTAAAATTATTTTTACTGTGGGCAATATCAACATTCCTCCCCCCATTTTGCTTATCAATTTGAGTGTTCCCTATTTCACTGATAGAACAGCAACAAAAGAACAGTGACTCCAAGTGACAGAGTCCCTTTGTATGGCATGGACCACACACAAGTGCTCCATGTATTTTAAGATACTTTTTCAGCCAATTCCATTCATATTATTTACTGCCAGTACTGCAAAGTGCTCTCTCACTCCCCGTGTTGTGTTCTCAGGCATCTGTTACTACTGCCATAAAAAGCTTCCATTTTCAGGACCTATTTCTGATGATTATTTTTCCCTTGGAGGAGATGCAAGCCCAGCAGCTGAACATCTGTATCACCCAGACACTCAGAGTTTATTACCATGCAATCAGAGCGCTTCTGCAGTATCTGGGCTGCTCAAAATCACTCCTGGTAAACACTTCAGTGCCAGCTAATGCAAATTATCCAAGTAAGGCTTTGTTAGACAAACCATAACCACCACAGAGCCACTGGCAGTAGCAGCCTCATGGAAGGTGGATAACTTCTCTAAACAAAGATATTAGCTCTCTACAGATTTGTGCCTCTACACAGAATGGTCCTAAGCAACCCCACAGTTCACACGTGTTACCCAGGAGGTATAGATAAAAGCACAGGAAAAGTTGTCCACTAGCAGCATAACTGGCTGAAAAGACTTCCAGGCAATGCAGGAGAATGTTTTTTCCCAGAATATCTCCCTACGACCTTCTCTGCCTATCACCCCCTATTACTTGACCACATTCACCCCCACTGGGCCTTTGCCTTTGACCTTTCTCTGCCACTGCCTCTGATTTTGTATTTGTTTTCTGAGGACCCATTATCAATCACTTTTAAGTACCCTTAAGCAGAACATTTAATCTAGGCATGTGAAAGTAGAAAGTGTTTCCATCAAAGAAAGAACTAAGTTATGGTAAGCCAGACACCGTGTGTTTGTATCCCTTGAGACAGCAACGCCAAAAAAAGAGGAAATATACAGGGAACATAAAAAAAGTTACACATGGCCCAGTTGCCAGAACTTGCAATGGCTGTGAAGTGCCTCTCAGTGTTACCCACTTTGATAACCCACAAACCAAGTCTTCTGCTTAGAAAAGTTCAAGTGCTGGTGTCAGCTAATTTCTCTTGTACCAAAATGTTGCATTTTATTTCCACTGATTAGCATAAAATTGTTCCCATTGTCTCAGCCACACAGGCACACAATGGTGCCAAAGATCTCTGCAGTGGGGAGTTTCTGGGTATTTCCAGCTCCTGGCTTTGCTTTAGAATTCATTAGCCACAGGAACAGCACATGCTCTGTGCTCCATTTCCATATACACAGCAAGAAAAAACACAATTTTCCACTGCTGGCCCTCTGAAAATGTTAATCATCTGCTACCAGTACCCAGAGACTGAAGCCATAATTAGCCTGTGTAGCAGATTTTCCCCCCCTGTTTATTCTTTTACCTGCCAATATGTCCTTTTACCTGCTAATACAGAGCATACAAAACCTTCTGTAGTGTCTGTCGCTGAGTTTTCTCAGTGATAGGAAAACCACACATATGTGCTGAGAAGTATTCAAAAGGTTATTAGAAATGACTGCCAGTGGTTATTATTGCACACTCCTTCCTCTCCTTTCTTCTCTTCCATTTTCCCACTACAACATTTCCATCTACCTGTTGGGAGCTCGCCTTGCTTCTGTTCACGTGGAAAAGCTTTTGTAAAACACAACATAATCAGAAAAAAAAAAAAGAGAAAAGGGAGGGAGGCTTTTCACTTTTGGCTGGGAGTGATGTGCTCTGCCGCCGGTCCACAGCCCCCAAAGGCAGTGAGGAGGAGGAGCTCCTCACATTGAACTAAGGACTGAGAAGCTCAGTTTTTCTGCCCTAACGAACCTTGTTCTTGGGTCTGTTCAGTCCTGCTGGCTGCAGCTGTCCTGATAGGTCACCTTCCCAGAGACCTTGATACAGTAAAGAGGAGATGGGAAAATGAGCAAGGGGAAAAAAATCTCCTCCATAAGTAATTGTAGAGGACTAAGTCACACAATGAAAGAAACAGGCTGGCCAAAATCCTTGTGTTTTACGGCTCTCTTACTTAGCATTCAACTTTTTGATACTGTTTCTGGTGCATTAAAAGCTCTGTAACAAGTGTTTTCTTGTTACAGATTCCACACTCTACCCACAAAAATAAAACACAATAACAAAAATCAGACTTGACAGCTGTTCGTCTTCAAACAGAGAAACGTGGGACTCCAAGGGCTCAAATTCTGCCTCCCATCTCTCGGTACGGCACCAGTCTGCCTGTACTACCCTCACCAAACTTTCCCAGCTAGACCCTGGAAAACAGAAGAACCGAAGCAACTCCCTGAGAGTCCCATGGCACATCTGGGCATTTCAATTATTGAAACATGAGATCAACAATTATATCCATCAGGCTTTCTTTCAATGACAAATCATTTTGAGTTAGGGTCCCTAGGGAATGGATGCTTCTTGTTTTCCCTCCTGATGTGTGACAGTTTGGGTGTTACCCATCTCTTCACTCTTACGAAATCACCAAGACTAGACTCAGTCAGCTAGAAATTAAGGAATGAAGCTTCATATTCACAGTTAGCACAATATACAAGCAGATAGTTACAATACATACAGTTATATACAGAAATATACGAGTTAAAAGTACTACAGAAACACAACAGCCCTCCCAGAAACCAAAGTCCCCGGCAGGGGCTCCCAATCACCCTTCCCCTTCTTTCCACACCTCTACCTTATCCCAGAGTTTGCCTTATGTGCAAGGTGAGTTGGGAGGATTGGCCAGGGGGGTTAGAAAGAAGAAAGATTTGTTACACAGAAGCAACCCAAGGAGAAAAAGCACAGGCTCCCAGAGACCCACACCAACTGTCTTATCTGCGTTTATGTTCTTGTTTTTATACATCTCAGCAA